>NC_086449.1:165634717-166234717 GCF_028390025.1 Pseudophryne corroboree
GTGGCTGCTGAGTATGTAACTATATAATTGATTTTTGTAATGCAAACACAGTAACTACAATGTAACCAATATGTTACTGTATACCTACTTTTAATTCTATACTATCTTTGTGTTTCCGGTGATGTGGGGTATGGCTGTTTCTCATGGCTTCTGACTTCATTGTCACTTCCTGATTCCCTGCTGAACACAATTACAATCAGACAGTGATAGAAAGATGTTTTGGTGTGCTGAAATCTCGGTTTTGGTGTCTGGATTAGTCTGCTGGCATTTTGTTCCATAGACCCTTAAAGGTGATTAGAGTTGTGTTCTGCTGCCATTTTCTTCATTGTGTTCTGCTGCTGGTTTCTTCATAACATGTGTTTGCAACAACATCTGCCACATAACGTTGAAGAAGACAGTCAGCAAGTAAAGGAGTTAGTACCATCTGGAGACAGTTGGAGTACAGTTGTAGGGAGTGAGGTAAAACCAGAAATTAATAAACAAACATTTCTCCTGCAGGGTCCACAGTAGTATCCACAGGATATACATTGGGATATGAGGTAGCATTTGCGGATTGGCACCAACAATCAAAAGCTTTCGGTCTCCCAGAATGCAATGAGCCAATCCCCTATATCCCTGCCTCCTGGCTCAGGTAATTCAGTTTTTTGTTGGTGTGGCAGGAGCTGGACCCCGATCTGTGGGCTGCTGATTCTTTGGCAGCCTAACCTTTTTTATTTAATTTATTTTTCTAGTCTTACATTTTTGAGTGAGTTTTCTAAAAAAGCGTCCTATATGCACTTTAAAAAGAGTCGCTCCAAAAACTCTCCACCGGCTCGTGGCAAAGCTTACCTACATATACAGTGCTGTTTCGGCGTGTGTCTGTGTAGGAGGTACTAGCAAGTCCAGCTGAAGTTACCAGGCTGTGCCCAGAGCACAGGGAGAAGGTAAGGCATTCAGTTCCGCTTAGTTGGTTAAGAAGCATGACATAGCCGCACAGCTGCGGGAGGAGACTACCGAGCAGTAGCTGCCAACTCGGCTGCACCAGCGCTAGGCCCCAGGGATCATAGGCTCCAGGGATTAGTGTGAGGCCGGGATCCCTAGGGTTGATGTCAGCAGTGGGGAGTAAGGTGCTCCCCTGGTCGCCCCTCCCCCGATTCATGACCAGTTTCCTCTGAGTTTCCCACCATGAACTGATTTCCAGCTTCTGTTTGAGATTCTATGTATCTAAAGGGACCCAGTTGCAGCATAGGCGGATGTGCGTCAGTGTTCACTTGGGCGTCTGTGTTCATTGATGTGTTCACTGGGGCATTTGTGTACAGTATTTGCATCTGGATCCACTCAGCGTTCTCTAACGTATTGATTGATCCTGGAAGCAGGGTGTAGTCTCCCTGTATCCCACTCTCCTGAGGCAGGTGATACAGCACTAAATCTCTACCTACCAATGGGGTACGAGTAGTTGGATAAGTGCCTGATGCATATGAGTCTGTAAACTATTGCTGCTATTTCTTTCACTGTGCGACTGAATATGTTAAAAATCCGATATAAGGTAATGCAGTAATATGTTTCTCCTACATACCTGAAATGTATCTGTAGTTTAAAATGTGCTCATATTGCATATTATACTAATGTATAACTTGTGACTGATTGCTAGTGTGATTGCTGACCTTTTATTATAATTCTGTCCATTTCTGTGTATATCCGATCCTCAATGCTGGTGTAAGGGAGGGATTGGATTGTAAATCACTTTAGCAAGCAATAAAGTGATTTCAGTCCCAAATTGTGTAGTTAACACCATACAGGTGTGTGATTTGTTTACCATGTCTAAGAGAGGCAAGGGTGAGGATACACTCTCCACAGTAGCACCAACACCGATTTCATGTGTCCTACAAAGCAGGGTTAACCTCTCAGGATCTGGTTCAAAATGGATTATGTGTAAATTGTTATAGCTTTCACCAAAGCATCCTGAATAATCCAAAACAGGCACAGGTCCAAGTTGAACTCCCATGGGCATCTTTTGCACAGACATTATCCAATATATCTGAGCGGATAATGCCAGCTCCTATACCAGGGATAGGTTACCCAGTTAACCCTTACATGCAACACTCACCATGGGTCATGACACATCCAGTTCAGGGGTCTGCAGCCTTTCAACAAAAACAGGCTAAAAGGCCTTGAGATAAATCCCACAGACATGAAACAACATCTTCAGAGTCTACACATGTTTCGGAAGGGGACACTTCAGAGGATGAGGATGTCTCCTCGCATTCTGGTTCTGCATACAGAGATGAAGATGAAGGTCCCACCTCAGTGGATATACCTGAGTTAATTATTGCTATGAAAGCAATTCTATCCTTAGAGGAGGCAGCAGAGTCTTTGTTAAAATCCAAGGCACCTGTGTTTAAACGTCCTAAAACAGAAATGAATTTCCAGAGTCAGAACAGCAGACGGAGATTATGCAAGAGGCTTGGGTCACACCCCATTATCCTCTTCCATCTGTGGACTGTTTAAAAAGGGAGGTGGCTCCCAAGGTAGATACGAATGATATTCGATTGGTGCGTAAATCTACACTGCCTCTTCCTTCAACATCTTTAAATGATGTTACCTATAGAACGTTAGATGGTTTTCTAAAAAACATTTTTTCCTTCACTGGGGCAGTTGTAAGACCTGCCATGGCTTCAGACTGGATGGAAAAAGCAGTGGTGGCCTGGGCTGATGCATTGGAGGATAATCTCTCAATGGCATCTAGAAAGCAAAATTCCCATATTGCACATATTAAACAAGCTGCTTTTTTTATGGAAGAAGCAGCCTTGGACATGGGTACTATTGCCTTTCAAGCATCAGCAGTAGCAGCATGCAGAGCTGTCTGGCTATGTACTTGGAAGGCTGACTCAGAGTCCAAGAAGGTTCTAGAGTCTTTGCTTTTTGCTCGAGATATTCTTTTTGGTAAAGAATTAAACAGTATTCTGGAGTCAGAGGCAGACTCTAAGAAAGTGAAGTTTCCTTTAACCTATAAGTCCAAACCTAGGTTTCCAGCTTTCCGGTCCTTTTCGGGCCCAAGGGAAAGCAAAAGGAAAGGGTTATGGCAAACAGTCCCAATCTGATAAGTCTGAAAAGAATAAAAAGCATTGGGCTACCAGAAGGCCTGCTTCCAAACCAGAATATAAGCCATCATCCTCCTGGTGCAGGCCTCCACCTGGGGGATCCCAGGGTGGGGGGACAACTTCTTTAATTTGCACAGATCTCGCAGGAGTCCACCAGTGATGCCTGGGTGCAAGAAGCGGTATCTCACGGTTATGCGTTTGTCATCAAGAAACACCCCCCACAAAGATTCTTTTGTACCAGCCCGTCTTCAGTGGAAACGAAGGCCAGGGCCTTACAAGAGGCAGTTCAGAAGTTGCTTCAATCAGGAGTGATAATTCCAGTCCTCCTGCACAACAAGGACAGGGTTTCTATGCCAACCTGTTTTTAGTATAGAAGCTGAATGGGTGGTTCTGGCCTATACTCAATCTCAAGGCGCTGAACAAGTACATTTGGGTGCCTCATTTTCATATGGAGACTTTACGTTCCATTATTTTGGCCATGAAGCCGGGGGATTTTATGGTATCCCTGGATATACAGGATGCTTACCTGCATGTTCCTATAGCACAGTCCCATCAGTGCTATCTCAGGTTTGCAATCCTCCGGGAACACTTTCAGTATCAGGCCCTACCATTTGTCTGGCCACAGCTACAAGAGTATTCACCAAAATTATGATGGTGATGGCGGCTTATCTTCGTCGACAGGGGATAAGGCTTTTTACATACCTCGACGACCTGTTAATCTTGGCACAGTTTCAGGAATTGTTTCAGTGTCAACTGCAGCAGACAATAGTTTGTTTACAGAACCATGGCTGGCTCATAAATTGGGCAAAGTCATCTCTGGTTCCGTTACAACGTAGGACGCACTTGGAGGCGGTACTGGATTCCGGGCTTCAGAGAGTGTGTTTACCTCTGAACAAAATATACACAATACAGTCGAGAATTCAGGAGCTACTGCATAGTCAAAGAGTATCCATTCACGCAGCTATGCCTGTGATGGGATCAATGGTGTCGACATTCGACATGGTGGAGTATGCTCAATTCCACTCAAGGCCCCTTCAACGTATGATCCTTTCTAAATGGAATGGGTTACATCAGACAATAAAAACGGCTATGGTCATTCCTCTGGAAGTTCAGAGGTCATTAGCATGGTGGCTACACACATCTCATCTGGACAAAGGCTACCCTTTTGGATCTCAGATTGGGAGGTTCTGACCAAGGGCGGATTGGGATCGAACACCAGACGGGAAATTTATGGAAGCAGCCCTAATGGGGCGGAGTCTGTCGAGGGAGAGGGGCCTGTCAGGAGAACGGGGTCACTCCTCAGAGGTCCTGATTCTGAGATAGACAAAGGTGGGGACTCCTTTGCGTTACGTTATGCTAATGTTTACATGCAACTTTCTGTATATGCTGCTGCAATGCCTTCCCTGATGCACATCTATACGTCTGATATGCCCACTTTCAGTGTCTACTGACACTGCTGTCATGCCTTTAATATACTTCTGATTTTATTGATTTTTCATTTTACAAACCCCTTTTTTTTAACCTTATATGTTTCAAAGTACAGGGAGGGGAAGCACACACTACATACAACACAGTACAGGAAGGGAACACATACTACATACAGCACAGTACAGGAAGGGAGCACACACTACATATAGCACAGTACAGGGAGGGGTAGCACACACTACATACAGCACAGTACAGGGAAGGAGCACACACTACATACAGCACAGTACAGGAAGGGAGCACACACTACATACAGCACATTACAGGGAGGGAGCACACACTACATACAGCACAGTACAGGAAGGGAGCACACACTACATACAGCACAGTACAGGGAGGGGGGCACACACTACATACAGCACATTACAGGGAGGGAGCACACACTATATACAGCACAGTACAGGGAGTGAGCACACACTACATACAGCACAGTACAGGGAGGGAGAACGCACTACATACAGCACAGTACAGGGAGGGAGAACACACTACATACAGCACAGTACAGGGAGGGAGCACACACTACATACAGCACAGTACAGGGAGGGAGAACACACTATATACAGCACAGTACAGGGACGGAGCACACACTACATACAGCACAGTACAGGGAGGGAGAACACACTACATACAGTACAGGGAGGGAGCACACACTACATACAGCACAGTACAGGGAGGGAGCACACACTACAAGTACATACAGCATAGTACAGGAAGGGAGCACACACTACATACAGCACAGTACAGGAAGAGAGCACACACTACATACAGCACAGTACAGGGAGGGGGAGCACACGCTACATACAGCACAGTACAAGGAGGTAGCACACACTACATACAGCACAGTACAGGGAGGGAGCACACACTACATACAGCACAGTACAGGGATGGGGAGCACATACTACACACAGCACAGTACATGGAGGGGGAGCACACACTACATACAGCACAGTACAGGGAGGGAGCACACACTACATACAGCACAGTACAGGGAGGGAGAGCACACACTTAATACAGCACAGTACAGGGAGGGAGCACACACTACATACAGCACAGTACAGGGAGGGACACACACTACATACAGCACAGTACAGGGAGGGAGCACACACTACATACAGCACAGTACAGGGAGGGAGCACACACTACATACAGCACAGTACAGGGAGGGGGAGCACACACTACGTACAGCACAGTACAGGGAGGGAGAGCACACACTACATACAGCACAGTACAGGGAGGAAGCACACACTACATACAGCACAGTACAGGGAGGGAGCACACACTACATACAGCACAGTACAGGGAGGGAGCACACACACACACTACATACAGCACAGTACAGGGAGGAGGAGCACACACTACATACAGCACAGTACAGGGAGGGAGCACACACTACATACAGCACAGTACAGGGAGGAAGCACACACTACATACAGCACAGTACAGGGAGGGAGAGCACACACTACATACAGCACAGTACAGGGAGGGGGAGCACACACTACATACAGCACAGTACAGGGAGGGAGCACACACTACATACAGCACAGTACAGGGAGGAAGCACACACTACATACAGCACAGTACAGGGAGGGAGAGCACACACTACATACAGCACAGTACAGGGAGGGGGAGCACACACTACATACAGCACAGTACAGGGAGGGAGGACACACTACATACAGCACAGTACAGGGAGGGAGCACACACTACATACAGCATAGTACAGGGAGGGGGAGCACACACTACGTACAGCACAGTACAGGGAGGGAGAACACACACTACATACAGCACAGTACAGGTAGGAAGCACACACTACATACAGCACAGTACAGGGAGGGAGCACACACTACATACAGCACAGTACAGGGAGGGAACACACACTACATACAGCACAGTACAGGAAGAGAGCAAACACTACATACAGCACAGTACAGGGAGGGGGAGCACACGCTACATACAGCACAGTACAAGGAGGTAGCACACACTACATACAGCACAGTACAAGGAGGTAGAACACACTACATACAGCACAGTACAGGGAGGGAGCACACACTACATACAGCACAGTACAGGGAGGGGGAGCACACACTACGTACAGCACAGTATAGGGAGGGAGCACACACAAGTAGTGAAACACAGGCACACTGGACTAGCGCAGCGGAATCTGTCCCAGTGGCCATTCCGTTACTGATTACATACATAGCCACTACAATCTTTTATGAATAGCACCACATTACACCAATAGCACCACATTACACGTATAGCACCGCATTACATGTATAGCACCGCACTACACGCATAGCACCGCACTACAAGTATAGCACTACAATACACGTATAGCACCTCATTACATAAATAGAACCACACTACATACATAGCCATCGCATTACATATGTAGCCACCGAATTACATGCGTAGCCACTGCATTACATAAATAGGCCCATCATCATGGACAGACATTGGGCAGCTATAGGGCTGAATGACTTTGCATTAGAGATTGTCCCAGGGCTGGCTGTGAGTGCAGCCTGATCAGCTGGCATCCTGAGAACATGGTACATCCTGCTCCTGTCCAGTCCCCAAACCATACACTGTTACGGGGGACGCCCTAACCCTTACACCATCAGGATAATGCAAATAATGTAATTAAAATGATTTCTCTGTAGGGTCCTCTTCAGTGCTCAGTTGCCGCTCTGGCTAGCTCAGTGAGAGTGCGGGAGCTAGGGTGGCGGCGGCCGTGGGTATAGTGAACCTGGCTCCAACCATCGCTATGCTGCTGCTCCCAGGCTGGGCTTGTTGGGAAGACCTTTGGCCGGGGCCAGAGAGAGGATGCTGTTGGGCTGGTTAAATTTCTACAGGTCCCCTGTTGGTAGAACAGCTTCACCACTTTTCACGGCAAGCGGCACCTGGAAGTGCCCGCTATCCTAACTTCCGGATTGCATTCCAATAGACCGCAAGTACTGGAAGCAGTGTGAGCCAGCCCAGCCTGAGTGTGAATCAGCCTGATTGAGGGGGATATGGGACTGGCCCATCGGAATCTGTCAGGGTGTCCTGGTGGGCCAATCCGCCCCTGGTTCTGACAACGGACGCCAGTCTTCAGGGCTGGGGAGCATTGTCAGAAAAAGGTTGCTTCCAGGGGCCGTGGACAAAGGAAGAAAGTTGTCTGCCAATAAATATATTGGAACTGCGGGCCGTATATATGGCACTCACTCAGGCAAAGGAAATTCTTCAGTGGAAACCGGTTCAAATTCGCACTGAGAATCTGACGGCAGTAGCGTACCTCAATCATCAAGGAGGAACGCGCAGTCAAAAGGTAATGAAGGAGGTAAGCCAAACGTTAAGGTGGGCAGAACTTCATCATCCAGCCTTGCCTGCAGTATTTGTTCCGGGAGACCTAAACTGGGAAGCGGATTTTCTCAGTCGACACGCCATTCATGTAAACGAGTAGACTTTACACCCCAAAGTCTTCCAGAGTCTGGTTTACAAGTGGGGATTGCCAGAGATAATCTGATGGCCTCTTGGCAGAATTTCAAAGTATCTCACAAAGTAGAAATGATTCCGCACCAGTTCTAAGAGTTCAAAATTGAGTAATAAATAGTAATGGAGTACCAGAATACCTGTATGATGTATACGAATAAATCGTGTTTGGATAAATGGTTCTGGTGGTGCACCCAGAGTCAGAGACAAACTAGCAAGAAAAATGGATTACAGAAGACTCTTGTGTGGGTGCACTCTTATTTTAAATTTGTTAGTATGAAAAAATTAAAACCCGTTTCACCCGTCCTGCGGGCTTGTTCACTTCCAATGCTGCTGGTCTAATGTGATAGTTGGGGTTTAAGTACCCATATGAGTGGTTATCAGCCAATGGCTGCTATGTGATTAATTGACTGAGAGCATAGACTAACCAGAACATTCCAATTTTTTTGCTGATCATCTTTTTGCTGATCATTTCCTTTCAATAACACTCGTTTTCAAAATGTAATGGTTGGTGGTGGATGATACTCACTCCAACTTTTCAAGATTGATCAGCCACAATAATCATAATGGTATTTCTCAGAGATACTGGTGGGCTGAACTGTATATATGTGTATCAATATATTTAATTAATTGTGGTGGACAACCTAAGTGTGGATTTTTTCTTAAATTAATGAATTAATAAAAGTTATGTTTTAATTTTTTCATACTAACAAATTTAAAATAAGAGTGCACCCACACAAGAGTCTTCTGTAATCCATTTTTCAGAATTTCAAAGTACCCGCATACAGGTCAAGAACAAAGGATCCCAAAGCAATCTTCGTGGATGCTCTGCCAGTAAGATGGGACTTTCAGCTAGCCTATGTGTTTCCACCAATTGCCCTGTTTACCAGGGTGATTCGGAAGGTCAAACAAGGAAAGGACACTGTGATTCTAATAGCTCTGGCATGGCCTAGAAGGCATTGGAACATAGATCTACAGAGGCTGTCAGTGGACACTCAGTGGCTACTGCATCAACATCCAGATCTACTGTCACAGGATACTTGTTATCACAGGCATCTGGATCGACTATCTTTAACAGCGTGGCTCTTGAGACGTCCATCCTGAAAGCTAGGGGGTTTTCTCCACAGGTAATACAGACAGTGCTTAGAGCAAGGAGACCATCTTCTGCTCGTATTTATTACCAGGTGTGGCAAGCATATATCCAATGGTGCAAGAGAGTGTCAGATTTAGGGGCATTGTTATGTTGCCGCCCTTTTTTGATTTTTCATCCAGATAGAGCGGTTCTCGGAACTAAATCTGGTTATCTTCCTAAGGTGGTGTCTAAATTCCACTTTATCGAAGAAATTGTAGTAGCAGCATTTCAAGGGCCAGATCTTTCTGCGGGAGATGCATCCTTGGATTTAGTCCGGGCTTTAATGATCTACGCGGATCATACCAGGGCCATCAGAAAGACAGATACTCTCTTTGTTCTCTATGGGTTCCATAAGAGAGGATGGCCTGCAGACAAGCAAACGCTGGTGAGGTGGCTTCGGATGACTATCTCAGAAGATTACTCTCAGGCTGATTTCCCTATTCCGGCTAATGTCTCTGCTCATTCTACTCACAAGGTAGGTCCAGCTTGGGCTGGACGCCGGGGTGCCTCGGTGGAACAAATATGTAAGGCATATGTAAGGCATATGTAAGGCACATGGTCTTCCATTAATATATTCATTAGACATTATGCCTTTGATACTTTTGCCTCTCAGGATGCTGCATTCGGGCGAAGGATTCTCCTGTCCAGTCAGGAGCATCCCCTCCACTAAATTTGCTTTGGGACATCCCAATGTATATCCTGTGGATACTACTGTGGACCCTGCAGGAGAAATACGTAGTTATGGTAGACTTACCGTCGATAACTCTATTTCTTTTAAGTCCACAGTATCCACAGGGATCCCACCCTGAAGCACCTAATTTAAGGATCCTTACATTTACTAACCTCTTCCTTCTTGTACGGAAGTGTGTGTTAGTGTGTTCTTCTCGCCTGATTAGGGCTCTCTATGATGCTCCTGCCTTGAGCTTTGGAAAATAACTGAATTGCCAGAGCCAAGAGGCAGGGATATAGGGAACTGGCCTGTTGCATTCTGGGAGGCCGAAAGCTTTTGATCATTGGTGCCAATCTGCTGAAGCTACCTCATAGCCCAATGTATATCCTGTGGATACTGTAGACTCAGGAGAAATAGAGTTATCGACGGTAAGTCTACCATAACTATGTATTTTTTAAGTAAGTATATTTCCACCACTGTATGTCTTTGAAAGTAGTGTAAATATAGTTTTTTATTTGCCTTTGTGTTGATATTTTTGCCAGAACAGTGTAAATAATGTGTTTCATATTACTCTATATAATAACTGCTATGTATGTTTATAACAAACATTACAGTCTCACAATATTCTATGTGTAATGTTTTTCATTTTTAAAAACCATTCATCAATTTGTATGAGGCCAATATTGTTTGTTATATTGACATACATAATATATAACTAGGTGCGTAATCGCGCCCTACGGGCGCTCTTCACACCGTCGCAAGGGGCTACGCCCCCTTAACCCTTGCATGCCTTTCTGGGGTTCAATATTTGTGTTATATGGAGTATCACCTGCATTCCTTTGTTAGTGGTTAAATATTGCACAATGAAAGGGTGTGCGATGGTGAAGGAGGCGCAGCCCCTTGCGACGGCGTTAACAGCACCTGCAGGCCACAATGTATAGAATGTAGCGGGTGCGGGGGGTACTGCGGATGGTGTCTGTAGATGCTGCGGATGGAGGGGGGGCGGAAGTGGGGGTGGGGCCCGGATGGGGAAGGGTTGGGAGGTGCTGCGGGTGGGGGAGGGGCAGAGGAGTGGGGGATGCAGATGGGGGAGGGGTCCGGAGGCACTGCAGGTGGGGGAGGGGCAGGGGTGCCATGGGTGGGGGAGGGGCAGGTGTGGGGATGTTGCAGATGGGTGAAGGGTTTCGGAGGTGCTGTGGGATGGGAAGGGGCGGGAGTGCCGCTGGTGGGGTAGGGGTCCGCAGGCGCCATGGGTAGGGGAGGGGCAGGTACGGGTGTTGCGGCGGATGGGGAAGGAGGTCCGGAGGTGCTGCAGGTGGTGGAGGGGCAGGTGCGGGGGTGCCATTGGTGGGGGAGGGGTGGGTGAGGAAGGGACCGCGGATGGAGGAGGGTGTCTGCAGATGCTGCGGGTGGAGGGGGGCAGGTGTGGGGGAGACATATAAGGGGGGTGAATGGTGGAGGGGGCCTGGAGATTGCTGGGGGTGGTGAAGGGGCGGAGGAGTGGGAGCCGCGGGTGGTGTAGGGGGTCTGGATGCACAGCATGTGGGGGAGGGGTGGAGTGCCGCATGTGGTGGAGGGGAAGGTGCGGAGGTGTGGTGCATTGGGGAGAGGTCTGGAGGTGCTGCGGGTTCTGTACCTGCCAAAAAGGTAGTTGGAGGGTATGCAGTAACAGGGCCAGGACAGGGGTGACAGGGTCAGAACAGGGTTGACTGGGCCAGGACAGGGGTGACAGGGTCAGAACAGGGGTGACAGGGTCAGAACAGGGGTGACGGGGCCAGGACAGGGGTGACGGGGCCAGGACACGGGCGACGGGGCCAGGACAGAAATGACAGGGACAGGATAGGGGTGACAGGGTTAGTGTAGGGGCGGCAGGACCAGGACAGGGGTGACAGGGCCAGTATAGGGTTGACAGGGCAAGCACAGGGGTGACAGGGCCAGGATAGGGGTAGCAGGGCCAGCATAAGGGTGACAGGGCCAGGATAAGGGTGAAAGGGCCAGGATAAGGGTGGCAGGTCAAGGCCAGGGGTGGCAGGGACATGACAGAACACAGGGCACGGGAGAGATTGGTATTAGGGACAGAACAGTGGTGACAGACAGATGTGTCTTACCGGATTCACTGCTGCTGGCTGCTGCTGTTCCACTCCAACCTGTTGGGATCTGCTGCTGGTGGAGACTTGGCATGGCTGACTCTCTTAGGCTGTAGTCCTGCTTCCTCTGCCCGTCCGCATCACTCCCCCCCTCCTCAGTCACACACCGCAGACCTCGCGCAGCTGCCGGGTACTGTGGTAAGGTGAGACTGGGAGTGACTGGTTAGCCCCCAGGAGATGCTGCGGCTGGAGGGAGGAGGGGGTCATAGCATGCACGTGGCGCGGACCTCACGGCTGCTGGGCACTATGGTAAGGGGAGACTGGGAGTGACTGGTTAGCTTCCAGGAGACGCTGCTGCTGGAGGGAGGAGGGGGTCAGAGCCTGCAAGCAGCGCGGACTTCTGCAGCGCTACCCGCCGGCTAAAGTGTGTGAAGGAGCTGGGCGCACCTCACTGCGGGTGGCAGCGCTGCAGCTAGCGGTGGGGTTGCCGGGGCTGGAGATAACAGAGGCAATACGGAAAGTGCACAGCGGCTGGTGACCCACAAAACTACAGCTAAGAAGCGTGGAGTGTGCCATAAAGTGACGCTCCTCCCTGCCAGAGAGACCCTGCTGAGTATGCTGATGTGGGGGTCAAGTATGGCATACCCCCTCACCCCCCCCCCCATACCTCCCAAATGTCCCAATTTTCGCGGGACAGTCCCATTTTTTGGGGTCTGTCCCGCTGTCCCACCCGCGGGTCGCAGTGTCCTGCGGTGGGGGGGGCAGTTGGAAAGCTCCTGTACTCGCTGTTCTGCTTAGCAGAGCATCGGTGAATAGTGGAGACAGAGGGAGAGGGGGCATCAGGGGGTACGGATTAAGGGGGGGTTCCAGCAGCAGAGCCGGATTAAGGGGGGGGGCAAGCGGTACGTACCGTTGGCCCCACAGTTTTAGGGGTCCCCCCTGCTCGAGTAGCTCTGTCCCAGCTCAGAAGCTCCCCCAGCAACAACGGCAGCATTGTGCTACAGTCAGCACACGCTGCTGCGTATTGGCAGGTCTGTGGTGTTGCAGGGAGGCAGCAGTCTCCCTGCTTTCTTCTGCCTGTGCGGGTGTGTAGGGGGAGCGACCACCTCCTCTGGATTTAGCCCTAGCTGAGGGGCCAAAATCCCATAAAAAAAAATAATAAAAAAAAAATCCCGGAATTTGCATAAGGGGGCGTGGTCTCGCAGGGCGCGATTAGGCCACGCCCCAACCCCACAGCAGGCACAGCAATGAGATAGGGCTCCCCTGTCACATGTGCCCTGGGCCCCCCAGACTCATAATCAGCCCCTGGGGGCATACCAGCAGCTCACAGAGCGCTGGGCATGCCCCCTCACTGACGAAAACGGGGGCCCTCCCGTGAAGCCACGCCCCCTTTTCGCTGTGTGTGTGTGTGTGTGTGTGTGTGTGTGTGTGTGTGTGTGTGTGTGTGTGTCCCTCCTTCTGCCTGAAGAAAGCTCATGAAGAAAGCTGGGAGGTATGCACCCCTGCCTGTGCCATGTACATACTATCTGCTTCTGCAGCTGCTCCTAGTGTCCTATAGATTTAGCCAGATCTGTGACTCATTTGACTAACTCCGCCCACTGTTGTGACTCCGCCCAGCGTTAGCAAATGAATCACAAAATCACAGATCTGGACGAGGCTGAAGTTAGCTTCTTATTCGGCCAGCTTCTTATTCACTTCTTATTCAAGCTCCAGCTTCTTATTCACTTCTTATTCGAGCTCCAGCTTCTTATTCAGATCATTCAGTTTTGCAAGGGTTAATGTGTCTTGGGCAACACATTTGACGCCTGAAATTCACAGAGTAGGGTCCCTTGCATATGACCCACCTGTATTTTGGCTTGCCCAACGCTGGTTTGGGCATGAAATACGCTGGCAAAGTGGGCACATACACTATAATTCACCATTTTGAATAAGTAGCTGTAGTTGTGCAAGGGTTAACGAGTCTCTGGCAACAATTTTGACACCTGAAATCAACTGGGTCGGGTCACTTGCATATGACCCACATGGATTTTGCCTTGCCCAACACTGGTTTGGGCATGAAATACGTTGCCCAAGTGGGCACCAAAACACTATCATTTTCTAATATGAATAAGTAGCTGTAGTTTTGCAAGGGTTAACGAGTCTCGGGCAACAATTTTGACACCAAAAATCAATAGAGTCGAGTCACTTGCATATGACCCACATGGATTTTGCCTTGCTCAACACTGGTTTGGGCATGAAATACGCTGCCCAAGTGGGCACCTTAACACTATCATTTTCTATTATGAATAAGTAGCTGTAGTTTTGCAAGGGTTAACGAGTGTCGGGCAACAATTTTGACACCAGAAATCAATAGAGTCGGGTCACTTACATATGACCCACATCAATTTTGCCTTGCCCAACACTGGTTTGGGCATGAAATACGCTGCCCAAGTGGGCACCTTAACACTATCATTTTCTATTATGAATAAGTAGCTGTAGTTTTGCAAGGGTTAACGAGTCTCGGGCAACAATTTTGACACCAGAAATCAATAGAGTCCGGTCACTTGCATATGACCCACATGGATTTTGCCTTGCCCAACGCTGGTTTTGCCATGAAATACGCTGCCCAAGTGGGCACATTCACAGTATTATGAATTACTAATTTGAATAAGTAGCTGTAGTTTTGCAAGGGTTAACGAGTCTCGGGCAAGAATTTTGACACCTGAAATCAATAGAGTCGCGTCACTTGCATATGACCCACATGGATTTTGCCTTGCCCAACACTGGTTTGGGCATGAAATACGCTGCCCAAGTGGGCACCTTAACATTATCATTTTCTATTATGAATAAGTAGCTGTAGTTTTGCAAGGGTTAACGAGTCTCGGGCAACAATTTTGACACCAGAAATCAATAGAGTCAGGTCACTTGCATATGACCCACATCAATTTTGCCTTGCCCAACACTGGTTTGGGCATGAAATACGCTGCCCAAGTGGGCACCTTAACACAATCATTTTCTATTATGAATAAGTAGCTGTAGTTTTGCAAGGGTTAACGAGTCTCGGGCAACAATTTTGACACCAGAAATCAATAGAGTCCGGTCACTTGCATACGACCCACATGGATTTTGCCTTGCCCAACGCTGGTTTTGCCATGAAATACGCTGCCCAAGTGGGCACATTCACAGTATTATGAATTACTAATTTGAATAAGTAGCTGTAGTTTTGCAAGGGTTAACGAGTCTCGGGCAAGAATTTTGACACCTGAAATCAATAGAGTCGCGTCACTTGCATATGACCCACATGGATTTTGCCTTGCCCAACACTGGTTTGGGCATGAAATATGCTGCCCAAGTGGGCACCTTAAAACTCTCATTTTCTATTATGAATAAGTAGCTGTAGTTTTGCAAGGGTTAACGAGTCTCGGGCAACAATTTTGACACCAGAAATCAATAGAGTCGGGTCACTAGCATATGACCCACATGGATTTTGCCTTGCCCAACACTGGTTTGGGCATGAAATACGCTGCCCAAGTGGGCACCTTAACACTATCATTTTCTATTATGAATAAGTAGCTGTAGTTTTGCAAGGGTTAACGAGTCTCGGGCAACAATTTTGACACCAGAAATCAATAGAGTCGGGTCACTTGCATATGACCCACATCAATTTTGCCTTGCCCAACACTGGTTTGGGCATGAAATACGCTGCCCAAGTGGGCACCTTAACACTATCATTTTCTATTATGAATAAGTAGCTGTAGTTTTGCAAGGGTTAACGAGTCTCGGGCAACAATTTTGACACCAGAAATCAATAGAGTCGGGTCACTTGCATATGACCCACATGGATTTTGCCTTGCCCAACACTGGTTTGGCCATGAAATACGCTGACCAAGTGGGCACATACACAGTATTATGAATTACTAATTTGAATAAGTAGCTGTAGTTGTGCAAGGGTTAACGAGTCTCGGGCAAGAATTTTGACACCTGAAATCAACTGAGTCGGGTCACTTGCATATGACCCACATGTATTTTGCCTTGCCCAACACTGGTTTGGGCATGAAATACGTTGCCCAAGTGGGCACCTCAACACTATCATTTTCTATTATGAATAAGTAGCTGTAGTTTTGCAAGGGTTAACGAGTCTCGGGCAACAATTTTGACACCAGAAATCAATAGAGTCGGGTCACTTGCATATGACCCACATGGATTTTGCCTTGCCCAACACTGGTTTGGCCATGAAATACGCTGCCCAAGTGGGCACCTTAACACTATCATTTTCTATTATGAATAAGTAGCTGTAGTTTTGCAAGGGTTAACGAGTCTCGGGCAACAATTTTGACACCAGAAATCAATAGAGTCCGGTCACTTGCATATGACCCACATGGATTTTGCCTTGCCCAACACTGGTTTGGGCATGAAATACGCTGCCCAAGTGGGCACCTTAACACTATCATTTTCTATTATGAATAAGTAGCTGTAGTTTTGCAAGGGTTAACGAGTCTCGGGCAACAATTTTGACACCAGAAATCAATAGAGTCGGGTCACTTGCATATGACCCACATCAATTTTGCCTTGCCCAACACTGGTTTGGGCATGAAATACGCTGCCCAAGTGGGCACCTTAACACAATCATTTTCTATTATGAATAAGTAGCTGTAGTTTTGCAAGGGTTAACGAGTCTCGGGCAACAATTTTGACACCAGAAATCAATAGAGTCCGGTCACTTGCATACGACCCACATGGATTTTGCCTTGCCCAACGCTGGTTTTGCCATGAAATACGCTGCCCAAGTGGGCACATTCACAGTATTATGAATTACTAATTTGAATAAGTAGCTGTAGTTTTGCAAGGGTTAACGAGTCTCGGGCAAGAATTTTGACACCTGAAATCAATAGAGTCGCGTCACTTGCATATGACCCACATGGATTTTGCCTTGCCCAACACTGGTTTGGGCATGAAATATGCTGCCCAAGTGGGCACCCTAACACTCTCATTTTCTATTATGAATAAGTAGCTGTAGTTTTGCAAGGGTTAACGAGTCTCGGGCAACAATTTTGACACCAGAAATCAATAGAGTCGGGTCACTTGCATATGACCCATATGGATTTTGCCTTGCCCAACACTGGTTTGGGCATGAAATACGCTGCCCAAGTGGGCACCTTAACACTATCATTTTATATTATGAATAAGAAGCTGTAGTTTTGCAAGGGTTAACGAGTCTCGGGCAACAATTTTGACACCAGAAATCAATAGAGTCGGGTCACTTGCATATGACCCACATCAATTTTGCCTTGCCCAACACTGGTTTGGGCATGAAATACGCTGCCCAAGTGGGCACCTTAACACTATCATTTTCTATTATGAATAAGTAGCTGTAGTTTTGCAAGGGTTAACGAGTCTCGGGCAACAATTTTGACACCAGAAATCAATAGAGTCGGGTCACTTGCATATGACCCACATGGATTTTGCCTTGCCCAACACTGGTTTGGCCATGAAATACGCTGACCAAGTGGGCACATACACAGTATTATGAATTACTAATTTGAATAAGTAGCTGTAGTTGTGCAAGGGTTAACGAGTCTCGGGCAAGAATTTTGACACCTGAAATCAATAGAGTCGGGTCACTTGCATATGACCCACATGTATTTTGCCTTGCCCAACACTGGTTTGGTCATGAAATACGTTGTCCAAGTGGGCACCTTAACACTATTATTTTCTATTATGAATAAGTAGCTGTAGTTTTGCAAGGGTTAACGAGTCTCGGGCAACAATTTTGACACCAGAAATCAATAGAGTCGGGTCATTTGCATATGACCCACATGGATTTTGCCTTGCCCAACACTAGTTTGGGCATGAAATACGCTGCCCAAGTGGGCACCTTAACACTCTCATTTTCTATTATGAGTAAGTAGCTGTAGTTTTGCAAGAGTTAACGAGTCTCGGGCAACAATTTTGACACCAGAAATCAATAGAGTCGGGTCACTTGCATATGACCCACATCAATTTTGCCTTGCCCAACACAGATAAGACGTTCCATGTCATGCGCCTCTGCCACAGACGACACGACCACAATAACGTCATCCGCGTGGGCCGCCACCCTCAGTGGTAGCCCACGGCCCAGCTGCACCCCTGCAACAGTACCGCACTCAATCCTCCACACAAAGGGGTCAATTGCGAATACGTACATAAGGGGGCTCAGGGGACACCCCTGACGGACACCAGAGTCAACCGAAAACGCGGGCCCAACCCAACCATTGACAAGCGGGAAGCTCTCAGCCTGATTGTAAGTGACACGTAGCCAATCTACCAACCTTACTGGAAGATCATACCTTTCCAGCACTGCCCACAGGTACTGATGATTAACCCGGTCAAAAGCCTTGGACTGGTTCAACGCCAGCAAATACTTACCCCATTTTTCAGCATGACATTGCTCCACAGCCTCCCGGATGACAAGTATAGCACTAAAGGTGCTTCAACCCTTTTCAGTGCAATGCTGATATGGGGAAAGTAACAGCCCGGAAACTTCCATCAGCCGATTAAAAAGTACCATTGCCTGAATATTTCTGTCCATATTGAGAAGAGCGATGGGGCGCCAATTCTCAATACGGCCTGGGTCCTTGCCTTTAGACAATAATATGAGAGCAGAGGATCTCATAGAGGGAGGGAGAACTCCCTCACCCAGGCTTTCATTAAATACCTCTACAAGACGAGGAGCCAAGATGTCTGAGAAAACTTTAAAAAATTCAGATGTTAACCCATCTGGGCCTGGAGATTTTTTTTTATAGACAAACCGTCTATAGCCTTCTTGACCTCCTCCACTGTCACATCATTCCCCAAAGAGTCAAAAGAAGGATCAAGCTGCTCAAGTCCAGGTGTCTCCCCCAGGAACTGATCCATCCTCTATCTAATGAGTCGCTGCTCAGACAAAAGGTCGCAGTAATGAGACCTGATGACTCCCAAAATACCCTCCCTGTCTCCATGAAGAGTACCCTGGTCATCAAACAGGCCCCGGACCTCCCTCAAATCAACTGATTTTCTGCAACTCTGGTAGGGATCAGGCGAGTGGTATGTCCCATAATCCCTCTCCAAAATCAAAGAAGCCAGACGATTATACTGATATTGTCTCATCTGAGCCTTCACCCGGGAGATTTCCCAACAATCCCCACATCCATAGATCAAGAAATCTTGTTTCTTTCTCAGGCTCTGGTAAATACATCTTTTTGTCAAGTTTCTCCTGACTACCAGCCTTTGAAAAAACCTTTGAGTCCTCTTTTTACTCTCCTCCCACCACTCAGATCTACTCCAACCAGCCTCCAGAAGTGTTTCCTGCAGTTGAAAAAAGTCTCAAGTGACTGTCTAACTCCCTCCTCCTTCAGGAGCCCGGAATTCAAATGCCTAAGGCCCCGCCCTTTCTGAGAAGTTTCTGAGACATTCAAAGCAACACACAGAAAAACGTGATCGGAGAACTCTACTGGCTTTGTCTCAGGAGGCAAAGTTTTCAAGGACTCCTTAACAAAAAACCTATCTATCCAAGACCTACGGCTACCACAATGATAGGTGAAACCGGTGAGGTCTGGGAAATGGCGAACATGCACATCGACCAGACCAGCCTCTCTAATCATGCTAACTAAAAAATTGGAATCATAGCCCAGGGTCATCTTTGTGACTCCCCTATATTTTGGCCTAATGACGGTGTTAAAATCACCACCAAAGACAATCTGCCGGGCCGTAAATAAAAACGGTTTTATCTCCCTGAAAAGACATTTCCTGTCCCAAGCTGTTTGGGGCCCATAGATGTTTATTAATCTCAGGTCAAGTCCTCTCAGGTTGACATCCAAAACCATGCACCTACCTACCTGTAATTCTATAATCTTGTGCACGTTTACCATATCAGTAAAAAAGCACTGCCAACCCACCGTATGCCTTGGCCGCAAGAGACCAGAAGGAAGGCCCACGCTTATACTGACCCTTGGCCCGATGAAGTGTGGCCAGGTCACCTATCTTGGTCTCCTGTAAAAATAAAAAAAATCAACATCAACCGTATTGAAAAAAACCAAAGGCCAAGAAATGAGCACGTTCGGAAAACACGGAAGCCACATTAATGATGGCACATCGCATAGGTTGGGGAGCCATGTTTTTTGGATTATAGAAGTAGGATCCCATTCACTTTTTCTTTGCTTGTCTTTTAGAGTCCTCATCCGAGGATCCAACTCTTTTACATGCCACCCCAAAAGGGATAGCATCCTCGTCAGACAGGGAGATTTCTTCCACCTCCCCCTCCTCCTCCTCACTCACACTATCAGCAACAAGGACCACAGTCTCACTAAGTAGACTCTCGGACCCCTTCCTACCAATCCCTTCCCCAACAACACACCCCTCCTCCTTTACCACCTCGTCCAGGGGAGGATTCGGATCAGTAGCCTTTGGGGTACTAATAAAGGAGCCGCCTCCGGGACCACCCCCACCAGGGGACCCAGGAATTTAATCAACCACCAACACCTCACCTGAAGAATGAGGGACTTCCCCTTCTGGACACTGAGCTACTTCAACCACGTCTAACAGGGGTCCTACAGCTTTGCTCAACTCTATCCCCACAGGATCCCTCTCCAGCTCACCCTAAGAATCATTTCTTTCCAAGTGTTTAGTTTTGATTTGGTCTTTACCTTGTCCCATTTTTCCCTGTTTATCCTTAGCTACAACCTCCTTCCCAGCAACTGACAGATTAGAGGCCTGCTTTGGCTTTCTATTTTTTGAGACATTTGGGACAAAAACTAATTATTTTTCCCCAACCATGACCACCTCCCCCTCTTCTTCATAATCAGAAGAAGACAGGATTTCGAACCTATTTGAGAAAACAACATCTGCCTCCTTTTTTTTAGGCTTCCTCCTCCTCCCTATATTGACGATCTGAAAGGATGCCTCCCCCTTTTCAGGCTGACCTTCTCTTTCTCATCATCTTCTATTCTCTTTGAGATGTCCTGATGCTGCAGAGTTACCGGTACGCTATCTTCGCGACCATGACCAACCTCCGGCACCACTTCTTCCACCCCTGCACTATAATTATGTGAAGCCTTAGGGCATCGACTGTAGGGATGACCAACTGCACCGCAAAGATTACACCTGACCTTGCTTCATTCCCAGGACCCATGCCCCAACTGGCCACACAAAGCACATTTAATCACCCCACAATCGCTACTGAGGTGACGGAAGTCACCACACTTATGACAGGTTCTGGGTTGCCCAGGGTAGAAACACTGGAGCCGATCACGGCCAATGTAAGCGGCGGAAGGTATGTTTCTAGTCTCAACCTCTACCTGGTGTAACCTCACAAAGGCCAAATAGGCACCACCCCAGACCCCCCCTAATATGATCAAACTTTACCAAAGGAGATAGTACTGTACAAGACCTAGACAACCAATATATAATATCACCAGGGGGCAGTGATTCATTACGCACCAACACAGTGATCTTAACCCTGTCCTGCCTCGTGATGGTATGGGCTTTGAAAAAACAATCTGGTTCCTTCATCTTGTTTTTCTCCCAACGGGAGCCAAAGGCCTGCAGGCCATTCAGGGAGAGGAAGCTCAGGTCGAAATCTGGAGTTCTCACTGGGTGAATGCATGCGAAAAGATCTTCAGCCTCAAACCCCAGTGAGAAGATCATACCTAAGAACTCCGACTTCGAAGGAGCCTCCCCATCCCCTACCCATCTGAACTGCACCACATTTCTACTTTTTATGGGCTGACCCCTACTCACCCCGAACTGAGGACCAGCACTCGCCCCACCAGGAGCCGCCAAAGAATTAGCATACGAACCAGCACCCGGCCTAACCTCAGAGGGAGTTACAGGGAGACCTGCAGGTGCCAGATGACTACCAGCCCCTATTCCCACACTCCCCACCCCACCAGTCATCCTGACCTGGTTCGCCTGAAGCAAATTCACAGCTGCTAGAGCCCTCACCGGCATATCCATGTTACCATTGTCGAAGTCGAAAATATTATACCCACATGCATCAAGTACAAACACCACACAGAGTGGCCTCCGTGCGTGTGCTTGTTCTGCCGAGCGTGCACATGCCCGCACGCTACGTACATTGGCTCATGAAGTCCTGCTTATTAGCGCGTGGTATGAGTAAATACGGTAGCATACGCATTCGCATGGAAAAGCCACAAAGACATAATTGACATTTCATCCACGTAGTGCATAATTTACACATAGTCTACACACATCACACCAGCAAGTTACATTTACTTTAGAAATGGAACAATAGAGATATTCAACTTTACAGGATGTGAGGGGACAGAAATAGGTCAGAACATAGTGTTTGGTATCCACATGTACAGTAATTCAAGGGCAATATTCCCATTGCAGTTTGCAGATAATCGCATGCTCCTGTGCATAGTTTTGCGCAGGAAAACAATATTCATACCTCACTGTATGTACTGTACTCCTAATATTCGGCGGAAACCCAGTGGAAGACATCTGCAAGTACACCTGGACTAAGCATCGCCCACCTGTTCAAACCAACCTATGACCTCTCACATACTGTGAATGACCAGCTCTTTGACCTATGAAAGAAGAGATTACAGTTTCCTTTGTTTCATGCTTTGGACCATTGTATAAAAAACAAGCCTCCTGGCCGGCCTCAGTCTATTCTCTGAAGGTCATCTAGCCAGATTGACTGAGGACCGGATCTGGGTGGTGCAGGCGAACAAAACGTATATATCCATTGGTTGTAGCTTCTTTTCTCTTGTATTGTTGTATTTCTCTGTGAACCCCCTTTTAAGTAAATATTTGTTGCTGCGTTGGACCACAACATTACATATACAATTGGTGTCGCATTCCTTTCCTGTTAGGGGTTATAAAGTGTATTCCGCCGCACATGTAGCTACTTTGTGCTTACAGCATGACGGCGTGCTTACGCAACGTGTATGCATTTCATAGGGGTTTTACACACACATGCTTAGCAGTCGCAGCGGCCTGAGCATTTTGTGCATTTAAGGTATTGCTTTTCTTTCCTGAAAGTTAAATGAACTTCAGACCATATACAGGTTCTACCAACATAACTTCTTCAGGGGTTAATTTGCTCTTATCTACAGCTGGCAGTCCTTGAGCCAATCTCTGCCCCTCTTTCAGACTTTCAAAAACCCATCGCCGTGGGTAATGATGTCACCTGCGATGTTATACCCAATGCGTCTTTGGCCCCGCATCCCTCAGCCACCACGGTGACTAAGCCAGAGCCAGCCACCGCAGGCTTACAGGGATGGCCAGCCTCAGCATAAACCACGTCCCGCGTCGCCCCCACACTTGCAACTTTAGAGGCGAGCATTTCGGGGACAAGTCCACAGGGAGCAGCGACAGTTACCAGAGTCCCAGCACCCGCCATTACCCCAGCAACTGCCATGCCCACTGCAGCATCACCGCCCAGCACTTCCTCCAGGAGAGACACCTCCCCCGTTTGGAAGCCACCAGATACTGCCATCATTGGCCTTTCCACGATCTCTACAGCACCATGCACAATCTTAGAAACATCACTTCCATCACAGCTCCCGACAGCCACTTCCTTCTCCATAGGCTGGACTCCCACCTCCATACCCTCCACTGGAGGCTCTGATGCCACTACTGAACCTGCCAGGACCGGGCCGCCACCGCCATCCTGTTCAGGCAGAGATTCCTGCAACTCAGTTTTCCCCTGAGACAGAACCTGACTACACAATGCTGACGCGCTACCGAAACTGCCGGGACCGAGCCGCTACTGCCCCCACCATCCTGCTCAGGTAAAGACTTCATCAACACTTCTTTCTCCTGAGAAAGAGCCAGAATACATAACGCTTTAATTCTTTCCTTTACTGCAGCCAGGCTAGTACTCCCAAATCTCATCCTTTAGGAGAGCTTTCTCACGGCTGCTAAAAGTATTTCATTTCCTTCTCTTGAGGGAAAGACAAGAGGTTAAACGAGTCTGCTCCATTTTTAACTCTTCCAGGATCATATTCACATATTCATCCATAGAGGATTCTGAGCTGCTATCAGAGACCACAGCATCCACCGCTTCACCACAGGCACTAGTTGGGGATCCTGTTTCTTCACAGGGTCCACAATCACTGGGGCTGCCACACTGACCGAATCTCCCAATGCTGGAACTTCCACGGCTGTCTGCAGGCCAGAAATCCCGGGGGCCTCCTTCGGGCCCAGCAGCCCGGGACTCGCCGTCATTGTCCTCCCCAGTAGGATCCATCCTCCCCTGGGAGGCTCCCAGGGGAAACACTGCAGGCTTCAAAAAAGTACCAGGGCCTAAGAGCTCTTTTCTGTGCAGCCTCCTACAGTCTCGGGCAACTGCAGGTATTTTTATACTACCGCTATCTGGTCAATGGTTGACAGTGTCTAGGTCCACACACCAAAAGGTCAACATAGTTTATGTCAACATTGAAAAAAGTTCAACACAAGCAAAAGGTTGACTTTAAAAAGGTCGACATAGAAAAAGGTCACCATGTGTTTTTCATGTCTTTTTTAACCAACTTGTTCTTAATTTATGATCCACGTGGATATAGAGTGAGATTCCAACAGTGTGCCCGAAGCATGGCGAGTTTAGCAGGCCATTTGAGGTTAGGCTTTGCACTAATTGAGGTCCATGTTGACAGTTGTCAACATGGACACCAAAAAAGTAACTTTGTCATGGTGACCTTTTTACCCTGTTTACTTTTTGCATGTTGACCCTTTGCATGTCAACATTTTTATCCTTATGACCTTTTCACCCTGTCGACCTATTGCCACCACTCTTTCTTCGAGGTGCGTGACGTCACTGGTGTGGCGCACATACTTCATTTCAGCTGGGCAGCGTGGGCTTCTTATCGTGATATCAGCCACGCTAGCACTAGCTCTAGGCAGGCATCCAAGGCCCTCATTCCGAGTTGTTCGCTCTGTATTTTTCATCGCATCGCAGTGAAAATCCGCCTAGTACGCATGCGCAATGTTCGCACTGCGACTGCGCCAAGTAACTTTACTATGAAGCAAGTATTTTTACTCACGGCTTTTTCTTCGCTCCGGCGATCGTAATGTGATTGACAGGAAATGGGTGTTACTGGGCGGAAACACGGCGTTTCAGGGGCGTGTGACAAAAAACGCTACCGTTTCCGGAAAAAACGCAGGAGTGGCCGGAGAAACGGTGGGAGTGCCTGGGCGAACGCTGGGTGTGTTTGTGACGTCAACCAGGAACGACAAGCACTGAAATGATCGCACAGGCAGAGTAAGTCTGGAGCTACTCTGAAACTGCTAAGTAGTTAGTAATCGCAATATTGCGAATACATCGGTCGCAATTTTAAGAAGCTAAGATTCACTCCCAGTAGGCGGCGGCTTAGCGTGTGTAACTCTGCTAAATTCGCCTTGCGACCGATCAACTCGGAATGAGGGCCCATGTACAAAAGCCGTGACCAGATGTCACGCTAAGGTGGGGTGCGGGGGAACCGATGACAAGCGGCCCTGCACCCTGGGGTGGCCAACCGGGGTACTTCACAATGTGGGTAATGGCCAATGAGAAACTAGATACAACACATATATTACATGCATGATAACATGCATGTATATACAGTGCCTTGGTATTCACCCCCCTTTGCATTTTTCATGTTTTGTTGCCTCACAACCTGGATATAAAATGGATTGTTTGCATCATTTCATTCACAGATCATGCCTACAACTTTGAAGATTTTTTTTTTTTTATTGTGATGCAAACAACAAATAGGACAAAATAACAGAAAACTTCAGTGTGTGTAACTATTCACCCCCCTAAATTCAGTACTGTGTAGAGCTACTTTTTGCAGCAATTACAGCTGTAAGTCGCTTTGGATAAGTCTCTATGAGCTTGACACATCTTGCCACAGTGATTTTTGCCCATTCCTCAAGCTACAACTGCTACAGCTCCTTCATGTTGGATGGTTTCCGCTCGTGAACAGCAATCTTCAAGTCTGACAACAGATTCTCAATAGGATTGAGATCTGGGCTTTGACTAGGCCATTCCAACACATTTAAATGTTTCCCCTTACACCACTCGAGTGTTGCTTTAGCAGTATGCTTCGGGTCATTCTCTTGATGGAAGGTAAACCTCCGTCCCAGTCTCAAATCACAGGCAGACTGAAACTGGTTTTTCTCAAGAATATCCCTGTATTTAGCGTCATCCATCTTTCCCTCGAAACAGTTTACCATTCCCTGCTGCTGAAAAACATCATGATGCTGCCACCACCATGTTTCACTGGGGATGGTGTTCATGGGGTGATGGGATGTGTTGGGTTTGTGCCAGACATAGCATTTTCCTTGGTGGCAGAAAAGTTACATTTTACTCTCATCTGACCAGAGCACCTTCCTCCATACATTTGGGGAGTCGTCCACATGCCTTTTGGCAAACTCAAAACATGCCTTATTATTTTTAACACTAAGTAATGGCTTTTTTCTGACCACTCTTCCATAAAGTGTGTGGAGTGTACGGCTTATTGTGGTCACAGGCGCAGATACACAAGTCTCTGCTGTGGAACTCTGCAGCTCCTTCAGGGTTACCTTTGGTCTCTGTGTTGCCTCTGTGATTATTGCCCTCCTCGCCTGGTCTGTGAGTTTTGGTGGCCGGCCCTCTCTTGTCAGGTTTGTTGTGGTACCATGTTCTTTCCATTTGAAGATGATGGGTTTGATGGTGCTCCGTGGGATCATCACAGATTTGGATATTTTTTTATAACCCAACCCTGACTTGTACTTCTCAACAACTTTGTTCCTGACTTGTTTGGAGAGCTCCTTGGTCTTCATGGTGTGATGCCTCTTGCTTGGTGGTGTTGCAGCCTCGGTGGCCTTTCAGAAAAGGTGGTTTTATACTGACAGATCATGGAAGAAAAGGTGACTTACCCACAGTTGCCGTTGAAATCCACGCATCTAGCGCTTCCACAAATAGAGCCTGACCTGTGTAGGGTAGGTTCTCCACGACTCTCCTGGATTCCGTGTCGGCAGACCATTGGCGCAGCCAGAGTTTTCTACGAGCCAAGACCGACATGGAAGATATCCCAGCAGCCATCGAACCCAGGTCTTTCATGGATTCCACGGTAAATACTGCAGAATCCTGTATGTTACGTAAGAACAATTCAACGTCACTTTTATCCATTGTCCTCAAGTAACGTGCCAGACCACTTTACTATAGCTTTAGAAATCCATGCACAGGCAACGGTAGGCCGTAGTATCGTCCCCGAAGCCGTGTATATGGATTTGAGCGCAGTGTCAGTTTTGGGATCAGCCGGTTCTTTCAACGCGGCAGATCCCGGGACAGGTAAAACCACCTTCTTTGACAGTCTGGACACCGATGCGTCAACTATGGGTGGGTTTTCCAATTTCTTTCTATCCTCCTCAGGGAAGGGGAATGCCACCAGAATCTTTCTGGTGATCTGTAATTTTTTATCTGGGTTTTACCAGGAATATTCAAATATAGCATTTAACTTTTTAGACGCAGGAAAGGTTAGCGAGGCTTTCTTATTATCCATGAAGTAAGTCTCCTCAACCTGCTCAGGTAGTGTCAGCAATATTTAACACATCTCTAATGGCTTCAATCATCAACTGCACCCCCTTTGCAAGAGATGGCGCCCCCCTCAGCACGTCCCCATCACCGCCTACCGTGTCAGAGTCGGTATCCGTGTCGTCTTGCATAATCTGAGCAAGAGCACACTTTTGAGAGTGAGTGCCAGGGGGCCCTGAAGGTGCCAACTCGGACCAAACAGCCATAGAATTCTGTAAAACCTGAGTTGCAGTTTCATTCTGTGCTACCCAAGCAGAAATCTGAGAGATCATACTCTTAAATGAGGTTAACCACTCAGGTTCTCTTATTGGAATTTGTGCTAAACCACAGCAATCCTTATTACATGGAATGGGATCATTCTGAGAGGACATATCCTCTGCAGCATAAGACACAGAGTCCCTAGACGTGGCTTTTTGTGAGACAGCAAACTAGAGATGAGCGGGTTCGGTTCCTCGGAATCCGAACCCACCCGAACTTCATGTTTTTTTACACGGGTCCGAGCGACTCGGATCTTCCCGCCTTGCTCGGTTAACCCGAGCGCGCCCGAACGTCATCATCCCGCTGTCGGATTCTCGCGAGGCTCGGATTCTATCGCGAGACTCGGATTCTATATAAGGAGCCGCGCGTCGCCGCCATTTTCACACGTGCATTGAGATTGATAGGGAGAGGACGTGGCTGGCGTCCTCTCCGTTTATAGAGAAGAGAGTGAGACTAGAGTAGAGAGAGACACAGTATTTACTTTAGTAATTTTGGGGAGCATTAGGAGGAGTACTACTACTTGCTGAAGTGATAGTGTGACTGTATATCTGACTTGTGGGGGAGACAGTGGAGAGCAGTTAGAGTCTGAGAGCAGGAGTACATATTTTAACGTACAGTGCACACTTTTGCTGCCAGAGTGCCACACTGCCATTGTGACCACACTGACCACCAGTATATATATTGTGATTGTCTGCTTAGGAGTACTACTTGCAAGTTGCTGATAGTGTGACCAGTGACCTGACCACCAGTTTAATTAATCACCACCAGTTTAATATATAATTGTATATAATATATATATAATTGTATACCACCTACCCGTGTTTTTTTTTTTTCTTTCTTCTTGATACATACTACTATAGTAGCTTACTGTAGCAGTCTGCGGTGCTGCTGAGCTGACAGTGTCCAGCAGGTCCGTCATCAGTCATTACATAATAAATATATATACCTGTCCGGCTGCAGTACTAGTGATATTATATATATATATATATATATTAATTTCATCTCATTATCATCCAGTCTATATTAGCAGCAGACACAGTACGGTAGTCCACGGCTGTAGCTACCTCTGTGTCGGCAGTCGCTGGTCCATCCATAATTGTATACCACCTACCCGTGTTTTTTTTTTTCTTTCTTTCTTCTTGATACATACTACTATAGTAGCTTACTGTAGCAGTCTGCGGTGCTGCTGAGCTGACAGTGTCCAGCAGGTCCGTCATCAGTCATTACATAATAAATATATATACCTGTCCGGCTGCAGTACTAGTGATATTATATATATATATATATATATATATATTAATTTCATCTCATTATCATCCAGTCTATATTAGCAGCAGACACAGTACGGTAGTCCACGGCTGTAGCTACCTCTGTGTCGGCAGTCGCTGGTCCATCCATAATTGTATACCACCTACCCGTGTTTTTTTTTTTTTCTTTCTTCTTGATACATACTACTATAGTAGCTTACTGTAGCAGTCTGCGGTGCTGCTGAGCTGACAGTGTCCAGCAGGTCCGTCATCAGTCATTACATAATAAATATATATACCTGTCCGGCTGCAGTACTAGTGATATTATATATATATATATATATATATATATTAATTTCATTTCATTATCATCCAGTCTATATTAGCAGCAGACACAGTACGGTAGTCCACGGCTGTAGCTACCTCTGTGTCGGCAGTCGCTGGTCCATCCATAATTGTATACCACCTACCCGTGTTTTTTTTTTTTTTTTTTTTCTTCTTGATACATACTACTATAGTAGCTTACTGTAGCAGTCTGCGGTGCTGCTGAGCTGACAGTGTCCAGCAGGTCCGTCATCAGTCATTACAAAATAAATATATATACCTGTCCGGCTGCAGTACTAGTGATATTATATATATATATATTAATTTCACCTCATTATCATCCAGTCTATATTAGCAGCAGACACAGTACGGTAGTCCACGGCTGTAGCTACCTCTGTGTCGGCAGTCGCTGGTCCATCCATAATTGTATACCACCTACCCGTGGTTTTTTTTCTTTCTTTCTTCTTGATACATACTACTATAGTAGCTTACTGTAGCAGTCTGCGGTGCTGCTGAGCTGACAGTGTCCAGCAGGTCCGTCATCAGTCATTACATAATAAATATATATACCTGTCCGGCTGCAGTACTAGTGATATTATATATATATATATATATATATATATTAATTTCATCTCATTATCATCCAGTCTATATTAGCAGCAGACACAGTACGGTAGTCCACGGCTGTAGCTACCTCTGTGTCGGCAGTCGCTGGTCCATCCATAATTGTATACCACCTACCCGTGTTTTTTTTTTTCTTTCTTCTTGATACATACTACTATAGTAGCTTACTGTAGCAGTCTGCGGTGCTGCTGAGCTGACAGTGTCCAGCAGGTCCGTCATCAGTCATTACATAATAAATATATATACCTGTCCGGCTGCAGTACTAGTGATATTATATATATATATATATATATATATATATATATATTAATTTCATCTCATTATCATCCAGTCTATATTAGCAGCAGACACAGTACGGTAGTCCACGGCTGTAGCTACCTCTGTGTCGGCAGTCGCTGGTCCATCCATAAGTATACTAGTATCCATCCATCTCCATTGTTTACCTGAGGTGCCTTTTAGTTGTGCCTATTAAAATATGGAGAACAAAAATGTTGAGGTTCCAAAATTAGGGAAAGATCAAGATCCACTTCCACCTCGTGCTGAAGCTGCTGCCACTAGTCATGGCCGAGACGATGAAATGCCAGCAACGTCGTCTGCCAAGGCCGATGCCCAATGTCATAGTACAGAGCATGTAAAATCCAAAACACCAAATATCAGTAAAAAAAGGACTCCAAAATCTAAAATAAAATTGTCGGAGGAGAAGCGTAAACTTGCCAATATGCCATTTACCACACGGAGTGGCAAGGAACGGCTGAGGCCCTGGCCTATGTTCATGGCTAGTGGTTCAGCTTCACATGAGGATGGAAGCACTCAGCCTCTCGCTAGAAAAATGAAAAGACTCAAGCTGGCAAAAGCACCGCAAAGAACTGTGCGTTCTTCGAAATCCCAAATCCACAAGGAGAGTCCAATTGTGTCGGTTGCGATGCCTGACCTTCCCAACACTGGACGTGAAGAGCATGCGCCTTCCACCATTTGCACGCCCCCTGCAAGTGCTAGAAGGAGCACCCGCAGTCCAGTTCCTGATAGTCAGATTGAAGATGTCAGTGTTGAAGTACACCAGGATGAGGAGGATATGGGTGTTGCTGGCGCTGGGGAGGAAATTGACAAGGAGGATTCTGATGGTGAGGTGGTTTGTTTAAGTCAGGCACCCGGGGAGACACCTGTTGTCCGTGGGAGGAATAGGGCCGTTGACATGCCTGGTGAAAATACCAAAAAAATCAGCTCTTCGGTGTGGAAGTATTTCAACAGAAATGCGGACAACATTTGTCAAGCCGTGTGTTGCCTTTGTCAAGCTGTAATAAGTAGGGGTAAGGACGTTAACCACCTCGGAACATCCTCCCTTATACGTCACCTGCAGCGCATTCATAATAAGTCAGTGACACGTTCAAAAACTTTGGGCGACAGCGGAAGCAGTCCACTGACCAGTAAATCCCTTCCTCTTGTAACCAAGCTCACGCAAACCACCCCACCAACTCCCTCAGTGTCAATTTCCTCCTTCCCCAGGAATGCCAATAGTCCTGCAGGCCATGTCACTGGCAATTCTGACGAGTCCTCTCCTGCCTGGGATTCCTCCGATGCATCCTTGCGTGTAACGCCTACTGCTGCTGGCGCTGCTGTTGTTGCTGCTGGGAGTCGATGGTCATCCCAGAGGGGAAGTCGTAAGCCCACTTTTACTACTTCTACCAAGCAATTGACTGTCCAACAGTCCTTTGCGAGGAAGATGAAATATCACAGCAGTCATCCTGTTGCAAAGCGGATAACTGAGGCCTTGACAACTATGTTGGTGTTAGACGTGCGTCCGGTATCCGCCGTTAGTTCACAGGGAACTAGACAATTTCTTGAGGTAGTGTGCCCCCGTTACCAAATACCATCTAGGTTCCACTTCTCTAGGCAGGCGATACCGAGAATGTACACGGACGTCAGAAAAAGACTCACCAGTGTCCTAAAAAATGCAGTTGTACCCAATGTCCACTTAACCACGGACATGTGGACAAGTGGAGCAGGGCAGGGTCAGGACTATATCACTGTGACAGCCCACTGGGTAGATGTATGGACTCCCGCCGCAAGAACAGCAGCGGCGGCACCAGTAGCAGCATCTCGCAAACGCCAACTCTTTCCTAGGCAGGCTACGCTTTGTATCACCGGTTTCCAGAATACGCACACAGCTGAAAACCTCTTACGGCAACTGAGGAAGATCATCGCGGAATGGCTTACCCCAATTGGACTCTCCTGTGGATTTGTGGCATCGGACAACGCCAGCAATATTGTGTGTGCATTAAATATGGGCAAATTCCAGCACGTCCCATGTTTTGCACATACCTTGAATTTGGTGGTGCAGAATTTTTTTAAAAACAACAGGGGCGTGCAAGAGATGCTGTCGGTGGCCAGAAGAATTGCGGGACACTTTCGGCGTACAGGTACCACGTACAGAAGACTGGAGCACCACCAAAAACGCCTGAACCTGCCCTGCCATCATCTGAAGCAAGAAGTGGTAACGAGGTGGAATTCAACCCTATATATGCTTCAGAGGTTGGAGGAGCAGCAAAAGGCCATTCAAGCCTATACAATTGAGCACGATATAGGAGGTGGAATGTACCTGTCTCAAGCGCAGTGGAGAATGATTTCAACGTTGTGCAAGGTTCTGCAACCTTTAGAACTTGCCACACGTGAAGTCAGTTCAGACACTGCCAGCCTGAGTCAGGTCATTCCCCTCATCAGGCTTTTGCAGAAGAAGCTGGAGGCATTGAAGGAGGAGCTAAAAGGGAGCGATTCCGCTAGGCATGTGGGACTTGTGGATGGAGCCCTTAATTCGCTTAACAAGGATTCACGGGTGGTCAATCTGTTGAAATCAGAGCACTACATTTTGGCCACCGTGCTCGATCCTAGATTTAAAACCTACCTTGGATCTCTCTTTCCGGCAGACACAAGTCTGCTGGGGTTCAAAGACCTGCTGGTGACAAAATTGCCAAGTCAAGCGGAACGCGACCTGTCAACATCTCCTCCTTCACATTCTCCCGCAACTGGGGGTGCGAGGAAAAGGCTCAGAATTCCGAGCCCACCCGCTGGCGGTGATGCAGGGCAGTCTGGAGCGACTGCTGATGCTGACATCTGGTCCGGACTGAAGGACCTGACAACGATTACGGACATGTCGTCTACTGTCACTGCATTGATTCTCTCCCCATTGAAAGAATGGTGGAGGATTATATGAGTGACCGCATCCAAGTAGGCACGTCAGACAGTCCGTACTTATACTGGCAGGAAAAAGAGGCAATTTGGAGGCCCTTGCACAAACTGGCTTTATTCTACCTAAGTTGCCCTCCCACAAATATGTACTCCGAAAGAGTGTTTAGTGCCGCCGCTCACCTTGTCAGCAATCGGCGTACGAGGTTACTTCCAGAAAATGTGGAGAAGATGATGTTCATTAAAATGAATTATAATCAATTCCTCCGTGGAGACATTGACCAGCAGCAATTGCCTCCACAAAGTACACAGGGAGCTGAGATGGTGGATTCCAGTGGGGACGAATTGATAATCTGTGAGGAGCGGGATGTACACGGTGATATATCGGAGGATGATGATGAGGTGGACATCTTGCCTCTGTAGAGCCAGTTTGTGCAAGGAGAGATTAATTGCTTCTTTTTCGGTGGGGGTCCAAACCAACCCGTCATTTCAGTCACAGTCGTGTGGCAGACCCTGTCACTGAAATGATGGGTTGGTTAAAGTGTGCATGTCCTGTTTATACAACATAAGGGTGGGTGGGAGGGCCCAAGGACAATTCCATCTTGCACCTCTTTTTTCTTTCATTTTTATTTGCGTCATGTGCTGTTTGGGGAGTGTTTTTTGGAAGGGCCATCCTGCGTGACACTGCAGTGCCACTCCTAGATGGGCCAGGTGTTTGTGTCGGCCACTAGGGTCGCTTATCTTACTCACACAGCTACCTCATTGCGCCTCTTTTTTTCTTTGCGTCATGTGCTGTTTGGGGAGTGTTTTTTGGAAGGGCCATCCTGCGTGACACTGCAGTGCCACTCCTAGATGGGCCAGGTGTTTGTGTCGGCCACTAGGGTCGCTTAGCTTACTCACACAGCTACCTCATTGCGCCTCTTTTTTTCTTCTTTGCGTCATGTGCTGTTTGGGGAGTGTTTTTTGGAAGGGCCATCCTGCGTGACACTGCAGTGCCACTCCTAGATGGGCCAGGTGTTTGTGTCGGCCACTAGGGTCGCTTATCTTACTCACACAGCTACCTCATTGCGCCTCTTTTTTTCTTTGCGTCATGTGCTGTTTGGGGAGTGTTTTTTGGAAGGGCCATCCTGCGTGACACTGCAGTGCCACTCCTAGATGGGCCAGGTGTTTGTGTCGGCCACTAGGGTCGCTTATCTTACTCACACAGCTACCTCATTGCGCCTCTTTTTTTCTTTGCGTCATGTGCTGTTTGGGGAGTGTTTTTTGGAAGGGCCATCCTGCGTGACACTGCAGTGCCACTCCTAGATGGGCCAGGTGTTTGTGTCGGCCACTAGGGTCGCTTAGCTTACTCACACAGCTACCTCATTGCGCCTCTTTTTTTCTTCTTTGCGTCATGTGCTGTTTGGGGAGTGTTTTTTGGAAGGGCCATCCTGCGTGACACTGCAGTGCCACTCCTAGATGGGCCAGGTGTTTGTGTCGGCCACTAGGGTCGCTTATCTTACTCACACAGCTACCTCATTGCGCCTCTTTTTTTCTTTGCGTCATGTGCTGTTTGGGGAGTGTTTTTTGGAAGGGCCATCCTGCGTGACACTGCAGTGCCACTCCTAGATGGGCCAGGTGTTTGTGTCGGCCACTAGGGTCGCTTATCTTACTCACACAGCGACCTCGGTGCAAATTTTAGGACTAAAAATAATATTGTGAGGTGTGAGGTATTCAGAATAGACTGAAAATGAGTGGAAATTATGGTTTTTGAGGTTAATAATACTTTGGGATCAAAATGACCCCCAAATTCTATGATTTAAGCTGTTTTTTAGTGTTTTTTTAAAGAAACACCCGAATCCAAAACACACCCGAATCCGACAAAAAAAATTCGGTGAGGTTTTGCCAAAACGCGGTCGAACCCAAAACACGGCCGCGGAACCGAACCCAAAACCAAAACACAAAACCCGAAAAATTTCAAGTGCACATCTCTACAGCAAACACCCCCCCCCCACACACAGGGAAATGGCAGACAGAGTTTCCCCACTGAGAATGCCAAGAGAGACACAGAGTTTGGACCTAATCCACACACAGCTCTTTTTAAGATAAAGGATACCCCTTACCAGCGCTAACTGTGTACCTTAATAGGTTACAAAGTCTATTACACAGCCCCCCCCCCCCCCCCCCCCCCCCTTTCTACAACCCCCTGGTACCGTACAGATAGCTGGAGCTGATGTGGAGGGACAGCTCTCCCCTGTCAGCGTCCCTGCATGCAAGAAAGATGGCGCTGAATGCTGCTGGGTCCGCTCTGAGGAGAAGCTCCGCCCCCTTTCATGGCGCTGCTTCCCGCTCTGAATTGAATTTTATACTTGCCTGAGGTATGTGCTGGTGGTGATCCTGGGACCCTGACAGGCTTTCTAAACAGTGTAGGGTGTAGTCGCTGGCTCAGGGCGCCCCTCACAGCGCCGCACCAAGTACCGCTAAACTCTGGAGCGCAGTTAGTACTGCGCTCCCTAGCCTGATGCCGCCATCTTCACACCAGCTCCCCGCTTGTCAGGGGGGCCTGTAAGTAACTCGCCACCGAAGTCTTCTGGCTCTGTAAGGGGATTGGCGGCATGCTGCTGGGGTGAGCGATCCCCTTTTGGCGGGGAATGTTTGATCACCTCAGGAGCTCAGTGTCCTGTCAGCGGAGATAGTGGCTCAGACCCCGCAGGGCGGACACAACTCCCCCCCCTTAGTCCCACAAAGCAGAGAGGCTGTTGCCAGCAGCCTCCTTGTGCCTAAACTCTATTGAAAAAAATAAAACTAAAGAAACTCCTATGGAGCTTCCCTAGCTGTGACCGGCTCCTCCGGGCACATTTTCTAAAGGAGGTAGGAGAGGCATAGAGGGAGGAGCCAGCCCACACTCTCAAACTCTTAAAGTACCAATGGCTCCTGGTGGACCCGTCTATACCCCATGGTACTAATGTGGACCCCAGCATCCTCTAGGATGTAAGAGAAATTGCGATCACCTCGCGATTTCTGCTTCATCGTAAAAACTATTGATGCCTCCTGCCGGCACAGCTTAGATGCGCCCGCAGTAGAACCGGTGCCATTTTACCCATTGCGGCGGCTGCATGTGACATAACACAGCTGCCGCAATCACGCCTATGACATGACCCCCATTTGCGGCGCCCTGACTGCCGTTTGCCGCAACGTTCTGTCTGCTCCCTGGAATGGCAGCGTCGCCGCCCCACACCCAGCGACTGCCTCTGCCTGATTGACAGGCAGAGGCGATTGCTTTTTATGTGCCACTCCCCCCCACAGACAGTGCGCCCACCCCCCCGCCCCCGCAGAAATTGTGTGTGCATGTGCAGGACGGGCACATGCACAGGACAGGTGCTGCGCATGCGCCAGCTGGACCATCGTAAACATTAAGTTTGGATCGCAATTTGCGATCCTACCTGAATTAGCCCCTATGTAAGAAACTTATAATAAATAAATACATTAAACATAGATAGGTTTACCATACCATCCCATCATAATAGAAAATGATAGTGTTAAGGTGCCCACTTGGGCAGCGTATTTCATGGCCAAACCAGTGTTGGGCAAGGCAAAATCCATGTGGGTCATATGCAAGTGACCCGACTCTATTGATTTCTGGTGTCAAAATTGTTGCCCGAGACTCGTTAACCCTTGCAAAACTACAGCTACTTATTCATAATAGAATATGATGTGTTGAGGTGCCCACTTGGGCAACGTATTTCATGCCCAAACCAGTGTTGGGCAAGGCAAAATCCATGTTGGTCATATGCAAGTGACGCGACTCAGTTGATTTCAGGTGTCAAAATTCTTGCCCGAGACTCGTTAACCCTTGCACAACTACAGCTACTTATTCAAATTAGTAATTCATAATACTGTGAATGTGCCCACTTGGGCAGCGTATTTCATGGCAAAACCAGCGTTGGGCAAGGCAAAATCCATGTGGGTCATATGCAAGTGACCGGACTCTATTGATTTCTGGTGTCAAAATTGTTGCCCGAGACTCGTTAACCCTTGCAAAACTACAGCTACTTATTCATAATAGAAAATGAGAGTGTTAAGGTGCCCACTTGGGCAGCGTATTTCATGCCCAAACCAGTGTTGGGCAAGGCAAAATTGATGTGGGTCATATGCAAGTGACCCGTCTCAGTATATGTCAGGTGTCAAAATTCTTGCCCAAGACTCGTTAACCCTTGCAAAACTACAGCTACTTATTCATAATAGAAAATGATAGTGTTAAGGTGCCCACTTGGGCAGCGTATTTCATGGCCAAACCAGTGTTGGGCAAGGCAAAATCCATATGGGTCATATGCAAGTGACCCGTCTCAGTATATGTCAGGTGTCAAAATTCTTGCCCAAGACTCGTTAACCCTTGCAAAACTACAGCTACTTATTCATAATAGAAAATGATAGTGTTAAGGTGCCCACTTGGGCAACTTATTTCATGCCCAAACCAGTGTTGGGCAAGGCAAAATACACGTGGGTCATAGTGACCCGATTCAGTTGATTTCAGGTGTCAAAATTGTTGCCCGAGACTCGTTAACCCTTGGAAAACTACAGCTACTTATTCATAATAGAAAATGAGAGTGTTAAGGTGCCCACTTGGGCAGCGTATTTCATGGCCAAACCAGTGTTGGGCAAGGCAAAATCCATGTGGGTCATATGCAAGTGACCCGACTCTATTGATTTCAGGTGTCAAAATTGTTGCCCGAGACTCGTTAACCCTTGCAAAACTACAGCTACTTATTCATAATAGAAAATGAGAGTGTTAAGGTGCCCACTTGGGCAACGTATTTCATGCCCAAACCAGTGTTGGGCAAGGCACAATCCATGTGGGTCATATGCAAGTGACCCGACTCTATTGATTTCAGGTGTCAAAATTGTTGCCCGAGACTCGTTAACTCTTGCAAAACTACAGCTACTTATTCATAATAGAAAATGATAGTGTTAAGGTGCCCACTTGGGCAGCGTATTTCATGCCCAAACCAGTGTTGGGCAAGGCAAAATCCATGTGGGTCATATGCAAGTGACCCGACTCAGTTGATTTCAGGTGTCAAAATTCTTGCCCGAGACTCGTTAACCCTTGGAAAACTACAGCTACTTATTCATAATAGAAAATGAGAGTGTTAAGGTGCCCACTTGGGCAGCGTATTTCATGCCCAAACCAGTGTTGGGCAAGGCAAAATCCATGTGGGTCATATGCAAGTGACACGACTCTATTGATTTCAGGTGTCAAAATTCTTGCCCGAGACTCGTTAACCCTTGCAAAACTACAGCTACTTATTCAAATTAGTAATTTATAATACTGTGAATGTGCCCACTTGGGAAGCGTATTTCATGGCAAAACCAGCGTTGGGCAAGGCAAAGTCCATGTGGGTCATATGCAAGTGACCGGACTCTATTGATTTCTGGTGTCAAAATTCTTGCCCGAGACTCGTTAACCCTTGCAAAACTACAGCTACTTATTCATAATAGAAAATGAGAGTGTTAAGGTGCCCACTTGGGCAGCGTATTTCATGCCCAAACCAGTGTTGGGCAAGGCAAAATCCATGTGGGTCATATGCAAGTGACCTGACTCTATTGATTTCTGGTGTCAAAATTCTTGCCCGAGACTCGTTAACCCTTGCACAACTACAGCTACTTATTCAAATTAGTAATTCATAATACTGTGTATGTGCCCAATTGGGCAGCGTATTTCATGGCCAAACCAGTGTTGGGCAAGGCAAAATCCATGTGGGTCATATGCAAGTGACCCGACTCTATTGATTTCAGGTGTCAAAATTGTTGCCCGAGACTCGTTAACTCTTGCAAAACTACAGCTACTTATTCATAATAGAAAATGATAGTGTTAATGTGCCCACTTGGGCAGCGTATTTCATGCCCAAACCAGTGTTGGGCAAGGCAAAATCCATGTGGGTCATATGCAAGTGACCCGACTCAGTTGATTTCAGGTGTCAAAATTCTTGCCCGAGACTCGTTAACCCTTGCACAACTACAGCTACTTATTCAAATTAGTAATTCATAATACTGTGAATGTGCCCACTTGGGCAGCGTATTTCATGGCAAAACCAGCGTTGGGCAAGGCAAAATCCATGTGGGTCATATGCAAGTGACCGGACTCTATTGATTTCTGGTGTCAAAATTGTTGCCCGAGACTCGTTAACCCTTGCAAAACTACAGCTACTTATTCATAATAGAAAATGAGAGTGTTAAGGTGCCCACTTGGGCAGCGTATTTCATGCCCAAACCAGTGTTGGGCAAGGCAAAATTGATGTGGGTCATATGCAAGTGACCCGACTCTATTGATTTCTGGTGTCAATATTGTTGCCCGAGACTCGTTAACCCTTGCAAAACTACAGCTACTTATTCATAATAGAAAATGATAGTGTTAAGGTGCCCACTTGGGCAGCGTATTTCATGCCCAAACCAGTGTTGGGCAAGACAAAATCCATGTGGGTCATATGCAAGTGACCCGACTCAGTTGATTTCAGGTGTCAAAATTGTTGCCCGAGACTCGTTAACCCTTGGAAAACTACAGCTACTTATTCATAATAGAAAATGAGAGTGTTAAGGTGCCCACTTGGGCAGCGTATTTCATGCCCAAACCAGTGTTGGGCAAGGCAAAATCCATGTGGGTCATATGCAAGTGACACGACTCTATTGATTTCAGGTGTCAAAATTCTTGCCCGAGACTCGTTAACCCTTGCAAAACTACAGCTACTTATTCAAATTAGTAATTTATAATACTGTGAATGTGCCCACTTGGGTAGCGTATTTCATGGCAAAACCAGCGTTGGGCAAGGCAAAATCCATGTGGGTCATATGCAAGTGACCGGACTCTATTGATTTCTGGTGTCAAAATTGTTGCCCGAGACTCGTTAACCCTTGCAAAACTACAGCTACTTATTCATAATAGAAAATGATAATGTTAAGGTGCCCACTTGGGCAGCGTATTTCATGGCCAAACCAGTGTTGGGCAAGGCAAAATCCATGTGGGTCATATGCAAGTGACCCGACTCTATTGATTTCTGGTGTCAAAATTGTTGCCCGAGACTCGTTAACCCTTGCAAAACTACAGCTACTTATTCATAATAGAATATGATGTGTTGAGGTGCCCACTTGGGCAACGTATTTCATGCCCAAACCAGTGTTGGGCAAGGCAAAATCCATGTGGGTCATATGCAAGTGACGCGACTCAGTTGATTTCAGGTGTCAAAATTCTTGCCCGAGACTCGTTAACCCTTGCACAACTACAGCTACTTATTCAAATTAGTAATTCATAATACTGTGAATGTGCCCACTTGGGCAGCGTATTTCATGGCAAAACCAGCGTTGGGCAAGGCAAAATCCATGTGGGTCATATGCAAGTGACCGGACTCTATTGATTTCTGGTGTCAAAATTGTTGCCCGAGACTCGTTAACCCTTGCAAAACTACAGCTACTTATTCATAATAGAAAATGAGAGTGTTAAGGTGCCCACTTGGGCAGCGTATTTCATGCCCAAACCAGTGTTGGGCAAGGCAAAATTGATGTGGGTCATATGCAAGTGACCCGACTCTATTGATTTCTGGTGTCAATATTGTTGCCCGAGACTCGTTAACCCTTGCAAAACTACAGCTACTTATTCATAATAGAAAATGAGAGTGTTAAGGTGCCCACTTGGGCAGCGTATTTCATGCCCAAACCAGTGTTGGGCAAGGCAAAATCCATGTGGGTCATATGCAAGGGACCCGACTCTATTGATTTCTGGTGTCAAAATTGTTGCCCGAGACTCGTTAACCCTTGCAAAACTACAGCTACTTATTCATAATAGAAAATGATAGTGTTTTGGTGCCCACTTGGGCAACGTATTTCATGCCCAAACCAGTGTTGGGCAAGGTAAAATCCATGTGGGTCATATGCAAGTGACCCGACTCAGTTGATTTCAGGTGTCAAAATTGTTGCCCGAGACTCGTTAACCCTTGCAAAACTACAGCTACTTATTCAAAATGGTGAATTATAGTGTATGTGCCCACTTTGCCGGCGTATTTCATGCCCAAACCAGCGTTGGGCAAGCCAAAATACAGGTGGGTCATATGAAAGGGACCCTACTCTGTGAATTTCAGGCGTCAAATGTGTTGCCCAAGACACATTAACCCTTGCAAAACTGAATGATCTGAATAAGAAGCTGGAGCTCGAATAAGAAGTGAATAAGAAGCTGGAGCTTGAATAAGAAGTGAATAAGAAGCTGGCCGAATAAGAAGCTAACTTCAGCCTCGTTCTGGACGAGGCTGAAGTTAGCTAACTTCAGCCTCGTCAGATCTGGGCTATTATATAGGAGATGTGTTAAAATTAGTAAGTGTATTTTTTCAAATTCCTCTTCTCACCAAAAATACAGTACTTACCTTAAGAGGTAAATGTACTAAAGTGTGTGTTTTTTTTAGAAGTGGAGATGTTGCTTATAGCAACCAATCACATTCTACTTAACATTTATCTTGCACCTTCTAGAAGATAATAGCTAGAATCTGATTGGTTGCTATAGGCAATATCTCCACTTTAGTACATTTTCCCCTGCTGCATGTATAATATATGTGGATGTACTTTTTTCTATCATGTAACGTACTTAAACAAATTAACACAAATTATTGTATAGTAATTTTTACAAACACAAGTTTAATTTTGTTTTTAGGGGTTTTTTTTTTGTTGCTGTGTTTGTTTTGGTAACAAAAATTATTAGAAGATGCATAAAGAAAAAGCAATATGGCCTTAATAGTGACCTTAATTTGCAAAAACCAGTAAACATTATTCATTTGTTTTCTCATTACTGACTGAGAAGTGTCCATAGTTATTATTTTCCCTGCCGCCTTCTGGAGCTGGACCTTCACTTTTCCCGTTGTGTCTGTCCGTGTTCGGGAGGAGCACCTTGGTGGGGAGGTAACAGGTGAAACTAAGAGTGTTCCTCCTCCAGAACTGATGCTAGGCTGCTCTGTTTGTTGTGTTGTTACTAGGTGCTGTGTCATATTATTAAGAGTTTCATTTAAGTCTCTAGTGGCTGCTGTGCGACTCTCCATGATGCGGACTATGCTCTGTAATGTAGCTTGACTGTTGTCCAATATATGGAGGTAGCTTTAATGGAGCTTCTGGTTCTCATCCATGATTCTTTCAAATGTGTCCAGCATTCAGTTATTGTCAGCCCTCATTAATTCCATGGTGTTAGCCATTCGAGTCTGTATTTTGTCTGCTTATGTTGCGGCCTAATCTGGGTAGGTGATGGGCCATGCTCCCAATTAATTGTGTCTGCCTCCGCAGACAATCAAAGTTATTTGCCTGCCGGCTGGTTCAGCTGTTCCAAAACAGCTGTTGCTGGGAGTGTTGTTGGGATCATGTGGGTTTGAGGTGTCCTTTGAGTGGTAGGAGAACACACATATGTAGGAGTTGTCACGGGTGGAGGTATTTAAGTCAAATTAAAATGTGTAAATTTAAATGGAGGTATTTGAGTCAAATGTCTCCTTCTTTTCTGATTGCAGTTCTTGAGCTGCTTGACTTTCTTCAAGAATAGTGTCCGCCGAGAGACCAGTTGTATGTAAGTATAAGTTTGTACTGTTATTCAGTTTTACCAATGCTTTTAAGCACCTAGGTGAAAAATCACTAAAACTTCTAAAAATTGTCAACACTTCACATGTTTAGAAACTGTAGTGAATTGACCCCATAATGTTACCTTTCTTTGTGCTGCATTATTATTACATGACCACTTTGTGACTAAACTGCTTTACTAAATTTGACTACTACACTGTTTGAGTAATGTTAAAGTGGGTGTGTGAAAGTGTGCGTCCTAATGTGTTTGTCTTTATTTTACTCACCAGGCAGGTGTGGTGAATGTGGTGACATTGGCGAGGGACGATCCTGGAGTTGAAGTGGTAGCCTGACTAAGACGTCTGAGATGAGTTGATGTGGTATAGACATGTGGGGGGGTCTGGCTGAGACGTCTGACTTCCGTTTACACGGTGGAGACACGTGTGTGAATGGACCTACAAAAAAATGGACAAATTAATACTTTGACACAATTTGTCCTAAAATAAAAATCCACTGTTTCTTCCTCTTCCTCATCAGCTTCAGTAGGAGTGGGGAGAGGGACCGAGGTTGTAGCGGACTTTTGCCTCACTGTAAATGAATGTTAATTAATCTACAAATTTTGAATAATTAAAAAATAATTGTATGTTTATTTAACATATATCGACACATTGTCATTTTGACAATAACATTGAAATACTGCCAATAAACTTTGCAGATTGACATTTGACAAATTATATCAGTACTAGCTGGGGTACCAGGCATTGCCCGGGATTTTCTCAATGTCTGTTTACAAAAATAAATGTAAATATTAAACACACAGTATAAATAACATTGTAGATAGCTGAATACCCGTGCTTTGGTACGGGATGAGGATGGTAAATTAGGATGATAGTTGTTCGTTAATTTACGTTGGTTGGAGATTGTCAAAGTCGAAAAATATTACAGAACACACATCACGTACAAACTGCACACACATGCCCACTGCACGTGCACTTGTTCTGCAGTGCGTGCACATGTACGCACTTTGCGTATGGTCGCTCCCACGGTCCTGCGCATTGGCGCGTGGTATGGGTATTTACGGCAGAGTTTGTGTACGCATGGAGGGCCATCAGAACACATTACATATTTAATCCAAATAGTGCACAATGTACACATAGTCTCCTTGCACCACATCAGAAAGTTATAGCTGTTTAAATGGTTGCAGAACAAGGGGATTCGCCTTTACAGGATAGGAGGGGACAGACTAAGGTTATAAGGTGGTATTTGGTATCCAGCTGTAGGGTATTTTAAGGGTAATATTCTGGTGTTGGTCTGCGGAAGATCGCATGTTCCTGCGGATAGTTATGTGCAGAAGCAGAATATAGATATAAACTGTATTTACTGTATATTATGTATGCGGCGGGAATCCAGAGGAGACCACCCACCAGAGCAGTTGAGAAAGACATCGCCTACCTTTTCAAATCAACCTATGACCTCTCCTGCACTGTAAAAGTGCATCCCTGTGTCCAATGGACAAAGAGATTACAGTATCCATTGTATTGCTTTTGGAAGACTTGTATAAATAAAGCCTGCTGCAGGCCGGCCAGACACAAGACTTACAACGTTATCTATTTGATTACGGAGGACTGGACCAGGAAGCGCACGCGAATATTCTCACGTATGTACATTGACTGGTAAGAACTCGTAAGGTAAGCAGGAACAAAGCTATTTAAAATCTGTGAATTTATTTTTGGCGCCAAATGCGTACACAACAAAAGCGTACACCCATACTCTGTGCATACTCTCCCACATTGTTGCCATAACATTCAGATTACTGGATTCATAATATAAATATTAAGGAAGTAAGTGCAAAACACAAACGCAGTCTGGCCTAGTTATAAAGGTTTATACAGAAAAGAAACTGTGTGGCGTGTTAAGTGAGCAATTATACTTAATATTGCTCACATTTATAGAAATTGTATGATTTGTGCTATTGCGGAAGTACGGTTTTGTACACGTGTCTCGGACAAGGTACGGAACTGCACACACGGCGTAAGCACGGTCGCGTATTTACGCAAATTGCGTAAGAATACGGTCGCTAAGTACAAATTACACAATAGTTCGTTTAGTTTAAAGGTGAGACAGCAGCCACGCTACAATAACACAAGATTGCCCAGCTTCCAAAGTTTAGTATAAAACCCTTATTTACTGTATTGCCTCTGGGAGTAAAGCTGCTTGTCTGAATGATAATTTTCTGTACAGAAAAATAAAGTGTATCTGAGTGAGCGAGTGCAGGAGTGAGTGGATACTGAACCCAAGAACTAGGTGGACTAGGTGGACTACTAGGTGGTCTAGGTGTACACACTGGGTTAGTAGAGACCCGGTGGCGTAGGGTTCGCAACCCTGCGTTATTAAAAAAAAAGTGGACTAGGTGGTCTTGGTGGACTGAGTGGTATACCATACAACTCTAGGTGGTCTACTAGGTGGTCTACTAGGTGGTCTACAACAATCGTAGGGCATATAGATAACTAGTATCTATAGGCTGTGCTATTGCATCACATGTCCGTTTGTTCTGCATAGCGCAACGTGATATTATTGTGTCACATTTGCTGTGGAAGAGCATACGCAGACGTGATTGTATAGACAAAGGGGTTTTTCTTTGATAACTTCGGGAAATCTCCCTGGTGGGCTTCACTGGAAAGGGTGAAGGATAGTTATCTAATTTCTCTGTTTTTCACCCTACAAACAATTCCAGTTGAAAGATACCAAAAAGGAAATTTTCACTGCATCTCTTAGGAAAATATTCCAAACAGAACTTCCACCGAAAGAAATTACGGTGTAAGGTCTGATAGGAGCCCTAAGTTGGGTACATTGCGATCCACTATCAACAGCGTATCGTTGTATTGGCCAGCGTGGGCGCGAGCGAGTGGAAGGCGCTCAGGTATACTTCCACCGTCTACTTATTTTGAGTATTTTGGTGTTTGTGGGAATTTTTTAAAGGTATTAGAAGAGACCCACAAATATGGGAGCCAGTTGCTCAAGTAAGAGACGTTTAGACAGGGTTCAGGCAGAATTGTGGCCAAAAGGCTCAGCAAGGTTTATCATGTGTGAAAAATATGGTTCACACACAGAAGGTTTATGTAATGAGCGGATATGTATGACCAACAATGATAGGGTACCATTCCCTAGAGTGGGCAGCTTTGAACCAGAGGTATTACAGAACTTAAGGTTAAGGATATGTCTGATAAAATCCAAGAAACAAAGGATTAAACATACAGACTGTTTCAATTTATGGCAACAGGAGGGGGATATGCAAAAGGAATTAGCTCGCGCAGCAGGATCCAAACCTAGCGGGAAAACAATGGCGACGGCACCACCACCACCATATATTGTTGGGAAGAAAATGGCTACAGGCAATGATACATTGGTACAGAATAAGAGTGTAATTGCAAAATGTACTAACCCTAACCCTTGCCAGTTGTACCCTGTTTTAAATTTTCCCCAGGATTGCGAACAAGAAGATGAGTCCAGCACGATATTGGCACTCTCTCTAGCAGCCACCATACAAGACACTCAGGTGGGCACGGCCCAACCAACAAGAACAGTAGTCAGGCCCCCTAGCAGAGGGATAAGTGAGGTCGTGTCCACAGGTAAGTACGGTACCGTACATTATGCAGAAACCATAGCACCCCACATTGTAGAATCAAACCAGAAGGATGTAATTGAATTAAATCCTGTCAGGGTGATTGCAGTCCCCAATGGGAAGACTGATGCTCAGGGAGTCACTCCCATCAGGAACATTGCCATGCATTGCCCCCGGTCCCGGACAGAATTGAGGTCAATTATGTCAGAATTTCCCAATCCCAGAAAGGATCTAGTCGCATGCCAGAGGTTCAATAAAGAGTTAGGTAATGCCACCAAACCCACAAACAAAGATTGGCGAACAGTACTACGGGTATGTTTACCCTCCAATATTGACCCCGCGAAGTTCATAACTGATTGCAATTTAGACGAAGAAGTACCTATCACTGATGAGTACACTCAGGAGAAGGTACGACAAATCAATCTGCAATTAGAAATATATTTCCCTACTGTTGTCAAATGGAATAAAATCTTTTCCATAAGACAAAAGGAAGGTGAAACGGCATCCGAATATTTCCATCGAGCACTGCAGGAAATGACTAGATACACTGGGATCGAGGACATTAGAGACAATGCACATCATAGGGAGGTAGCTGTTTCAGTATTAATGGACGGGTTGAAGGAGGCACTCAGAACAAGGGTACAGACCTCTCTACCAAGCTGGAGAGGTATCTCAGTGGCTGCATTGAGAGAGTCCGCTGTCGAGCATGATAGGAACATCATTAAACACAGGGAGTCACAGGGGGAAAAAACTGATGATGGTAAGTATACAGGCCCTTACGGCAAAACCCCATCAGCCAAAAACCCGGACCCCTGTTGTTTGGGACAGACCTAGAACATGCTAAATTTGTAGGAAGGAAGGGCATTTTGCCAAAGACTGTAGGAGTAGTAGAGCGCATAGCCAAGATAGAACCCTAGACAGAGAATACGAACCACACTACTACTCACATAATCGGGATCAAGGGACATATAGTAAGGAATCACGAGACATATAGAAAAAAACAGATTCGGTTAATGGGAAGAACAGAATAAATGCAACTTTACCCTTTTGACAAAACTTACTGGGGTTAGGAGGAGGCTTCTAAACTTCTGCTTCTCTCTCTAGCAGAAGTGACCTCTAAGTAACTTAACAGGAGCTTTGTTAGAGATGGTATACATATAGAGTGCTCCCACCCAGGAAGCACAAAATATGTAAGATACCCACGAAGACTAATGTTGCATTTCATTGTTCTAGATGCATGTCCATCACAGGTAGAGTAAATTATCTCAAAGATACCGGGTTCCCTATGAACTTAGAATGGACAAGACACTGGATTGATGGCTGGGATAGTCCCAGTAGAGATATAACACACATAGAATATTTTTTTAGGGGAACAGACCGATTAGGGAATCATTCCCCGTAGTGCCCAATCCAGATGTCAAACTTTGTAAAATCTTCTTCGCCTCTACAAACTTATCTGTTACTAAACTCTGTGATTTGTCTTCAAAGTTTCCTCTTCATCTCTTAAGTTCACCGACAGGATTACAGTTCAAACGTCACATGCCTACTCGGTCTTTCAGAGCTCTGCCCCCAGTATCTCACCAGCATAGGGACACCAGTATCAGTGTGCCTGGTCATGCACAGAGGGTGGAGAATAGGAATACTGGTGAAGGGAGACTGTGCATAGATACCGATATACATGATGGTGTGACAGCCTGATGGTGAACGCAAATCTGACAAATTTTCTTTTATTATTTCCCCTCTCTTTTCACTTTCCACAGATGGTCTACTTCACACAACTGATAATACACAACAGTTAAACACATTGAAATGCAAGATTTATGTTCACTACAGAAAGGTCGCTGACCCAGAGAGAACCCGTGACAAAGAGCAGAGTGTAAAGAACATCGTATCACTGGAGTGTCTGTTCCGGGAAGGTTGAGAGGCAGTACTGTTGAGATGGCACCTGAGCGCGGAGAACAACAAGACCAGAGGTGGTTGTCGCACCAGTTTTTTTTTTATTTTCTCCATTCCCCACTGCCCTCCTTCGTTTCTTCTCTATCTCCCCCCCCCCCCCCTTCTTGTTTCCCTTCTCTTCCCTTAACAAGATGGACTTACTCCAAGAGACTGTGTTCCGGGATTTCCTGTTAATCCTGTTGTTGACCAGGACAGTCTGTTTCGGTGAGGGTCCCAGAGAGGTTGAGAAAAGATCTGGAATGGGTTCTGATGGCGAGGATGGATTTGTAGAATCTCAAGAGCAACACATTACTCGAGCAAAGGCGAGTATCAGAAAGCGCTCTGGTAGTCAAGGAGCTCGGAGGCACTGTGAAGGGTTATTGTCTGAGGAAAATTGCATTTGTAGGAATTGTGAGAACATAGTCGAGGATGGGTGCATCCAGAGATGTCAGTCCAGCCTTAATATCAACATGGACCGTCATCCATTGAGTGACTACCACTCACTAGTGGGTAAGGTCTTAAACCAGACAGAATGCTGGGTGTGCTCACAAGTACCTCAAGGTCAGAGCAAGTCAGGATTAGTACCGTACCCTTTAGCAATAGATGAGGTACTCGAATTATGGGGTGGGAGACCGGTGGACAAGAAATTCAATATTTCTAGGCCCCCTAGTTTGAAGCTCCACCAGTATCATGTAGATAGATCCTTATTATGTTTCAATATTTCCAATTACCGAAAACCGGGAAATTGGGAAGTGACGTGGAATAACCAGACAATGGCCTTTTCGCACAGAGCTGATAGGATACCCATAGACTCTGAACTTATACGCCAAATAGCCAACAGTGGAAGGTATTTTCGGTATAGGTATACTCGAGGAAGCAAGACCATGTGGGTTGGAGAAGTATCACCAGGGTACTGTGCTCATATCATCCAGCCCGATACTTGTACTGAGCAGATGGGAGAACTAGGGATAGGGTTTTTTACTTGGAAAGTTTGTAATGTCATATTCTGTCCCCTATGTTCTCCCCGATGATGCCTATTTCATATGTGGGAGGAAGGCGTATAAGTGGCTTGCCCCGAACTCAGAGGGATTGTGTTATGTTGGAAGAGTGTTGCCAGAGGTCATGACCATAACCCATGATAAGATGAAAGATGTTCACCGCAGTGCTCAGGCTCCTTATACTCATACTCACTATGAACACATCATCAAGAGACACCTCATAGATAGGACAGAGCACGTAGCCTCTGATTTGATCCACGAATCCACCAGGATTCAATTCCTTCTCTCATTAGACATCACCCGTACTGCCAGAGGAATTATAAATTATAGGTATATCCATGCGCTAGCGAACTTGACAGATAATATCACTGAGATGTATGACGACACCTTCAGGTATACGGGAAGGGAGTTACAAGCTTACAAGACGGAATTGATCCAGCACAGGATGGTCCTTAATTATATCACAGCCGTGACGGGTGGGTACTGTGTCACTTTGGCAACTCAGTATGGTGTGAAGTGCTGTACGTATATTACAAACAGCACTGACGACCCTACGGAGATCATCGATCAAAAGATGGACGATATCTTGCAGTTGAAGTGGGAGTTCCGGAGGAGACACAACCTTCCCCTAACCGCTGTGGGTAATGAGCTGACCGGCTGGGTCTCATGGTTGAACCCACGAAATTGGTTCTCAGGATTAGGAGAGTGGGCTCAAAATGTTATGAGTGTAGGGAAGTTTCTCCTGTGTATCCTGGGAGTCGTCATAATTATTGACTTGATATTTAGGTGTGTTCGAATTCTGACGCGGTGCAAGCACAGCACAAATTTGATGAGTTTAAGGAGCGAGGGCATTGTTATAGCAGCAGATTTAATTTACGACCCATCCATAGAGACAGTGTTATGATAAGGATTGCAAATGAATTCCATGGCCTGTTTCTTTCACCCGTTTTTCCTTTGGTTCCCCCTCTGCCCAGATACACCCATCCGGAAAAGACATCAGCCCTACCCAAGAATGTTTATGTAAATGTTATGTGAATGTATTTTAGATATGTGTCTTATCTTCATCTCTACAACCTTCAGATAATGACACACATAGTCGACAGGTGATATCCACATATACTAGCACTCACATATGTTCCCCCTCCATGTATCATCAACTAAATGTGCACCCCATTTGTTGGAACAAGAAGCCGAAAAGAGCTCGGTAGTGTTTGTCGGCCCACTTACAGACCCTTAATACGGGATAAGAAGGATTTAATGTATACTTCGCAATACCTCGAAGCTTATTTAGAACATATACGGCACGATGATACATGCCCCTCAGACATGGATTCATACATACATGCTTTTTACTATCCCACTAGGTCATACATTTCCCACCTACAACTCTCCTCCGACCATCCAATTGTCTGTAGATATTGTATTGATATTTTTCTGTTTAGTAATTAGATAGTGGCAGTTATTGGTGACTGCCAAAGGGTGGACTGTCAAAGTCGAAAAATATTACAGAACACACATCACGTACAAACTGCACACACATGCCCACTGCGCGTGCACTTGTTCTGCAGTGCGTGCACATGTACGCACTTTGCGTATGGTCGCTCCCGCGGTCCTGCGCATCGGCGCGTGTTATGGGTATTTACGGCAGAGTTTGTGTACCCATGGAGGGCCATCAGAACACATTACATATTTAATCCAAATAGTGCACAATGTACACATAGTCTCCTTGCACCACATCAGAAAGTTATAGCTGTTTAAATGGTTGCAGAACAAGGGGATTCGCCTTTACAGGATAGGAGGGGACAGACTAAGGTTATAAGGTGGTATTTGGTATCGAGCTGTAGGGTATTTTAAGGGAAACATTCCGGTGTTGGTCTGCGGAAGATCGCATGTTCCTGCGGATAGTTATGTGCAGAAGCAGAATATAGATATAAACTGTATTTACTGTTTATTATGTATGCGGCGGGAATCCAGAGGAGACCACCCACAAGAGCAGTTGAGAAAGACATCGCCTACCTTTTCAAATCAACCTATGACCTCTCCTGTACTGTAAAAGTGCATCCCTGTATCCAATGGACAAAGGGATTACAGTATCCATTGTATTGCTTTTGGAAGACTTGTATAAATAAAGCCTGCTGCAGGCCAGCCAGACACAAGACTCACAACGTTATCTATTTGATTACGGAGGACTGGACCAGGAAGCGCACGTGAATATTCTCACGTATGTACATTGACTGTAGCCATTATTCTGTTATATATATTGTCTTGTATTGTAGTGTATAATTTGTATTGTAAACCCGCTTTCAGAAATAATCCACTGTGGTGTCGGAACCCAGCGGTAAACTAACAATTGGTGTCGTGTGCTCATTGCCCTGCTAAGGTTTAAAGTGTATTATTACTATTATTGCATAGCATTGCTGTAGAAGGTTAAAAGTGTATCTCTGGGTGTGTATTGCCTGCAAGTACTTTGTACCGTCAGCGCGGCGTGTGTACGCAAAGTCTGTACACTACGGAACCATTTTACGCTAATAGCGTAAAAGGTGCGTATGTGAATTAAGTATAGCGGCCACAGCGGCTAAAGGTTTAAAGTGTATTTAAGGTGTGTTTAAGGTATAGCTTTAATTCCTGTAAAGATAATCAACATTATCAAGATCTAGTATATAGGCATATCGTGCTTCCATGATCAGGGATGTGCAGTCAGGGGAGGCAGTGCCTCCCCTGTCATTTATGATTACCATAATATGAAGCAGATACTTATGACACAGATTCTGTGTCATAAGTATCTGCTTTAGCCTTTATATTATTGAAATCATTTTTATCATGTTAAAAAGTTTTAAATGGTTTGGAGGCACTGCTCTCGGTGCCTCCTGCTGTCAAAATGGAAGGGCCGGAAATGGGGGGCGGGGCCAAACATAGGGCAGTAAAAGTCCATTGAAAAAAGCGCTGTAAGCGGCACCTCTAGAAGTGCCTCTGTGACAGGGGCGTGCTTTCAGTCCATATAAAAGCACGCCCCTGTCACTGAGGCTGTTGTGATTGGGTAGTGGGCAGGGACGGACTGGCTACCCAACTTCCCAGGGCTCACTGACACTGACTACTCCCCAAGCTTCACCTGCGGCAGCTAATGGGTCCCCACCTACCCCCCCCCCCCCCCCATGATAAGGATTTTCTCTTATCTATTGGGGGCGTGGCCACGAGTTCGTGATTAGGCCATGCCCCCGACTACGTCTAGGCCCCCTGCCTGTCTGTTCTCTACCTGCCTACTCATGCGGAATACTTGATATACAGCTAATAGGACACCTCCTACCTTGATGCCACAGTCAGAAGCAGCCAAACCCCCCCTTCCTTGATGCTGCTGTCAGAAACTCCCGTGGCCACTGACAGCAGTAGCGGATCTTGCCACGGGCAAGCAGGACTTTTGCCCGGGGCGCCGCCTTCCAGAGGGCACTGGCGCCTTCCGGAGGGCGCCGCACCATGGCAAGATCTGCCACTGCTGTGCCCTCCGCTGCCCGCTGTGTCCCCCGGCTGTGCGGCTGTGTCCCCTGTAAAGGGAACTAGACGATACGCGTCTAGTTTCCCTTCATGGAGAGGACCTTTGCTGAACGGTGCGCGATGACGTAATCACGCACCGCTCAGCATTTAAGCGGCGCAACTACTGTACAGGGGGCGTAAATGACCACGCCCCCTGTATTAAGCCACACCCTCATTTCCTGCCCGGGGCGCAGAGAGGGCTCGAACCGGCCCTGACAGCCGACCTCCCTGCGATGCACACCCCCCCCCCCCCCTCCTCCTGATATATTGCAGCTGCAGGCACTGGCAGCTTCCTGTCCATGCGTGTAGCTCCACCCCCACCCAGGCACAAACTTTCCATGGAGCTTACCAAGTTTAGGCTGCTGCTGGCCGGTCAGGTGATGGATCGTGTTGCTGCTCTGAGTCTTTCCTCCTTCATCCCCTGACAGCCACAGGCCACAGGTAAGCTATACAGTATTTTGCCTCCAGCTCCTCCACCACAGCCTGCAATATGCATTCTAACTCCCACCTACCACTCCTGTAGCCAGTCCCCAAACCTCCACCCCCATAGTCAGCCTGCAGCTATCTTCTGTAGTCAATGTAGCCCCCTGTACCCAGCCTCCATACCCCCCACCCCATGGTGTGCTCCCCTGTAGCCATCCTCCATACCCCCCTCCCCATAGTGTGTTCCCCTGTAGCCAGCATCCATAGCCCCCTCTCCACAGAGTGCTCCCCTGTAGCCAGCCTCCATAGCCCCCTCCCCATAGTGTGCTCCCCTGTAGCCAGCCCCCATACCCCCTCCCCATAGTGTGCTCCCCTGTAGCCAGCCTCCATAGCCCCCTCCCTATAGTGTGCTCCCCTGTAGCCAGCCCCCATACCCCCTCCCCATAGTGTGCTCCCCTATAGCCAGCCTTCATAGCCCCCTCCCCATAGTGTGCTCCCCTGTAGCCAGCTTCCATATCCCCCTCTCCATAGTGTGCTCCCCTGTAGCCAGCCTCCATAGCCCCCTCCCCATAGTGTGCTCCCCTGTAGCCAGCCTCCATACCCCCCTCCCCATAGTGTGCTCCCCTGTAGCCAGCCTCCATAGCCCCCCTCCCCATAGTGTGCTCCCCTGTAGCCAGCCTCCATACCCCCCCTCCCCATAGTGTGCTCCCCTGTAGCCAGCCTCCATACCCCCCTCCCCATAGTGTGCTCCCCTGTAGCCAGCCTCCATAACCCCCCTCCCCATAGTGTGTTCCCCTGTAGCCAGCCTCCATACCCCCCCTCCCCATAGTGTGCTCCCCTGTAACCAGCCTCCATAACCCCCCTCCCCATAGTGTGTTCCCCTGTAGCCAGCCTCCATACCCCCCTCCCCATAGTGTGCTCCCCTGTAGCCAGCCTCCATAACCCCCCTCCCCATAGTGTGTTCCCCTGTAGCCAGCCTCCATACCCCCCTCCCCATAGTGTGCTCCCCTGTAGCCAGCCTCCATAACCCCCCTCCCCATAGTGTGTTCCCCTGTAGCCAGCCTCCATACCCCCCCTCCCCATAGTGTGCTCCCCTGTAGCCAGCCTCCATACCCCCCTCCCCATAGTGTGCTCCCCTGTAGCCAGCCTCCATAACCCCCCTCCCCATAGTGTGCTCCCCTGTAGCCAGCTTCCATAACCCCCCTCCCCATAGTGTGTTCCCCTGTAGCCAGCCTCCATACCCCCCTCCCCATAGTGTGCTCCCCTGTAGCCAGCCTCCATACCCCCCCTCCCCATAGTGTGCTCCCCTGTAGCCAGCCTCCATACCCCCCTCCCCATAGTGTGCTCCCCTGTAGCCAGCCTCCATACCCCCCCTCCCCATAGTGTGCTCCCCTGTAGCCAGCCTCCATAACCCCCCTCCCCATAGTGTGCTCCCCTGTAGCCAGCTTCCATAACCCCCCTCCCCATAGTGTGCTCCCCTGTAGCCAGCCTCCATAACCCCCCTCCCCATAGTGTGTTCCCCTGTAGCCAGCCTCCATACCCCCCCTCCCCATAGTGTGCTCCCCTGTAGCCAGCCTCCATACCCCCCCTCCCCATAGTGTGCTCCCCTGTAGCCAGCCTCCATACCCCCCCTCCCCATAGTGTGCTCCCCTGTAGCCAGCCTCCATACCCCCCCTCCCCATAGTGTACTCCCCTGTAGCCAGCCTCCATAACCCCCCTCCCCATAGTGTGCTTCCCTGTAGCCAGCCTCCATATCCCCCTCCACCAGGGGGGTCTTCAAATAGTCGGGGGGGGGGGGGGAGTGTGCCTCTGAGCAGTCATTCAGGGGACCCATAGAAAATATGCTATGGGGCCTCCATTGGTATACAGTAGCAACGCCCCTGGCCTTGTCCCTCCTGACTCCTCAACTGGGCTCAGCAGAAGACTTGCTGAATTGTTACCTTCTTTTCAGTGCTGCTCTTCAGGTAGCTGTGTCCCCTGTGTATCCTGTCTGGAGTGTTCCCTGCGGATGTCCTTTCCTGGTTCCTGTTATTCCTGCTGCATACTTTCATCATTCTCAGGCTCCTGCTGCTGCAGATGGCTCATCTCATTTCCAGTAACCCGGTATTTGTTTTGACCCCCTTGCTTATACCCCCCTCCTTTTGTGTCTCCACCACTCCCCCTCCCCTTTCCCAGTTATCCTTCTCCTGTCTGTCTACTTTCCCTTTAACTATGGGCCTAATTCAGAGTTGATCGTAGATGTGCGAAAAAACGTACATCTGCGATCAAACTCTCTGACATGCCCAGCACAGGGCTACTCCACCCCGCATACCGGGCCCTACCAGTCCCCCGCAGAAATGCGAAAACATTGCACAGTGGCGATGCTTTCGCACTTGCCGAGTAGCTCCCTGCCTATGCAGCATAGCTGCGAAGGCAGGCAGCTACCCACCATGTTTTTGGGCACATCGGCTGCATGACTTCACACAGCCACCACAGCCCACCCCACAAACTGTCCAGACACGCCTTCCTTCTTCCCCTATTCCTCTCTCGCTGTCTGCCGTCTCCCCCATTCCTCCTCTCTCTCTGCCATCTCCCCCTGTTCCTTTTCTCTCTACCATCTCCCCCTATTCCTTCTCTCTCTCTCGTCTCCCTCTATTCATTGTCTCTTCCTTCTCCCACTATTCCTTCCCCTCTGTCTGCCGTATCCCCCTATTCCTCCTCTCTCTCCCATCTCACCCATATTCCTTCTCTCTCTTTCCCATAACTTTATAAAAGTTGACAATATATTAGCCTCCAGCTCATTACAAGTTTGATGAGCAGGGGGGCTGCGAGCATTGGCAGGTGCAGCGGCAGTAGTGGGCATTGACTCGGCGGCAGTAGGAGTCATCGTCGATACTCAAAGGACATTATGGCTGCAGTGCCTCACCAGCCACTGACCTCACCGCACGCCACTGTCCATGACGCACTTTTTATATTGGTCGGACCCCTTTTTGGTCCCCCAAGGGACCCTGCTCTTCCCACTATACAACTCTCAGTCTGTGTCTTCCTGCTGCCTCCATTCCCCTCCTCACATCATGTTAGTGTCCCTGTGAAATTATCGATTTTTTTACAGTTTCTTATATAGCGCAGCACATTATGTATCTCCTGATATACTCTGTGCTGCAGGGGGGGCATACTACTTCCAGTATATAACTCTCAGTGTGTGGGTTTGTTCTACCTGCATTCCCCTCCTCACATCATGTCACTGGCCCTGTCACATGCAGCCCTGTCATCACTGACATATCATGCATGTCCTGATATATTGTGTGCTGCTGGCCCACCGCTAGGGGTGCTAGGGGTGTGTTACCCTCACAGAGTTTGTTCCCAGAGTGTAAGTTATATGTGTAGCAAGTTTTGTGCAAATTGCTCTAGGCATTCCAGAGTTATGCTGTCTGCTGAAATACTCTGTGCTGCTATTCCACCCCTGGGGGTGCTAGGGGTATCTAACCCCCAGAGAGTTTGTTTCCAGATTGTAAATCAGATGTGTACCAAGTGTGGTGTAAATTGCTCCAGGCCTTCCACAGTTATGCTGCCTGCTGACATACTCTGTGCTGCTGTCCTATCCCTAGGGATGCTAGGGGTGTCTGACCCCCACAGTGTTTGCTTCCAGAGTGAAAGTCATATGTTTACCAAGTTTGTTGTAAATTGCTGCAGGCATTCCAGAGTTAGGCTGTCTCCTGAAATATTCAGTGCTGCTGCCTCACCCCTAGGGGTGCTAGGGGTGTCTGAACCCCACAGTGTTTGTTTCCAGATTCAGTAGCGGATCTTGCCACGGGCAAGCAGGACTTTTGCCCGGGGCACCGCCTTCCGGAGGGTGCAGGACCAGGGCAAGATCCGCTGCTGCTGTGTGCCCCCCGCTGCCCGCTACCCCCCTGCTGCCGCTGGCCGATGCCCCCCCCCCCCCCCCCCCGCTGCTGCGGGGAAGAGAAACTAGACACATACGCATCTAGTTTCCCTTCGTGGAGAGGTCCTTTACTGTGCAGTGCGCGATGACGTCATCGCGCATCGCACAGCAAAGGTCCTCTCCACGAAGGGAAACTAGACGCGTACGCTTCTAGTTCCCTTCGTGGAGAGGACCTTTGCTGTGCGGTGCGCGATGACGTCATCGCGCACCGCACAGTAAAGGACCTCTCCACGAAGGGAAACTAGACGCGTACGCGTCTAGTTTCTCTGCCCCCAGCGACAGCGGGGAGGGCATCGGCCAAGGGCAGCAGGGGGGCAGTAGTTTCCCTTCGTGGAGAGGTCCTTTACTGTGCGGTGCGCGATGACGTCATCGCGCACTGCACATCATTTCAGTCTGTACAGGGGGTGTAAATGACCACGCCCCCTGTACAAAGCTACGCCCCCTAATGCCGCCCGGGGCGCCAGAAGCCCCGGAACCGGCCCTGTCCAGATTGTAAGGCATATGTCTACCAATTTTTGAGAATATTGCTCCAGCAATTCCAGAGTTATGCTTTCTCCTGATATACTCTGTGCTGCTGTTCCCCCCCCTCCCCCCCTGGGGTGCTAGGGATTTCAAATTGTTTTAGTTGCCTCCGGCGTGTTTCAATATGCTCGTATGTCAAATTTCACGATCTATTGTTTGCTGTACTTACATTTTGATATCAATTTAAAAAATGCTATTTCACACAACAACACAACACTAAAAATGTGCAGAATTGTTAAAACTATTGGACTACCACATATCAAACATTTTAGCAACATACAATGCATCTGTAAACACAGAACAGATGCACACTCACAAATTATGTAAACAGAATTTGCAGCATGACCTAACAATAAACTCCATATCAATGATTTAGTCAGTGACCATACTGAAATGCAGACAAACAACACAAAAATTATAAGAGGTGATGTAGGTGTACTTCAAACAAAGTAAAGCTAAATTGGAGCTTAAGTGGTGACAGTACATACTGTAGGTGAAGGCACTAACTGTACCTGCAAAGTACAAATATTCAACAATATATGCTAAAAAAAAACATTGGGGGTAATTCCAAGTTGATCGCAGCAGGAAATTTTTTAGCAGTTGGGCAAAACCATGTGCACTGCAGGGGGGGCAGATATAACATTTGCAGAGAGAGTTAGATTTGGGTGGGTTATATTGTTTCTGTGCAGGGTAAATACTGGCTGCTTTATTTTTACACTGCAATTTAGATTGCAGATTGAACTCACCACACCCAAATCTAACTCTCTCTGCACATGTTATATCTGCCCCCCCTGCAGTGCACATGGTTTTGCCCAACTGCTAAAAAATTTCCTGCTGCGATCAACTTGGAATTACCCCCACATTGTCAACATAGATGTCAGTCTTGTGAGCGGACCCAGAGTAATATCAGTCATGCTCATGGCCCATACAATGATCAAGACACTATTGCCATGTAGGCATCAGGCCAGAATACATTACAACATTAAGTCGAGACATTTTCTTAAAGCGAAAGGCAAAAAAATATATACAACAAACACTTTGGGACCCAGAAAACCACTTGAAAACAATACAGCAATGACACACATCTCTGGTTAGTTTTTGGCTTAGAAAAACATAAAAAGGAAAGACACACAAAACATTGCCATCACAAAATAAAAAAAAGAAACATATGTTCAAAAAACAAGCATGATTATTATTCAGAAATACATTACATTACAGCACACTGCACAGTATAAAGCATGTGAATTTATGTTTTAATATTAAAACAGCTTAAAAATGGATCTTAAAATTAAAATAACACTTGCCACCCTTACTGGGCCAATCAGAGTCCCAGACATAATTTGCCCTCACCACTTTCGGAGGAATAAGGATCTGCAGAGGCTCCTCATACTGCAAATATGACGCCACAAAAGGATGGCCACCTCCTGTCTGTCATGCTGACTTTGCCTCCTTGGCTATTTTTGCTTTGATGCGGCATTTGATGTAGTAGAAATGCTTTCTACAGGTGTCCTCTGTGCGCATGACCACACCCTCACTGTTGACATCAGCCACAACCTTCTTCCACATAACTGCTTTTTGCAGGATGGATCCTTTGCAGACTCTTGTCCAAATAGCTGGCGATGGTACTTCATAATCTCCAGCATCAGAGCCATGTTATCTGCAAAGGTGAACTTGACATTGCGCACCATCTTGGTCATGGTGTGTGGCTGTGGAGCTACATCACTCTGACTAGATTATTCTGCAGCCTCTTCTGCTACTTCCTCCACCTCACTAACCACCCCTCTCACCCCAGGGCCGGATTTAGGATGGGGGGGGCGAAGGGGGCAACCGCCCCCCCAACACAGTTATATCCACGCCCACTTTTGAGATGAAGAGAGCTCTCCAGGGAGAGCCTAAGGCAGAACGCTGTGCTGCAGCCTATACCACAGCAGCACAGAGGAGCCAGGAGAGCAAGGGTTACAGAGCATGTGCCCCTCACTTGTAGGTGTGTGGGTACTAGGGCTAATAAATACAATTACCCCACAACACAGTCACATGTACATAGAGCAATCACAAAGCACTATCTCAGTCTCACTCCAAAAGTTCAGTTTTTCAGGAATTGAGAGAGGAGGCGTTATGATTGCAGATGGGAGGAGTTGGGACTAGAGAGGGGTGGAGTCAAGATTAAACAGTAAACCGCCCCCCCCCTAAAAGAAAAGTCTAGATCCGTCCCTGTCTCACCCCCATCACTAACCTCCCCCACCTCAGTAACCTCATACTGGGATATACTTGTGACAAACAGCACTGAACAATGAAAAATAAAGACAGACCACACACACACACACACACACTGACAAAGGGGTCTATTTACTAAGCCTTGGATGGAAATAAAGTGGACAGAGATAAGGTACCAACCAATCAACTCCTAACTGTCATTTTTCAAACCCAGCCTGTAAAAAATTATTTCAATGACAGAAAATAAGAGAAACTACTAAATGACAAGACTACAAGAATAACAGGACAACTTACAAGCACAGTACAACAATAAAAAAAATCACAAAAGACTCCTCAAAACTTACCAACTCTTCAGACCACAACCTCTCACCTCTCCACTAACTAAACCCACGAGGCTTGGACGGTTTGGCGCATATTTATTAGTGATGAGCGGGTTCGGTTCCTCGGAAACCGAACCCCCCCGAACTTCACCCATTTTACACGGGTCCGAGGCATACTCGGATTCTCCCGTATGGCTCGGTTAACCCGAGCGCGCCCGAACGTCATCATCCCGCTGTCGGATTCTCGCGAGATTCGGATTCTATATAAGCAGCCGCGCGTCGCCGCCATTTTCACTCGTGCATTGGAAATGTTAGGGAGAGGACGTGGCTGACGTCCTCTCCGTTTATTGATCTTGATGCAAAAATATTTGTGCTTATTCCTTAATTGTGGGGACTGGGGAGCAGCTGTATTATATAGGAGTACAGTGCAGAGTTTTGCTGACAGTGACCACCAGTATACGTTGTCTGCCTGAAAAACACTCCATATCTGTGCTCAGTGTGCTGCATATATCTGTGCTCACACTGCTTTATTGTGGGGACTGGGGACCACCAGTATATTATATAGAAGGAGTACAGTGCAGAGTTTTGCTGACAGTGACCACCAGTATACATTGTCTGCCTGAAAAACACTCCATATCTGTGCTCAGTGTGCTGCATATATCTGTGCTCACACTGCTTTATTGTGGGGACTGGGGACCAGCAGTATTATATAGGAGGAGTACATTGCAGAGTTTTGCTGACAGTGACCACCAGTATATATAGCAGTACGGTATGGAAGGCCACTGCTCTACCTACCTCTGTGTCGTCAAGTATACTATCCATCTAGATTCTATACCTGTGGTGCATTTTAGTTTTGCAGTTTGCTGACAGTGACCACCAGTATATATAGCAGTACGGTACGGAAGGCCACTGCTCTACCTACCTCTGTGTCGTCAAGTATACTATCCATCCATACATGTGGTGCATTTCAGTTGTGCGCAGTATATATAGTAGTAGCCAAAAGTTCCAGTGCTGGTCAGGCAAGACAATCCTGCCAGATACTGGGGGGTAACCCGCACCAAGATAAATTGATAACAGTTTTAATTACAAAGTTGGGATGCCTTTTACTATATCTGTTATGAACCACAGGTAGTGGTTCATTCCTATTTTATGTTTATAAAGTTGTCTTGCATGCCAGGATTTCCTGTTGCTCTGTTTTAGAATACTCTTGTCTGCTGCCGCTGGTGAGTCTGTGTAATTGCAGCTTGTTCCCTTGTGTTCAGCCTCACCTGGCTGCTAATTGCATCTGGTCAGTTTGGAATCTTGCAACAAGGCAGCTGCATGGGATTATTAATTAGGCCTCTCTGTTATATGCTGGCTGTTTGCAATTCACAGAGGCTGGTGATATTCCTTGGTTTGCAGTCTGCTTGAGTTCTGAGCTTGGTTCCTGCTAGTTCCTGAGCTTCCTGTGTCGATTCCTGTGTCAGTCCCTGTGTCGATTCCTATGTCTGATCCCGTGTACTGCCGTGAGGCGTTCCTGTCCTGAGGTCCAGTACCGTTGCCTGTGCAAGTTTCTGGCTTCTTGGTGTCCACCGGTCTGCCGTTTGGGATTCTGCCTGTCCTCCAGTTCTGAGAGTCTGTGTCAGCAGCATTGGGAGTTCCTGTCCGTTTGTCAGTATTCGTACCGGTTCCGTGAGTAGCGGCACTACCGCGTCCGTCGGCCTAGGCTGCTGTATTCCCTTATTATTTCTGTCACTAATGTTTTGCAGAGGGTTCTGCTTATGCTGTCACCGCCGGTACACAAAAGTATTGTCGGCGTGTGGTCAGCATTTCCTTTGTTGTTCTTTTCCTTTGGCGGCAAGCCGCACATACTTTGGTTTTAGGTTTGTTAGTAGCCCCTGGCCTTGTTGTTTAGTCAGAGGGCCCCTTGTTATCACCCTGTCTCGGTTCACTCTTTGTCTCTCATTAAGACCTGAGGGGGCATCGAAGTTGGGCAGACGTAATCCGCCCTTCAAACGCGGCTGCCATAGGCTCAAGCAACCATAGTCTCGCAAGAGTGTACTGACAGCACGGGTGAGACAACGGAGATAGGGCGCCAGGGGCTATTCCCTTTCCATTCCCCTTTCCCAGCATTCCGTCCTGGTGCTCTGGACTCGCTTCATAACATCTCCCTTGTTCTGAGCACCAGGAACCTAACATTATCACCAGCCATACCACAAAAAAGAAATAAAACTTTTTTCTTTTTTGGCCCAGTCCAGTGTCTAGTCTAGAATCCAGTCCTGTCTAGAATTCGGTGTTTAGAATCCAGTCCAGTGTTAGAATCCAGTCTTGTCTAGAATCCGGTGTTTAGAATCCAGTCCGGTGTTTAGAATCCAGTCCGGTGTTTAGAATCCAGTCCGGTGTTTAAAAAAAAAAAAAAAAAAACTTGTTTTGTTTAGCAAAATTTAGTCTTGTCTTGCCTTGCCTTGTCTTGCCTTGCCTTGTCTTGCCTTGCCTTGTCTTGTCTTGTCTTGTCTAGTTTTAAATCCTCCTATGTCTACTATGCAAGCCCTGCAGGCATCTCTCGCAGCCCTGAACTCTGTATTCAGTGCTTTGAGACCAGAGCGACTAGAAGTTTTGCAGCAATCCCTAAAGCAACTGCAAAACCTACTGACTAAAATCTTGCTCATCTTGCCAGAAGTCGTAGAGTACATCTATCTCTAAAGAGACTCTTGTTCACAGTATGGTGACAAGAGAATCCTCTGGTTTAATTGAAGAGAAAAGATTTAAAAGTTTTCTGCGGCCCAGGCTCTCAGAAGAGGAGCGTCTGCGTCGCAGAAACTTAAACTTGTGCCTATATTGTGGGGGTTTAGGCCACTATCTGCAGACCTGTGAGTTGCGCAAGCCAAAGTGTGGTGACGAGTCTTGCCCTCTGGCCAAGTTGAGTCAGGATACAAGACCTACTCCTGTCTCTACTGTGGCAGAGGTACTTGTCACACAACCCACACTAAAAAGCTCTCTGTCCTATAATTGGGGTCCTTGGGCAAGGGAGCCCCATTATAGATTCAGGAATCAAAAAAGAATGTTTTTCTCCTCTCTTGAGGTTCCTGTGGAAGCGGAGTTGCAAGCCCCTGGAGTGGTGCCCGTAGCCCAGGGTCCTGGAGTGGTGCCCGTAGCCCAGGGTCCTGGAGTGGTGCCCGTAGCCCAGGGTCCTGGAGTGGTGCCCGTAGCCCAGGGTCCTGGAGTGGTGCCCATAGCCCAGGGTCCTGGAGTGGTGCCCGTAGCCCAGGGTCCTGGAGTGGTGCCTGTAGCCCAGGGTCCTGGAGTGGTGCCTGTAGCCCAGGGTCCTGGAGTGGTGCCTTTAGCCCAGGGTCCTGGAGTGGTGCCTGTAGCCCAGGGTCCTGGAGTGGTGCCTGTAGCCCAGGGTCCTGGAGTGGTGCCCGTAGCCCAGGTTCTTGGTGCGGTACCCGATGCCCAGAGTGCTGGAGCGGTACCCGATGCCCAGAGTGCTGGAGCGGTACCCGATGCCCAGAGTGCTGGAGCGGTACCCGATGCCCAGAGTGCTGGAGCGGTACCCGATGCCCAGAGTGCTGGAGCGGTACCCGATGCCCAGAGTGCTGGAGCGGTACCCGATGCCCTAGCTTATAGAGCAGCGGTGGCCAACCTGTGGCTCTTGAGCCACATGTGGCTCTTTCTTTATTCAAATGTGGCTCCCAACACTCTAAATCATGTGACCACAATAGATACAGAAACCGCTGCACTCCAGCCAGACACACAACAGCACTACAGGGACTGAAAACTGAAGAAGTCAGATACTAGAGGTGAGACACCCACAAGCAAACAGAGGACACATTAGGGACTGCTGCAATGGCATGAGTTGATGTGGGGAGCTGTAGTGATACATGAGGGTGGGCTAGAGTGACACATGGCAGAGCTGGCTGGAGAGACAAAGGAGGGTCCTGGCAGGAGTGATGTGGGAGGGTGCTGGAAGTAGTGACACCCTCCCACACATGGGCTGAAGGGACATAGGAGGGTGGTAGTAGGAGTGACCCATGGGAGAGCTGACTAGAGTGACATAGGAGGGTGGTAGCAGGAGTGACACATGGGAGAGCTGACTAGAGTGACATAGGAGGGTGGTAGTAGGAGTGACACATGGGGGAGCTGGCTGGAGTGACAGGAGGGTGGTAGCAGGAGTGACACATGGGAGAGCTGACTAGAGTGACATAGGAGGGTGGTAGCAGGAGTGACACATGGGAGAGCTGACTAGAGTGACATAGGAGGGTGGTAGTAGGAGTGACACATGGGAGAGCTGACTGGAGTGACATGGGGGGTGCTGGCAGGAGTGACACATGGGAGAGCTGACTAGAGTGACATAGGAGGGTGGTAGCAGGAGTGACACATGGGGGAGCTGGCTGGAGTGACATAGCAGGGTGCTAGCAGGAGTGACACATGGAAGAGCTGGCTGGAGTGACAGGAGGGTGTTGGCTGAAGTGACACATTGGAGAGCTAGCAGGAGTGACACGGGGGAGCTGGCTGGAGTGACATAGGAGGGTGCTAGCAGGAGTGATACATGGGGGAGCTGGCTGGAGTAACAGGAGGGTGTTGGCTGGAGTGACACATGGGGGAGCTGGCTGGGGTGACACAGCAGGGACTTGGCAGTAGTGACACATGGGAGACCTGGCTGGAGTGACACAGTAGGGTCTTGGCAGTAGTGACACATGGGAGAGCTGGCTGGAGTGACACAGGGGAGCTGGCTGGAGTGACATAGGGTGCTAGCAGGAATGACACCTGGAAGAGCTGGCTGCAGTGACACATGGGGGAGCTGGCTGGAGTGACACAGCAGGGTCTTGGCAGTAGTGACACATGGAAGAGCTGGCTGGAGTGACAGGAGGGTGTTGGCTGGAGTGACACATGGGAGAGCTAGCAGGAGTGACATGGGGGAGCTGGCTGGAGTGACATAGGAGGGTGCTAGCAGGAGTGACACATGGGGAGCTGGCTGGAGTGACATAGGAGGGTGCTAGAAGGAGTGACACATGGGGGAGCTGGCTGGAGTGACAGGAGGGTGTTGGCTGGAGCGACACATGGGGGAGCTGAAGTTTATTATTTGAATCTGGCTTTTTCAATAATTTTTTTGAAAGTGGCTTTTTCAATGGATCTGGATCTAAAAAAATTATTTTATGTCGTTCTGGCTTTTTCAATGTATTTTATACCAGGGGTGTGGTCTAGCAGGCACAAGGCCACATTCCATTTTTGGATGCGCGCCATTGGCTCGACGTCGGCTCTTTGACGTACCTAACAAGGTTTTTTGGCTCTTTGTCACTGACTGGTTGGCCACCCCTGTTATAGAGGGACATCAAATATTATAGTTCAGGTGTCCATACCGGAAGGGGTCTCAGAAGCTGTCACCCCAGGTAGGGACTTGAAAAGCGCAACCCAAGAAAGGGTCTCTAAAACCATAGTTCTTGAAGGGAACTCGAGAAGCAAAACCCCAGAAGGGATCTTTGAAGTAATATCTCCAAGTGGGGTCTCGAGAGACGCAGCCCCAAAGAAGGGTCTAGAAGTCGCTTCCCCAGGAAAGAACTTAAGAAGCATAGCATTAGTGGAGGATCTGAACGTTATTGCTTCAGCAAAAGTCCCAGAAGTCATAGTCCCGGGAGAACTTTCGATAATTATCGACTCAGAGAGGGAGGCCGATGGCCCGATCCCAGTCAGGGAGGCCAACGGCCCGGTCCCAGTAAAAGAATCCGAGGTGCTGGCCCCGGCGGGGTTCCCGGAGGCCACTGCCCCGGCGGGGTTCCCGGAGGCCACTGCCCCGGCGGGGTTCCCGGAGGCCACTGCCCCGGCGGGGTTCCCGGAGGCCACTGCCCCGGCGGGGTTCCCGGAGGCCACTGCCCCGGGTGGGGTTCAGAAAGTCTCTGCCCCGGGTGGGGTTCAGAAAGTCACTGCCCCGGGTGGGGTTCAGAAAGTCACTGCCCCGGGTGGGGTTCAGAAAGTCACTGCCCCGGGTGGGGTTCAGAGAGTCTCAGCCTCGAGTAAGGTCAATAGTGACCAGGTCCTAGCAAAGCACTCCAGTCAGTCAGATGAGAAGGAAACAGATCCTGACTCTGATATCTCAGCATCCATAACCTTTGATGGGGACTTAGCCCAATTTTTGGCACTTTACAAACACTATTACATTATGTTGTCTAGACCATTTCTGGGCATCACTTCAGAGAACCTTGTGCTTTATCTGATTTATTCTTTTAGAGGAGAGCCTTTTGAGTGGGCGACCAGCCTAATGAAAGCTGAAGATCCCATTCTTCAGGATCCCCCAGCATTCAGTGATGCAATTATTAAAAGATATGGTTCCAAAGAAATTGGTTCAGGTTTCTCTAAGTCACCCGTCTTGTCTGCTGAGAGTCCACCAAATACTGTAAACTCATCACAAGAGTCCCAGCCCGTTGTTTTGACTGCAGGATGTGCTTTTTTTGACTTCTTCTTCTAATAATAGTACTTTACCAGAAAGTTCAGCTCCCAAGGGTAAGAGACCTGTCTCTGATTTGAACGCAGCCTTGCTGGGTGGTACCATCAGTTCAGACAATGTTTGGGGAATTACCTTGGTCAGACCTAAAGAGCTTTGTAAAAAGAAGAAGAAAAAGAAATAATTTTTGACTCTTGCCTTGATAAAAAAAAAAAAAAAAAAAAAAGATTTTTTTTTTCCTTGTCTTGTGTCCAGTGGCCACCATCAAGGGGAGGGCACTGTTACAAGTTGTTGCTACAACTTGTTTTTTGTTTTCTTGTCTGTTAGACCAGTGTGTCAGGTTTTTTTTTTTTTTTTTTTGTATCCCTTGTTCTGGATAGTCTGAATTTTGGGGTCTTTTGACCCCTCCTCAAGGGGGGGGGGGGGTAATGTTATGAGCCACGGCTGTGGCTCATTCCTGTTTTGCAGTTTTGTTCTGTATTTCATGTTATACTTCTGTTTATGTTCCCCGTGGGTGTCATGGGGTGCTCGGAGCTCACCCTTAAGGAGGGCATACTGTTATGAACCACAGGTAGTGGTTCATTCCTATTTTATGTTTATAAAGTTGTCTTGCATGCCAGGATTTCCTGTTGCTCTGTTTTAGAATACTCTTGTCTGCTGCCGCTGGTGAGTCTGTGTAACTGCAGCTTGTTCCCTTGTGTTCAGCCTCACCTGGCTGCTAATTGCATCTGGTCAGTTTGGAATCTTGCAACAAGGCAGCTGCATGGGATTATTAATTAGTCCTCTCTGTTATATGCTGGCTGTTTGCAATTCACAGAGGCTGGTGATATTCCTTGGTTTGCAGTCTGCTTGAGTTCTGAGCTTGGTTCCTGCTAGTTCCTGAGCTTCCTGTGTCGATTCCTGTGTCAGTCCCTGTGTCGATTCCTATGTCTGATCCCGTGTACTGCCGTGAGGCGTTCCTGTCCTGAGGTCCAGTACCGTTGCCTGTGCAAGTTTCTGGCTTCTTGGTGTCTGCCGTTTGGGATTCTGCCTGTCCTCCAGTTCTGAGAGTCTGTGTCAGCAGCATTGGGAGTTCCTGTCCGTTTGCCAGTATTCGTACCGGTTCCGTGAGTAGCGGCACTACCGCGTCCGTCGGCCTAGGCTGCTGTATTCCCTTTATTATTTCTGTCACTGGTGTTTTGCAGAGGGTTCTGCTTATGCTGTCACCGCCGGTACACAAAAGTATTGTCGGCGTGTGGTCAGCATTTCCTTTGTTCTTTTCCTTTGGCGGCAAGCCGCACATACTTTGGTTTTAGGTTTGTTAGTAGCCCCTGGCCTTGTTGTTTAGTCAGAGGGCCCCTTGTTATCACCCTGTCTCGGTTCACTCTTTGTCTCTCATTAAGACCTGAGGGGGCATCGAAGTTGGGCAGACGTAATCCGCCCTTCAAACGCGGCTGCCATGGGCTCAAGCAACCATAGTCTCGCAAGAGTGTACTGACAGCACGGGTGAGACAACGGAGATAGGGCGCCAGGGGCTATTCCCTTTCCATTCCCCTTTCCCAGCATTCCGTCCTGGTGCTCTGGACTCGCTTCATAACATCTCCCTTGTTCTGAGCACCAGGAACCTAACAATATCCAATCAAACCCTAATTTTGGGAGTTTACAAATGTATGTGGTAAACAAAAAAAACATTTTTTTTTTTTTTTAAAAGGCTCCAAAAGGTGCCACCACCTGGTTTGAGTGAGGCTATAAAATACAAATTCCCAAGAGAGGGGAAGGACAAAAGAAACCAGGTATACTTTGTGGTGCACTCTACCCAACTGACAATTTTTAAATAAGATTTCACAGAAATGTATATCCTCAGTAATATTAAGTATTGGTTTAAATGCCCATAACCAAAATGGTTGCCTGAAATTATTTTTCTAATGGGACTAAATATGTCCTTTATTAATAGAGCGAATTATTAAAATCAAAGAAAAAGAAAAATTATTTGTGTGATAGAAAAAGAAAAATGTGAATAAAGATTTAAAAACAAAGCTGATGTGTTTTTCCCTGTGTGTACTTTCTTATATTTGTTTCAAATGTGCATGACTATTCATGTATTTGTACAGCACTATATCAGTGCAAAATTTATTCAAAATGTATAATATCCATATTCCATGGAGCTTGTACCATATATTATAGAGGGAAATATATTTCCCTGCTATTGAGTCACAGACTTATTTCAGATATTGCAACAATGAGACTCTAGTCTCCTAATGTATACCAGAAGTGTAGTGAGATATTTCTCAATGTAGCAAGTTAGACTATAATGCCCTGAGGAAGCTCAATAGGAGTGAAATGCGCATAGGCTCATGCTATGTGTTCCCTAACTATTATGGATAATTAAATGTTTCAATGTTGCACTGCACACTCTGAAATGTATACTACTATTGGGAGCTATTGTACTTATTTATAAAGAGAAAGTCTGCACGGCTGCCTGTTATATCTAGCAGAACGCCATCTCAGTGTTGTGGATTACGCTGTCATTCAGACACAACACGAGGGAGAGCAGGGGATTTATTTAACTGACAGTGTAGTTCATATATATACACGGACTCATTGTATTTGATCACATACTAGGTTACTGTCTCAATGGATTCATGCAATGCGTAATACACCTGCATATATACAACTCAATATGGTTAATGCTGTCACCTACAAGCACGAACAGCGGTTATAAAGCGCTTCCGCATGTTATCAAAAGTGACATAATTTAATATGGTCATGTGAATAGCCAAGTACTTCATATACACATCTGCATGTATATAGTTGAATATGAATAATACCATTTAAAAGTTGCTTTCACACATAATCACGGACAGCGGGTATTAAGCGCTACCAAGTGTCATCAAATTGATACAATTTAATGCAGCAAGGTAGACAGCTAACTACTGTGTATTAATATCATACAGAAGATATAATTATTCCTGTATATCTACTCAGTATCTGCTTGTACTAAGAATGTTGCACCATCAGCATGAATAGCAGATATAAAGTATTACTGTGATTCCAATTTAATACAGTGCAGCAAGACAGTCTGTTATTAACCAATAATAGTATATAGGGGATATCAATTTATTCTCTACATGTACTTGTTGAATATCTTACTGCAGCATGTCATAAATATGACCACTGGGCTGTAAATACTATCGTGAATCACTGAATAGACACAACACAGTATAAAAAGGAAATATAATACTGTTAATTAACCTTATTAATGGAAGATTAATTTATACATCTGTACATAACTCTATATATGTTACTACTCTAAGATATATCCCCAATTAGCTCTCTCTATATGTGGATGGTAGATATTACACTGCAAGGCTTCTGTACCGTGCAATATCTCAGGACTCAGCGTATGAGTCACATACTTGAGCAACAGTGTTTCATTCACTCTAACTTGCTACATTGAGAAATATCTCACTACACTTCTGGTATACATTAGGAGACTAGAGTCTCATTGTTGCAATATCTGAAATAAGTCTGTGACTCAATAGCAGGGAAATATATTTCCCTCTATAATATATGGTACAAGCTCCATGGAATATGGATATTATACATTTTGAATAAATTTTGCACTGATACAGTGCTGTACAAATACATGAATGGTCATGCACATTTGAAACAAATATAAGAAAGTACACACAGGGAAAAACACATCAGCTTTGTTTTTAAATCTTTATTCACATTTTTCTTCTATCACACAAATAATTTTTATTTTTATTTGATTTTAATAATTAGCTCTATTAATAAAGGACATATTTTATTTAGTCCCATTAGAAAAATAATTTCAGGCAACCATTTTGGTTATGGGCATTTAAACCAATACTTACTAATATTACTGAGGATATACATTTCTGTGAAATCTTATTTAAAAATTGTCAGTTGGGTAGAGTGCACCACAAAGTATACCTGGTTTTTTTTGTCCTTCCCCTCTCTTGGGGATTTGTATTTTATATATAGTAGTAGGCCATTGCTATTGATACTGGCATATAATTCCACACATTAAAAAATGGAGAACAAAAATGTGGAGGTTAAAATAGGGAAAGATCAAGATCCACTTCCACCTCGTGCTGAAGCTGCTGCCACTAGTCATGGCCGAGACGATGAAATGCCATCAACGTCGTCTGCCAAGGCCGATGCCCAATGTCATAGTAGAGAGCATGTAAAATCCAAAAAACAAAAGTTCAGTAAAATGACCCAAAAATCAAAATTGAAAGCGTCTGATGAGAAGCGTAAACTTGCCAATATGCCATTTACGGCACGGAGTGGCAAGGAACGGCTGAGGCCCTGGCCTATGTTCATGGCTAGTGGTTCAGATTCACATGAGGATGGAAGTACTCATCCTCTCTCTAGAAAACTGCAGTGCCACTCCTAGATGGGCCAGGTGTTTGTGTCGGCCACTTGGGTCGCTTAGCTTAGTCACACAGCGACCCTGGTGCGCCTCTTCTTTTCTTTGCATCATGTGCTGTTTGGGGACTATTATTTTGAAGTGCCATCCTGTCTGACACTGCAGTGCCACTCCTAGATGGGCCAGGTGTTTGTGTCGGCCACTTGTGTCGCTTAGCTTAGTCACACAGCGACCTTGGTGCGCCTCTTTTTTTCTTTGCATCATGTGCTGTTTGGGGGCTATTTTTTGAAGTGCCATCCTGTCTGACACTGCAGTGCCACTCCTAGATGGGCCAGGTGTTTGTGTCGGCCACTTGGGTCGCTTAGCTCAGTCACACAGCTACCTCATTGCGCCTCTTTCTTTCTTTGCATCATGTGCTGTTTGGGGGCTATTTTTTGAAGTGCCATCCTGTCTGACACTGCAGTGCCACTCCTAGATGGGCCAGGTGTTTGTGTCGGCCACTTGGGTCGCTTAGCTTAGCCATCCAGCGACCTCGGTGCAAATTTTAGGACTAAAAATAATATTGTGAGGTGTTCAGAATAGACTGAAAATGAGTGGAAATTATGGTTATTGAGGTTAATAATACTATGGGATCAAAATGACCCCCAAATTTTATGATTTAAGCTGTTTTTGATGGTTTTTTGTAAAAAAAACACCCGAATCCAAAACATACCCGAATCCGCCAAAAAATTTTCAGGGAGGTTTTGCCAAAACGCGTCCGAATCCAAAACACAGCCGCGGAACCGAATCCAAAACCAAAACACCCGAAAAATTTCCGGTGCACATCACTAATATTTATATGCTTACGATTTGACCCTCCCACATATTCCACATAACCAATCACACATCATTTTCAAAAACGTAAGTAAATCTGTAAACGCGTCCGCGCTTACAAAAAAACTCTGCGCACTTGAAAAACACAAAACATTCGGCAAACCACCCCTGTTCGGCCGAAATGGACAAATGCGGCTGGAAAAATAACTTCGGAAATACGAATAACATCAACATCGGAGAACTCGAATTTCACAAATGCAGTACCTTAGTAATTTACAGATTTTGGATTAAAAAAGTAGCAAAAAAAACACGGATGATGTCAGTGGAGTTGAATTTTGACTGAAATCAGCAGAAACACGGGTCTTAGTAAATCTACCCAATAGTGTATATTGTTACTTTGATTAACTGGCAACCGGTTGCTAGCACATTATACTAATTGTAAATTTTTTTACTACTATTATTATTATTATTATTACCAGTTATTTAAGTAGTGCACACATATTCGACAGTGCTTAACAGAGAATATTTGGCAATTCACATCGGTCCCTGCCCCAGTGGAGCTTACAATCTATGGGGGGTCATTCCGAGTTGATCGCTAGCTGCTGTTCGCAGCGCAGCGATCAGGCTAAAAATCGGCACTTCTGCGCATGCGTATGGTGCACACTGCGCACGCGTGACGTACTTTCACAAAAGCCGATGCAGTTTCACACAAGGTCTAGCGACGCTTTTCAGTCGCACTGCTGATCGTTGAGTGATTGACAGGAAGTGGGTGTTTCTGGGTGGTAACTGACCGTTTTCGGGGAGTGTGTGTAAAAAACGCAGGCATGCCAGATAAAAACGCAGGAGTGACTGGGGAAATGGGGGAGTGGCTGGCCGAACGCAGGGCGTGTTTGTGACATCAAAACAGGAACTAAATAGTCTGAAGAGATAGCAAGCTAGGAGTAGGTCTGCAGCTACTCTGAATCTGCACAATTTTTTTTTGTAGCTGCGCTGCGATCCTTTCGGTCACACTTCTGCTAAGCTAAGATACACTCCCAGAGGGTGGGGGCTTAGTGTTTGCACTGCTGCTATAAGCAGCTAGCGAGCGATCAACTCGAAATGAGGGCCTATATTCCCTATCACATACAGTATGTACGCACACACATTCACGTTAGGGATAATTTTGTTGGGAGCCAATTAGCCTACCAGTATATTTTTGGATTTTGGGAAGAAACCGGAGCACCCGGAGAAAACCCACGCAAGCATGGGGAGAATATACAAACTCCACAAAGTTAGGGCCTCAGTGCTGTGAGGCAGTAATGCTAACTATTATGTGTATCCAGATATTTACCATACCAGATTCTTTATAGCATTTGTGCAGAATTGTACAATTAAAAAAAAAACAACAGCAATTTCGTAAGCACACCCTAAATGAACATCGCCCACGTGACACGCCCTAACTGAACATCACCCATGTGACACGCCCTCACTGAACATTGCCTGAGTGAGAGTAGCCTGTTACAGCCCACTTACACCCATTCAAAGAGGAGGTGCAACTAAAATGCATGCTGCTTTACCTCGCCCGTACTTGTGTTTGCTTGATTCCGGTGCATATACAGTGAAATAACATGCAAAATACACATACTAGTCCTTTATGCACTAATACTTTTGGAGTAGTGCAGTGGCCATATGTAATATATAGTTATTACATACTAACAAAGGGACCCGGAATATGCCAGGGCACCTCTCTATGACCATGACTCCACTCACCCCTCATAGCTCCATCTCTCCTACCCCTGTCCCGCCCTCCACCCAGTTTCGTCCCACCATGCTCTCACTGTATACTTAGCCCATTGTTCCTAGAGCAGAGTAGTCCTCTGCCCTGACTGACTCTTCTGTCCCATCATGGCAGTCGGAGATGTTGGGGTATGGGGAGAAAGCACCTGTGGCGCATGTGTCAGCTCCCACTGAGCAGGCACAGGCTATAGCTAATTACTATATAGCAGACACTGTGCAAAAAAGGAAGAAGAGGTGAGGGAAATTTTGGTGCAAGGAGGAAGGGACTAAGCAACCCAGATTACCATGAGTGCACCCCCTTACTCCCAAATTTCCCCTTACGTGTTTGACTTTAAGCTTTCACAAGCAGGCCTCTCTTTGGCCCTCATTCCGAGTTGATCGGTCGCAAGGCGAATTTAGCAGAGTTACACACGCTAAGCCGCCGCCTACTGGGAGTGAATCTTAGCTTCTTAAAATTGCGACCGATGTATTCGCAATATTGCGATTACTAACTACTTAGCAGTTTCTGAGTAGCTCCAGACTTACTCTGCCTGTGCGATCATTTCAGTGCTTGTCGTTCCTGGTTGACGTCACAAACACACCCAGCGTTCGCCCAGGCACTCCCACCGTTTCTCCGGCCACTCCTGCGTTTTTTCCGGAAACGGTAGCGTTTTCAGCCACACGCCCCTGAAACGCCGTGTTTCCGCCCAGTAACACCCATTTCCTGTCAATCACATTACGATCGCCGGAGCGAAGAAAAAGCCGTGAGTAAAAATACTTTCTTCATAGTAAAGTTACTTGGCGCAGTCGCAGTGCGAACTTTGCGCATGCGTACTAAGCGGATTTTCACTGCGATGCGTTGAAAAAGAACGAGCGAACAACTCGGAATGAGGGCCTTTCACTTTTATTATCACATAACACTTTTGCTTTTTATACTGTATATCCCTGTCTTTGTATGTTCTGTCTCTGTTTGTATGCACTGTGGTTCCTCACTAATATACAATAAGATAATAAAAACAGATGAATAATAAAGTCTTCAAATATAACTCACATCATTATTAGATACCTTATAAAAATCTTTACAATGATTGAGAAATATTTCAGTGACCACAATTTAGTGAAGTTAGTTACTAGATAGGCTGACAAGGAATGCATGCCCACGGAACATACCGGTATTGGTAATCTCTGCGGTGGGATATTGAATGGGAAAATGTAAAAAAAATTATTCAACTCGGGAAGGGGCGTTTGCAATCTTTAAGTAATTGTTGGGAAACAATGCTACTGAGAAATCAGATGTAGGTCTGAGGCAGTGATTAGGTTTGCTTGGAATGTGGGAACAACCAATACAGTACAATAATATCAAGATGAATATTCTGTATTTCCGTTTGAGTCATATCTTGAGCCACTGAGAAACTAGTTATCAGTCTTAAAGTTTTATTTGGTCTAAGGCGCTTCTGATGCAAATAGAAAGTTAAAGTACTTTTATAAGAATATTATTGTTTCTATAAAAGAAACTATTTCAGGTTCTGTTATGTCTTTTTAGAAAATCAAAGCAAAACATTGACTTATGGACAGCTGGTAAATAGTAGGTCTAAGGGGCCTATTTATCATCGTCATGGGCCCGTTACACATGCAGAAACACTAGTTTCTGCATGTTTATGCAACGGACTCATTCATTATTAAAGGCTCTATAGGCATACTTACTGACTTTCCGGCTGCCCCATGCAGAAGGGGGCAGCCAGGTCGGTACAGCAGGGGGTCAGGCCTCATCATCGGTGTGCGGTGCGGAGGCGTGGACACGCGACTGCGTCATCGTTGCCCTGACCCTGCTTTTCAATGTTTAGATTACCAGCATTGTAAAGCGTGGTAGGGGCTACATTGACGTGATTCAGCATGAATCGGACTGCCTACTTTAAAGGACGGCTACAAAGAGGATGTGAGAAGCTGAGAGAGAGGTGATGCCAGCTTCAGGAGACTTGACTACCATCATGGGGGGGTCAGAGCATCACTCCATTTTCAGAAGACTTCCAGACAATCCGGTAGAGTAGACAAGAATGCCTATAGAGCCGTCTAATGTTCAGCAAACTATGAAAACTTTCAGTTTACCTTTTGTTTGAGAGAACCAAAGCCATCTTCAGATGACACTGGTTCTTGGAGCCCCGCTCCTTCTTATAGGAAGGAGTTCCAGGTTGGAATTATCGAAGCAATTGGATCCCTCCATTGCTGATGCACAGAGTGACTTTTGGCTGTGCGCATGTGTGACCTCAGGTCACGCATGCACAATCGACTGGATGGGCATCAGTAAGTATCACTGCTACAGCTGCGTTTTGGAGCAGCAGCGCCAGTCCCCACACTGGAGCAATACTGAAATGCTCAGGTAATTAAGTATCCACCACCGCATCCAGTCTCCAATGATGACTAGGCCCTTAAAGAGATACAGGTGAAACTCAGAAAATTAGAAAATCGTACAAAAGTTCATTTATTTCTGTAATTCAACTTAAAAGGTGAAACTAATATATTATATAGGCTCATTATATGCAAAGTGAGATATCTCAAGCCTTTATTTGTTATAAATTTGATGATTGTTGCTTACAACTTAAGATAACCGCAAATCCAAAATCTCAGAAAATTTGAATATTACATAAAATCAATAAAAAAAGGATTTTAAATACAGAAATGTTGGCCCTCTGAAAGGTATAATCATGCATATGTACTCAGTACTTGGTTTGGGCCCCTTTTGCATGAATTACTGCCTTAATGCGGCGTGGCATAGATTCTATCAGCCTGTGGCACTGCTGAGGTGTCATGGAAGACCAGGATGCTTTAATAGTGGCCTTCAGCTCTTATGCATTGTTCGGTCTCATGTCTCTCATCTTTCTCTTGGCAATGCCCCATAGATTTTCTATGGGGTTCAGGTCAGGCGAGTTTGCTGGCCAATCCAGCACAGTATTCCCACGGTCACTGAACCAGGTTTTGGTACTTTTGGCAGTGTGGGCAGGTGCCAAGTCCTGCTGGAAAATGAACTCAGCATCTCCATAAAGCCTGTCTGCTGAAGGAAGCACAAAGTGCTCTAAAAATGTCCTGGTAGACGGCTGCGTTGACTCTGGACTTAATAAAGCACAGTGGACCAACACCAGCAGATGACATGGCTCCCCAAATCAACACAGACTGTGGAAACTTTACACTGCACTTCAAGCATCTTGGATTGTGTGCCTCTCCATTCTTCCTCCATACTCTGGGACCTTGGTTTCCAAATGAGATGCAAAATTTGCTATCATCAGAAAAGAGGACTTGGACCACTGAGCAACAGACCAGTTCTTTTTTTCTTGTCAGGAAAGGGCCATTTAAAGTGTGGGAGAGCTTCACAAGGAGTGGACTGAGAATGGAGTTAGTGCATCAAGAGCTACCACACACACAGACGGATCCTGGACATGGGCTTCAAATGTAGTATTCCTCTTGTCATGCTGCTCCTGAACAACAGACAACGTCAGAAGTTTCTTACCTGGGCTTAAGAAAAACAAGAATCTATGGGGCATTGCCAAGAGAAAGATGAGAGACATGAGACCGAACAATGTAGAAGAGCTGAAGGCCGCTATTAAAGCATCCTGAAGGCCGCTATTAAAGCATCCTGGTCTTCCATAACACCTCAGCAATGCCACAGGCTGATAGAATCCATGCCACGCCACATTAAGGCAGTATTTCATGCAAAAGGGGCCCAAACCAAGTATTGAGTACATATGCATTATTATACTTTTCAGAGGGCCAAAATTTCTGTATTTAAAATCCTTTTTTTATTGATTTTATGTAATTATCTAATTTTCTGAGATTTTGGATTTTGGGTTTTCTTAAGCTGTAAGCCACAATCATCAAATTATTACAAATAAAGGCTTGAGATATCTCACTTTGCATGTAATGACTCTATATAATATAGTATTTAAGTTGAATTACTGAAATAAATGAACTTTTGCACGATATTCTAATTCTCTGAGTTTCTCCTGTAGGAAGAATAAAATGCAGCTTCTATCAATGTTTAGGGGTATATTTAATTGCTGTCGAAACTGCCGTCTTGTCATAAAGACTGCAATTTTTTACTTTTTCAGGTCAGAAGGGGTTCCGACCTATTCAATCCCCTTAAAGAGAATCCACCAAAATCCACCAGACGCCTGGGAAACGCACTCTTTTCATACAGCAGTTCCACTTTAGGATAACTTTAATCTAACAGCTTCTACATATCTTCCTGTGACTTTGTGCAGCTTTTTCTTAATTACTGATTGCTTGATGCTCCACATTTCAAATATAAAAACCTTTTTTAACAATCAGCAGTAAAGGTTAATTGATTAAAAAAGGAATGATTTATATTTGGAATGTCACATAATAAATTATAATTCACACTGTGGTTTGAGCTGCATTATATACCGCAAACAGTTCAAAGAGAACCCAACAGTACTAATGGAGATCCTACATATCAATACCTTTATATGGCGATGGAAATACTCAGGTTCTAGTAATATCTTTATATTGTACAATACAATATATCACATGCACAGAATGTTGGAAGAAACCAGTGACTGCAGGGAAAGGCTTGGCCAGTATATTAGTAAGTGAAATAATCAGACAATATTTATGCTACAGGAAATAAAGGATTTACCCAGGATTTAGTCAGCGTAAAAGGCCCTAAAAGTTTTTTGTTGCACAATCAGAGATACAGAATGCATGATTAAATCCATTTTCTCCAGGTGGAATATATTGAGGGAAATTATATATATATTGTTGGTTTGGGTATGAAATATCGTCAGTCAGTAGCCCGATGGTCAGGATGCCAACAACACAACACAACTGGAGCAGCTAGGGAGCTTCTTCTGTCTGTCTCCCAGCTGCTGGGCATGTAATGCAGAATGCAGCTATAGCCAGCTAGCGACCCAGAAGATGTCAATTGTAGCCAACCGGTGTCAGATGCCACCCTACTCCCCAGCCCATCCCACTCCACCCCTGCAGAGGATAGAATTAAACTTATGATTGGTTGTTTTAGGTCACACCACATTTATGCCCAGAGAACTAGTCTACTAAATAAAATAATAGAGGTTACAGATTTAGCTAAATATGACCTTATACATACTGCATGTAACTACCTGGCTGTTAGAAATGGAATCTCTGTCATTATGCTTACAGTATGAGGACTACATAGAGCCTTTAATCTAGTGGTTTATACATACCTTCCTGAGACTTCTACTAAATATATCGCTTTATCTTTCTGTACAAGGTAAATGATTCTGTAACACTCAACGTTCCAAATATAAAGATGTTCCTTTATAGTCAGTCAATAGTTAAAGGCTGTCCAGCCACATATGTTGCCTAGTCCTTCTGCCTGAGGCAGCAGTGAGCCTTCTCATATCTAATTTAGGGGTGTATGTAGCAAAGCCTGCAGAGAGATAAAGCAGAGAGAGATAAAGTACCAGCCAATCAGCTCCTAATTGCCACATACCTCCCATCATTTTAAAGGGCAGACTGGGGACCACTACGCGTGCCCAAAAAAGAGCGTGTCCTTGACAAAAGGGGGCATGGCTTTGTGGGAATTCCACAATCTCAAGCCACGCCTCCCATTTTCATCATTGCAGAGCAGCAAGTGACAGCTTCCCAACTTCCACCACCACCACTGTGGGACACTGCTTGCCACTAGTGAAACAGCGGGACAGTCCCAAAAAAATTGAGACTGTCCGTGAGAATTGGGATAGTTGGTAGGTATGTAGGTATGTTACATGTTACAGGCTGTGTTTGAAAAATGACAGTTAGGAGCTGATTGGCTGGTACTTTATCTCCGTCCACTTGATCACTCTTCAAGGCTAGACCCCTTCAGGGGTCTATTCATGAATCACTGAAAAGTGTGGAGAAGTGAGCCAGTGGAGAAGTTGCCCATGGCTAACAATCAGCATTGAAGTAACATTTATAATTTGCATATTATACAATTGTACGGATAAGCTGATTGGTTGTCATGGGCAACTTGTCCACAGGCTCGCTTCTCCACTCTTTTCACTGCCTCATGAATAGACCCCTCAGTATTTTACAGGGGAATTACTCACAGCTGGACGCCGGAAGTCATCATCAGCTTTCTGTATGCCAGACCCTGAAGACACTGTGAAAGTCGCTAGACCCGCCGAACATGGTAAATCACAGGACAGTGTGAATACCAAATTGCTTTCTAACAAATATTTAAAATGCCCGCTCTAATATATACGGCAGACGCCAGGCGCATCTTATTACCATATACGATAAAAGTGTGCTGTACATCTCAAAACACTACATCCCTTAAGAGAAAAGAATACACCCACACATTATCTGAGTTCCAAATCTCATTAATGTATATATTTGTTATTAAAAGGATATGTATTCAATATATCACAATGTACAGTATACATATAGTTACATGGTTACAATTTCTACAGTAAGCAGTTAATACATACAGTTACAGGCCAGCAAATACATCACCATATCTTTCTCATATAAAAGTCTTCCCTCCATATCACTCTCTCTCTCTCTCTCTGTAAATAAATACAGGAACTGGTCTGGCAGCACCTCCATCATCGTCTGGGACAAAACAGCAACTCACTCCTGTGTGTCTCTGTAATGTGTTATCTAGTTTGGGGGGGGGGGGGGGGGTGCACACATCTAGTCTAAGGGGCTGGCCTGAGTTTCCTGTCCACCACCTGTTTGGAAATGTCTATTGTCCTAATAAGAGTGATTTTAGCTTTCATACATTTAATCATAACTACTTGTTGCAATGTCCTACAACTTAATAACAAGTATCAAATGAATCTACACATTAATCTGCTTGCTTTAATACCAAATACGACAGGTCTATCTTGCTTCGTTCCAATAATACACATACATGACATTACTCCATTATATAATTTTAAATCATTATGATGTCTGGGGCTTGATATTATTATAATTATGTGCTGTATGAAATAAGTGTCGAATCCATCTCTGTGGCATGTCCGTGTAAATGCGTGTGTTACCATATATTGCTGTGCTCGCTGCGCGTATATTTGCAAGCATAGCGACTTATATGTGTGGAGTCTGTATGTTCTTTCTATGTAATATTTTTTACTTCGACAACAGTTTTGGCAACATTCTAATAATGATGAATTTCATCATTGGCGGTGTGATGAATGTCAACATAATGGGCGGTGACAAAATATACCCAACCCCTGTCAGTCAAACCTCATGTTTTTGGTCAGGAAGTGCATTAGAAATAAATAAAATCATAATTACAATCCTTTAATAATTGTGCTTTATGTGAGAAAAACACTGTGTTAGATGTTTATATCACATGCATAGACATGGGAAATAAAAATATCTGTGGGTTAACACTTTTAAACACACGTTGAGTGAGCATGCAGTTACCAATGTCCAAAAAAAGAAATCACTTAGGTGAAATATATGAAATCTTGGGCCTAATTCTGAGTTGATCGCAGCATCAAATTTGTTAGCAGTTGGGCAAAACCATGTGCAGTGCAGGGGGGACAGATATAACATGTGCAGAGAGAGTTAGATTTGGGTGGGGTGTGTTCAAACTGAAATCTAAATTGCAGTGTAAAAATAAAGCAGCCAGTATTTACCCTGCACAGAAACAATATAACCCACCCAAATCTAACTCTCTCTGCAAATGTTATATCTGCTCCCCCTGCAGTACAATATGGCTTTGCCCAATTGCTAACAAACTTGCTGCTGCGATCAACTCAGAATTACCCCCCTTGTACGGATAGTGTAATGGTAGCATTAGTGCCTCACAGCACTGAGGCTGTGGGTTCAATTCCCACCACGGCCTTAACTATGTGGAGTTTGGATATTCTCCCTTTATTTGCGTGGGTTTCCTCCCACAATCCAAAAATATTTTGGTAGGTTAATTGGCTGCCAATGAAAACTGACCCAAGTGTGTGCATGTACATGGGTAAACTAGATGGGCCATCAAATTCTATGTTTCTATGTAACTCATACTTGCCTACCTGACCCTCTCCATGAGGGAGAAATGCTCTGTTTCTGGACTTTCCTGGTAATGTATGATTACCATCACCTGTGGTGAGCTAGTTAATTGATAAGAAAGGTGTTTCACCACAGGTGATGGCAATCATACATTACCAGGAAAGTCCAGGAACAGAGCATTTTCTCCCTCATGGAGAGGGTCAGCTAGGCAAGTATGATGTAACTCCATGTAAAAGAAAAAAAAAACAGAAGAAGAAACTGAAAAAAGAAAAACAACAGTGAAGTCCTGCTAAAAAAAATATGAGTATAAGGGGTAAATTTACTAAGGTGGGAAGGTTTTTTTTAGAACTGGTGATGTTGCCCATAGCAACCAATCAGATTCTATCTATTATCTTCTAGAAGCAGCTAGCTCAGAGGTTCTCAAACTTGGTCCTCGTGGGCCCACACAGTGCATGTTTTGCAGGTAACCCAGCAGGTGCACAGGTGTATTAATTACTCACTGACACATTTTAAAAGGTCCACAGGTGGAGCTAATTATTTCACTTGTGATTCTGTGAGGAGACCTGCAAAACATGCACTGTGTGGACCCACGAGGACCAAGTTTGAGAACCTCTGAGCTAGATAAATGTTATGTAGAATCTGATTGGTTGCTATGAACAACATCACCAGTTCTAAAAAAAACTCCATCCTTAGTAAATTTGCCCCTAAAGGTGCATACACACTGTGAGATTTGTCCTTGCAATTTTGACTATATAGTGAAAATCGCAAGGAAAGTTAGTGCAAATCGCACTGTCAAAATTGGCACTTAGTTAAAATCGCGCATAGTCAAAACTGAAGGAACAGATAGTCAAAATCTGTGCTTCTGGGTTTTGTGAGAGTCCAGGTGAAATTGCAAAGTCAAAATCGAAGATAGTAAAAATCTCACCATGTGTATTTATTAACAGTTTCTTATATAGCGCAGCATATTCCGTTGCGCTTTACAATTAGAACAACAGTAATAGAACAAAACTGGGTAAAAACAGACAGACATAGAGGCAGACACTCCAACATGACCCGCCCCACTAGGTACAAAATGCTCTGTTCCTGGACTTCCCTCTTAATTTATGATTTCCATCACCTGTGTTGAACTAGTTAAATGATAAGAAAGCTGTTTCTTCACAGGTGATAGCAATAATAAATTAAGAGGGAAGTTCAGAAACAGAGCATTTTGTACCTAGTGGGGCGGGTCATGTTGGAGGGTATGATAGAGGTAGGAAGGCCCTGCTCGCAAGCTTACAATCTATAGGGAAATAGGCATAGATACACAAGGATAGATGCTACCTATTGCATAATGGTCCACCAGATTGCTAGGTTCTTATTGGGTTGTATGATGATACCCCACAAAGTTGGCCAAGTGTCAGGAGGGTGTGAGACTAAAGAAAGACAAGATATGTGATATTATGAATACTCTACAGAGGATGTAATTAGATAGGGAAGCACTGAAGGTTATGTGGGTGGGTCTGGAATTTGATAGGCTTGTCTGAAGAGGTGAGTTTTCAGGGAACATTTAAAAGTTTGGAGACTAGAGGCGAGTCTTACTGTGCGTGGGAGGGCATTCCACAGAGTGGGTGAAGCCCGGATAAAGTCCTGTAATTTTGAGTGTGAACAAGTAATGCGTGTGGATGAGAGACGTAGATCTTGTGCAGAGCCGAGAGGTCGGGTAGGGAGATATTTTGAGATGAGTGAAGAGATGTATGTTACATAGAAACATAGAATTTGACGGCAGATAAGAACCACTTGGCCCATCTAGTCTGCCCATTTTTTTTATCCTTTAGGTAATCGCAACCCTCTGTGAACCTTAATTCCTTGTAAGGATATTCACATGCCTATCCCAAGCATGTTTAAACTGCTCCACAGTCTTAGCCTCTACCACCTCTGATGGGAGGCTATTCCACTTATCCACTACCCTTTCTGTGAAATAATTTTTCCTTAAATTTCCCCTGAACCTGCCTCCCTCCAGTTTCAGTGTATATGTTCCATAAGATTCAGATCAGCTCTCATAGACCCCATTTCAGAAGTCCAATGTTGGTGCAGTTTGGTTAATAGCCTTGTATGTGAATAAAAGTATTTTATATTTAATACGGTAGACTACCGGTAACCAATGGAGGGACTGTAACCAATGGACCAATGTGTATGCACCTCAATTTGAAAAAGAAGTTTTAACTTCAAAACGTGTTGGGGAGAAGGAGGGAAAACCTGTAATATAGACCTGAATATTGCCGTCACCAAGTGTAAAGACATAAGCACTTTCATCCCGGGACTGCAGTGAAATACTTATGGTGTCGATATGCCTCCGTCTGTGATTTTCCTGTTGGACGGTGTTTCTTCTGCATGTAACATTAGTTTTACTGTGTTTTTATTGTTGAGATACTGTATAAATAAACTGTGGAAGATATTGCACTAGATGTGCTGTCTCTAAATTTTAGTTCTGGGGAGAACAATATATAATCATACTTATCAGAGACAACTTTGCAGTGAATTTGAAAGACACCATGACATGCCTGAAAATTTGTGGATACAAAATTGTGAAAATTACTTGTACCCAGTTTAATTAGCAGTACCTCACTATTGTTTGTTTGATTTACTTTTAAGCAGTCGTCTGTGACGCCAGGCTGTAAGTGGTTATAATATAAAATACTGAATGAGTGATATAATCCTTGCTATTAAGTGTTGGTAATTGTATCCTCAGCGACCCCACTCTGGATAAGGATTTTTAGTAGCCCATTGAAACTTGTTTCAAACTTTAACCGATTCAGTGGCGACTTTTTGGAATTTGGTCACACCTCCCAGGGAAGGTTTTGAATTTTTTTTTACCTGCGCATTGCCAGGAGTTTCATGCGTGTTGCCAGGAGTTTCATGCGTGTTGCCAGGGGTTTCATGCGTGTTGCCAGGGGTTTCACCCTTTGTGTCATGCTTTTTGCCAGGGGTTTTATGCTCTGGGATTCATGCTCGCTGCCACGGGGAAAGCTCGTTGCCTAGGGAATGCTCGTTGCCTAGGGGTAGCTAGGGATGGCCACTGACCATCGATGATTCGAAATCATCGATGGTCTATGATCGATGTTGAGTACTTTTACCATCAATGTCGGAGAACAAGATGGTTTTCCGCCATCAATGGTTTAGTGCCACCCTATTTTTTTTATTTTTTTCTTCAAAGTGTCAGGGCATGGAGCTTAGCTCCACCCCATGACACCCACTAAGCCACACCCCCTGATTCGCATTTGTACTATAAAGCAGGAATGACCATCGATGGGTAAAACCATAGATGGATCCATTCCAGATGGTATTACACCATTAGGTTATCCATCGATGGTGAACATCGATGGATCACCCACCGATGGCCATCTCCCAGGTAGCATTTGCTGGCGGGCGATGGATAATCCACCGATGGCCATCCCCCGGGTAGCACTGAAATTCTCTCTCCCCCTCCTCCCTTGTACTCCGCTCGGCTGGCGGAGTTTTGCGTCATGACGCGATCGCGTCATTCTTCAAAGTCCACCGGCCGATCACAGTGCAAGGAGGAGGGAGTGGGAGCAGTGGCATGCCCTGGAAAATTTCCGGGGTTGCCAGTCTGTACAGCGCAGCTGGCCCCGGGCATACCACTGAATGGGTTAAAGGTGATTTCCACCTTCAGGTAACTTTTGTTTAATGACTTGTGCAACCCCTCCTTCCACCTTTGAAGAGAAGGGGTCTATTCATCATCACTTCATTTCTACAAGTAGGTGAAAATGATATAGGAGATATCTTAGCTACTGTATCGCCTATTTACCTATCACTCCTGATCAGGCCTAGGGTCCCCATACACTAGTATGGGGACCTGATTTATCAAGCTCTGGAAATACATTCTTTTCGGAGCTTGACTGCAGTATGGCGAATGCTCCCGCACCCCCGCTGCCCACCTATGGGAAGCAGTCCCAGCTTGCGAACGGTGATCCTACTGGATCCCTCCACCCCTGTCCAGATTCTTCCACCTGATGCTGGGGGCTTTGTGCGCATGGGTGAACCCTAGTTCATGCTACAAAAGTAGCTGTGAAAAGATTTGTGGAGACAGCTGATTTTCATATCAGCTGTCCCAGCTCAGAAGCAATGATAAATTGCTCCGACGCTCGCGGCGAGTCAGAATGTTAATTATGGGGGTCCACTCAACCCCCAATAATTAACATGATATACAGTATATGCCCCTTAGTTTTACTTACTGCTTCTTTCTCCCATGGATATATTTTTTTCTTTCTTGACCTTGCAGACATCTCAAATCCGCTCTTCAGTACAATATTATCCAATGCACAGCGCACAGTAGACCAATGTTGACTTGTATTCCATTTTGTGACAGGAGCGTGAGTCCCAAAACCTCATCGTTGTATGATACATTCAGAGTAAAAGTATGCACGTTACACATTCACTTTCAATTTCTTACTGTTTCTTCACTCTGTGATATGAATTTAATCATTATCAAAAGTAGCGCACAGCAATTCATTTATGATAGATTGTGTTGTTTTATTTCACATTCACACAGACAAGTCCATTTAATTGTTTTCTGGGTAAAGTTAAATACATATCATACCAGTGTTTCACATCACAATACATAGCTATGCTTTCAGTGTACATTTAGGGGCTAATTCAGCTTAGCTGCGCCCGCAGGAGTCCCGGCACCATCTTACCTATCGCAGCGCCTGCGTGTGTCATCACGCAGCTGCCACGATCACGCCCCCGACACGCACCCATTCGTGCCGCACCGCCCACCATTCGCTCTATCTCCTCCCTGGAAACGGAGCGTTGCCACTCCCACCCCTCGACCGCCTCTGCCTGATTGACAGGCAGAGGCAATCGCTTTTTCTGTGCCCCCCCCCCCCCCCCCGGCAGAAAGTGCTGGCGCATGTGCAGGACGGGAGCTGCGCATGCGCCCACCGGGCCATCGTAAAAATTCTGGTTGGATAGCGATTTGCGATCCAACCTGAATTAGCCCCTTAATTTAAAGATTTAGGGATTCTCTGTAGGTGTGTTACCTGCAATACACCACTAGGGGGAATCTCAGCTGCAAAAATAAATCTCTAGCTTTTACTATATCACCGCATAGTGGAAACACGTATTTACTTAATTACCTACACTGACAATCAGACTAATGAGTGTTTATCTCATAAATGATTATAAATGCCACAAGTTGGAAAGCACATACTAAGGCAGACATATGAGCTAACCATGATAGTGCAATATTACACAGTACATATTTTTTTATGAGATACCTGAAGATTATTCAAGGTAGGTTAAACTAAAAGTTCTCCCAGCATCTACTAAGCAACAGTCTGCTTTGATCATAAATATGTGAATTGCACAGTCATTTACTTTTCAGGATAATAACACAGGCATCTATGATGTCATTTATCTACTGTGTAGTGTGACTGCTTATTGCAGGAGGGTTTCTTCCTACTGTTCCCCGCTGATACCTAATTCCATATGTCTTGTCACTTAATCACTTTGTGCCAACAATTCTGCCATGCGATCCCTTGGACCTTATTCAGCATCAGTTGCAGTTTTGCTAAATTGGCAAAATTGCAACTGCTTGCAATCGCATGCTGGGGGCCTCCCCGCACGGGGCAAGACCACCCAGCATGCAAATGCCCGCCAGCGGTGCGATCGCAATTGCATAGCTGAATTAGGGCTGTCCCCTGCCTGCGCAGCCTGGCTGCAAAGGCAGGCACAGGGTGGCCACATGTGACGTCACGCGGCCTCCCTGAAAACGGCCTAGAACCGTCCTATTTTTGCTGCATCGCCGCTCTGGCCCGCCTGTCAATAGGGCAGAGGCGTTCGCATTAGTGTGGTGCAATCGCATCTCACTGCATGCACATGCACAGTACAGCACCTGCGCACTGGGCATAAAATCGTCAGTATGCGATCGCATTGCTGATGTGATCCATACTGCATAAGGCCCTTTGTCACGTAAATCTGTTGTACTGTATTTTTCCTGCATCCATCTCTGCTCAATACTGGTCCTGTGAATAGATCACTATGTATTGTTCCTTTTTTTCTAAATTTCAACGGAATGAAGAATATTTTTTCATATTTTATCATACTGTTTTTAATATATAAATTAAATACATAAATCAGTTATATTTATATTATATATGTTACAGGGACGTGCAGTCAGGGGAGGCAGGGGAGTCAGTGCCTCCCCTGTCATAATGATTAAAATAAAAGAAGATATTTATAGCACAGATTCTGTGATAAATATCTTCTTTTATTATTCTAATCATTTCCCCCCTGTGTGTGTGGCTGCGTGTGAGGGTGGGAGGCAGTGGTAGAGGTGCCTCCTGCTGCTAACACTAAAAGTTCGGGCAGCAGGGGGCGGGCAGGGGGCAGGGCGAAGCAATGGTCTGTGAAAGCCCATTGAAAAAGCATGGGGAAGCAGCACCTATACTGGTGCCTCAATGACAGGAACGTGCATTCAGCCACAACGAATGCACGCCCCTGTCAGTCCCCCAGATGTGATTGGCCGAGTGGATCCAGTGCTGGATCCGCTGTCCAATCACCCACAGGCGACGCTGGAGGTGGAAGTGGCGGCTCCTGTGTGCCTTAGTGCGGTGGCCGGGTAGGAATTCCCCCCCCCCCCTCGTTCCTCCTCCGGCGCGGTGCCTGTGTGCCTGAGTACGGTGGCCGGATAGGCCTGTGTGCCTGAGTACAGTGGCCGGGTAGGAATCCCCCTTCCCCTCGATCCTCCTCCGGCGCGGCGCCTGTGTGCCTGAGTACGGTGGACGGATAGGAATCCCCCCCCCTCGTTCCTCCTCTGGTGCGACGCTTGTGTGCCTGAGTACAGTGGCCAGGTAGGAATCCCCCTTCCCCTCGTTCCTCCTCCGGCGCGGCGCCTGTGTGCCTGAGTGCGGTGGCCGGGTAGGAATCCCCCCCTCATTTCTCCTCCGGCGCAGTGCCTGTGCGCCTGAGTGCGGTGGCCAGGTAGGAATTCCCCCCCCCCCCTTCGTTCCTCCTCCGGCGCCAGCTCCGTCCTCCCAGCCAGCAGCATCACTCTCCCCTGTCTGTGCTCCTCCCTCCTCCCGCTCCCAGCCATCTCTCTCTCTCTCTCTCTCTCTCTCTCTCTCTCTCTCTCTCTCTCTCTCTCTCTCTCTCTCTCTCTCCCCCCCTCCTGTGGATTACTTTGTTTGTAAGTATAATTTTCATTTTCACACGTACCCCTATTGGATTCTACATGGACAAGTGGACGTGATCGGCGTGGGATGTAGGTAAGTAATCTTTATCTAATTTTTACAGGTACCCCTATTGGATTCTACATGCACAAGTGGACGTGATAGGCGTGGGATGTTGGAAAGTATGTGTAAGTGTGTTTTAATACATTTTTACTTTCAAGGTGTGTGCGTTGTGTTTTTATTTGGGTATTTTTTGTTGTTGTAGAACTACAGGTACCAGCGGGCCTGCTATTTCCCCGCATGCTGGTACTTGAGGTTCTCCAAGTACCAGCAAGCGGGGGAGGCTTGCTGGGCCTTGTAGTTCCACAACAAAAAATAATATTCTTTTTTTTACACGCTTATGTCTATCAGCCCGTCACCCATCGTCCAGGGGTGCTGGGGACAGCCTCGGGCTTCACCCCTGGCCCTTGGGTGCCTGGAGGGTGGGACCCCTTGATTTAAGGGGTCCCCACTCCTCCAGGGAACCCCGGCCAGGGGTGAGTAGTTGGGAGGTAATGCCGCGGCCGCAAGGACCTATATAAATGTGTCCCCCGGCTGTGGCATTATGTCCCTGGCTAGTGGAGCCCGATGCTGGTTTTAAAAATACGGGGGACCCCTACATCTTTTGTCCGCCGTAATTTTGGAACCAGGACCGGACTAAGAGCCCGGTGCTGGTTGTCTAAATACGGGGAACCCCTGTCCAATTTTTTCCCCAGTATTTAAACAACCAGGATCGGCTCAAAGAGCCCGAGGCTGGTTATACTTAGGAGGGGGGACCTCACACTTTTTTTTTTTTACGTTTTAACCCATTCAGCCCCTTCTCCATTAAGTTAATGGAAGCCCTGGACAACAAAATTGCATTCCTGTCCTCCTCCCACTCCCTTCCCAGTCCCAAACACTAATTTTTATTTATTTTTTCTATACAAATGTACAATATATCACAAGTATGATGAGCAGGCAGGCAGCGGGCATTGGCAGCATCGGACTAATATGCAAATTAGTGGCAGAGGGCTGGGTCAGTTGATGGTGGGCGAGTTTGTAAGCCATTGGCAGTGGCAGCGGGCAGTGGCTCAGAGGCAGTAGCGGGCATTGTCTCGGTGGCGGTATGTGTCATCGTCAGGATTCGGCGGACATTATGGCTGTAGTGCCTCACCAGCCACTGACCTCACCACATGCCACTGATATGTTAAGTGCAAATGGTTCAGAATTTGCAGCCAACTAAACCTTCCACTGAATGGTGTGCCAGGTGCCTAGCAAACGCTGTTTTCATGCAGGGAAAATACTGCAGCCAGCTTTAATTTGACATTGTAATTTAGAGTTCAGGCTAGGCTACACCCCGCTTGCAACTCAAATCAGATTGTGTATTTTATACATACGTGTCTACTTTTTGGACTTGCCACTCTGAGAGGTAGAGTAGGGAAAATGTGGTTAGTCATGATGATGCAAATCACTACATTAAGCCCTACACAGGTGCAGCGGATAGGATATAGGGTAACTTAAATCCGGGAATCTGAAATGCAACAGTCTACTAAACATTCCAGGAGAGTAGACAAGTATGATTTTAAATTTTCTGCCCTGCAACACAAAATATTTTTTTCCAGGTGTAAATTTTACTCCCAGGTGATCTTATCCCTAAATCAGCCCTCTTCTTAAAGTTTATTATCTGTATCAAGATTGGGGGCCAGATGCATCATCGTTTGGAAAGTGATAAAATGGAGAGTGAAAACGTAGCAGCCAATCAGGTCCTAACTGCCATTTCACAGGCTGTGTTTAAAAAATGGTAGTTAGGAGCTGATTGGCTGGTACTTTTCACTCTCCATTTTATCACTTTCCAAGCGATGATGCATCTGTCCCATTGTCAAGTAAATACTTTGTAATGCTGTCATCTGGGAATCTATATTACTATAAATGGATATTATTTTAGTATTGCCAGTTATGTTCAGCACTTGTATATTTTGAAAAAGCTAGTGTTTCTAGGCTCTAGATAAAGTCTATATATAAGGTCAGTGTCTGACTGGAGCATGAAGGGTCCACCGGGGGTATGCAGTGGTAGGGGCCCATGAAAAGGTGTGGCCAGCCTCCAAAGGAGGTGTGGCCAGCCACCACAGAGGTTTGGCTAACCATTATAGAGTACCTGGTCTGGACTCCTTGATAATTTATATAGTAATTAATGCTAGTGCATGCATGATAATGTGCCAGATTAATGACAGCAATGTACTGTAGAGAATACATCATAATCCTGTACAGTATAAGGTAACATATTGTCAAAGTCAGAAAAATATCTCTATGCACACTACCATATTTGCACCTCACACAGGTCCGTGCTGCGCATGCGTACGCTCTCCCGTACGTGCGCATACTCACAGTCGCGGGCACCCGCAGGCGCACGGTATGCGTATTTACGGTAGAGTTTATGTGGTTGTAGCGTGCGACTCAATCGTTACATATTTTCAGTAATAATGTATTTTGTAGATCATGGTCCCTTTGATAGATTCTGAAAGTTTGGTTAATATAGAATGTTCATGAACAGAGAAATCCCTCTTTGTTTGATACAAAGGGTCAGACAGGAGTAATACAGTGGTGTTTAGTATCCATCGGAAGAATATTTAATTAGAAATATTCCGGTGTTGGTTTGAAACAGATCAATCGCTCGTGCGAATAGTTATGGACATAAGAAGTTTATGAACATTTACTTTATTTGCACTTTATTACCCATGCGGCGGGAAACCCAGTTTCCCTCCCACCTGAGCAGTTGGAAATAGTCACAGCCCACCTGTATGAATCAACCTATGACCTTTTGTTATAATGCGAAGCCGAATTCCTGTGTCCAATGAACAATGAGATTGTAGGGACCATTGAAATGTATTGTGTGTGGGGCATAAATAGGCAGGCCGACCATATCCAACTTCACTCTCTTCAACGGTTCTCATTGCTGATAATCGGGAGCTGGATATCGAGGCGCATGCGATCGTTTCCCCTTGTGCGTAAGTTTTCTCCGTAATCATATTGTCTTACTGTGAGCCATCTCTCTCTCTCTCTCTGTCTCTCTATCTCTCTCGTATTTTCCTTTAATTATATTGTATTGTATTTCCTGTCTAGTTTATCTGGTTAGTTGGTTTATGTTATATTGTAGTGTATCATTTGTACTGTGATTCCTTTTGCAAGTATAATAGTTATAATACATATAATAGGTTTTGGACCCTAAGCCCAGGTATCTGTGTATTTCTTAAAGGGTTAAGTATTCTCTGAGCGTCGGTGACGCTCAAGCAGCTTTGTAGTTAATCAGGTTACATCAGGTTGCACTTACACTCTGTCTCCACACTAAGGTATACTGTGTATCTCATCGTTAAAGGTATAGATATAAAGGTTAAACGTTGTAAGCGTCTGCACCGCTGGTGATCTCCTCGTGGTCCCGAGCGTACGTTACGCTATAGCGAATCATCACGTTAGTCGGCAGCCAATAGCGTCCCTGCCTGTGATCACTGGGCCGTAAGCGAACGTGACGCTTGAGCGTCTCGACTACGGTTGAGCGATCGCTACACAACTTGCGTACCCTTACGGTACTTCTTACGTAGATAGCGTACAGTGTTCTTAGACCTCTTAAAGTGTTTTATATACGATAAATACTCAGCTTTATCAATATGTATAATATATAACTCAAGTGCACAGTCTAGAACCTGATCCCTAGAGGAGGAGGGCCCCCCAGGCAGTGGGGCCTACCGGTGGTTTCCCCTGTACCCCTGTGGGCCAGTCCGAGCCTGTATAAGGGGAATTGCAATGTGTACACCTGGATACCAGAGGGTTCAGGGTTTATAATTTTACATGCCTGCTTTAATAAAACATTAATAGTAATATTAAACTCCTGATGTATATTTTCCTACACAATCACTTTCATCTGGTGGATGTGAGTGCACAAAGAATTGTGCTAATTTGTCCTTTTGTAGTAACTATCGCTCCCAGGCCGAGATCCCATCCGGCCAGGGCTGCCATCAGAAATTGTGGGGCCTGGGACTGACAAAATAGACAGGGCCCCTCCCTCCCCAAAAAATGATTCTGTCGCACTGCTCCACCCCTATGTAATGTCATACATTGGGATGTTACATATAGGTGGAATGTTGCGTTCCTACAGGAACGGTTTACAGGGAGTTGATGCGCAGATAAAGCTTGTTTTAAGAAGTCCTCCCTGCGCATCAGCTCACTGTTGTTTCACAGACTGGTGCATCTCTACAGGTATTGGCGGTAGGATCAAGGGGTGGGCCCCCCTTTCTGCAAGGGCCCGGGACCCAGTCCCCACAGTCCCCCCCTGATGGCTGCCCTTTATCCGGCGGTCAGTTGACTGCCTCCCGCTCCCAATCATGTCTACAGTTTATGCACTAATTTGGGGGGTTGTACTGCCTTGTATTTCTCTGTCCTAACAGGACGGAACACAAAGCGAATTGTTGTGAATGATTGGCCTGACCTCCAGAATCTATTCAAATATTAGGTATCGGCATGGTGTTTGCTTAGGTAGTTTTCCCAGTGCCATAGGTGACATTTATTCATAGGGCGGCATTTCCACAATAGTAGGCAAATCATAAACTATTCTAGCCGCACCTGGCCACAGTGACAGCACTATTCTGTGACTCTTGTTAACTACATGAATTCCACTAGGGAACATAACCTTATGCATAGTGCATCTGACTTCAGCCCCCAGGATGCCCATGACAGTGTCATCCTGTAGAAGGCTCTCTGTAAATCACTGTAGCCTAGCCATTTGCTCCAGGCTTCTGGCTCCATCACAGAGCCTGCATGATGTTGCAGTGCGCACAAGAGGCCTGATTCAGAGTTGTCTGCAAGCCCAATGGTTTACATACAAATCCAGTGGTCTGGGGTCTGCGGATGTACAGAGCAGGTCCTACGTGATCGCTTCCAGTTCCCCCTTAGCTGCAGCATGATTAACATGATAAGGTGTTTGGGGGGGTAGAGCAAAGGTGGCGACCCGGACCAGTCTGAGTACTGAATGAGGGCTGCGACCATTGCAATGTGACTTCGGACACAACACTTGTATCGTAGATGCTGGGGAGGTAGAACAAAGGCGGTGACCAGAACCGTTCTACAAAACGGGGGTATGTCAAAAACATGAGAATTTCTCTGCATTCATGCCACCAGGTATCACACACATTTTCTACACAAACTGCTTTTTTCATGGGTTGAGTCAGTGGCGGATCTAGACTTAACTTTTAGGGGGGGGGCAGTTTAAGAATGATGACTCCTCCCCCTAATCATAGCCCCTCCCACTTAGTAATGCCCTTCCCGTTCGCTTCTAAAATTTCCTATTGTTGCCATTTCTAATAAAATGTTGCCAGTTAGTGGAGAGAACCCTGCGCACTGGTGATACAGACTGGCGAATCGCCATTCCTTCCATCAGGGGTGGTAGAGGCTAAGACAGTAGGGCAATTTAAACATGCATGGGATAGACATAAGGATCTCCTTACAAAGAAATAAGGATCAAATAAGGTTAGAGATAAAAATAATGTAAAAAAAAAGGGGCAGACTAGATGGGCCAAGTGGTTCTTATCTGCCGACAAATTCTATGTTTCTATAGCACACAGAATGAGCCTAAATTCACATTATAGCACACTGGATGAGCCGAAATTCACATTATAGCACACTGTATTAGCCGAAATTCACATAATAGCACACTGAATGAGCTGAAATTCATAATTGTAGCACACTGAATGAGCCGAAATTCACATTATAGCAAACTGAGCCTAAATTCACATTATAGCACACTGTATGAGCCAAAATTCACATTATAGCACACTGTATGAGCTGAAATTCACATTATAGCACACTGTATGAGCTGAAATTCACATTGTAGCACACTGAATGAGCCGAAATTCACATTATAGCACACTGTATAAGCCGAAATTCACATTATAGCACACTGTATGAGCCGAAATTCACATTATAGCAAACTGAATGAGCCTAAATTCACATTATAGCACACTGTATGAGCCGAAATTCACATTATAGCACACTGTATGAGCTGAAATTCACATTATAGCACACTGTATGAGCTGAAATTCACATTGTAGCACACTGAATGAGCTGAAATTCACATTGTAGCACACTGAATGAGCCGAAATTCACATTATAGCACACTGTATAAGCCGAAATTCACATTATAGCACACTGTATGAGCCGAAATTCACATTATAGCAAACTGAATGAGCCTAAATTCACATTATAGCACACTGTATGAGCCGAAATTCACATTATAGCACACTGTATGAGCTGAAATTCACATTATAGCACACTGTATGAGCTGAAATTCACATTGTAGCACACTGAATGAGCCGAAATTCACATTATAGCACACTGTATAAGCCGAAATTCACATTATAGCACACTGTATGAGCCGAAATTCACATTATAGCACACTGAATGAGCCGAAATTCACATTGTAGCACACTGTATGAGCCAAAATTCACATTGTAGCACAATGAATGAGCCGAAATTCACATTATAGCACACCGAATGAGCCGACATTCACATTGTAGCACACTGAATGAGCCGAAATTCACATTATAGCACACTGAATGAGCCGAAATTCACATTATAGCACACTGAATGAGCCGAAATTCACATTATAGCACACTGAATGAGCCGAAATTCAAATTACAGTACACTGAATGAGCCAAAATAATGCAGGCACTGGGGGCAAGGGGGAATCCTACCCCATATTAACTTACACTGGGGCAGCGAGGAAAAAAAACACAGGGGGGAGACGTGGCACACACTTTAGCTAGGAGGGGGGACATATCATACACTTTAGTTAGGAGAAGAGGGGGGAGAAATGGCACACAGACACTTTAGCTAGGAGGGGAGGGGGGAGACATGCAACACAGACGCTTTAGTTAGGAGGGGAGACATGGCACACACACTTTAGCTAGCAAGCTAGGAGGAGAAGGGGGGGTGGATGACACACACACACACACACACACTTTAGCTTGGAGGGGAGGAGACATGGCATACACTGACACCTACTCATATTTTGTCCGCAGCAGCATGAGGAGTCGGGATGGAGGCCGGGTCCCGCCGCGGTGTTGGGAACGGGGTGGAGAGCGGTGCAGCGCGGCGGGGGAAGGAGAGAGAGAGAGAGAGAAAATCCTGACGCGCGTACAGGGAGGAGGGGGCGTGGTCAAAACGGACGGCAGAGGCAGCAGTGTATACAATCACTGTAGCCTGTCCCCGCCGGCCTCTGTTCTGACCATGCCCCCTCCTCCCTGTACGCGCGTCAGGACGCTCTCTCGCTGCACCGCTCTCCACCCCGTTCCCAACACCGCGGCGGGACCCGGCCTCTATCCCGGTGCCGGTATGTGTAGGGGGGGCGTTTGCCCTAATCGCCCCCTGCTAAATCCACCACTGGGTTGAGTTCTGTTAGCTCATAAGCTTAATGAGACAGAATCTCCCCCAAGCATGCCATGGGGGGGGGGGGGGGGGGGTCAAGAGAAAATGTGGCCACAACATTTTGTTGTACACATTAGGGTTTAATTCACGGGGTTTGATCTGTGGTGCCTGAGGTATATAACAACCACACCAGTTAAATATAAATAATCATGCATGCTCTCTACGTGTGTGTGTGTGTGTGTGTGTGTGTGTGTGTGTGTGTGTGTATATATATATATATATATATATATATATATAATTTACAGCTTCTTATATAGCGCCGCATATTCTGTTGCGCTTTACAATTGGAATCAACAGTGATAAGACAAATTGGGTAATAACAGATATAGAGGTAGGATGGTCCTGCTCGAAAGCTTACAATCTATTCTGATTCTATAGGGAAATAGGGAGGATACACAAGGATAGGCTCTAGCATATATATTGTAGAGATGAGCGGGTTCGGTTCCTCGGAATCCGAACCCGCCCGAACTTCAGGTTTTTTTACACGGGGCCGAGCGACTCGGATCTTCCCGCCTTGCTCGGTTAACCCGAGCGCGCCCGAACGTCATCATCCCGCTGTCGGATTCTCGCGAGGCTCGTATTCTATCGCGAGACTCGGATTCTATATAAGGAGCCGCGCGTCGCCGCCATTTTCACACGTGCATTGAGATTGATAGGGAGAGGACGTGGCTGGCGTCCTCTCCGTTTAGACTAGAGTACTAGAGAGAGACACAAATTTTGGGGAGCATATTATTAGGAGGAGTACTACTTGCTGCTGATAGTGTGACCAGTGACCACCAGTTTAATTAATCCGTTCTCTGCCTGAAAAAAAACGATACACAGTGTGACAGTCACATACCATATCTGTGCTCAGCCCAGTGTGCTGCATCATATGTAATACTGCATATCATTATCTGACTGTGCTGAGTGCTCACTGCTCACACAGCTTAATTGTGGGGGAGACTGGGGAGCAGTTATAGCAGGAGTACATATTTTAAGTACAGTGCACACTTTTGCTGCCAGAGTGCCACTGCCAGTGTGACTGACCAGTGACCACTGACCACCAGTATTGTGATTATCTGCTGACCACCAGTATAATTGTGATTGTCTGCCTGAAAAAGTTAAACACTCGTCGTGTGGTGTTTTTATAAACGCATTCTGCAGACAGTGTCCAGCAGGTCCGTCATTACATAATATATACCTGTCCGGCTGCAGTACTAGTGTGATATATATATATATTTTAATTTTATCTCATTATCATCCAGTCTATATTAGCAGCAGACACAGTACGGTAGTCCACGGCTGTAGCTACCTCTGTGTCGGCAGTCGCTCGTCCATCCATAATTGTATACCACCTACCCGTGGGTTTTTTTTTTTTTCTATCTTCTTGATACTAGTAGCTTACTTTAGGAGTCTGCAGTGCTGACAGACAGTGTCCAGCAGGTCCGTCATTACATAATATATACCTGTCCGGCTGCAGTACTAGTGTGATATATATATATTTTAATTTTATCTCATTATCATCCAGTCTATATTAGCAGCAGACACAGTACGGTAGTCCACGGCTGTAGCTACCTCTGTGTCGGCAGTCGCTCGTCCATCCATAATTGTATACCACCTACCCGTGGTTTTTTTATTTTTCTATCTTCTTGATACTAGTAGCTTACTTTAGGAGTCTGCAGTGCTGACAGACAGTGTCCAGCAGGTCCGTCATTACATAATATATACCTGTCCGGCTGCAGTACTAGTGTGATATATATATATATATATTAATTTTATCTCATTATCATCCAGTCTATATTAGCAGCAGACACAGTACGGTAGTCCACGGCTGTAGCTACCTCTGTGTCGGCAGTCGCTCGTCATCCATTATTATTATTTATTTATTTATTAGCAGTTTCTTATATAGCGCAGCATATTCCGTTGCGCTTTACAATTAGAACAACAATTATAGAACAAAACTGGGCAAAGACAGACAGACAGACAGAGGTAGGAAGGCCCTGCTCGCAAGCTTACAATCTATAGGGAAATAGGCATTGATACACAAGGATAGATGCTACCTGTCACATAATGGTTCCCCAGGTTGCTAGGTTCTTATATGATATGATCACCCAGCAATGTTGGAAGACAAAATGTGAGTTTATGTGGACTGTACAGAGGGGATGTAACTTGATAGGGAAGCTGTGAAGGTTATGTGTGTGGGTCTGAAATTTGGTAGGCTTGTCTGAAGAGATGAGTTTTCAGAGAACGTTTAAAGGTTTGGAGACTAGAGGAGAGTCTTATTGTGCGTGGGAGTGCATTCCACAGAGTGGGTGAAGCCCGGGTAAAGTCCTGTAATTTTGAGTGGGAACAGGTAATGCATGTGGATGAGAGACGCAGATCTTGTGCAGAGCGGAGAGGTCTGGTAGGGAGATATTTTGAGATGAGTGAGGAGATGTATGATGGTGCAGTTTGGTTAATAGCCTTGTATGTAAGTAAAAGTATTTTATATTTGACACGGTAGAATACCGGTAACCAATGGAGGGACTGACAGAGCGGATCAGCAGATGAAGAACGTCTGGCGAGGAAGATTAGCCTCGCAGCTGCATTTAAAATGGATTGAAGTGGTGATAGCCTATGTTTGGGAAGACCAGTAAGGAGACTATTACAATAATCAATGCGGGAGATGATGAGTGCATGGATTAGAGTTTTTGCAGTGTCTTGTGTAAGATAAGGGCGTATTTTGGATATGTTTTTAAGGTGCATGTAACATGATTTAGAGACAGATTGAATGTGTGGAACAAAGGACAGTTCAGAGTCAAGGGTGACACCCAGGCAACGAGCTTGTGGGGTGGGGTGGATAGTTGCATTGTCAACAGTTATAGAGATATCAGGTTGGTAACTACTCTTAGCTGGTGGGAAAATAATTAATTCGGTTTTGGAAATGTTGAGTGTGAGGTGGCGAGATGACATCCAAGATGAAATGGCAGACAGGCATCCAGTGACACGAGCCAATACTGGTGGTGACAAATCTGGGGAGGATAGGTAGATTTGAGTATCATCACTAGTATCCATCCATCTCCATTGTTTACCTGAGGTGCCTTTTAGTTGTGCCTATTAAAATATGCGTCATGTGCTGTTTGGGGAGTATTTTTTTGAAGGGCCATCCTGCGTGACACTGCAGTGCCACTCCTAGATGGGCCAGGTGTTTGTGTCGGCCACTAGGGTCGCTTAGCTTACTCACACAGCTACCTCATTGCGCCTCTTTTTTTCTTTGCGTCATGTGCTGTTTGGGGAGTGTTTTTTGGAAGGGCCATCCTGCGTGACACTGCAGTGCCACTCCTAGATGGGCCAGGTGTTTGTGTCGGCCACTAGGGTCGCTTATCTTACTCACACAGCTACCTCATTGCGCCTCTTTTTTTCTTTGCGTCATGTGCTGTTTGGGGAGTGTTTTTTAGAAGGGCCATCCTGCGTGACACTGCAGTGCCACTCCTAGATGGGCCAGGTGTTTGTGTCGGCCACTAGGGTCGCTTAGCTTAGTCATCCAGCGACCTCGGTGCAAATTTTAGGACTAAAAATAATATTGTGAGGTGTGAGGTGTTCAGAATAGACTGAAAATGAGTGGAAATTATGGTTTTTGAGGTTAATAATACTTTGGGATCAAAATGACCCCCAAATTCTATGATTTAAGCTGTTTTTTAGTGTTTTTTGAAAAAAACACCCGAATCCAAAACACACCCGAATCCGACAAAAAAAATTCGGTGAGGTTTTGCCAAAACGCGGTTGAACCCAAAAAACGGCCGTGGAACCGAACCCAAAACCAAAACACAAAACCCGAAAAATTTCAAGTGCACATCTCTATTGTATGGTTTGGGTTCAGCAGTTAGGAGATTGCCGGCCACCATATGGGATCCCGGCTGTTAGATGGCCGGGGGAGGGGGGTGAGCGCAAGAAGCCCCTTGGGGCTCACTGTGCTCGCCACGCAGCGGACTCAATGGCTCGTTGCGGTCGCCACAGGTTCTTTTCCCACTCTATGGGTGTTGTGGACACCCAGGAGTGGGAATAGTCCCTTTTGGTCGGCATGGGATCAGTATTCAGGATCCCGGCGTTGATATTCTGACTGGTGGTTTCCCGACCGCCGGTCACATAAACTGCGTCCCAATCATCCTATCTATCTATCTATCTATCTATCTATCTATCTATCTATCTATCTAGAGCGCACATTCTCTATATAGCTTTTAAAAGAAGAATAAAGTTTGCTTGCTAATAAAAGTTACAAGTGATCTTCTACGGCAGGTAGCCGTGGTGGTGCTTGTGGTACTGTACTTGGTGAATGTCTGTGGATTCCTTATAGGACAGTAACAAGACCAGAAGCAGAATGCAGCCTCAGCCCGTGGTACAGTGAGTAATACTGTAAATGAGTGACATGCAGATCAGGAGCCTGTAGCTGGAGAGTGGGAGGGACAGGCAGGGAACTCAGCCTAATCTCTGATCCTGCCTCAGGATCCTCACCTTAGTACACTACAGCGCTACAGCCCAGCAGCAGCACTCAGCCCGTGCACACGTCTTACCAGGAACCAGGACAGAGACTGGGGAGCCACAGGTTGTTCCCTTGAGAAGGATACATCCAGCGAGGACAGATATATACATTTACAGGCGTGACACTTGCATTCGGTGCACAATAGTACTCTGTACTGTGCTGACAGCATAGATCTCTCTCTGGTCTGGAGCTGCTCCTGGATATAAGACACCTGACACATTGCAGAATGGGAATCTCTCAGCGGGGAAATACACTGTAACAACCATACCAGGGAAGTGAGCTCCTGTGTGCTATGTGCTGGCTGTGTGTGTACCCTCACATCCCACATGCTGTGGACTGGCTGGCCCATGGGGGAAGAAGGAGCCAGTGAGTGACTGTCTCTGTAACTCCGTCGGAAGAAGGTGTGACGGTGTGTCAGCCAGTCTCTGCCTGCACTCACCCCGGGAACTCTGCGCGGAGGGACCTGCCTGCTGCCAGGCTCTGCCACCGGCTGCCCAGGAGAATGTCACCTGCAGGCTACACTATGTTGCTCATCTTAGGTATGTCTGGCCGCATCTTATATGGTATGGAGGCTTGATGAAATGTCCTTGTTGAGATCACTGAACAGCGGCATCCCTTTTCAATGGTGTGTGACATTTATTGTGGTAGGGATTGCTGCTGCTGCTGCCTGCAAATATTGCAAGTAAAAAAATAAAATTGCATTCATTACACAGGTGGCAGCAAGCCAGAGATCAGTAAGAAATTACATCTACTGTAGATACAATTTACTTTGTAACTTTTAAAAAAAATGAGATCTATTTATTTATTTTGGAAGGTACAACAGTGCCCATTGTATCCCTTTGTATTGTCAAATTACCATAATTGTCTGAGAAGAGCAACAGATGTTTTTCAATACTATATGAATAACAGAGGTGAGCCTTGGTGTAGAGCAGTGGTTCTTAAACTGTGTGGCCGTGGCACCCTGGGGTGCCTTAGGACACTTGCAGGGGTGCCTTGGACTGGTGGTCCAGGACCAATTCAAATTATGTATGGTCAATGTTATGTAATAGGCAAAACCAATGCTGTTACGTGACAGTCATAAAATATGTGGAGAAACAAGCAAATCTTGTCCCTCACCACACACCCGAACCTAAGGATGACATATAAACACAATTTACTTCATTTCATATTTCTTTCTAAATTTCTCAGTAAGAAACTTTTGGCCTATGGGTGTTGTAAAAACAATTCTGATACTCTAGTGTGCCATGATTTTAGTATGAGAACCACTGGTCTAGGGGATTTGTGAGCAGAGGGCTTTATCCCAGGGGATGCAGTCAATATACCGGCTGTCAGTATCCCGGCGTACAGGGGACCGACGCCGGAATTATCCCAGTCATACTGGTCCATGTGCTGGATAGAACATGAGAAATATAGGACTCAGACAACTAGTTGAATTTAATGATGGATTAAACTAGATGAGTAACGTTTATACTATGATAATCCTCTGAGCAATGTTATAATCATTGAGCAGTGATGTAATCAGTTATATATATATATATATATATATATATATATATATATATATATACATACACCACCTTTGTACAACATGCCCCTCATTTTGTGCAAGTTGTAGGCACTCTTACGTCTCCAGCTGGTGTTAAACTGTAAGTCCCGGCATGCCCTGCCAGCCTTTACCCACAAGTTGCTTACCTTTGTTCTACAGTATTCCGTAACGTATGAAATGCAGACATTTTTACATCAATTCAAGATGACAGCATGTTCTGGGACTTATAGTTCCACACCAGATGGAGAGCAACAAATAGTTTTCTTGTGCTGTGTAGTAAGGAATGCATTCATTGGATGCAAGCACTTTTTACATGTTCAGCATATTTGGGTAGATGGTAATCAGAACTCAACAGGTGAAAGCCTAGAATGAATTGACCGCAATTGTAGGACTTAGTGCTGGTGCCTACTGTTACCCCCAACTATGGGGTACATTTACTAACGCTTCTAAAAATAAAAAGTGGTGATGTTGCCCCTAGCAACTAACAGATTTTGGAGTAGATATATTAAGCCTGGAGAAGTGATAAAGCAGTGATAAGTGGAAGGTGATGATGCACCAGCCAATCTGCTCCTGCCAATTTACATATTGGAGCTGATTGGCTGGTGCGTTATCACCTTGCACTTATCACTGCTTTATCACTTCTCCATTCTTAATACATCTGCCCCTCTGTCTATTATTTTCTAGGAGACAATAGAGAATTGATAGACAGAATCTGATTGGTTGCTATGGGCAACAGCATCACTTTTAATTTTTTTAAGCTTTAGTAAATTTACCCCTGTTTGTCTAGAGCTAATTTAGCCTTTGTAATACCCTTTGATAAGTACAAAACCCTGTGGTGAAGTGCAACAGAATATGCTGGTGCTATATAAGCAAATGTTATTATAATAATAATGGCAGATGACGGGTGAATTCATACATAGAGAGCAGACACTGTAGGCTGAACAGGAGTGTATAATATCCCTTTCACACCTAAATCCTGAGTCCGATCTGGGTAAAGAGAACACAGTTACAAGTCGTGTCACAGCTGCTCAAACCCCCGTTGCACCCAGGTTATTCCCGGGTCGTCACCTTCACACTGCACCCGTGTCTGCCCTGCATGTCACTCCCTTAAGGCAGGCCTCTGCATACACAGCCAATCGTCAGCTTTTAAACATAACCCTGGGCAAATAACTAGGCTTGTTGCCTTTCACATTGCATCTCGTCCGGGTTAGTCCCGGTAATAACCCTGGTCTCAAGGGTTGAATTCCAGGGGCACCGAACCCAGCTTGACTTTTTTTACAGCAAGCCAGGCAATATCCTGTGGGAGAGACTCAGTGTAAAAGGGGTATTATACCGATTTCACGTCGCGTAAAGCGGGTCACACCCGGGACTTGTGCACGGGTCCTTTCCAGGTGCGACACGCTTGAGACCCTCAGACTGGCGGCACCATATTGCCAGGTTGGTGACGTGTGCGGAGGCGGTGCCTTAAGGTCAGATCATCTCCAAGCGCTGCCTCTCCCCCTGTAGTGTGGACATATCCCAGGTCACATCGACCCGGCAACCCCTTCGTGCTGCACTTCGACCTGGGAATAATCCTGTTTTATTTCTGGGTTGAAATACTGGTTCAGTCGACCTGGGAAATTGTAACATACCCCTTTCACACCGCACCTCGACCCGTGGCGACCCGGCAATATACCGGGTTATTATGGCAGTGTGAAAGGAGTATCAGATAAGGGCACTGGGTGTCACCTTTTCCCTACTTGCTGTAAAACTGTTTGATCCTTGGGGGTAATTCCAAGTTGATCGCAGCAGGATTTTTTTTAGCAGTTGGGCAAAACCATGTGCACTGCAGGGGAGGCAGATTTAACATGTGCAGAGAGAGTTAGATTTGGGTGGGGTGTGTTCAATCTGCAATCTAATTTGCAGTGTAAAAATAAAGCAGCCAGTATTTACCCTGCACAGAGATAAAATAACCCACTCAAATCTAACTCTATCTGCACATGTTATACCTGCCTCCCCTGCAGTGCACATGGTTTTGCCCAACTGCTAAAAACAATCCTGCTGCGATTAACTTGGAATTACGCCCCTTGTCCTCATGTAATCAGGACAGGTCTAACCCTGCTATAGCAATTCTAAATGGCTTCCACATTCTGCCCCTCTCTAGTACACCTACTGTATATTATCTAACGTCCATTGCATAAATTGCAATTCCTCATATTTAACCATTGCTAACCCCTTCCTGCATTACCTCATCCTTTCTTTTCTGAAGACTGCTGCCTTTACATTTGCCAAGATGGCTTTCTCAGATAACTCAGTGTTGTCTTAGCCTCTGGACTAGCATTTCTGTGACACAGGGAACTGCAGGTATATATTGGGGTAGATTTGTTAACTGCGGAAACCGCTGGAATGGGTCCCGGCAGCTTCTGGTTGCTAACTTTAGGAGGATAGCTCACAGCCTATGGAGGTGACAGCTGGATCTGTCTGCCGAAATAGGCAGATAAATGCGTCTGCAGTTTGCGGCTAATTGAACCCACAACAAATTGGTGGTGTTGTAGTATCAATGACTCCCAGTCATGCCAAGCAGTGATAGGGAATGCTGAGCTTTGTTTTCAAATAACCATCTACGGCTGTCTGAATTCCTATGGCTGTGTGTTTATTGCTAATATTATATAAAAATAATTTTTAATTAGCTTAACTTTTATTTACATTTACCTATTATCATGATATACTGTATATGTGTGTGTGTGTGTGTGTGTGTGTGTGTGTGTGTGTGTGTGTATATATACACACATATACACACATACACACACACACACACACACACACACACACACACACACACACACACACACACACACATAGCTAATATCCATAAGCATTTACTACAATACATCTCTGTATTGATGACTACTCTAAAGGCAGTACTATCTTAGTACTACAGAAGTGGTACCCCGATCACTAGGTTTGCAGCAATGTAGCAATGTACTGTATTACTGAGTATGCATGTATGCTATAAATAGCAATGCCTACTCCACTTTGGACTTAAAACCAACTCCTATTACTCCTCCCAAACTACTGTATTCCAATTAGCCCTCCCAATAACTCCACCCTACCTGTTCTGTACATATATTTCTATTCTCAGTGCTCTCCTAAATGTTCCTGAACAGTAGCTGCTTTATGCCTCCACTAACGTCTAAACTTGGCTTGATAATAACCAGTGCCATTTTGAACAGATTTGGCTTTTGGACACAAGGATAATATTCTAATAGCCGAGTATAGCCAGTGACCAGGCGATTACAGTAATAGTGGTAGGAATGGATGAGGTCTTCCTTTAATAACAGCTAGTTCCATATTACTTGTCAATAATTGCTGGTGTAATAGCTTGTAATAACAGCTTACTTCACTAACTGTCCTATCGTGCTCCTTCTTTAAATGGATAATGAAACTCCACCTGAAAATCCAATAATTTGTTTTTAAATGATTATAAAGTGAGTGATGTTTTTTGTACTTCCCAGATGAGTAAAGATAAACATATCATGTGTATATGGTCATAGAACACACCTCACACCCTACATCTGTGTGGCCTCATAGTCCCAACCACTCAGAATGTTAGTGCACTGTATGAAGGAGACCCCTTTTCCTGGGCTTTTCCATTCCACTGTTTCTCTTTGCAGGGAATTATTACAACTGTAATTCCTTGGTCCCTTCTTCGTGTGACTCAGAGAAAGGATGACACGAGAGGTGTGGCAGGTTTTCTCTTGTTTGTTTTATAATTTGGCGATATTAAAACCAGCAATCATTCAGGACTTAAGGACAGACGAAAATTAACTTCTTACCTTTTGCAGCTACCAAAGACACCACTGAACTTGGGGCAAAGAAGGGGTAATAAACTATTTAAAACAATACAGTATATGGAGTGCTCACCTCATTGAGTTTTCAGTTGTTCTGCATTCTCATGATAAGGATAGCAAGGCTTGGGCAGACAGCATCTGTAGCACTCATTATGTATGTGCCAAGTTTTTGTGTGAAACTTTTGGTTGCAAGGCTTGACACATCAGGTCACATAAAATACATATGTTGAATATTGCATACGTGTGATGTTTGAGCTGGTATGAATCCAAGGTCGGATTGAGGGTGACTAGGCAAATACACTCATAGGGGTAAATTTACTAAGATGGGAGTTCTATTTAAGATGGGATGTTGCATAGCAACCAATCAGATTCTACTTCTCATTTATCTAGCACCTTCTAGAAGATAATACCTGGAATCTGATTGGTTGCTATTGGCAACATCCCATCTGAAATAGAACTGCCATGTTAGTAAATTTCCCCCCTAGTCCCCATTCTGTATTTATGTTCTTATTCACACACCTGTAAACTTCAGTAGCCATTGTTGCAATGTGTTTGGAGCAATCAATGCAAATCACCACCTCAAGCTAATAGATTTCAATATAATACAAAGATCATTACAGTGACCACCATACAATACGGAGAACATCTCATTGACTGCCATATAATACAGAGAGTTCCCTTAATGCAATACAGAGTGTGTCCCAGTGACTGTCATATGGAACAGAATGCATTCCAGTGACTGCCATATAATAGAGAACATCACAATTACTTCCATACAATACAGAGAGCATCCCAGTCACCATCATACAATAGAGAGAGCACCCCAGTGATCACGATATATAATACTGGAATCATCAACACTGACACAACCGAACAATGCAGAGAACTTCCCAGTGGATACTGTACCTTACAGTGAGTATATTAATGCCTGGAATACAATGTAGAGAGCATCCAAATTACCATATAGAATATCTGTATCATGTATTAGATGAAGATAAGCAAACATATTTAGCAATCAATAGATATCACAAGTCACTGATCCCTATATCAAAAGACCATCTAATGCTCCACCTAGGTTTAAACACTTATGAAATGGACTGCCAGAAATACAAAACAATTTCCCAGCCCGCTGCTATCACCAAAACTTCTAATAGATGCTGACTATATGAACATGTAATCTAAAAGGTGTTGACTGGGAGCATAAATCCTGAAAACATGTTCAAATAAATAAATAAACAAACCCAAAACTCTATAAATAATAGTCACTATTGCAACTAAAATATTGTGTGTGCATCTACCCTTACAGACTGTCCGGTGCACCAGCTGAAACCTTCACACTTGTTTCCATGCATTATATGTTACCATGAAGCAACATCCCCTGATGATGGTGGCAACATCTTATATAAGTTTCTTCATAGGCGTGCAATCTGTCTGCAGCATGTCTACACCATCCTGGTATACTAATGGAAAGGTCTCTGGGTGAAGCAGTGTAGGGAACACTTTATGTGGTGAGCAGTAGCGTCCATTGCTGGATATATCAGCAGTACAGTATATTAACCTGGCCAAACTGATGTTATGACAGATATTCCACACTAGAGTAATGAGCAATGAATGTATTCATGTAGATTAGACTCTCATGGTTTTCTTGCTATATGGTGCTTGGTTGATGAATTATGTGCCGTTGCCTGTGCAAGTTTATTTTCTTGAGTATAGAAAATCCCAGTGGGATATTGACTTATGATAACAATTCTACATATATGGTGGCAAAAACAGTAAATTTTAATGGGACTGTCATATTCTTAAAGCAGCTTGATGTGTGACTGCCTGCCACCTATATTTTGTATTACAGCTGTATAGTTTACAGTACATTTGTATATAAACTTTCCAGATAAATCAAACGGGGCCAGTATGAAAGGTTGCAAATGGGTTTTGTGTTGGGCAAATATACTCCCCAGCACCATGGTGTGGCTAAGTATAACAGCATGGGCCTATTGTGAGAAGTATAGAAGCTGTGACCAGTGCTGGGTGGGTGTGGCCAGTGCCATGTGGGAGTGTCCACCCCTACACTATCAGCACCGAGGTCACCCTAATGGTGTGTACACATGGTGAGATTTTTTTCTTTCAATTTTGACTATATAGTCAAAATCTCAAGAAAAGTTAGTGCAAATCGCAAGGTGTTATACCACTTTCGATCCCGATTGGATCCCGATGCGCGATCCCGCCAGGTCGGTATCGCAAGAAAAGATAGACTGTGCAGTCAAGTCAATCCTTGCTAGATCGGTGTACTATCTAGTTCATCTCACATGTCAATGACATCTCACATAAGCCAAAATCGTAAGCACACATAGGCCCTTATTCCGAGTTGTTCGCTCTGTAATTTTCTTCGCATCGCAGCGATTTTCCACTAATTGCGCATGCGCAATGTTCGCAGTGCGACTGTGCCAAGTAAATTTGCTAAGAAGTTTGGTAATTTACTCACGGCATTACGAGGTTTTTTCTTCGTTCTGGTGATCGTAATGTGATTGACAGGAAGTGGGTGTTTCTGGGCGGAAACTGGCCGTTTTATGGGAGTGTGTGAAAAAACGCTGCCGTTTCTGGGAAAAACGCGGGAGTGGCTGGAGAATTGGGGGAGTGTCTGGGCGAACGCTGGGTGTGTTTGTGACGTCAAACCAGGAACGAAACTGACTGAACTGATCGCAGTGGCAGAGTAAGTCCCGAGCTACTCAGAAACTGCTAAGAAATTTCTATTCGCAATTATGAAAATCTTTCGTTCGCAATTTTGCTAAGATAAGATTCACTCCCAGTAGGCGGCGGCTTAGCATGTGCAATGCTGCTAAAAGCAGCTTGCGAGCGAACAACTCGGAATGAGGGCCATGGTCCATATCTCAAGAAAAGTTATAGGTCCTACACACTGGGCGATAATACTCAAAGATATGAACGATCTCGTTCATTAATGAACGAGATACCGTTCATATCTTAGAGTGTGGAGGCACCAGCGATGAACGATGCGCGTCCCTGCGCTCGTTCATCGCTGGTGCCCCGTCGCCTGTGCATGCAGGCCAATATGGACGATCTCGTCCATATTTGCCTGCACTTCTGTAGAGCCGGGTGACGGGGGGAGTGATGAAACTTCACTCCCCCCGTCACTGCTTCCCCGCCGCCGGGTCGCCAATCGGCCATATCCGCCGTTGGGCAGTTCGGCGGCGGATCGCTCAAAGTGTAGGGCCCTTTAGTCAAAATCGGTGGTGCTGGTCTCCGGGGTTCAGGGGAAATCGCAAAGTTCAGGGGAAATTGCAAAGTGAAAATCTGGCATAGCAAGGATCTCACCGTGTGTACACACCATAAGGGGGAGATGAATCAATCCTTTGAGAGTGATAAAATGGAGATTGTGCTAGATAAATGACAGAAGCTGAATGATTGGTTGCTTTCTCTATGTGCTGGTCCTATTTTTAAATAGAGGTCTGAAGCTTTAGCTCCATCCACCCCATTGTTTATCTGGCCCTGTACAGATTGGAACAGTATACTTTATACATCAAAGTAACTTCTATCCATTACCATCCCAACACCCCAGAATCAATTTACAAGTAATAGTATTATTGCCAATTTAAATTAGTAGGGTTCTGTCCACTTCTTAACGCTATACGAGATTGTTTGTGGTCCCAGTGGCTCCTCCCACAGCTCCTCTGCGCACTGTGAGAGCGTTACGCGTTATTAGTAGACGTCCACGATCCTGAAGAGTGCCAGGAGCATCTGTGCTGCTCCTTATTGCTGTTTCAGAATAGGGTAGAAGGTTGGGGATGCTATCGGCACCTTTTCTACTTCCCTGTCTCATTTCACTAATTTTGGTCTCCAAAAAGAAGTCTCGTTTCTGCACTGCTTTTCAGAATTTGGAGCATCGCTCACCTCTACCCTTGCTAATTTCATCGGGTATGATATACGTGACCAACAGTTGGGAGGCCGGTGGTCACATGATAGACCGCAGCATCCCGACTTTTAGAATGCTGACAGGGGATGTGGTAACTAATTTACCCCTGCCCTGCCCCCTACACTAACCCTAACCCGCATGGGGTGGCGGCTAGAGCTAAAGACACAGGGGGTGGCAGCTACGGCTAATCCCAGGGGATGGTGGCTAGGGTTAAGGACACGGGGTGGCGGCTATGGTTAACCCCCCCTCTGGTGCCTAACCCAAACCTAGCAGGATGCAGTCAATTTACCGACAATCAAAATCCAGACGGTCGAAATCCCGACAGCAATTAACCGAAGGAAAAAAAATCCTGACATTTAAAATACCGACAAGGTCAAAATACCGACATGTAAAATGACGACAGGTCGAAATGCCAACATGAGTTTTTCATGATTTTTTCATTGAAACCGGCTTGTTCATACTTTACCATCCCAGTGGACCTGGAGGGGGAATATAATAGTGTGCCGAGTGCATGGAGGGACCGTGCCCGAAACATGGCGAGCGCAGCGAACCATGCGAGGGGACGCGGTACACTTATATGGTGTCCATGTCGACCTATGTAGACGTACACACCAATTTTTTTAAATAGAAAATCTCATGTCTGTATTTTGACCTGTCGGTATTTTGACCTTGTCGATATTTTAAATGTCGGTATTTTGTCCATGTTGGGATTTTGACATTGTCAGGATTTTGACCGTCGGTCAATTACTGCCGGGATTTCGACCGCCGGGATTTTGATTGTAGGCATTTCATACCGATCCTAACCTAGCAACCCTTGCCCTAACCCTTACCCCAATACTTACCCTCGGAATGCCGTCGCTCTGGGTTCCGGCTACAGGATTTTGGCGATGGCCAGCTGACTGCCAGCATCCACGGAGCTGGGTTGGTGACCGCATCCCCCTTCATCTTGGTCTGTGCAGTTTAGCATAAATCCAGTTGCATTTATGCAAATCAAGATGAACAATGGGGTAAATTTACTAAGCTCCCGATTTTGACCGAGATGCCGTTTTTTCATCAAAGTGTCATCTCGGTAATTTACTAAGCAATAATCACGGCAGTGATGAGGGCATTCGTAATATTTTGAAGTCCTAGGAAAAAAATCACGAATGAATACACCATCGGTCAAAACGCGGCTGTTTAAGTATGAATCTCGGTCATTTACTAAGAAGTGCAAAGCAAAAAAAAAACAAACACTGCCGTGAAAAATTACAACTCGTAAAAAAGTGCTAAAAAAAACCAGACCTTTTTTTTTTATTCGTGATTGGATAGGCATGCACGGATCCATGAGATCCGTGCATGTATATCAGTGGGAAGGGGTGGGAAAGTGCTTATTTTTCCAAAAAAAATTGCGTGGGGTCCCCCCTCCTAAGCATAACCAGCCTCGGGCTCTTTGAGCCGATCCTGGTTGCAGAAATATGGTGAAAAAATTGACAGGGGTTCCCCCATATTTAAGCAACCAGCATCGGGCTCTGCGCCTGGTCCTGGTTCCAAAAATACGGGGGACAAAAAGAGTAGGGGTCCCCCGTATTTTTAAAACCAGCACCGGGCTCCACTAGCTGGACAGATAATGCCACAGCCGGGGGTCACTTTTATATAGTGCCCTGCGGCCGTGGCATCAAAAATCCAACTAGTCACCCTTGGCCGGGGTACCCTGGGGGAGTGGGGACCCCTTCAATCAAGGGGTCCCCCCCCCCAGCCACCCAAGGGCCAGGGGTGAAGCCCGAGGCTGTCCCCCCCCCATCCAATGGGCTGCGGATGGGGGGGCTGATAGCCTTTGTTGTAAAAGAAAAGATATTGTTTTTAGTAGCAGTACTACAAGTCCCAGCAAGCCTCCCCCGCATGCTGGTACTTGGAGAACCACAAGTACCAGCATGCGGCGGAAAAACAGGCCCGCTGGTACCTGTAGTACTACTACTAAAAAAATACCCAAAAAAACACAAGACACACACACCGTGAAAGTATAATTTTATTACATACATACACACATACATACATACTTACCTTATGTTCCCACGCAGGTCGGTCCTCTTCTCCAGTAGAATCCAAGGGGTACCTGTTGAAGAAATTATACTCACGAGATCCAGGGGTCCAGGGTCCTCGGGGAATCCAGGTGTAATCCACGTACTTGAAAAAAATAACAAAACGGACACCCGAGCCACGCACTAAAAGGGGACCCATGTTTGCACATGGATCCCCTTTTCCCGACTGCCAGAAACCCACTCTGACTGATGTCTAAGTGGGTTTCTTCAGCCAATCAGGGAGTGCCACGTTGTAGCACTCTCCTGATCGGCTGTGTGCTCCTGTACTGAGTGACAGGCGGCACACGGCAGTGTTACAATGTAGCGCCTATGCGCTCCATTGTAACCAATGCTGGGAACTTTCTGCCCTGCGGTTGACCTAAAGTGACGTCACCGCTGAGCAGAAAGTTCCCAGCATTGGTTACAATGGAGCGCATAGGCGCAACATTGTAACACTGCCGTGTGCCGCCTGTCACTCAGTACAGGAGCACACAGCCGATCAGGAGAGTGCTACAACGTGGCACTCCCTGATTGGCTGAAGAAACCCACTTAGACATCAGTCAGAGTGGGTTTCTGGCAGTCGGGAAAAGGGGATCCATGTGCAAACATGGGTCCCCTTTTAGTGCGTGGCTCGGGTGTCCGTTTTGTTATTTTTTTCAAGTACGTGGATTACACCTGGATTCCCCGAGGACCCTGGACCCCTGGATCTCGTGAGTATAATTTCTTCAACAGGTACCCCTTGGATTCTACTGGAGAAGAGGACCGACCTGCGTGGGGACATAAGGTAAGTATGTGTGTATGTATGTAATAAAATTATACTTTCACGGTGTGTGTGTGTCTTGTGTTTTTTTGGGTATTTTTTTAGTAGTAGTACTACAGGTACCAGCGGGCCCGTTTTTCCGCCGCATGCTGGTACTTGTGGTTCTCCAAGTACCAGCATGCGGGGGAGGCTTGCTGGGACTTGTAGTACTGCTACTAAAAACAATATCTTTTCTTTTACAACAAAGGCTATCAGCCCCCCCATCCGCAGCCCATTGGATGGGGGGGACAGCCTCGGGCTTCACCCCTGGCCCTTGGGTGGCTGGGGGGGGGGACCCCTTGATTGAAGGGGTCCCCACTCCCCCAGGGTACCCCGGCCAGGGGTAACTAGTTGGATTTTTGATGCCACGGCCGCAGGGCACTATATAAAAGTGACCCCCGGCTGTGGCATTATCTGTCCAGCTAGTGGAGCCCGGTGCTGGTTTTAAAAATACGGGGGACCCCTACTCTTTTTGTCCCCCGTATTTTTGGAACCAGGACCAGGCGCAGAGCCCGATGCTGGTTGCTTAAATATGGGGGAACCCCTGTCAATTTTTTCACCATATTTCTGCAACCAGGATCGGCTCAAAGAGCCCGAGGCTGGTTATGCTTAGGAGGGGGGACCCCACGCAATTTTTTTTAAAATATTTGACAGTGTTTAATTTAAAAAAAAACAAAAAAAATGAACCCCAGCACGGATCACACAGATCCGGCCGAGATTCATTGTAAAAAAGTCGGCAGTGTTTTGCTAATCACTGCCGTAAAAATAGAAAAAAAACCACGAATGACATCGACATCGGAACAAAAGAAAAACCCGAATACGACAGCTTAGTAAATTAGTCGTAATCAATTCAAAAAGTTGCAGTTTTACACTTTCGATGTCATTCGTGATTGAACTTTGACCTGAAACGGGAAAATACGAATCTTAGTAAATTTACCCCAATGTGTCCAAAGCTGGTTTTGCATGGTACTTTCTACATTGCCTCCTGTATTCACATAAGAGGCAAATCTAATCAATTGTATAGAACATGTGATTTATAGCAATTAGTACATATTTCATTTGTAATCCTTTGTTTTAATTGATAATCTCTTGTGTGGGATTCATCTTTCCAGCATTTCACTTACTAATGTGCAGAGCTGCATAAAACGTATTTACCACATTTAACCCAGAAGGTAAAAAGCAGCTTACAGAGGTCTAGGCACAAGCCCTGGTCATTTTAAACTGATCTGGACTGGGAAAAAAAAAAATTAGCTTTTTCATTCCTCTCTATCTGTTAAAGACGCCTCATGATACTTGATAGATAGGGTCTTAGAAGGGGCTGTAGTTAATATCCCGGCGGTCGGAATCTCGCCGGTCAGAATCCCGACTGCCGAAAATGCCATCAGCTGCGCCAGGACTATTCCCACTCCTGGGTGACACCCATAAAATGGGAATAAAACCTGTGGTGAGCCACCGAACCTGCAGTGTGGCAAGCACAGCAAGCCCGCAAGGGGCTTTCTAGCACTCGCCCGGATTACGGCATTCTGGCAGCCGGGATACCGGCCGCCGGGATTCCATACCCTACCCCTTAGAAGTCTATACTGGCAAGTCCAGGGTTATGGTATGTTTGGAGGGGTTATCAATGGTAGTAACTCTACTGATGAATATTTAGACATTCATGATTTTACAGCTTCTGGAGGCTTACATGTTGCGGCATGGACATACAATTGTGTCCTTATACTCGATACATCATATGGCACAAAACACCCAGTGCAACTGAGCCATACCGAGCGGTATAGCGTAGCAGCTTTGGCCCTCATTCCGAGTTGATCGCTCGCTAGCTACTTTTTGCAGCCATGAAAACTCATAGTCGCCGCCCACAGGGGTGTGTATTTTTGCTAAAAATGTTTTTGCAGTTTCTGAGTAGCTCTGGACTTACTCAGCCCTTGCGATCACTTCAGTCTTTTTGGTCCCAGAATTGCCGTCAGACACCCGCCCTGCAAACGCCTGGACACGCCTGCGTTTTTACAAACACACCCAGAAAACGGTCAGTTGACACCTACAAACGCCCTCTTCCTGCCAATCTCCTTGTGTTCAGGCTGTGCAAATGGATTTTTCGTTAAATCCATCGCCCAGCTACGTACGACGCGCGTGTGTATTGCGGTGCATGCGCAGTAGTAACCTGATCGCTGCGCTGCAAAAACCGGCAGCTAGCGATCAAGTCGGAATGAGCCCCTCTTTCTTTACATTTTGGAACTTATTCCCATTGCAGACGCAGCAAAACACTGTCCAAAGTGTACTAGAGACTCCGGGCTGAGACTTTAATCGCACTCATTCGCATACAGATGTACAAATGTACATCAGTTTAATCAGTGCCGGCATGGTGAGCTGTTTTGTCACTTCCAGTTCTTTTAGTTGTGCAAATAAGAGGCACATTTTGAGCAATTAAGTCGCTCAGCGCAGCTAAGTCGCCCAAGACATGGAACGTAGAGAGTGGCTGTTTGGCGTTCCACAGGGTAGGGATCACAAGCGTAACATTTCCCTCACGTGCGTGTTAAATCTGTAGCAGCACTTATAGGGTTATAAACAAGATGACTGTTTAAAGTTTATGGGAGAATCTTTTTGTTTTTGTTAAAAGTATGCATAAAGTATGTGACGTACTCATGCAGAAGGCAGGGTTTTATGAGACAGGTGCAGTAAAATCTGAAAGAGCCTGTAATGTGTAGAGATAATATGTAAGCACGGAACAACTCCTCCCAAGGTATAGCAAACTAATGATATTGGCATGTATATTAAATTCAAGTGACTGAAAACTGTAAAAGAAGAATTACATTATATAGATAACTAATAGATTTTAAGACACTGTATACATGGGCGTTAAACAACAACGCCTGGTAATAACAAAGACAAATCTCTTTCCTTTCTCCTCAATTCTAACAGTGTTCAGTGTGTGTCCTTATTGTCCCCCTCCAGCGTGGTGTACTGAGTACTGCGCTATCGCAGAACACAACATTGGAATTAAGGCAAAGTGCACTCTTGTCAGAGAGTGTGTGTACAGCGCCATTTATTGATTTTTTTTGCCATTAGCTGTAAAGTGAATTTAACACACTATAAGAACATCCGTTTTCAGCGTCTATTTATACGTGGCCTTACACTACTAAAATATCACAGCTTTTGTGGTATATATACACCGTTGTAACATTTTTTATAGGCCCCTTACAATGCAGCAATTGCCTTCAGCCATACACACAGTGCAAGCAGCTGGTTTATGAGATGAGTCAATATTTACAACAGTGCCATCTAGGGGGCAAATTCATCATCACTTAGGGGGTCATTCAGATCTGATCGCTGCTATGAGTTTTTTTGCCCAGCGGGCGATCAGGTCATAACAGCGCATGTGTATGCACCGCACTGCGTACGCGCGTCGGACAACAACAACGGGGATCGCCGGTCAGCGACGCGATGGTGCAATAAATCCGATTGCACGGGCATTTGCAAGGTGATTGACAGGAAGAGGCCATTTGTGGGTGACAACTGAGCATTTACAAGAAGTGTCGGGAAAAATGCAGGTGTGTCCAAGCGTTTTCAGTGAGGGTGTGTGACGTCAGCTCCGGCCCTGATCAGCCTGTTCTCATCGCACTGGAGGAGTAAGTCCTGGTCTGCACACACACTGCACAAAAATAATTTTAGCAGCTTGGCGTACACATGGGATCGCACACTTGCACGGCGAAAATACACTCCCCCTGTAGGTGGCGACTATCTGAACGCAGTACAGCAAAAAATCACAGCCCAGCGATCATATCTGAATTAGGTCCTTAATTTCTACAAAAGTATGTGATTTTTGTAAAAATTAAGCTTTGGGCCATTCATCATGAAGGTGACAAAGGAGATATCAAAGATATCTCCTGCTTACTTGTCTCTCCTCATTCATCAAGCTCCAAAAATACAGTATTTTCTGATCTTGACTACGGTAGCCTTCTCCATCTTCAGATGGCGTTTGCTCTCACCCCCCCCCCCTTCCCGCTACTTACCTATGAGAAGCAGTCCCAGCTTATGAAGAGGGGATCCTTCTGTATCCATCCGACCCCCTGTCCAGCTCCTTCCGCCTGTCATCAGGGCTTTGTGCACCTGCATGAACTAGCGCACGAAAGTAGCAGTGAAAAGAATTTGTGGAGACAGCTGATTTTCGGGTCAGCTGTCTCCGCGCCGGAGCAATTATGAATTCCTCCAGCGCTCGTGGCGAGTTAGAATGTTAATAATTAACATGATGAATATGCCCCTAATAAATATGCAAGCCCTTGTTATACCGTTTCCAGCTCAAACTCTTTAAAGTAATGTAGACTCTTGAAGCATTCAGCTGAACGGGTTGGGTATGCATGACCGACGGTGGTATCCCAGCAGTGGAATGCCGGCAGGGGCGAGCGCAACAAGACCCTTGCGGGCTCGCTGCGCTCGCCATGCTGCAGACTCGTGGCGACCTGTGGTCGCCACAGGTTCTATTCCCACTCTATGAGAGTCGTGGACACCCACGAGTGGGAATAGTCCCTGCTAGACTGTCGGGATTCTCAGGGGGCGGGATGTAGGGGGAGGTGTTGTGACCGCCGGTCACATAACTACATCCCAGCAGTACATGATAAGTGGTAATAATGTTGGAGCATGACTGACGTAGTGGTTACCATTGCTACCTCACAGAATTGAGGTCATGAGTTCAGTTCTTGATCGAGGTGCTAACCCCACACAGATGCGCCATGACAGAAATTGTACCCATGCTAACCACCTCACCGTGTATGCTTTCCAGGTGATAGGGAATATAGATTTCAAGATCCACAGGCCCAAGAACTTATATGAATGACTTAAATATTCTCTGTAAAGCACTGCGTAATATATATAGATATATAGATATATATACACACATGAACACACACTCATTCGCTATTAGCTGTTGGCTCACTCTAGCATGCCGTGCTGGATGAGAAATCTCACCTATCACTCCACATTCCTATGATAGCAGCACAGTTTCTCCTTGCTGCACGTGGCTGGGAGGCGGTAGCGGAGACAATGATTAGTGACAACTCCCCTCTTTGGGAATGGGAGCAGGAGGAGGTGTATCTGGGCTGAGTCACAGGTGGCCGTGGTCTGTCTGTTATTTCATATCCAGGCTCCACACCTTACAGCACATTCATCATATGGAGGTGTCCTTAGAGGTGTTATACAAAGTCAGCTCTTTAGGAGTGAGCGTAGCAGGTGACGAAAAGTCAGCCTGGCCAGCCATAGAAGTGGTCTAGTGTCAGTTTAATGTCAGGACACTGTGTTTACCAAGGAACCGTGGTTGAATTTGACCTTTATGCTGGTGTGTTTGCTAAGTGTTGTGCATCAGTTTTCTTCCAGTCTGCGGCGTTTAGGTTTCTACCACAGACCGTGCACTCAGCATGTGGCTATTTTAGGGGCGGCAGAAGATCTGACACTATGAACCAACCTCTGTGATTTACGTCAGGGAGCCAATCATAAATGAGTTACTGTTTAATCCGATAAAAAAAAAAAAAAATCATAGCTGGCAACACTTTTAAATATTTCCAGGGGAACTTTGAGTTGATGCATCTAAACTGTCCTGGTGGACTTCGGAGCACTACAATGTTCATTTTGTCTTGTTTAGATTGGATGGCACAGTGGTTAGCATTGCCATGTACTACTAGTATGCCACTTTGCAGAGAATGCCTCTGATTGGTAATCTTACAGTTATTTATTACCTACTGTTTATTTCTCCCCCCCCCCCCCCCCCCTGGAGAGTTCCTGGATGGGAGATACAGGTGGATGGCCACTATATAGGAAGTGGATATATTGAATAGGAAGTGGATGGGATGGTGGAGTCTCCTGGACATTCCAGAAGTGTAAGCACCTATGGTACAGTCGGGGTCGGACTGCCCCACAGGGGTACAGGGGGGACCCCCAGTGGGACCCACTGCCTGGGGGCCTTCCACAACCTGTAGGGATCAGGTTTTAGACTGTGCACTAATTATACATTATACATATGTTATTTTATACTGGCCTGGACTATGGTGTATTTTCTAATTTCTACAGTGCATTGCTGTTATTAATCTGGTACATTATCATACATGTGCTAGCAGTAATTACTGTGTATATCTATCAAGGGGCCCAGACCATGAACTCACTAATGGTTAGCCAAGCCTCTGTGGTGAGTGACCACACCCCCTCTGGAGACTGACCACTCCCCTAAATACGGACCCCCTACAACTGCATTCCCCCGGTGGGCCCTTCATGCCCCAGGCCGACACTAGGTACAGTGGATTTAAATTGGTTTAGCAATGGAACCCATTGTATATAATGTAGTCAGCCTATTCACACCTCTACTTGTATTGCAGTTTTCCACGTGTCTTACTACATACAATGCATGTAATGTAACTTAAACACAGTGGGCACAGTGGCGTGATGTCCACTGAGCTAGTTACCAGCCAACAAATGTTTGAGATGCAGTATCACTTGACTTTGACATTGTGTTTTATCATGCTTATATCATGCCAATGGATACATACAGTACATAAAGACATTGGCCCTCATTCCGAGTTGTTCGCTCGCAAGCTGCTTTTAGCAGCATTGCACACGCTAAGCCGCCGCCTACTGGGAGTGAATCTTAGCATAGTAAAATTGCGAACGAAAGATTAGCAGAATTGCGAATAGACACTTCTTAGCAGTTTCTGAGTAGCTCCACACTTACTCTGCCACTGCGATCAGTTCAGTCAGTTTCGTTCCTGGTTTGACGTCACAAACACTCCCAGCGTTCGCCCAGACACTCCCCCGTTTCTTCAGACACTCCCGCGTTTTTCCCAGAAACGGCAGCATTTTTTCACACACACCCATAAAACGGCCAGTTTCCTCCCAGAAACACCCACTTCCTGTCAATCACATTACGATCACCAGAACGAAGAAAAAACGTCGTAATGCCGTGAGTAAAATTCCTAACTGCATAGCAAATTTACTTGGCGCAGTCGCAGTGCGAACATTGCGCATGCGCAATTAGCGGAAATTCGCTGCGATGCGAAGAAAATTACCGAGCGAACAACTCGGAATGACCACCATAGTGTAACTATGGGTCACAGATCTCTTTTGCATGTCCCATATATGTACAAAGTGAACACAAGTAGTCTTAAAACATATCAGTCTACTGTTAGGTATAGGAAAGTGAACAGCAGAACCAGTTGAATGGGAAGCCATTCCTACATTATCCTTCCTTGATTTGCTCTCCCAGTCTCTGTCATGACATCATCTAACTGGTGTTAAAAGAATGCATGTGTTATGTAAGTGGTTGATTTTTGCTTGTGTACATCAGACGTTTTCTTTTAGACAGCAGTTCTGATCTCACGGATGATTGTGTTGATCTGCATGTGAGAATTGCCAAATAATTGCTACCTTCGATGGGGATCTGAATTGAGTCTCTGGAATGTAATCTATCAGGCTGGTTGGGCAGACATGTTTTTATATATGCAAATGATTAGCCAGTTTCGTTGTCACTCACCTTCCAAATGTCTGCACAGGAATGCAATGGGAATATCTTCTTGTCTGGAACTTCCCAGTTCTTGTTGCAGGTGATCAGGGCTGGGTAGTGTCCAGAGTAAAAGAGATGGGGGTAGAGGATTATAGGCTGTGCCCAGTGGCACATGTGCTTCGCTTGGTTGGCATATCCAATAATGACAAAAAGGGGACGTATTTGTTGTTGACACTGTGCACTACATATTTTTCCTTTATTTGAGAATTGTGTCGTATTAGGTGACAGTGACAGGAGTATGCCGAGGCCACTTCATGGCACAGAACAGCTTGTTATACTAACGCTATCACCCACAAGTGACTGTCATATTGGGGTTCAACTATGAGATAAGATTTAAGAGAGGTCATGAAGGAAGCGAGTGGTTGGAGCTTACAGGACAGGAGGGAAAATGTATATAAAAAAGCGAGAAGCCTAATGGATAGAGGGGAGGCTAAAGGGGAATCTTTTTTTGTCTTTTGGATTAACAGTTATAATACATGCTCCCATAAATTGTCGCTAACATGGGTTTAATACTATGGAAACTTTGGTTTGTAAACTGCGATTAGGAAAGAGTTTGACAGGGATCTTCTCTGTCATGTGATTCTGGCAAGCTGGCATTCAGGGGCAGATGTAATAAGCCTGGAGAAGTGATAAAGCAGTGATAAGTGCAAGGTGATAACGCACCAGCCAATCAGCTCCAATAAGTAAATTGACAGGAGATGATTGGCTGCTGTGTTATCACCGTCCTTTTATCACTGCTTTATCACTTCTTCAGCCTTAATACATCTGCCCCTCAACAGTGCTGCACAGGTTAATGTCAAATTTGCATAAATTAAATTAGGAGGGAGATTCATCAAATCTTGAAGAGATTGCAACCAATGAGCTTCTAAAGGTGTGTACACACGGTGAGATCCTTGCCATGCCCGATTTTGACAATGCGATTTCCCTTGAACTCCCCCAGAGCCCAGATAGCACAGATAGGACAGATTTTGACTATCTGTGCTTGAGATTTTGTCTATGTACGATTTTGACGAAGTGCCAATTTTGACTATACTTTGTACTAGATAGTACACTAGATGGTCGAGATTGACTTGCCTGCGCAGTCTATCTAGCCTTGCGATACCAGCCCCACGGGAGCGCGCATCGGGATCGAATCTGTATCGTAAGCTGGCTAATACCTTGAGATGTGTACCAACTTTCCTTAAGATTCTGGGGGTCATTCCGAGTTGATCGTAGCTGTGTTAAATTTAGCACAGCTCCAATCATGTTCCCAGACATGCGGGGGGACGCCCAGCACAGGACTAGTCCGCCCCGCATGTCAGTCCACCCCCCCCCCCCCGCACAAGTAGAAAAGCATCGCACAGCGGCGATGCTTTTGTAGTTGTGGAGTAACTCCCGGCCAGCGCAGCTCCTGCGGCTGGCCGGGAGTTGAACGGCGCTGCCTCTGGCCGCAGCGGCTGCATATGACATCACGCCCCCACCCCCGCACGGTCCGGCCACGCCTGCGTTGGCCGGACCGCGCCCCCATAATGGCGGACAAACGCCGCCGTGCCGCTCCCTCCCGCCCAGCGACCGCCTCTGCCTGTCAATCATGCAGAGATGATTGCTAGGGAACGACGGCCTGATTGACTGCGGCGCCGGTGCATGCGTAGTTCCGACCCGATCGCTGCGCTGCGATAAACCGCAGCGAGCAATCGGGTCGGAATGACCCCCTTTGATTATATAGTCAAAATCCTACAGATTTATCTCACTGTGTGTACACACATTTACTGTCATTTTTCTAGCACAGCAGGTAAAATGACATTTATAGGATGGTTATTGGTGGGTATTTTATGTCCCTCTACTTTATCTCTCTCCAAGATTTGATACACCTCCCCCTGTCAAACCAATGACACATATGTATTGATTAAAATTCCCCTGTGAATGATACTCCATATGAATAATGGGTAAATATTTCCACATTACTGTATAAATAACATGCGTGTGTAATGCAATCTATTCAAGGATGGGGAGGTTCTTATTCACTAAACCAATGTGAGTGATAACTCTCTGAAAACTAAAGTGTTAAAAGTAGCCTTACTTTTAGCAGTCAACTAATGACTTATTATTAACCTATAAAGCTGCTCACTCACCGGACGCTAATTGGAAAAGGTTGTTCCTTCCCAGGAAAAGAGTAAAATAATGACACCTAAATATTAGCTGACACTTCTCATAAACTGAATGTTACCTAGCCACAGCGCAGAGCTTGCACTCGAAACACAACTGGCAGGAAGACACGTCGCTTAGTAACTTGGCACAAGCCAGGCGCAACCACTTCAAAGGTGGAGACAGAAGCCCCAAGTGACTTCTCCAGCAGTTACATATAGCCCAAGCAAACCAGGACCTTTCTCCTCTTCTTGTTTGGCTTGGCTAGTCGTGGCTGTGTAATTAGCTGAAGGAGACGGTGGAAGAAAAATGATCACTGCATGGAGCAAGTTTTACCTGAATAAAAAAAATCAACACATTAAGCCTCATGTTCACTTTGAAGGATACATTTGGCAAAACTATTAAATGGTTTACTAGACTAACTCTCCGTCTTCTGTGTATTTATATAGTCTGTGAAGGAAAGTTTGTGAGGAGAAAAAAATGATTAGACTGCAGAGTTTGTACAGTAAATGTCCCTCAGTGTGATCTCTGCCATTATGTTACAGCGCCCGGTTTGCTGCTGCTTTTCCAGTAGGCAATAGATGTATAATTGTCAGGGGTTCTCAAAGAGCCTCTAAGATAAATTAACATCTTCCTGTATAATGTGAAAACAAGAGAAGAGCGTCAAAATCCATACAGTAGCAAATACAATATCCATATTTATCCATGGCTTCTTCTTTTACTTGAGTCATCTACTTCTTTCTCAATAATAGTTTTCTTCTTGTTATGTCTGAAATTATTTTTGTAGAGCCTGCAATGTAATTTCTAGATGTATTTAGCATAAATATTACTATACTTGTAACTTGGTTGCAGTCAACAGGGTTATAGGGTTAAATCAGGGTTAAAAATGGATGTAAGTTGCTCGCTGGGAATTTTCCTCACCTTAAGGGGAAACATTCAAATAAATTTCTTGGAGAGAGATCAAACTGCTGCCGTTTAGTGTCTGTGTGTCTTGTATCAAGACTTACGTTTATATTGTCCTTAGCTGACTTCCCCCCTAAGACAGCAGTGCTTATAATATTATAAGGGGACTTCTACACATTTGCCTGCATAAACGTGAATAGATAGTTTTTTGTTTACATTTATGGATACATTACATTTTAGTGACATGATTATTGACCTAATGTAGGCCATACATCTACCAGGCAATTCCCCAATGCCAATCGGCGGACTCCAATGATCTGCTATTTTATAGGGGTATCACCAAAATCCTACATGATAACAATCCAATCATTTTTGTGTCAAATTCAGACAATCGAGGATTTCCAACATGTTGGATTTTACCAATGACCCGACCCAGTCACTGGCAAAACGAAGAATTGGTGCAATTGGTGGTAGTTATATGTGCCACATAAGCTTGTAGCACTATGAACAATTTCCAAAGATAAAATCAAACCTTTACCAGGATTATGGTATATATTACAGTTAGTTCTGTCCATTAAACAAAATTGACCAATCATTGTACAGCATATGTACTTGACCATGGGTCTGTCAATTATTTGTCAAACCCAAGAATTATACAGAAGCTGTTTCTTCCTGAGGATATTTGATACTTGGGTCACAACAGTTTTTAGCCTTCATCTCTTTTCGTGTCTGCATAATGCCAGTTTTAGTGTGAGTGGCGATAGTACAAATGGTAGCCAATGGGATCAGTGGAATGTTCGCGGCAATGCAGACTAATGGGGGGAGGAGGTTAGATCAGCCCGATGCATGTGATGTGTCATTATGGAATGGCAAATGTTATCCATCTACATCGCAAGTATTGTCTTGAACCACACTGAGGAGCGTGGGAAAGCTTGCAGCGCTGGCAGTACTGTAACTGGTTGATATGTGCGCAGTCAGGCGCCGTGGTGATTACTTGCGGCACATCGACAGCAAGTTTGAGTAATTTCAGTAATGGTGATCTTGTCGGCACCAGGATAGGGCTGCATGTAACTGGGGAATTGTCTTCATGTGAGAAGATACATGGTGGGAATCAGGAGTTGGGTAGTGATAGGAGCAAGGTCACCCAACAGCAGAGAACAGTGATGTGAAATTGCTATCACTCTAGTCCCAGAAGATTGTTGTGTCAAGCAAACCTCTGCATATATAACACAAAATTCAGACATCAAACTTGTTAATGTCAGACAGCTGTATGGTGCCATTTCTTTACGTAATGCCTAATATTGTCTTCACTGTTTTAATAAGGAAGATCTGATGGGGAGAGCATTTTGTCAATTGTATGCAACTACAGTATCTACCATTTGGGATATAAGGTCAAAGTTGACAGTATTTTAGCACAATTTACAATGTCTTTTTATTTCTACCAGATTTGGTCTCCAATCCTCTTGAACTCCTTTTTTCCCCCAAAAATGACTGTTTAGCTCAGAATTTATAATGGAGCTTTCACCCATTCCCCTCCCATTTACATATCTGACCTTATCTCCCTTTACACTCCCACATGCCCTCTTCGCTCTAGAAATGCATACCGCCTCTCCTGCCAACTGATCACTTCCTCCCATTCTTGCCTCCAAGATTTTGAGGCTCCCTACCTCAGAAATTCTCTGCTTCTCCCTATCAGACTTTCCACCTCTCTATAAAACTTCAACCAGGCTTTCAAGACCCGCTTCTTCATCAATCCAGCCATCTCTCATCCTAACCCTCTGTTCCATACTCACTGTCTACCCCATTTGTGTCACACATGTCTGTCTGCCACTTCGCTTCAGAATGTAAGCTTTCACGAGCAGGGCCCTTTCCCATCATGTGCTTATCCTTCTCTTACTTAGACTATCGTCTACTCCATACAACCTACAACGGCACCTAACCCTCAGTTTCTGACACCCTGATACTTATCTTAGTGTCATGTCCCTTGATACAGCAATGTTTAAATACCATGTACTTGGCCTACATTGTCTTGTACAGTTAAGGCCCATTTAGATGGGCCGATGTGGGAGAGATGTGTGCTGAGCGAACCGCTCAGCACACATCTCTCCCCCCGCTCAGCTCAGCGCGATCTGTGCTGAGTGTGCGGGGGTGACGGGGGGGGGGGGGGGGGCGCTCACTGGGTGCAGTGAGCGACCCGCTAGATTGGCCTGCATGCAGGCCAATCTAGCACCAGCGATAGCGATGCGCGGGGCTGCGCATCGCTATCACTGTAGGGGGTACATACGGAGCGATAATGCTTAAATGCTAAGCAATCTAGTCAGATTGCTTAGAATATCGCTCTGTGAGTACCCCCCTTAAGTCATTGTCTTCTTGTTTTGCTCATATGTTTATGTGCTTTGTTAGGCGCTGCGGATCCCTTGTGGTGCCATATGAATAATGGATATTATTATTATTATTATTAATAATAATAATAATAATAATAATAGTAATATTAATAGCATCAGAAGTTTCTATCAGTCCTGGGCTCATGCCACTGAACATTGACCTCCAGTTTACACTTTGGAGAGAGTTTCCTTTATCTGGCATGACAATAAAATATTCATTCATAAATTACAATGAAAAAGCAGTTTTACATTTATCACTGCGATAAGTGTCATTTTAATAAATTGGCGCCTGTGTTTTTTTTATAACAAATCAAGATGGCAGGTGCTAAGTGGCAGACCTAATACTATAATAGATCAAGTATTTCTTCTAGTGGGATTAGCTAATAATCAGAATTGCACTCACTCTATTGTCTGATGAAGAGGCTCTCCTTGAATTGAGGAGACTGTTGCTCAATTGGTCTAGTCTCTCCCTGCTGTGTAGGGGGAGCAGCCGTTATACTGTAGCTCCTAGCTCAGGCCTGGCCAACCTGTGGCTCTCCAGATGTTGTGAAACTACACATCCCAGCATGCCCTGCCACAGTTTTAGCATTCCTTAATAGCCCTAGCTCATGATACATGGATTTAATAATGTACAGTGTATCAAACTCTAATGTTCTAACATCACTTGATCTTTTTGGATATTTGATTTTACTTCTGAGCATCAATCCTTATAGCGAGAGTTCTGGAAACAATTGTCTGGCAGCACTGAGAGGCCAGAGAGAATCCCGTTTATAATGCTTGTGTTTCTTCTATAAAAAAGTGAGGGCAGCTTTAATCTAATCCCTCTATAAACAGCAGTTGATCTATTTGGGATTGCCTCTCTATCCCATGCAGCGCCTCCCAGCTTGAATTGTTTTTTTTCTAATTATCTATCGCTGGTATTACTGACAGTTACCATCTAAACACTGTATATTACATTGAAGCACATTACTACTTCTCGCTCACATTATATTATACTGTAGCATTCTCTCTCTCTCTCTCTCTCTCTCTCTCTCTCTATATATATATATATATATATATATATATATATATTCCCCTTTCACATCAGATAGCATAGAGTTGTGCTTATTGTATTAAGTGTTTCTTGGTGAGTGTATTTAGCCATTCCAAATGATGGGAGGTGTATTTATGTATGGTGCAGACATGGTAGACATAGGACATGTCAAATGAGTTATGATCTGAGTTCCCATTTAATATCCTATTGGGAGGTTGGAATGTCTTGTGAATTGGTGGCCATTGTGGAGTACAAAGTGGGCCAACAGGACACACATGACAATCTAAATTGCACCCAGCATACAGAGCAATGGCCCATGTTGTGTGCATTTTGAGTTTGGCAATGGGAAAGGACCGGCAGTGCTCCCTGCCTGTGACACCAATGCAGCTAATGTTTCCTTGTGACTCATAGGAAATCTCTGTTTGCTTTAGTAACAATTGTGAATGTGTGGCGGCAGCAGCAGCATAGAGTACACCTTATTTCTCTATCCCTGATAAAGTGCACGCAGTGTGGCAGCAGCAGCAGCATAGAGTACACCTTATTTCTCTAACCCTGATAGAGTGCACGCAGTGTGGCGGCAGCAGCAGCACAGAGTACACGTTATTTCTCTAACCCTGATAGAGTGCACGCAGTGTGGCGGCAGCAGCAGCACAGAGTACACGTTATTTCTCTATCCCTGATAAAGTGCACGCAGTGTGGCAGCAGCAGCAGCACAGAGTACACGTTATTTCTCTATCCCTGATAGAGTGCACGCAGTGTGGCAGCAGCAGCAGCACAGAGTACACGTTATTTCTCTATCCCTGATAGAGTGCACGCAGTGTGGCGGCAGCAGCAGCACAGAGTACACCTTATTTCTCTAACCCTGATAGAGTGCACGCAGTGTGGCGGCAGCAGCAGCACAGAGTACACGTTATTTCTCTATCCCTGATAGAGTGCACGCAGTGTGGCGGCAGCAGCAGCACAGAGTACACGTTATTTCTCTAACCCTGATAGAGTGCACGCAGTGTGGTGGCAGCAGCAGCATAGAGTACACGTTATTTCTCTAACCCTGATAGAGTGCACGCAGTGTGGCGGCAGCAGCACAGAGTACACGTTATTTCTCTAACCCTGATAGAGTGCACGCAGTGTGGCGGCAGCAGCAGCACAGAGTACACGTTATTTCTCTAACCCTGATAGAGTGCACGCAGTGTGGTGGCAGCAGCAGCATAGAGTACACCTTATTTCTCTATCCCTGATAGAGTGCACGCAGTGTGGCAGCAGCAGCAGCATAGAGTACACCTTATTTCTCTAACCCTGATAGAGTGCACGCAGTGTGGCGGCAGCAGCAGCACAGAGTACACGTTATTTCTCTAACCCTGATAGAGTGCACGCAGTGTGGCGGCAGCAGCAGCATAGAGTACACGTTATTTCTCTAACCCTGATAGAGTGCACGCAGTGTGGCAGCAGCAGCAGCACAGAGTACACGTTATTTCTCTATCCCTGATAGAGTGCACGCAGTGTGGCGGCAGCAGCAGCACAGAGTACACGTTATTTCTCTAACCCTGATAGAGTGCACGCAGTGTGGCGGCAGCAGCAGCACAGAGTACACGTTATTTCTCTAACCCTGATAGAGTGCACGCAGTGTGGCGGCAGCAGCAGCATAGAGTACACGTTATTTCTCTATCCCTGATAAAGTGCACGCAGTGTGGCGGCAGCAGCAGCACAGAGTACACGTTATTTCTCTAACCCTGATAGAGTGCACGCAGTGTGGCAGCAGCAGCAGCACAGAGTACACGTTATTTCTCTATCCCTGATAGAGTGCACGCAGTGTGGCGGCAGCAGCAGCACAGAGTACACGTTATTTCTCTAACCCTGATAGAGTGCACGCAGTGTGGCGGCAGCAGCAGCACAGAGTACACGTTATTTCTCTAACCCTGATAGAGTGCACGCAGTGTGGCGGCAGCAGCAGCACAGAGTACACGTTATTTCTCTATCCCTGATAAAGTGCACGCAGTGTGGCAGCAGCAGCAGCACAGAGTACACGTTATTTCTCTATCCCTGATAGAGTGCACGCAGTGTGGCAGCAGCAGCAGCACAGAGTACACGTTATTTCTCTATCCCTGATAGAGTGCACGCAGTGTGGCGGCAGCAGCAGCACAGAGTACACCTTATTTCTCTAACCCTGATAGAGTGCACGCAGTGTGGCGGCAGCAGCAGCACAGAGTACACGTTATTTCTCTATCCCTGATAGAGTGCACGCAGTGTGGCGGCAGCAGCAGCACAGAGTACACGTTATTTCTCTAACCCTGATAGAGTGCACGCAGTGTGGTGGCAGCAGCAGCATAGAGTACACGTTATTTCTCTAACCCTGATAGAGTGCACGCAGTGTGGCGGCAGCAGCACAGAGTACACGTTATTTCTCTAACCCTGATAGAGTGCACGCAGTGTGGCGGCAGCAGCAGCACAGAGTACACGTTATTTCTCTAACCCTGATAGAGTGCACGCAGTGTGGTGGCAGCAGCAGCATAGAGTACACCTTATTTCTCTATCCCTGATAGAGTGCACGCAGTGTGGCAGCAGCAGCAGCATAGAGTACACCTTATTTCTCTAACCCTGATAGAGTGCACGCAGTGTGGCGGCAGCAGCAGCACAGAGTACACGTTATTTCTCTAACCCTGATAGAGTGCACGCAGTGTGGCGGCAGCAGCAGCATAGAGTACACGTTATTTCTCTAACCCTGATAGAGTGCACGCAGTGTGGCAGCAGCAGCAGCACAGAGTACACGTTATTTCTCTATCCCTGATAGAGTGCACGCAGTGTGGCGGCAGCAGCAGCACAGAGTACACGTTATTTCTCTAACCCTGATAGAGTGCACGCAGTGTGGCGGCAGCAGCAGCACAGAGTACACGTTATTTCTCTAACCCTGATAGAGTGCACGCAGTGTGGCGGCAGCAGCAGCATAGAGTACACGTTATTTCTCTATCCCTGATAAAGTGCACGCAGTGTGGCGGCAGCAGCAGCACAGAGTACACGTTATTTCTCTAACCCTGATAGAGTGCACGCAGTGTGGCAGCAGCAGCAGCACAGAGTACACGTTATTTCTCTATCCCTGATAGAGTGCACGCAGTGTGGCGGCAGCAGCAGCACAGAGTACACGTTATTTCTCTAACCCTGATAGAGTGCACGCAGTGTGGCGGCAGCAGCAGCACAGAGTACACGTTATTTCTCTAACCCTGATAGAGTGCACGCAGTGTGGCGGCAGCAGCAGCACAGAGTACACGTTATTTCTCTAACCCTGATAGAGTGCACGCAGTGTGGCAGCAGCAGCAGCACAGAGTACACGTTATTTCTCTAACCCTGATAGAGTGCACGCAGTGTGGCGGCAGCAGCAGCACAGAGTACACGTTATTTCTCTAACCCTGATAGAGTGCACGCAGTGTGGCGGCAGCAGCAGCACAGAGTACACGTTATTTCTCTATCCCTGATAGAGTGCACGCAGTGTGGCGGCAGCAGCAGCACAGAGTACACGTTATTTCTCTAACCCTGATAGAGTGCACGCAGTGTGGCGGCAGCAGCAGCACAGAGTACACGTTATTTCTCTAACCCTGATAGAGTGCACGCAGTGTGGCGGCAGCAGCAGCACAGAGTACACCTTATTTCTCTATCCCTGATAGAGTGCACGCAGTGTGGCGGCAGCAGCAGCACAGAGTACACGTTATTTCTCTAACCCTGATAGAGTGCACGCAGTAATTAATGTTTTGACAGTTCATTTGAAGAATTCTTGTCTGTGTATTATATAGATATTTTGATGCTAATACATGGTTTTGTTTTATGTTATAGGGTTATTATTTGCTGCTTGCCATGCATTGGAAAATACAACAACAGCGCTGAGTGGTAAGTAACTTTTGGAATATATAGTGTCATTCATAGTTTATTAGTGCAAACATAGGGCCTGTATTCAGAGATGGATGCAGTTCACGTCACTTTGGACTCACGTTTTCTGGGGGTGCCTTGGAAGACCCAGACCCTGACCTAGGCAGTCCCAGAAAATTTCTCTGTTTTCCGGAACTGAGGCCCACTCCGCCCCTGCCTCCAAATGGACTGATTGGCAGGCTGCGGCTCAGGGGGCACTGCGTGCAACGATGCTGGACCCATTGTGCACATGCGCAGGCGCCCCACCCTCGGAGATGTACGTAACCCATTGGGTTTGTGTCCATCTCTGAATCAGGCCCATAGTGAGCTTCAGGTAAGGCGCACCTTGTATATTCCAACACACTTAAGCACCGTACACATGGGAGAGATGTGTACTGAGCAATCAAGCACAGACCACTCAGTACACATCTCTCCACCCGCTCAGCACTGGAAGCGATGCGAGGGGGAGGGGGGGCATCTCACTAGATTTGGAATACATGCATGCCAAATCTAGAGCCGGCGATAGCAACGTGCGAGACCGCGCATTGCTATCGCCGGCACCCTACACACGGAGAGATCCGTGCTTAATTTCTAAGCAGTCTTGCTTAGAATTTAAGCACGGATCTCTCCGTGTGTACTCCCCTTTAAGGGAAAGCTATTGGTATTTCAAAGCATGAACCTTGTGTATATTACAGTCCTTTAGACAAGAGGCTTGGGGCCAAATACTTTAGCCTGTAAGATTTTGGCAAAATCACCAAAAGCTAGGCACTTTCCACAAGTCACAGGACATTACATTTGGCCCTTAATGTGTTTTCTAATGAAACTTGAAATGAAAGAACGTTGTGTGGTGTGTTATGATGTTTCAGTGGGCTATCTGTTCCCATAATGCTTGTTATCTGCATTTACACAGTAATACAACTAACAATCTGTACTACTTTGTGGTTCAGCTTGCTGAGTACTGACATTGGAGACAACCATTACTTGTACTATCAGTTCAGTGATCTGAATTAGACAGTTTATTATCACTCAATGGTGGGGTTTCTTGATTTCCAGCTGTAAAAAGTGTTTGTACATTGCAGGACACAAGAGGTCTTTGTGCATAGCACTGCCCTCTTCAGGTTACCTGCAGATCTGCTGTACAGGAACCATCGCATCATATACATTATCCAACCTCAAAGCTCGGAGTGTTCACATGTCTTTCACCCAGCACCCATGCAGCAGGAGGTGTCTATATGAAATAGACACCTCCTGCATTTTATTTGCGATAAGAGTGCTTCTTCAGATCACCGATGATTGCAGTTTTGGCCAGGCTACGTAAGCTGACCGGTTTCTGGCAGCCTGCGAGGCCAGAAAGTAAGCATACAGCCACGCAGACCTGGTCTCATCCCTCCCGCAAAATTGGGGCAACACACTCTCATTTCCGTGAATGCTGGCCCCACTTCGACTCCCAAACACTGCAGCTTCTCAATCAAGCTGCGGCTGGAAGACGCTGCAAGCGGACTCGTAGATGGAGGGCTGCACACGTGCAGAACACAACCTGCGCATGTGCACTCCTCCCACCATCGGGAATATGCGCTAACCATCGGGTTAGCGTACATCTCTGAATCAGGCCCATAGTTACAAGGTGTGCAGGTGTAATGGTGCCATTACTTTCCTCCCCCTTGTTACAGATGTAACGTACAGCTCCTCTTTAGGCTGTGGACCACATGTGCGATGATAGAGATATATTTTATTTTATTTTGTACTACTACAGCTGCAGAACTCTGTCCCCGACTGCTGGGATAACACCTGTCTACTATTATGTTATTAAAGAAGAGTTTTGAATAGAGACTGCAGAATTTTGTCACATGTATTGTATCTAGAACACTAGGAATGTATATACTGCATACTTTACACAAACGCCATAAATTCACTGTGAATGTGTTGCAGTAGAGGTCAGAACAGAGTTATGGTGGCTTTTCATGAACTATCATGATGCTCGTACTTCATAGCAGGATATGAGGTCGGTTTGGCCTCTGCTGCCCAACTTGAGTAGATGCAACTATTCTGTGCTCAGGCCAATTGACTGTATATATCTTCCAGCTTCATAGCAGCAGCTTAGGGCCGGATTCAATTAGGCTCGAGAAAAAGGGCTTGTACTGTAGCCTTGGATTTTTAGGTTCGGAGCTATTTAATTACAAGCCCTTTTCCTCACACAGTAAAACCATGGCTAACGGGCATTAACCCGTAGATTCTGGGATAAGTGCCTGGAGTTATCGGTCAATGTGTTTGCGGCTTCTGTGGACAGGGCAGAAACCCTACTTACTACGAATTTCATTTTGAGACCTAGGAGGAGGTGAACAGAAAACTGCGCTTAGTGTAGCCTGTGGGCTTAATGCAGGCTTCTGGGGGCTGCAATTGAACAGCCCTGGCCACTGCTTTGAGGCTAATTGAAGCTTCAAGGTTAATTGAATCCAAATCATTATGGGCCTAATTCAGACCTGATCACTCCTCTGTGAATTTGCAGAGGTTTGCGATCGATAAGTCGCCGCCCAGACTGAGTGAAATTCCGCCCTGTGCAAGTCTGCGTACGCCGTGCGCAAATCTCTGTGTACGCCAGTTAGCTACAAATCCGTTCGCAACTTACTCACCATCTAATGTTTTTTTCCAGTCTGTGCAGTCTGTGCGTAGCCCAGGACCTACTCCTACAGTGTGAAAGAAACAGGCTGATCGGGCCGGAGCTGACATTGCAGACCCTCCCTAAAAACGCTTGGGAACACCTGCGTTTTTCCTGACACTCCCAGAAAATGGACAGTTACCACCCCTAAACGTCCACTTCCCGTCAATCAACTTGCGTTCGCCTAGCGATAAAAAAAGACGTTGATTTCTTTTGCAGTTTGGCCTCGCACATGCACATTACGATCCGCATACGCAGTTGATCGATAATACACCGCCTTGCGAATTCACACAACAGCGATCAGGTCTGAATTAGGCCCAATGTGTGGAACCAATCAACTTCTAGCTATCATCTATTTAGTGCCTTATTTAAAATGATAGCTAAAAGCTTATTGGTTGCTATGGGCAACTTATCATCTGTCCTCTTTAAAGGTTTGATAAATCTTCTGCGTAATAGTCTGTTTTGCTGTTTGCAACTAAATCTTCTGCCCTTTCCCTAATAACTAAACAGCTTTAGTGCAGTGTTCATCCCCGAGAGGGTTAACGGTGTTGCTGCCACCTGTGAATTTACAGAGCAAATACTGACAGCTCACTTGAGAGGCGCGTTCTCATGTGAGCTCCTTTACCTGTGTGTAACTAAGCAGGTCTCCAGCCCTTCCCCAGGCACAAGATTATGAGGTGTTTTCTCTCTGCTGTATTTTGCCCTTCCCCACGTAGTAGCCATGCTGTTCCTTAAACGGGGTACACACTAAACGACATGCAAACTATACCATATCGCTCACAATTTCTATGGAACTCCCAGACAAGCGCTTTTACAAACAAACAATAAAGTACGAGTCATCCGATACTACCAAATTGTTGGGTTTCAGCCTAATTTAAATTAGTTGTTCATTGTTGGTAGCGTACACACTGCACTATATGGTCCTAGTCGTTAACAACATTTTCTAAATTGAGCTACATGTACAGATGACAGAGGATGTTGCTAGCGACCCACGGGAGCGTGCATTGCTAGCGATATTGGTGGTCATTCCGAGTTGTTCACTAGCTGCATTCGTTCGCTGTGCAGCGATGATGCAAAAAAAGGGCCTTCTGCACATGCGTATGCGGCGCAATGCGCACACGTGATGTACTATTACAAAGAACGATGTCGTTTCACACAGGGTCTAGCGAAGCTTTTCAGTCGCACTGCTGGCCGCAGAGTGATTGACAGAAAGAGGGCGTTTCTGGGTGTCAACTGACCATTTTCAGGGAGTGTTCGAAAAAACGCAGGCGTGCCAGGAAAAACGCAGGCGTGGCTGGGCGAACGCAGGGCATGTTTGTGACGTCAAAACAGGAACTGGACAGTATGAAGTGATCGCAAGCGCTGAAACTCTGAAACTGCACAAAAATACTTTGTAGCCGCTCTGCGATCCTTTCGCTCGCACTTCTGCTAAGCTAAAATACACTCCCAGTGGGCGGCGGCAAAGCGTTTGCACGGCTGCTAAAAACTGCTAGCTAGCGAACTCGGAATGACCACCATAGTGCGTACACACTGGACGATAACATAAATTTTTTGTAAGGAATGGACGTGATCAGTAAATTTGTTTAAAATGTCGTCTAGTGTGTACCCGTCTTTGCAGTCTAAGCAGCTGATCCTTCCATGTACATGGTGAGCATCTCTCCTTCTCTCTGCGAGAATTTAAATAAATAGATTCATTGAACAAAGAGGGCTTAAAGTGCTTATTTTTCATACTCTCCATGTAACAGACAAAAGGCCTAATTCAGACCTGATCGCTAGGGTGCGTTTTTTGCATCCCTTCGATCAGGTAGTCGCCGCCTACAGGAGGAGGGGGTAAACGCTGTGCAGGGGTACGATCGCATGTGCAGAGAGCTGCACAAACAGAAGATTGTGCAGTCTCTGCACAGCTCAGGACTTACTCTTCCAGTGCGATGATCCGGCCAGGAGCTGACGTCAGGAACCCTCCCTTTAAACGTTTTTTCCGGATACTCCCTGGAAACGGTCAGGTGACACCCAGAAACGACCTCTTCCTGTCAATCTTCTTGCGATCGCCGGTGTGATCCCTTTCTTTGTGATCGCCGGTGCAGTCGCTTTCTTTCTTCTCGTCGCTGTCCGGCGTTACCCATCGCTGGGGGGGGGGGTCTCGCTACTTCACATTGCGGTGCATACGCATGCACAGTTCAGACCCGATCACTGCTGAGCAAAAACGCACAGCAGCGATCGGGTCTGAATTACCCCAAAAGTTTTAGACCTAATTTGTGTCCAACTCTAGCATGTGTGGGCAAATAAAGCCAGACCATTGTGTCATTCAAATGGTGATCATGACTGGCCTAATATGCAATCTAACAAATACAGGCATTACGCCCGGTATACAATCTAATTGTGCCAGATTATATTGAAAAAAAGACAATAGCTTCTCAATGTACTAACATACAAGAGCGGGCAAATTGGATATGGATCCATTCACAAGGACCCTTTCATGGCCACCTTTAAGGCTAGGGGCATACATAGCGGCCAAGCAGGTCCCGTTCTTGGCCGGGAGGGGGGTTTTGTGTGCACACGAATCATGTTCTGCGAGATGCCTCGGAACAGGATCCGGCCAGTGACACACAGGATTTCGCAGCACTTTGTGAACACATACATTGAAATGTATGTGTTCACATTGAAATCCCGCCATCCTGGCATCCGGCTCAACCGCAGCATGCTGCTTGGATCCGGTGGCGCGGGACTGCCGCCCATGTGCAGTCTCTATGTGCAATTTTTCATTTTATAAGGTGCGTTGAATTGGGATCAAACCACCAATTTGTTGCCAGTCTTCTATTACGTCACATCTCCAGTCTTACAATGGGAAGAGAACAGCCTGTATCCAATCAGACCATTAAAATGATCACAGCAGCAGAGTATTTCAGGAGATGAGTGATTGGTTTGTTGGAGGACTAGGGCAATGTCACAGTGTAAGGAGGGGAGTTTGAACAAAAGCACAGAGCAGTGATTTGAGTCTTTTATCAAACTGGTGAGGAAGATTGTGGTGTCTGAACGGAGGCGGCCATTTTGTTGGCTGAGCCAATACATAGCCTATCGATTCACAAGGAACTAGTGATGACATTGAGACATGAAGTGCAGCTTCAAGGAAGTATATCTTTATTAATCTACAGAAAAACACTTATGACATGTTTACTTGATTTTTGCCCTTTTAATCATTTACAAGTTAAGGAATTTCTACCTTAGTCTGTGGGCATTGGAGCAGTTTCTTAGTAGTGAATTAGCTTTTTCATTCTAATTATAGTTTCCTCTGTAATATGAATGTGCCTGTTTCTTTTGTTCTTCTTGCAGTCTTTCTTATCCCTGATAATCCTCTGGCTAAACTGATTGGGATAGCAACGTGCAATACTTTCAGGGAAAATTATGTCTGAGGATTTAAGAGACACTGGAGTGGGTAGTGGGTTGTAGATGACGGGGATTTCCAGTGCTCTGTATAAAACTGTTGGCATAAAGTATGTGGGGGATTTATATACATATATTCTTCTATCAAACTATCTGGTAGCAGAATTGCTCGTTCTCCAGCCTGTGGCCCGAGCTCCATTCTTTTCCCTAATAGTTTATCATTTACTCTGCTGCATTATAGTCATCCTATATCCTGTTTTCACAAACCACAGCCTAGTAATTATGTGTTCACCTTCTGCTGATGGTAGCCCTGGAAGGTGACTCTGTGCTGGTCACACATACAATTACCGGTACTTATGTCACCCAATTTGGTAGTTTTTGTCCATAATGGCTTTGATGTCGATGCATATCCGTTAATACAGTAAGATCAAATCATATCTTTTGTGCAGAATGGAAAATATATTTGGGTGATGATCCTACTATGCTACCATGCCCCAGCTACTGCAATCCTATATCTAGGGCAGTATGGATGGTTAGCATTACTGCCTCACGGCACTGAGGTCATGGGTTCGATTCCCACCATGGCCCTAACTGTGTGGAGTTTGTATATTCTCCCCAGTGCTTGCATGGGTTTCCTTCGGATGCTCCGGTTTCCTCCCACAATCCAAAAATATACTGGTAGTTTAATTGGCTCCCAACAACAATTAACCCTAGTGTTAATGTGTACATGTGGTAGGGAATATAGAATGTAAGCTCCACTAAGGCAGAGTCTGATGTGAATGGCCAAATATTCTCTGTAAAGCGCTGCGGAATATGTGTGCGCTTTATAAAAAAAAATAAAAAAATAAAAATATAAAAAAAATATATATATATATACACTGCTCAAAAAAATAAAGGGAACACTTAAACAACACAATGTAACTCCAAGTCAATCACACTTCTATGAAATCAAACTGTCCACTTAGGAAGCAACACTGATTGACAATCAATTTCACATGCTGTTGTGCAAATGGAATAGACAACAGGTGGAAATTATAGGCAATTAGCAAGACACCCCCAATAAAGGAGTTGTTCTGCAGGTGGTGACCACAGACCACTTCTCAGCTCCTATGCTTTCTGGCTGATGTTTTGGTCACTTTTGAAAGCTGGCGGTGCTTTCATTCTAGTGGTAGCATGAGACTGAGTCTACAACCCACACAAGTGGCTCAGGTAGTGCAGCTCATCCAGGATGGCACATCAATGCAAGCTGTGGCAAGAAGTTTTGCTGTGTCTGTCAGCGTAGTGTCCAGAGCATGGAGGTGCTACTAGGAGACAGGCCAGTACATCAGGAGACGTGGAGGAGGCCGTAGGAGGGCAACAACCCAGCAGCAGGACCGCTACCTCCGCCTTTGTGCAAGGAGGAACAGGAGGAGCACTGCCAGAGCCCTGCAAAATGACCTTCAGCAAGCCACAAATGTGCATGTGTCTACTCAAACGATCAGGAACAGACTCCATGAGGGTGGTATGAGGGCCCGACGTCCACAGGTGGGGGTTGTGCTTACAGCCCAACACCATGCAGGACGTTTGGCATTTGCCAGAGAACACCAAGATTGGCAAATTCGCCACTGGCGCCCTGTGCTCTTCACAGATGAAAGCAGGTTCTCACTGAGCACATGTGACAGATGTGATAGAGTCTGGAGACGCCAAGGAGAATGTTCTGCTGCCTGCAACATCCTCCAGCATGACCGGTTTGGCAGTGGGTCAGTAATGGTGTGGGGTGGCATTTCTTTGGGGGGTCGCACAGCCCTCCATGTGCTGCTCACCAGAGGTAGCCTGACTGCCATTAGGTACCGAGATGAGATCCTCAGACCCCTTGTGAGACCATATGCTGGTGCGGTTGGCCCTGGGTTCCTCCTAATGCAAGACAATGCTAGACCTCATGTGGCTGGAGTGTGTCAGCAGTTCCTGTAAGATGAAGGCATTGATGCTATGGACTGGCCCGCCCATTCCCCAGACCTGAATCCAATTGAGCACATGCGGGACATCATGTCTCGCTCCATCCACCAACGCCACGTTGCCCCACAGACTGTCCAGGAGTTGGCGGATGCTTTAGTCCAGGTCTGGGAGGTGATCCCTCAGGAGACCATCCGCCACCTCATCAGGAGCATGCCCAGGCATTGTAGGGAGGTCATACAGGCACGTGGAGGCCACACACACTACTGAGCCTCATTTTGACTTGTTATAAGGACATTACATCAAAGTTGGATCAGCCTGTAGTGTGTTTTTCCACTTTAATTTTGAGTGTGACTCCAAATCCAGACCTCCATGGGTTAATAAATTTGATTTCCATTGATAATTTTTGTGTGATTTTGTTGTCAGCACATTCAACTATGTAAAGAACAAAGTATTTAATAAGAATATTTCATTCATTCAGATCTAGGATGTGCTATTTTAGTGTTCCCTTTATTTTTTTGAGCAGTGTATATATATATATATATAGTAATAATAATGCTGGTTGCAGATCGTCTTGTGTGCTCAACAACAGGCAGAAAATCTAATGAGTAAGGAAAGTCTTCAGCCAGACTTTTCTTTTATTCTTTTTATGTCCTTTACTTACCCTTACTGATACTTTTACATATATCGTTCTGCAAGTTTTCATTGTATAAAGAAATGTCAGGTTTGCCAACATTTAAATAGAATTTGCATGGAAACGGGACAGGAACATTATATACACATTATGTACACAGCACGCTGCACAGACATAGGACATTTTGCCCACAACACGTCCTATTAAAAGAATTGCATTGTATTGTAAACACTTCCCTTCAAAACTGATAATTTATAGAGAATAGGGAGCGGGAGCTGCATACAGGATACAGGACAAGTGAAATGTTATGTATTACATCAGTCTCACAGTGATATTGAATGAGAAATCTTTGGAATGGCCCTGGAAGTAAGGCGCGGGTGGTAAATATGTAGTGGTCTTTTCATTATTGATTTCTTTTATTGTAACAGATGTTGGTCTGCAGGACTGGCTTGCAAAGGGCTTATCTAACCATGACTTTTGATACATTAGAAGCTATTGCCTCATGAACACTAAACTTAGATCATTTTGCTCTCCATTGCATCATTACATACAGTATGTACTTTGACTTTATTTGGCATAGATATGGTATACTATGCAGGTGTATGTATTAGAGATGAGCGGGTTCGGTTCCTCGGAATCCGAACCCCCCCAAACTTCAGTCTTTTTACACGGGTCCGAGGCAGGTTCGAACCTTCCCGCCTTGCTCGGCTAACCCGAGCGCGCCCGAACGTCATCATCCCGCTGTCGGATTCTCGCGAGGCTCGAATTCTATCGCGAGACTCGGATTCTATATAAGGAGCCGCGCGTCGCCGCCATTTTCACACGTGCATTGAGATTGATAGGGAGAGGACGTGGCTGGTGTCCTCTCCGTTTATAGTTACTGTTAGTAGTTAGTTGATCTGATTGCTGCTTAGCTTATTGTGGGGAGGATTGGGGAGAGCTGTTAGGAGGAGTACAGTCAGTGCAGAGTTTTGCTAGTTTTTTTTAATCCGTTCTCTGCCTGAAAAAAAACGCTCCATACCATATCTGTGCTCAGCCTCAGTGTGCTGCATGATATATCTATGTATATCTGACTGTGCTGAGTGCTCACTGCTCACACAGCTGAATTGTGGGGGAGACTGGGGTGCAGTTATAGCAGGAGTACAGTGCACACTTATGCTGCCAGTGTGACTGACCAGTGACCACCAGTATATTGTCTGCCTGAAAAAGTTAAACACTCCTGTGGTGTTTTTTTTTTTTTATTCTATAAACGCATTCTGCTGACAGTGTCCAGCAGGTCCGTCATTCATTATATTATATAAATATTTACCTGCAGTAGTGTTATATTTTTTTTGTTCATCTCTATCATCTCTATATTAGCAGACGCAGTACAGTAGTCCACGGCTGTGGCTACCTCTGTGTCGTCAGTGCTCGGTTATAATTGTATACCTACCTGTGGTGGGGGTTTTTTTTCTATCTTCTTCATACTAGTAGTTTAGGAGTCTGCTGACCGTGTCCAGCAGGTCCGTCATTATATTATATATACCTGCAGTAGTGATATATATATATTTTTTATATCATTATCATCTCTATACTAGCAGACGCAGTACGGTAGTCCACGGCTGTAGCTACCTCTGTGTTGTCAGTGCTCGTCCATAATTGTATACCTACCTGTGGTGGTTTTTTTTTTCTATCTTCTTCATACTAGTAGTTTAGGAGTCTGCTGACAGTGTCCAGCAGGTCCGTCATTATATTATATATACCTGCAGTAGTGATATATACAGGTTGAGTATCCCTTATCCAAATATTCCGAAATACGGAATATTCCGAAATACGGACTTTTTTGAGTGAGAGTGAGATAGTGAACCTTTGTTTTTTGATTGCTCAATGTACACAAACTTTGTTTAATACACAAAGTTATTAAAAATATTGTATTAAATGACCTTCAGGCTGTGTGTATAAGGTGTATATGAAACATAAATGAATTGTGTGAATGTAGACACACTTTGTTTAATGCACAAAGTTATAAAAAATATTGGCTAAAATGACCTTCAGGCTGTGTATATAAGGTGTATATGAAACATAAATGCATTCTGTGCTTAGATTTAGGTCCCATCACCATGATATCTCATTATGGTATGCAATTATTCCAAAATACGGAAAAATCCGATATCCAAAATACCTCTGGTCCCAAGCATTTTGGATAAGGGATACTCAACCTGTATATATTTTTTATATCATTATCATCTCTATACTAGCAGACGCAGTACGGTAGTCCACGGCTGTAGCTACCTCTGTGTCGTCAGTCACTCGTCATCCATAAGTATACTAGTATCCATCCATCTCCATTGTTTACCTGAGGTGCCTTTTAGTTGTGCCTATTAAAATATGGAGAACAAAAATGTTGAGGTTCCAAAAATAGGGAAAGATCAAGATCCACTTCCACCTCGTGCTGAAGCTGCTGCCACTAGTCATGGCCGAGACGATGAAATTCCATCAACGTCGTCTGCCAAGGCCGATGCCCAATGTCATAGTACAGAGCATGTAAAATCCAAAACACAAAATATCAGTAAAAAAAGGACTCAAAAATCTAAAATAAAATCGTCGGAGGAGAAGCGTAAACTTGCCAATATGCCATTTACCACACGGAGTGGCAAGGAACGGCTGAGGCCCTGGCCTATGTTCATGGCTAGTGGTTCAGCTTCACATGAGGATGGAAGCACTCAGCCTCTCGCTAGAAAAATGAAAAGACTTAAGCTGGCAAAAGCACAGCAAAGAACTGTGCGTTCTTCGAAATCACAAATCCACAAGGAGAGTCCAATTGTGTCGGTTGCGATGCCTGACCTTCCCAACACTGGACGTGAAGAGCATGCGCCTTCCACCATTTGCACGCCCCCAGCAAGTGCTGGAAGGAGCACCCGCAGTCCAGTTCCTGATAGTCAGATTGAGGATGTCAGTGTTGAAGTACACCAGGATGAGGAGGATATGGGTGTTGCTGGCGCTGGGGAGGAAATTGACAAGGAGGATTCTGATGGTGAGGTGGTTTGTTTAAGTCAGGCACCCGGGGAGACACCTGTTGTCCGTGGGAGGAATATGGCCATTGACATGCCTGGTGAAAATACCAAAAAAATCAGCTCTTCGGTGTGGAAGTATTTCAACAGAAATGCGGACAACATTTGTCAAGCCGTGTGTTGCCTTTGTCAAGCTGTAATAAGTAGGGGTAAGGACGTTAACCACCTCGGAACATCCTCCCTTATACGTCACCTGCAGCGCATTCATCATAAGTCAGTGACAAGTTCAAAAACTTTGGGCGACAGCGGAAGCAGTCCACTGACCAGTAAATCCCTTCCTCTTGTAGCCAAGCTCACGCAAACCACCCCACCAACTCCCTCAGTGTCAATTTCCTCCTTCCCCAGGAATGCCAATAGTCCTGCAGGCCATGTCACTGGCAATTCTGATGAGTCCTCTCCTGCCTGGAATTCCTCCGATGCATCCTTGCGTGTAACGCCTACTGCTGCTGGCGCTGCTGTTGTTGCTGCTGGGAGTCGATGGTCATCCCAGAGGGGAAGTCGTAAGACCACTTTTACTACTTCCACCAAGCAATTGACTGTCCAACAGTCCTTTGCGAGGAAGATGAAATATCACAGCAGTCATCCTGCTGCAAAGCGGATAACTGAGGCCTTGGCATCCTGGGCGGTGAGAAACGTGGTTCCGGTATCCATCATTACTGCAGAGCCAACTATAGACTTGTTTGAGGTACTGTGTCCCCGGTACCAAATACCATCTATGTTCCATTTCTCTAGGCAGGCGATACCGAAAATGTACACAGACCTCAGAAAAAGACTCACCAGTGTCCTAAAAAATGCAGTTGTACCCAATGTCCACTTAACCACGGACATGTGGACAAGTGGAGCAGGGCAGACTCAGGACTATATGACTGTGACAGCCCACTGGGTAGATGTATTGACTCCCGCCGCAAGAACAGCAGCGGCGGCACCAGTAGCAGCATCTCGCAAACGCCAACTCTTTCCTAGGCAGGCTACGCTTTGTATCACCGCTTTCCAGAATACGCACACAGCTAAAAACCTCTTACGGCAACTGAGGAAGATCATCGCAGAATGGCTTACCCCAATTGGACTCTCCTGTGGATTTGTGGCATCGGACAACGCCAGCAATATTGTGTGTGCATTAAATATGGGCAAATTCCAGCACGTCCCATGTTTTGCACATACCTTGAATTTGGTGGTGCAGAATTCTTTAAAAAACGAGAGGGGCGTGCAAGAGATGCTGTCGGTGGCCAGAAGAATTGCGGGACACTTTCGGCGTACAGGCACCACGTACAGAAGACTGGAGCAACACCAAAAACGCCTGAACCTGCCCTGCCATCATCTGAAGCAAGAAGTGGTAACGAGGTGGAATTCAACCCTCTATATGCTTCAGAGGTTGGAGGAGCAGCAAAAGGCCATTCAAGCCTATACAACTGACCACGATATAGGAGGTGGAATGCACCTGTCTCAAGCGCAGTGGAGAATGATTTCAACGTTGTGCAAGGTTCTGCAACCTTTTGAACTTGCCACACGTGAAGTCAGTTCAGACACTGCCAGCCTGAGTCAGGTCATTCCCCTCATCAGGCTTTTGCAGAAGAAGCTGGAGACATTGAAGGAGGAGCTAACACTGAGCGATTCCGCTAGGCATGTGGGACTTGTGGATGGAGCCCTTAATTCGCTTAACAAGGATTCACGGGTGGTCAATCTGTTGAAATCAGAGCACTACATTTTGGCCACCGTGCTCGATCCTAGATTTAAAACCTACGTTGTATCTCTCTTTCCGGCAGACACAAGTCTGCAGGGGTCAAAGAACTGCTGGTGAGAAAATTGTCAAGTCAAGCGGAACGCGACCTGTCAACATCTCCTCCTTCACATTCTCCCGCAACTGGGGGTGCGAGGAAAAGGCTCAGAATTCCGAGCCCACCCGCTGGCGGTGATGCAGGGCAGTCTGGAGCGACTGCTGATGCTGACATCTGGTCCGGACTGAAGGACCTGACAACCATTACGGACATGTCGTCTACTGTCACTGCATATGATTCTCTCCCCATTGAAAGAATGGTGGAGGATTATATGAGTGACCGCATCCAAGTAGGCACGTCAGACAGTCCGTACGTATACTGGCAGGAAAAAGAAGCAATTTGGAGGCCCTTGCACAAACTGGCTTTATTCTACCTAAGTTGCCCTCCCACAAGTGTGTACTCCGAAAGAGTGTTTAGTGCCGCCGCTCACCTTGTCAGCAATCGGCGTACGAGGTTACTTCCAGAAAATGTGGAGAAGATGATGTTCATTAAAATGAATTATAATCAATTCCTCCATGGAGACATTCACCAGCAGCAATTGCCTCCACAAAGTACACAGGGAGCTGTGATGGTGGATTCCAGTGGGGACGAATTGATAATCTGTGAGGAGGGGGATGTACACGGTGATGAATCTGTAGAGCCAGTTTGTGCAAGGAGAGATTAATTGCTTCTTTTTTGGTGGGGGTCCAAACCAACCCGTCATTTCAGTCACAGTCGTGTGGCAGACCCTGTCACTGAAATGATGGGTTGGTTAAAGTGTGCATGTCCTGTTTATACAACATAAGGGTGGGTGGGAGGGCCCAAGGACAATTCCATCTTGCACCTCTTTTTTCTTTCATTTTTCTTTGCGTCATGTGCTGTTTGGGGAGTGTTTTTTGGAAGGGCCATCCTGCGTGACACTGCAGTGCCACTCCTAGATGGGCCAGGTGTTTGTGTCGGCCACTAGGGTCGCTTAGCTTACTCACACAGCTACCTCATTGCACCTCTTTTTTTCTTTGCGTCATGTGCTGTTTGGGGAGTGTTTTTTGGAAGGGCCATCCTGCGTGACACTGCAGTGCCACTCCTAGATGGACCAGGTGTTTGTGTCGGCCACTAGGGTCGCTGAGCTTAGTCACACAGCTACCTCATTGCGCCTCTTTTTTTCTTTGCGTCATGTGCTGTTTGGGGAGTGTTTTTTGGAAGGGCCATCCTGCGTGACACTGCAGTGCCACTCTTAGATGGGCCAGGTGTTTGTGTCGGCCACTTGGGTCGCTGAGCTTAGTCATCCAGCGACCTCGGTGCAAATTTTAGGACTAAAAATAATATTGTGAGGTGTGAGGTGTTCAGAATAGACTGAAAATGAGTGGAAATTATGGTTATTGAGGTTAATAATACTTTGGGATCAAAATGACCCCCAAATTCTATGATTTAAGCTGTTTTTTAGGGTTTTTTGAAAAAAACACCCGAATCCAAAACACACCCGAATCCGACAAAAAAAATTCGGTGAGGTTTTGCCAAAACGCGTTCGAACCCAAAACACGGCCACGGAACCGAACCCAAAACCCGAAAAATTTCCGGTGCACATCTCTAGTATGTATGGGTTACTGGGAAGGAGATGTATCAATCCTTGGAGAGAAATAAAATGGAGAAGTTGCCCATAGTAACCATTCAGCTTGTAACTGCCATTTCAACCTGGAGAAGTGATAGAGCAGTGATAAGTGTAAGGTGATAACGCACCAACCAATCAGCTCCTAACTGTCATTTTTCAAACCGTAATGACTGGCTGGTGTGGTATCACCTTGCCCTTATCACTGCTTTATCAAGACTTTGGGCCTAATTCATATCTGATCGCAGCAGCAAATTTGTTAGCTAATGGGTAAAACCATGTGCACTGCAGGGGGGGCAGATATAACGTACAGAGAGAGTTAAGGTGTGTACATACAGTGAGATAAATCTGTAAGATTTTGTCTATACAGTATAGTCAAAGGGGCCTATGTATCAAAAATGTGATACGTTTTGACAATTTTTTCGTCACTTATCGTGTGTTTTTCGTGACTTTTTTTATTTTTTTCTTCGAAGTATGTATCATTTTTTTTTATCGAAAATGTGACTGTGATAAAAGCCCAAAAATGCAATAATTATCGCTCTACGTTTCGGTTGTTTTATATTGTTTTTTACTGCATTTCGAAAAAATGAAATTAAATGCACATGCTCTATTTCAGAGCTGGACATACACAGCGAGTTCCTTGGTGGCGTTCAGCACATACCTGACCTACGGCAGTAAGGAATAGCTAGTTTACTATGGGACACTTATTAGAAAACTGAAAGGGGAGGGAACTTTTACAAAGGTTATTATAATGACTGTTATAAACATGTTACTAAAATGAAATTCAACTGGCCTTTAGTAGTGTGTGCTGTTTACTTCCAACAGAACTATTGTCTCACAAACAAAACATCTATATATATATATATATATATATATACACACACACACACACACACACACACACACACACACACACACATATATATATATATATATATATATATATATATATATAGTTATATATATAGTTATATATATATATATAGTATGAGAGAATTTTTATGTGTGTATATATATATATATATATATAGTATGAGAGAATTTTTATATGTATATAATATACATCTCAAACAAACAACATTTAGAAAATATTAGCACATTTTTAGACTAGTTCAATATATAAGTATAATTTAGATAAAGAGAGATATTTTTAGCATATTCTTTTAGTATAAAAAGTAAATTTAGAGGTGGAACTACAAAAACAATCATGGCCTATTGCTAAACTAACCAGTAAAAGCTGGTGAAAAAAAGATATGAAAAGTTTCAGACAATTTTCACGATAATACAATGATACATAAGGTTCCCATTCATTTTCAATAGAGTTTGGAAAAGTTCGAAAATAAAATGCGAAAAGTAGATTTTGCAAAAAAACCTGATAAATAAAATCGAAAAACTTACATACATACAGACGATACTTAAAACATGCGAAAAGTATCAAAAATCAAAATGTATCTAATTTTTTAATGAAAAAAACTGTTAGATAGGCCCTAAAATCTTATGAAAAGTTAGTGCATATCTAGACAGCTTGCGATACAGACAGGGCCGGTTCCGGGGCTTCTTGCGCCCCGGGCGGCATTAGGGGGTGTGGCTTCATACAGGGGGCGTGGTCAGTTACGCCCCCTGTACTGTAGTAGGCTGTGCGGTGCGCGATGACGTCATCGCGCACCGCACAGCAAAGGTCCTCTCCATGAAGGAAAACTAGACGCTAAGCGTCTAGTTCCCTTCGTGGAGAGGACCTTCGCTGTGCGGTGCGCGATGACGTCAACGCGCACAGCACATCATTACAGTTAAGGTCCTCTCCAGGAAGGGAAGCTAGACGCGTAGCGTCTAGTTTCCCTTCACAGGGCAGCGGCTGCGGGGGGCACCACAGCAGCAGCGGATCTTGCCATGGTAAAGCACCCTCCGGATGGCGCCAGCGCCCCGGGCAAAAGTCCTGCTTGCCCGTGGCAAGATCCGCTACTGGATACAGATTCCATCCTGATGAGCACTCCTGCGGGGTCGGTATCGTAAGGCTAGATAGACTGTGCAGGCAAGTCAATATTGACTATCCAGTGTACTATCTAGTACAGGGGTGGGCAATTATTTCAGCTGGGGGGCCGCTTAACACTTCCAGCGAATATTCGAGGGCCATACACAAAATACACAAAACAAAATCCCCTTTTTACACATTACAGCAGACAGCGCCCCCCTTTTTACACATTACGGCAGACAGCGTCCCCTTTTTACACATTATGGCAGACAGCGTCCCCCTTTTTACACATTATGGCAGACAGCGTCCCCTTTTTACACATTACGGCAGACAGCGTCCCTTTTTTACACATTACGGCAGACAGCGTCCCCCTTTTTACACATTACGGCAGACAGCGTGCCCTTTTTTACACGTTACGGCAGACAGCGTGCCCTTTTTTACACATTACGGCAGACAGCGTGCCCTTTTTTACACATTACGGCAGACAGCGTGCCCTTTTTTACACATTACGGCAGACAGCGTGCCCTTTTTACACATTACAGCAGACAGCGCCCCCGTTTTTACACATTACGGCAAACAGGAAAGAAAGAAAGAGAAAGAAAGAAAGAAAGAGAATTATACTTACTCTCTCCGCTGGCTCAGGCTCCTCGGTGCAGCTTCTGCAGAGATCCCGGGCAAGGAGGGAAGGGAAGGAGGGAGCCGCAGCAGCGCTGTGTAATTGGTGGAGGCGCTGCTGCTGCTGTCCCTCTGCTTCACCATAGGCTGTTCTCCGCCGCTGCGAATGCTGGGATGCGCTTCCCAGCATTCACAGCGGCGGAGGGTAGCCTATGGTAAAGCAGAGGGACAGCAGCAGCAGCGCCTCTACCAATTACACAGTGCTGCTGCGGCTCACTCCTCCCCCTCCCTCCTCCTTCTCCCCCGTGCGCTCTTCTCCTCAGTCACTGACCGCCGCCAGGGCTGGCAACAGAAATATTGGGTCCCGATACACTGATATCTCTGGGGGCCCCCCTTGTCATACCCCCCCTTAGCCTTGACCCCCAACCTTAGCGGTAAGCACACCCCACCATCACACACAGCAGCCGTCCTACACAACCCCCGTCTTCCAAACTCACAGCAGTGGCCAACATTACCTCCCCCTCCAGTACAGAGCAGTGGCTGGAGTCAGAATCACAATACACCCCCCTTCCTCTCCCCCACAGCACACAACAGGCAGCATCCAGCACCCCAATCCATCATCCCTCCAGTACATAACAGTGGCCAAAGAGATACCCCCTTTCAGTATAGCTGCAGCCAGAGAGACCCCCCCCACCCACTGCATTTGACAGCCCCCTCTCCCACTCCACATACAACAGCCAGCATCCGACATTCCCTCCCCCACTCCACACACAGCAGCCGGCATCCAACACCCCCTCCACACACTGACCTGAGGCTGAGCTCTCAGCTGGGGGAAGTGAGGGGCGACCACGGGCCTGCAGATACTACTAAATGCTTTCAATTACACAGCGGGCGGTTCGCGGCTGGCGCAATGCCGTGACCTATACAATTATTTAAATCTATGCCATGCTGCTGGACTTTGGGGCTTGGGGCCTGGCCGCCGCTCCTGCTCACTGCCTGTTCCCCCGTGCCGCCCAGCGCATAACAGAGGAAATCCCAGTCAGCTGACCCTGTGACGTGACCGGGAATTCCTCAGCGGCCCCGCGTCTGGGAGCAGGGTAGCGCAATGACAAGCGGCTCAGCCTGTCGGGCCGCATGTCATTGCACTCTGATGGGGCACAGCGGGCCAGGCAGGATCGGTCCGCGGGCGATGGGCCTGTTGTCGTGCGATTGAGATGAATTGCTGAGACGGATTGCATGAAAAGTGTCTCATGCATGTCCTTTCCGTGCGATCGCAATGCGAGGCGTGCTCCCCTGTGTCTCCCATCGCAATCGCAGATCACACGTGCTGCACGTTATATTTATCTCAATCACACAGAAATAGGTTTAATAACGTTTGATTGCATGAGATAAATCACATGGAAAATATACACTCAAGTAGCACATCGCAATTGCAGGGCTCCCGGGAAGTTCCCAGCCAGATTGCAGGAAAAATAGATCCAACTCATTGCTGAGATAAAACTCCCTAGTGGATGGGGGCCTTTAGAAAATAGCAGGAAAAATGTCTCTGTTGGATTTTCCTCTGAATGTTTCAGTGGCCTTTCTGCTCTATCAGTGATCACATGGAAATACAATCAGGATGAACACAGAATGGCTGTGTGTGTAATACCCCTTTCACACCGCACAAATAACCCGGTATCGACCCGGCATATTGCTGGGTCGACACGGGTTGGCGTGCGGTGTGAAAGCGGTATAGCGAATCCCGGGTTGAATACCAGGTCAATGGCAGAGTAAACGGGCTCCCGGGTCGATGCGACCCCGGGACCCGTTCACTACACCAGGGAGATGCGGCGCGGAGATGATCTCATCTCCCAGCTCCGCCTCCACCCCCGCTGCCGGCTCTACCCCCCACCGCTATGGCAACCCGCCCGGCATATTGCTGGGTCAGGGAAGCCAGCGGCAGCGTCCAGTGCCGGATGCCACCCGGGAAGGACCAGTTTCCAGTTCCCGGGTGGGATCCGGCATTGGCGGTGTGAAAGGGGTATAACCAATCACTTTCTACACGTCAGCTTCTTGGCTCAGTTTGCTGAACTTGCTATGGTTGTACAGAAAATAAAAGTGATACTGTGCAATATTCAGCAGAGGCACATTGTCATAGGCAAATGATGTACTCTCTCTGTACTATCTAGAAGGTAACAGTAGATGAGTTACTATATCACATACTGTGCACATATGTACACTCAGCTTAGATCATATTGCTCTCCATTGAAGTAATGTAGCAGCTCAGAGACACGGTGTGCTATTCATATGATTAATGACCCTGGTCCTTATTGATGTGGCCGCATGCAGAAAACTGTGATGTCATTGTCTTACATCAAAGTAAAGAAGTCTGTCTTAAGTAAGAACAAAGTGAACGAATGGGGCATATAGTGTAAATATTATACCTGGGTGTATAATAACAAGCAGTACAAACAAAAGCTCGCTTAAATATTGCTGTACAGACTAAGGCAAAAACGACAACTTATTATTATAAAATGTATTAAACAAATAATCTAGTGTAGACACCCGCAATTTAATGTTTTCAGAGTTGTATCTCTGACCAAGAGTGATTGGTTTGTGGTGTGAAGCGGTGCTCTGCCTGTTACTAGGAAATACAGAATTGTTATCATGGGTTCTTACTATTATTAGATCGGCCTAGAAATGGCTCCTCCCACTATTTGCTGCTGCTGATTATACATGTTGAAGTCTCACTTTAACCAGAGCTATTTCACACAAAGAAGGTAATTAACAAAGGCACAACACATCTGGCTGGTAAATTTCATGATGATCTCATTAAACAGCCCTTATGGAGCACTTAGTTTGACATAGAAAACTGTGGGAATGATTCGGAACAGCGTGCAAACAAATCAGATACTCAATACTGAGTGATCGCTCGCAGTCCTCCCTTAACTGCAGCATGATCAACATGCTGCAGCATTTGAGGGGGGGGGGGTGTAGAGCGGGGCAGCAGCAAGACCATTCTACCGAACTGAACTTTGTAGTTGTACGGTGTTGCTTTCTTCCGGATGTGCATTTCTGTACAAATCTGAATCAGGCGCTGTGTAAGTGTTTGCGTCTAAATATAGAAAACATAATGGAATATAAACTCTAATGGAAGGACCTGGGCTGGGGGATAGGTGTCCCTTACTGCCATTGACTAGGTCCAAGATACACACAAAGAACAACAAGCCATGGAGGTGACATATATTGGAAGGTGCCATGCAGAAAATAAGACAAAAGCAGGTGCACACTTCAAGCACTAAGAATGCTAATAATCAGAACAATTATAATACTCTACAATTTTAACATAGAGCAATAATAAGGTTTCTTAGTACATGATTGGTCAAAAATTTAAGTCCACCTACCACAGCAAGGTGAACCTTTTATCAGGTGGGTCCCTAACATCCCTAATACTGACATATTATATACATTTATCTAGGACTTGCCTTTCATAGTGTTATTCTAATGTGCCGACTGCTATGCAATGACCATGCACTAATTAAAATCTCCTAAGAGTAGGAGAGTGGCGTGCTAGTCCAGACAGAAGGAGTCTCACCTTCAAGTTTACAATATATACACAAATACAGAGGGAAGAAAGGGAGGGTGGGCTGGATGGCACACCCCAATTTCAAACATAATAAGAGGTGCTACTATGCTGAGACTTATAGTGCCGCGCACGGAAAAAAAGACAAAAGCAGGTATACACTTCAAGCACTAAGAATGGAAGGTGTGCTGGATGGAATGTCGCAGTGGATGACCCACCCTCAAGTGGGCTTATAATCATCATCGAAAGCTCATCTAAGACTTGATTTTAGCCAGTAAAGAGAAACTGTCCAAAGTAATACACAATGTGCAGGTGTAGGCACAAGTTCATCAATACACTGTATTATCCAAAAGTGTATATATCTGACACACAATAGTTGTGTGTCCTCCTCAGGCTTTGTTCGTTTGCCGGTAAACAAATAAATAAAATAATAAATAATGCACAGTCCAAGTCACTCACAGTCCAAGTGTACAGCACTTAGGGTAATTTCTGTAGACGTTATACAGGACTGTGAGTGAATTGTCTCTGGATAGCAATAAAGGGAAGTGAGCCGCACAGCTTTGAAGCCCAGGGAGGATGTCTTGTACAGTGTCAACAGAAGGTGCTTCAATGAGCTTTGGCACCACTCTTTATCTTCCCTTTCCTGATTCAGTAGCAGTGACTCAAAGTTGCTGTCAGTAGGACATATTGTGGCCTGTCCAGAGTATTTTATTTATTTATTTATTACCAGTAATTTATAGCGCTCACATATTCTGCAGTGCTTTACAGAGAATATTTGGCCATTCATCATCACTCCATTCACCATTTGGCCATTCACCATCACTGTCCCAGTGGCGCTTATAATCTATATTAACTACCACATGTACACCACACTCATTCGTGCTAGGGTTAATTTTTGCTGGGGGCCAATTAACCTACCAGTATATTTTTGGATTTCGGAAACCACGCAAGCACATGGAGTATATACAAACTCCACAGAAAGTGGTGGGATGGTGGGATTCGAACCCATGGCCTCAGTCCTGTAAGGCAGCTGTGCTAAGCGTTACACCATCTGTGCTGCCCTCTTACTACTGTTCCTTACCAATTTCTCTAGTACATATATATTTATTGTCAATTGCAGGAAGAACCTCTTGAGATTTCCAGGTCTGTCGGAACATATATACCACGTATATAGGCTATGCTGGAATGCAGGGAAAATGGTTCCCATGATCTAAACTGTATACCTGCTCCAATTCAAACAAAAGAGGCAATTGCTGGCATATGTGCCTACTGTACACGTTACCATACATGCTATATTCCATAGTGCATTATAGTGTGTCTGGGCATTCATTCTGAGTCACATGCAATGTGGCTGTAGTTTCGGGCAGAACTAGAAGCCAGATTTATTATGCTAATGCAACAATCAATTCAACTAATGCGGAGGATCGTGCATCTGCAAGCAGAAATCTGTGCGATTTTATGCCACAACAGTGTCATCATTAGTATCTGTTCTTGCCCCAGCCTCATGCTGAAGCCGCATATACATGGTGTGACATAACTACCGATGTGGACTATATAGTCCATATCTGTAGAAAACATTGTGCCTATTCCACCGTGTGTATACAGCTTGTGATGCCGATGCGCACTCCCGCAGGGTCGGTATCGCAAGAAAAAAATAGATTGCAGGCAGGTCAATTTTGACTAGAAAGATGTACAGTCTGGTACATAGTATAGTCAAAATTGGCCATAGTCAAAATCTCACCGTGTGTATATTCAATATCAGTGGTTCTGGGCTCCAGGGAGTTCAAGGGAAATCGCATAGTGCAAATCGGCCACATAGGCAGAATCGCACCATGTGTAGGCCCCTTTAGTGCAAGAGATCCACCAGAGATCCACCAGAAACAGGCTTCCTTCGCCATGAACATGGCCCAGGATCACACAGAGCTTTACATACACGCCCAGTTACCACCCAGAAACGCCCACTTTCATGGAAAGAGAGTTCCGGTCCAGTTCCAGCCGACTCAGAATTGCATGCACCGTGTGCCAAAACTCGCCGTTTACGTCGGTGCACAGAGATCCATCTGACAGAATCAGGTCCCCCAGCCTACATATAGGATTATAGTACATGACAGTAGGTGAGCAGCGCTGTAACAAGAATAAAAGTGGAACGATACAATTAATTATTATGGAAAAGCGGTAACTAGAGATAATATTGGAGAGAGATCAAGTACTAATCAGTCAGCTCTAACTGTCACTTTACAGGCTGTGTTTGAAAAATATCAATCCAGTTGATACTTTATCTCTCTCCAAGGTTCAGGGTCATATTAACCCATGACCAGGCTTTCGGGTATTTTGGGCCCCCTCTGGCATTTCAGTCTTTTACCCCACTACGGCTGACGTCTGGAAAGCAGAGCTTAGTATTACACGGACACCGAAACCCATTAAAAATAAAGTCTGCTGAGCTATTTTCTGACAGCACAATCTTTCCTTCTTTTCTTTTCGCTTTTTCGCTTTTAAAATAGTGCTAGTGTGCTATTGGTCCACTGCCTCCCCCCGACTATGAGTGTGCCTTGCTACGATGCAGAGTACAGAGGGGGTCATTCCGAGCTGTTCGCTCGCTAGCAGTATTTAGCAGCTGTGCAAACGCATAGTCGCCGCCCACGGGGGAGTGTATTTTCGCTTTGCAGGAGTGCGAATGCCTGTGCAGCAGAGCGGCTGCAAACACATTTTGTGCAAAACAAGACCAGCCCTGTAGTTACTTATCCTGTGCAATGATTGCTGCAACGAGTGACACGGTAATGACGTCAGATACCCGCCCAGCAAACGCCCGGTCACGCCTGCGTTTTTTCCAAACACTCCCAGTTGACACCCAGAAACGCCCTCTTCCTGTCAATCTCCTTGCGATCGGCTGTGCGACTGAAAGCTTCGCTAGAACCTGTGCAAAACCACAATGCTCTTTGTACCCGTATGTCGGGCGTACGCATTGCGGTGCATACGCATGCGCAGATTAGCCGTTTTTTCCTTGATCGCTACGCAGCAAACAACGGCAGCTAGCTATCAACTCGGAATGACCCCCAAAGTGCCTATAACAGAGGTTCTCAAACGCAGTCCTCAAGGCACCCCAACGATCCAGGTTTTAAGTATAACCATGCTTGGCCACAGGTGACTTAATTAGCACCTCAGTCAATTTGATTTATCCATCTGTGCTGAGCCATTTATATACCTAAAACCTGGACCGTTGGGGTGCCTTGAGGGCCGCCTTTGAGAACATCTGGCCTATAACCTTTGGAGCCCTAGGCTGTAGGTAAAAGAATTAATGGGCCCCTAGTCAGCCTGATGGATAATACTGCCCTGCCAAGGTTTCATACATTTCCACCATCTGTGTGTAACCCCAATTAGCAGGAACTGACATACCCAGCAAATCACAAAGGGTGCTATATGTCTTAGGCAAAGCACACCTGACACAAGTACAGAAGCACACAGCACACGTGTGCCCGCCCCTCCCACCGTGTGACCCCGTATAACCTGCTCTCAACTTGAAAACTGTTATTATTTATTTACTATGCATATCCTGTACTTTTGCGATTTACAGCATTAATGGCAATTTATTCCTACTATAATAAATCATTGGTTCCCTTGCCATTATGTATCTAATCCCAAAGTAGCAGCATCCCCCGGTGTCATTAGCAGTTTACAAAGGGACACAATGATAAACAGAGTGTTTATTTTATATTGCTCATCTCTTCCAGCACATCTGACCTCTATGAGACCACACGGTGCCCCAGCTTCTGTTGGCGGTTCTCTCATCCACACCCGCCTGACCTCTCAGCTTCTGCTCATACCTTTTATGTGTGTGTTATTTGACATACAGTATGCTGGGATATTGCTGCCAAGGCTCTGGCAGGGAAAATATTACGCTAGTGTGATCATCTAGGTCTGCAGCCAGGGGCATTAGCAATCTAGTGGAATAAATAATGTATTCTATCATTTTTCACTGTGCCGTATAATCACAGGTGACATGCCCTCACACATACATACTACTATCACAGACTTCATTCATAAAGCCCGTCAGTAGCTGTAACCTGAAACTCCCAACCGTCCTATGTTTCCGATTACATGGCGCCTGCTTAAAAAGTTTTTTTTCCTTCTTACATTCTTCCGCTTTAATAAATATGCACCTACAAAAAAATAAAAACTGCATAAACCTCTTTCTTCGTGCCGCAGCTTCCCTAGAGAGGGTGGGGGGGGTGCTATAAATGCGAAATTTCCTGCCCTTTCTCAGTCCCTGCATTAAGGTGAAACAAGGGAGGCGTGTATTCTTGTTTGTAGCTGAATTCTTTTCCAGAGGGTTCAAAGAGCGTTTCATGAACAGCGCAGCTTGTTTGCTCAGCGTGATGTTGTAAATTAGGTTGTGTCTTTTGGAAGATTCCTCTGCAAATATGTCTGCTGGCAGGGCAATAAATAGGTCTTTTTGAGGTTTGGGGGCATTCTGTGCTGCAGAGTAACCTCTGAAAGGGCAGTCCTGGAACTTAAAGGCTTTAATGATAAACAAGCAGCACTTTTTTTGTGGACGTTGATTTTTGATCCTAAAGATATTGTATGGAATAGATACGATGGAACCGTTACAGGATATCATCTCCCATCCCCCCAGTAAGCAATCAGAACATTTCCAGTGTTGTAAAAATTAGGACTGTTCTGTTAAAACCAGGAGGTGTCTGAAGTGTATGGATATCGCTGTGGCAGTGCAAAGGGTTAAGTCCATTCTTGTATATTGATCAAGGCGGTTATTGAGTAAAGAGGGAAGACTTCAAAGAGACAGACATCTATGATAAAGTTCAAAGCAGTTGTAAACAGGTGGTCACAGAGAGTTCAGGGTTGGCGCATTGTTGGAATATGAAGGTGAGGAGAGAAGAGGTAGGGAGACAATACACTTGGTAGGTGGCCTAGTCAGCAGGCCAGGACCTCCTTGTTACAACACACGGCAAAGAGGAAGAGATAAAAGTGCAATTACTTGGCTAAAAGGAACAATACATCTAACCATGTCCTATTTATTTATTTATTTATTTATTGCTTTCCAAAGTAGGCACACATTTTGATATAAAAGTTAACTGACATTGTTAAATCCTGCTAAATAGAAACATGTACTCAAACACAGGTGTAGGCTAATAGGCCCTGCACATTTAAAGATCAGCCACCGAGCTGCCCGACGGCGGATACGGGTGACCCGGCGGCAGGGGGCAGTGACGGGGGGAGTGAAGTTACTTCACTCCCCCCGTCACACGGCTCCATAGAACTGCAGGCAATTATGGACGAGATCGTCCATATCGGCCTGCATGCACAGCCGACAGGGCACCAGCGATGAACGAGCGCGGAGCCGCGCATCGTTCATCGCTGGTGACTCCACACTCAAACATATGAACGATATCTCGTTCATTAATGAACAAAATCGTTCATATATTGCAGTCAAATCACCCAGTGTGTAGGGCCTATTAGATCTGGACAAATTTGAGGGGGAACTAATCTCCTCAATTTGCCCTGTATTGTTTAGATTACACCTGTAAAGAATCTGAGAGACTGTTCTGAAACCGTTTTCAAATCAGAAAGTTTGCTAGATGGACAAGTAAAATGACTGCCGGTGATTACAGAGGGGCAGATGTATTAAGCCTGGAGAAATGATAAAGCAGTGATAAATGCGAGGTGATAACACACTAGCCAATCAGCTCCAATATGTAAATTGACAGTTAGGAGCTGACTGGCTGGTGCGTTATCACCTTGCACTTATCACTTTTCCAGGCTTTATACATCTGCCCCAGTAGTGCCTTATTCACAGTGAAGGCAGCCATCTTATGTGCTGAGACAATGGACCCGATGGTTTACCTCAAATCCGATGGTGTGGGGTCTGTGCAGGCGCAAGACCCGTTCTGATTGACTTGCTACGGTGTTTGGGGGGCGGAGCATGGGGTTGGCACTCAGCACTGTTTTGCGGGCAAGACGGGCCCAGGGTATGCGTATTGGATCTGACTGCTAGAATTGAACAAGCTTCAGCTTACCCAGGCTGACCAGTGCCTAAAAACATTGCGAATCGTAACCGATGGTCACGATGGTTGTGATGGTGACCCTCAGATTGAGCACTCAGAACCTTGCTAATGCAACCAGCAGGCATCCATCTCCTAACAGACACCTCCTGCTGCATTAGAATTTTAATTACATGGACCTGCACAGCCACTTCCTTGCTACTGTGCAGCTCCATACAAACATGAATTAGGTCCAGTGTAGGACTAGTGCTGCTGTGATGTCAGTGGCTCCTAGTAAATTGATATGCTGACAGAGTGGCTGCTTCCACTGTCTTCAGGCTACAGGATAAAGATAGAGGGGTCTGATTCAGAGGTGAAGGCAGTTGCACGCGTAGTTTCAGTGCCGCTCGCTCAGCGGCGTCTCACATCTGCCGCTCACGCACATGAGCAGGAACATTGCTTACATCATTGGACCTCTGACCAACCCCAGGCTCTCAGACAGAGCGTCTCACCTAAGACTCTAGGCCTCCCCAGCTGCCAACAAATTTGCAATGGCTGTCTATGGAATGCCCAGAAAATGAACCAACATGCCTTCATTTTTATAGCCACCCCTAATACCTCCCCCAAACGCTGGCTGCTTGTCACTTACATTACGAATAAATCCTTTGTGCATGCGCTATAGCTAATCAATTGCAGCACCTGCGTAGTGCATCACAACCAATAGTGTTTAATTGGTTCAATACTACACCATGTGTACATCTCGTTAATTACAGCAGTGCCCGATAATTATCTAATTAAAATCATTAGGCTAAATAAGGCATGTTGATAATTGTAGTAAGCGGATGGTTAGGTATAACGGTAAACGTAGTCAGAAGATAACCTCTGACCTGCAGCCATCTTATCCACTTTAGCCACTACATGTCTGGCCCAGTTGGACATCAGCGCTACCGCCTGTCCTTCTCTCTGGGAACCCCACAGCGTTTGCCCATGTCTGGTTCCAATCACTGGGCTACATTATTTTCATAGGCAGATAAACATTCTTCTGTGTGAACCTTTTGTATGTCTTATCAGTTTGAGTGCCCAGTGCTGAAGATTCTTTGGTGCTCTATATATAAACAATGATGATGATGGATAAATTAGATATGAATGTATCACCATATGATTAGCCGTGTTTAACCAGTGAGCAATAAATAGCTCAACCATACTGATCACCTGAGACTATAACACAACACTGCATGGATTATTTTCTGGGTGCATTTGTGCATACTTTATGCTTCACTGATTTGTTGTTTGATCCTTGTAGCTTTTCTTTTCATAAATCACTTTGACCAGAGGCAAACGCAGGGTTTCTGGAGAGGGGTTTCCAAGTGTTTGATTTTAGAGCTTTTGCCGTCAGCCCATGAAGGACCAGGCTATAGTCTGCCCCACACAAAGTGCAGGTCATGTAATACAGTACTTCAGACGGGTTCAGTATGTATTACAGGCGGATACATACTGAATATCCCAACAGCAGCATCCCACCCACCAGAATGCTGGCAGCGGGGCAATCGCAAAGAGTCCACTTGCGGGCTCACTGTGCTCACCACGCTGTGGGCTCGGTGGCTTGCTGCGCTCACCACAGGATCTATTCCCACTCTATGGGTGTCGTGGGCACCCACGAGTGGGAATAGTCCTCTTACGCTTGGATTCCAGTGGCGGCATTGTCGGCTGTCGGGATTCCGGCGTCGGTATACTGACCATCGGCATCCCGACAGCAGGCAAACTCAACGCATCCGCTTCAGACATATGCAGGCCCAATGATCAATATAACCCACTTACCATATTCTCTCTCTGGTGCGATGATTGAGCACTCAGATCCACAGACACACACACAGCAGACTTGGTAGGAAATTCTGCTGCCACTGGGCACATGCAGCAGCTCCATTCCACCCTTTATGCTGCATTTGGTGGCTGATGGCCAGGCTGTGGATTAAGGGGGTTTCCGGGCAACTAAAAACCCTGCTGTGTTTTCAGTCATTTATGACAGTGCAAATCTACAGCATGAAGCCTTTATCTGCCATCATGCACCAACTGCATAATTGCGCAACGGGCGTCTACAGGACTGCAAGCTTTTGCACTGCGCTGTGGGTACAGATTGAGGCCTGATTTGCTAAGTGGGCATTAGGCTCACAAACACACCTACTGTTGTTTTTAAATGAGTAAAAAAAGTGCATGTAGTCAAAGGTCTCTTAATTTTGGCAGTATTTGTGCCAAGCAGTTCTGCTGACTGATTCTATCTGCTCCTGAGATACCTATTTCCTTTAGTATCGCTGCGTCTGTTTGTGCCGTTTTTCATATTCCATGAGAACCTGGGCATGTTATTTTGAGAAAACAACACACGTCTTTGTATAATGGCCCGGCTGCTCCCTGCGCGTATAAAACGATTACTTATCAGCTCCCCTTAGCCCAGGGAATTTTTAAGCTGTTTAACAAATTCCAATATAACCACAAAGTCATGGCCAGGATCACCTCAGGCAGGGCAAGTTAATCCGTCAAATTACAGATATTGTGGCAAGCATCTCCACCTATTATCTGCAGGTTATTTACTAGCCATCTTCCATATTTTCGTTTTCACTTCATTTGTGGGATGCTAGAGAAATGTGCCCCCAAGAGTTCAGGCTTGTTCTAATGAAACATTGCATGCTGATAGCTAGACCAGGCAACAGGTACTCATTGATTGCAGATGATTATAAGTGAGTGGTGATTACAGCTCCAAGCGGGAGATGTACTAAGCAGTGAAAAGAGTGGAGAAATGAGCCAGTGGAGAAGTTGCCCATGGCAACCAATCAGCATTGAAGTAACATTTACATACCTCCCAACATGACCAATTCCAGGAGGGACACAATGTTCTCTACCTGGACTTCCCTCTTAATATATGATTGGTGTCACCTGTGTTTAACTATTTCCTTGATAACAAAGGTGTTTCAACGCAGGTGATTGCAAGCATAACTTATGAAGGAAGTCCAGGTAGAGCGCATTTTGTCCCTCTTGGAATCGGTCATGTTGGAAGGTATGCATTTATAATTTGCATATTTTAAAATTATTCAGAGCAGCTGATTGGTTGCGAAGAGCAACTTCTCCACTGACTCACTTCTCCACTATTTTCACTGCTTAGTACATCTCCCCCAGAGTGTTAATGGCATATTTTTTTATTATTATTATTATTATTATATTTTATTTATGAGGCACCACAAGAGTTTTGCAGCGGCATACATACGACACACATTAGAACAATACAGGGTATACAGCATTCCTCCCAACATGACCGTCTCCAGGAGGGACAGAATGCTCTGCTTCTGGAATTCCCTGTTAATGTATGATTGCCATCGGGATGCGGTCAAGATCCCGCCGGACAGAATCCCGGCGGTCGAAATACCGACACGGGGATCCCGACCGGCACAATCCCAACATATTCTCCCTCTGTGGGTGTCCACGACACCCTTAGAGGGAGAATAAATTAGTGTGCCGAGCGTAGCGAGGCACCGTGGCCGCAGCGTGGATAGCGCAGCGAGCCCGCAAGGGGCTGCGTTGCGCTCGCCCCCTGTCGGGATTGTGCCAGTCGGGATCCCGGTGTCGGTATTCCGACCGCCGGGATCCCATCCGGCGGTATTTCGTACTGATCCCTTGCCATCATCTGTGCTGAAACACCTTTCTTATCCATTTACCTGTTCAAAACAGGTGCTGGCAATGATACAATAAGAGAAAAGTCCAGGAGCAGAGAGCATTGTGTCCCTCCTGGAGAGGGTCATGTTGGGAGGTATGTACAGAACTTAATATTACAGACATAGGCGTGCACAGCACATTTTATTAGGGGGTGCACCGTCGGAGGGGTGTGTCTAGCACCGCCTTTTGGGTGTGTCTAGCACCATCTATTGACGTCAACGCAATATAAAATATCCACCCTTGTGCCAAGCCTAATAAAGCAGATACATTGTCAGAAGTTGTGGTGTGTACCAAACAAACACCCCTGATGGCACTCACTGCAATTACAAAGCTCCTCCTCAGCCTGGTCTGGCTGCCCCTCTCTTTCCCCTGCAAGCTGCAGCAGCTTACTTACAAGTCAGCCACTCACTGACACTGACAGTCGCAGACTAGTACTGCTGCTGCTGGAAAAATTAGTGACGTGTCAATGCTGCTGCCGGCCGCCTGCCAGTATTGAATTTCTCTTCCTAAGAGGAACGCTGGCTGCATGCTGATCCTCATCAGTGTCTGGAGTTGGCATAGCATAGAAGGAGAGAGGTGGGCATGTGGCGGGTGTGATAGGTGGGCGGTGGCATCCTTGATTAACCCAGGCGTCTGGTCAGTAATGCAGTCCTGACAGGGTGCAGCATAGAGGGGACAGTAATCAGCCTGCTCGGCGATCGTTGCATCAGGCATGGGAGATCGAGGTGCCAGACATTAGGGGGTGCCTGTGCGCACCAGGCACCCCCCCTGCGCACACCTATGATTACAGAACACTAAAACAGGGCACACTAACAATTAGCAGCACAGTTCTCAGTGCACAATACAGCTGAGATGTAAGGAAGGAAAGAAGTAGAAGTAATCGGCGTACTACTGGGGGCAGGCAGCTGTTGGAAGAGATGAACAGTCACGAGAGAGAGGAAATGCAGGTATAGACAGTCACTGAGTAGTAGAGATCTGTAATTGAAGTGCAGGAGAAGAGGGCTGTGAGCACAGGAGAGAAGAGGGCCCTGCTCCACGGAGCTTACAATCTAGTAAAATACACAAGAAGCACCATGTACTGTATACATTGTGAAGGAAAGCTTTCTTCTCCCTAATGCTTCCCTGATGTGTAAAATGAAATAAGAATGTTGCAATTTATTCCACTAGACAAAAAAAAAATTGTTTATTATCTTTAATTATATTTAAAGCAATGTGCTCCATCAGATAACTTTAGTTAATTTATGTATAGTATATGCACTCCTGTGCAAATTGTACTAAATACATAAAAGGTAAATTGTTTGCTTTACAGTCATGTCTTTATATAACTAGGCAGAGTTGTTTATTTTCATTGCTCTTTGAAGAGACAGAACTCTGATGTCTGAGTAAAATGTATGTAGTGCAGACGGCTCAGTGGATCTGTGATGTAACCCACTGCCATGGAAATAAACAACTGTCTAATGATATAAACACAGTGCTGAAAAGCATAGTAAAGTTAAAATTACAAATCTCATATGATTGTGCAGAAGTGTATATAGAAAAGCTAAATATTAGTGGAAATAGTTAACCTAAATTGAAATAAATAATTAGATGTGCAAAGATGCGCTAAATCCAGAGAATATAATATCACAGTAATAGGCCCTACACATTGGCCGATCCGCCGCTGAGCTACCCGACAGCGGATACGGCCGACGGGCGACCCGGCGGCGGGGGGGCAGTGACGGGGGGAGTGAAGTTACTTCACTCCCCCCGTCACACGGCTCCATAGACCTGCAGACAAATATGGACGAGATCGTCCATATTGGCCTGCATGCACAGCCGACAGGGTACCAGCGATGAACGAGCGCGGGGCCGCGCTTCGTTCATCGCTGGTGCCTCCACACTGCACGATATGAACGTTATCTCGTTCATTAATGAACGAGATCGTTCATATCGTGCAGTGATGTCGGCCAGTGTGTAGGGCCTATAAGTTAAATGCAATACAAACTACACCTGGCCAGTGATACAATTAAAAGCACAAACTCTCATATAAAACAATTATATAATAATTAGGACAATGCATTTGCTGAATATTATTAATAGCCTGTCCATATGTAGAAAAGCAATGGCTAGTATAATGCAGAAATATTAGGATGTAAATTTTCCCAGCTCACAATGAATCCAAATCTGTATTAGTATGACTTGTTAGTATTCTATATATAAATGAGTGTGTATTGATCTGTAGTTCAGATTATATTTTATATGAAATGGTTATCTGGGTTCAGCGTTTCCTCACATATCTAATTATATATTTTTCTACTGATGGTTCCAGTAATCCCTCCTACTGTAGCAGTATCTCCCAGATAAATTGTTTTAAACTGAGGCCAGTACCCGGCTTTTTTGTTGATTTGTTGTTTTTTAAAAATGAAAATAAATGTACTTATCAGTGCAAGTTTTAGCAAATGACCAGGTCCGCTGATGGGCGTAATGGTCCAGATAGGAAGGTATTCCCTCCTGCTTCAGTTGGCCTTGTTCAGGGTTGTCAAAGCCCCTCCTCTGCTTCACATATACGTCTACTCTACGGAGGACCGCAGTTGTGGTCATGGATTTAGCTTTGGGTGGACTCAGGGGCCCATAATATTTGCGGTTATTTCCCCTAAAACACCCGCTTCGGGGGTTAGCCGCAAATATTAAGTATCCCTGGTTACTAAAGGAGAGACCGCAGTAGATATCTTCGGTACCAGATTCGATACATACATTTCCTCAGCAGCCACATCCCCCATGGGTTTTTATGGTGAATGCGATGCTGCCAGATGTATCAGTATCCGGAATTATTATTGTTATCCTTTATTTATATAGCGTCACGAGGGTTCCGCAGCATCCATTACAGAGGTCAAAATCAAATAAGCAAGACAATAAACAGTGACTTTGGGGTATATTCAATACCTGTCTGATCCTATCCGACGGAAACCTTTTACATTGATTCAGAATCCAGACATTACCCTCCGCGATATCACCCACTCTATCCGTTACATTTGCAGAGTCAGGTCCTCTGGGGATCTGGGCGCGGCTGTGGCTGGAAGGCACTTCTGTGACATCACGCGCAGAGGAGGCTCCGGGGCTCAGAGAGTATGCGGCGCAGGGAGGGCTATGAAAGCCTTCCGCTGCGCAGCTTTCATACACATCTATGCCAGTGGCCGCAGCAGCTTTTGTTCTACCTGCACCGCGGCTAGGGAGTGGGGATTGTTGATACCAGAAGGGGCAGGCGGACTGGCAGCAGGACATAGAATGCTGCAGTAAAAGGATTTTTTGTTTTTCCCTATCTACAACGCAGAGACTTGCTGCAGATGCAGTGGCATACCCTCCAGCTGTACCTGTTTGGCAGGTACAGTACCTTTCTTTTATGGTCTGTACCAATTTTTGGGTCTCCAAACTTCCATTGAAAGTATAGGAAAAGGGGCATGGCCACAACACTGTACCCGTGGCCACGCCCCCTTTTCGAATTTGTCCCGATTTCTATGTGTAAATTGTTGAAGGGTATGTTGCATACCCTCCAACATTGTACACGTAAAAACCGGTACAAACAAGGAAAGGGGGCGTGGCTGCGGGTAAAGGGGGGCGTGGCCACGCCCCCTTTCCTATACTTTCAATGGAGATGCAGTGAGTAAAAAATCGATACAAAGCCCTTTTTGGCCGGTAATGACCTTAAAAAAACGGTACTGTACCGGCCAAAAAGGTACAGTTGGAGGGTATGATGTTGCTGCAGATGCAGTGGGCCTATTTTGGGGTGTGGAGCTGGAGCTGCAGCGCCATCAGCCCCAGAGCCGGCCCTAACCAATATGATGCCCTAGGCAAGATTTTGGCTGGTGCCCCCTAGCACCACCGCTGGTTCTGCCTCTGACCTTGCACCTCTTTCCCAGCACCATCACCCCTCACCCATAGCAGTCCTTGTACCCCCTATATATATATATTTTTTTTTTATGATAAACTTTGCAGTCAGATTTACTAGAACCATTACGGAAACAAGGTACAGTTACCCCCTATATTTTAAATAGGAACAGTTCGCACATTTGACGCACAGCCCAAAAAGGGGCATCTTCTTGCTGGCAAGGGGCATGGCCACACAATAGTAACCCCAATTCCAATTACGCCACACAGTGCTGCAACTTTATTCACATTTGATCTTGCGATAGTATCCATAAATCAGATTACATCACACAGTAGTATCACTTTACCTTATAAACGTTACTCCTCACAGTAGAGCCCCTTATTCACATTACATCACACTGAATTGCTCCTTATTCACATTACACCACACCTTATTGCTCTTTATTCACATTAGACGACACAGTAGTGCCCTTTCTATTTGCAACGCCACATAGTAGAGCACCTTATACACATAATGCCACACATTAGTAATGCATTTATACACAATTCCACACAGTAATGCCCCTTACACATATGAGACACATTAATGTCCTTATAAACATAATGCACCTCACACATTATGACAACCTTTATTAATGCCCTTTTACACATAATGTCCCTTACACATATGCCGCACATTATTAATGCCCTTGGAGGTCATTCCGAGTTGTTCGCTCGCAAGGCGATTTTAGCAGAGTTGCTCATGCTAAGCCGCCGCCTACTGGGAGTGAATCTTAGCATCTTAAAATTGCGAACGAAGTATTCGCAATATTGCGATTACACACCTCGTAGCAGTTTCTGAGTAGCTTCAGACTTACTCGGCATCTGCGATCAGTTCAGTGCTTGTCGTTCCTTGTTTGACGTCACAAACACTCCCAGCGTTCGCCCAGACACTCCTCCGTTTCTCCGGCCACTCCTGCGTTTTTTCCGGAAACGGTAGCGTTTTCTCTGACGTCCTAGTGGATGCTGGGAACTCCGTAAGGACCATGGGGGATAGCGGCTCCGCAGGAGACAGGGCACATCTAAAGAAAGCTTTAGGATCACCTGGTGTGCACTGGCTCCTCCCCCTATGACCCTCCTCCAAGCCTCAGTTAGATTTTCTGTGCCCGACGAGAAGGGTGCACACTAGGGGCTCTCCTGAGCTCTTTGTGAAAGTTTTAGTTTAGGTTTATTATTTTCAGTGAGACCTGCTGGCAACAGGCTCACTGCATCGAGGGACTAAGGGGAGAAGAAGCGAACTCACCTGCGTGCAGAGTGGATTGGGCTTCTTAGGCTACTGGACATTAGCTCCAGAGGGACGATCACAGGTTCAGCCTGGATGGGTCACCGGAGCCGCGCCGCCGGCCCCCTTACAGAGCCAGAAGAGCGAAGAGGTCCGGAAAAATCGGCGGCAGAAGACTTTCCTGTCTTCAGATAAAGGTAGGCGCACAGCACCGCAGCTGTGCGCCATTGCTCTCAGCACACTTCACACTCCGGTCACTGAGGGTGCAGGGCGCTGGGGGGGCAGCGCCCTGAGACGCAATAAATCGATAGAAAACCTTTTATGGCTAAAATAAATGCATCACATATAACTCCTGGGCTATATGGATGCATTTAACCCCTGCCAAAACATACAAGAAAACGGATGATAAGGACGCCGAGAAAGGGGCGGAGCCTATCTCCTCAGCACACTGGCGCCATTTTCCCTCACAGCTCAGTTGGAGGGAAGCTCCCTGGCTCTCCCCTGCAGTCACTACACTACAGAAAGGGGTTAAAAAAGAGAGGGGGGCACAAATTAGGCGCAGTATAAACAATACAGCAGCTATAAAGGGAAAAACACTTATATAAGGTTATCCCTGTATATATATAGCGCTCTGGTGTGTGCTGGCAAACTCTCCCTCTGTCTCCCCAAAGGGCTAGTGGGGTCCTGTCCTCTATCAGAGCATTCCCTGTGTGTGTGCTGTGTGTCGGTACGTTTGTGTCGACATGTATGAGGAGAAAAATGATGAGGAGACGGAGTAGAGTGTCTGTAATAGTGTTGTCACCCCCTGGGGGGTCGACACCTGAGTGGATGTACTGTTGAAATTGCGTGACAGTGTCAGCTTTGTATAAAAGACAGTGGTTGACATGAGACAGCCGGCTACTCAGCTTGTGCAGGTCCAGACGTCTCATACAGGGGCTCTAAAGCGCCCGTTACCTCAGATACAGACGCCGACACGGATACTGACTCCTGTGTCGACGGTGAAGAGACAACCGTGATTTCCAATAGGGCCACACATTGCATGATTGAGGCAATGGAAAAAGTTTACACTCTTCTGATAATATAAATACCACCAAAAAAAGGGGTATTATGTTTGGTGAGGAAAAACTTCCTGTAGTTTTCCTGAATCTGAGAAATAAAATGAGGTGTGTGATGATGCGTGGGTTTTCCCCCCGATAACAATTGATAATTTCTAAAAAGTTATTGGCAGTATACCTTTTCCCGCCAGAGGTTAGGGTGCGTTGGGAAACACCCCCTAGGGGGGATAAGGCGCTCACACGCTTGTACAAGGGCTCTACCCTCTCTGGAGATGGCCGCCCTTAAGGATCCTGCTGATAGAAAGCAGGAGGGTATCCTAAAATGTATTTACACACATACTGGTGTTATACTGCGACCAGCAATCGCCTCAGCCTGGATGTGCAGTGCTGGGTTGGCGTGGTCGGATTCCCTGACTGGAAATATGATATCCTAGATAAGGACAGTATATTATTGCCTATAGAGCAATTAAAAGATGCATTTCTATATATGCATGATGCACAGCGGAATATTTGCCGACTGGCATCAAGTATAAGTGCGTTGTCCAATTATACCAGTAAAGTGGTCAGGTGATGCGGATTCCAAACGGCATTTGGAAGTATTGCCTTAAAAGAGGGGATGTACCCCAGGTCGCCTCTCAAAATAAGACGCCGTATTATCAGGCGCAGGCCTGGTTGGCAAGCGGACAAAAGGGTTCCTCTTTTCTGCTCGTGACAGAGGGAGAGGAAAATGGCTGCAGAGATCAGCCAGTTCCAAGGAACAGAAACTCTTTTCCGCCTCTGCCAAGCCCTCAGTATGACGCTAGGGCTTTACAAGTTCAGGCACGGTGGGGTCCCGTTCTCAATGAATTTCAGTGCGCAGTGGGCTCACTCGCAAGTAGACCCCTGGATCCTTCTGGTAATATTTCAGGGGTACAAATTGGAATTCGAGACGTATCCCCCTCGCCGTTTCCAAAGGTCTGTTTTACCGACGTCTCCCGCTGACAGGGAGGCAAGTTTGGAAACCATTCACAAGCTGTATTTCCAGCAGGTGATAATCAAGGTACCCCTCCTGCAACAGGGAACGGGGTATTATTCCACACTATTGTGGTACCGAAGCCAGACGGCTCGGGGAGACTGATTTTAAAATCTAAAATCTAAAATCTTTGAACACTTGCATACAGAGGTTCAAATTCAAAATTGAGTCACTCAGAGCAGTGATTGCAAACCTGGAAGAAGGGGACTACATGATGTCTCGGGACATCAAGGATGCTTACCTTCAGGTCAAAATTTACCCTTCTCACCAAGGGTATTTCAGGTTATGGTACAGAACTGTCACTATCAGTTCGGACGCTGCCGTAGGGATGGTCCACGGCACCCCGGGTCTTTACTGAAGTAATGACCGTAATGATGATATTCCTTCGAAGGAAGGGAATTTTAGTTATCCGTTACTTGGACGATTCCCTGATAAGGGTAAGATCCAGGGAACAGTTGGAGATTGGTGTAACACTATATCAGGTAGTGTTGCGGCAGCACGATTGGATTCTCAATATTCCAAAATCGCAGCTGGTTCCGACGTCTTGTCTTCTGTTCCTAGGGATGATCCTGGACACAGTCCAGAAAGAAGGTGTTTCTCCCGGAGGAGAAAGCCAGGGAGTTATCCGAGCTAGTCAGGAACCTCCTAAAACCGAACCAAGTCTCAGTGCATCAATGCACAAGGGTTCTGGGTAAAAATGGTGGCTTCCTACGAAGCAATCCCATTCGGCAGATTCCACGCAAGACTTTCCAGTGGAACCTACTGGACAAATGGTCCGGGTCGCATCTTCAGATGCTTCAGCGGATAACCCTGTCACCGGGGACAAGGGTATCCCTCCTGTGGTGGTTGCAGAGTGCTCATCTTCTAGAGGGCCGCAGATTCGGCATTCGGGACTGGGTCCTGGTGGCCACGGATGCCAGCCTGCGAGGCTGGGGAGCAGTCACACAGGGAAGGAATTTCCAGGGCTTATGGTCAAGCCTGGAGACATCTCTTCATATAAACATTCTGGAACTAAGGGCCATTTACAATGCCCTAAGTCAAGCGAAACCCCTGCTTCAGGGTCAGGCGGTATTGATCCAATCGGACAACATCACGTCAGTCGCCCACGTAAACAGACAGGGCGGCACGGGAAGCAGGGGGACAATGGCAGAAGCTGCAAGGATTCTTCGCTGGGCGGAAAATCATGTGATAGCACTGTCAGCAGTGTTCATTCCGGGAGTGGACAACTGGGAAGCAGACTTCCTCAGCAGACACGACCTTCACCCGGGAGAGTGGGGACTTCACCCAGAAGTCTTCCACCTGATTGTAAACCGTTGGGAAAAACCAAAGGTGGACATAATGGCGTCCCGTCTAAACAAAAAACTAGACAGATATTGCGCCAGGTCAGGGGACCCTCAGGCAATAGCGGTGGACGCTCTGGTAACACCGTGGGTGTACCAGTCAGTGTATGTGTTCCCTCCTCTGCCTCTCATACCAAAAGTACTGAGAATCATAAGAAGGAGAGGAGTAAGAACTATACTCGTGGTTCCGGATTGGCCAAGAAGGACTTGGTATCCGGAACTTCAAGAGATGCTCACGGACGAACCGTGGCCTCTACCTCTAAGAAAGGACCTGCTCCAGCAGGGGCCTTGTCTGTTCCAAGACTTACCGCGGCTGCGTTTGACGGCTTGGCGGTTGAACGCCGGATCCTGAAGGAAAAAGGCATTCCAGATGAAGTCATCCCTACCCTGGTCAAGGCCAGGAAGGACGTAACCGCAAAACATTATCACCGCATTTGGCGAAAATATGTTGCGTGGTGGGAGGCCAAGAAGGCCCCTACAGAGGAATTTCAACTGGGTCGTTTCCTCCATTTCCTGCAAACAGGACTGTCTATGGGCCTAAGAATAGGGCCCATTAAGGTTCAAATTTCGGCCCTGTCGATTTTCTTCCAAAAGGAACTGGCTTCAGTGCCTGAAGTTCAGACATTTGTAAAAGGGGTACTGCATATACAGCCTCCTTTTGTGCCTCCAGTGGCACCTTGGGATCTCAATGTTGTGTTGAGTTTCCTAAAGTCACATTGGTTTGAACTACTCACCACTGTGGACTTAAAATATCTCACATGGAAGGTGACGATGCTGTTAGCCCTGGCTTCAGCCAGGCGTGTGTCAGAACTGGCGGCTTTATCATATAAAAGCCCTTATTTAATATTTCATTCTGACAGGGCAGAATTGAGGACTTGTCCTCAATTTCTACCTAAGGTGGTTTCTGCATTCCACATGAAGCAACCTATTGTGGTACCTGCGGCTACTAAGGACTTGGAGGATTCCAAGTTGCTTGACGTGGTCAGGGCCCTGAAAATATATGTTTCCAGGACGGCTGGAGTCAGAAAATCTGACTCGCTGTTTATCCTGTATGCACCCAACAAACTGGGTGCTCCTGCTTCTAAGCAGACGATTGCTCGTTGGATTTGTAGTACAATTCAGCTTGCACGTTCTGTGGCAGGCCTGCCACAGCCAAAAATCTTAAAATGCCCACTCCACAAGGAAGGTGGGCTCATCTTGGGCAGCTGCCCGAGGGGTTTCGGCTTTACAACTTTGCCGAGCAGTTACTTCGTCAGGAGCAAATACGTTTGTAAACTTCTACAAATTTGATACCCTGGCTGAGGAGGACCTGGAGTTCTCTCATTCGGTGCTGCAGAGTCATCCGCACTCTCCCGCCCGTTTGGGAGCTTTGGTATAATCCCCATGGTCCTTACGGAGTTCCCAGCATCCCAGCATCCACTAGGACGTCAGAGAAAATAAGAATTTACTTACCGATAATTCTATTTCTCGTAGTCCGTAGTGGATGCTGGGCGCCCATCCCAAGTGCGGATTGTCTGCAATACTGGTACATAATTATTGTTACCAAAAAATTCGGGTTATTGTTGTAGTGAGCCATCTTTTATAGAGGTTTCTCTATTATCATGCTGTTAACTGGGTTCAGATCACAAGTTCTACAGTGTGATTGGTGTGGCTGGTATGAGTCTTACCCGGGATTCAAAATCCTTCCTTATTGTGTACGCTCGTCCGGGCACAGTATCCTAACTGAGGCTTGGAGGAGGGTCATAGGGGGAGGAGCCAGTGCACACCAGGTGATCCTAAAGCTTTCTTTAGATGTGCCCTGTCTCCTGCGGAGCCGCTATCCCCCATGGTCCTTACGGAGTTCCCAGCATCCACTACGGACTACGAGAAATAGAATTATCGGTAAGTAAATTCTTATTTTTTCCCACACGCCCATAAAACGGCCTGTTTCCGCCCAGTAACACCCATTTCCTGTCAATCACATTACGATCGCCAGACCGATGAAAAAGCCGTGAGTAAAATTACTAAGTGCATAGCAAATTTACTTGGCGCAGTCGCAGTGCGGACATTGCGCATGCGCATTAAGCGGAAAATCGCTGCGATGCGAAGATTTTTACCGAGCGAACAACTCGGAATGAGGGCCCTTATACACATAATGACACACATAGTGCCCCTACACATTTGCTGCACATTATTAGTGCCCTATACACATAATGACACACATACAGTAGTACCCTGTTACACATATGCCGCACATTATTAATGCCCTTATACACATAATGACACACATAGTGGCCCTTTACACATATGTTGCACATTATTAATGCATTTTTACATGACACACATAATGCTCCTTACACATATTCCGAACACTACTGCACAACCAACCCACTCACATGCACACAGCACTCACACTACCACTAACACTGTGACCTCTGCCTCTGCTTGGATACAGATGTGTCCTCATAAATCTTGCATCAATGCTAACGTTGGGCACTTTTTTTTAAAGAAAATGCCTCTTATTTGCATTGGTATGTGGCTAGGATGCACAAGCAGCTTCTGCTGATTAAAATGATATGCAGCATGCCTATATACTGTGTGAGACTGTGGCTGTATCTGCACATAAAATGCTACATACAGAATATAGGCATGCCGCATATCATTTTAATCAGCAGAAGCTGCTGATGCCCCTAGGCATATCAAATGCCCTAGGCAATTGCCTAGTTTGCCTATGCCTATGGCCGGCTCTGATCAGCCCCATTGTTAATCCTGCTCTGGATTGGATGTAACCTGTGTGGGAGGGTGTTTCTCGCCCAATCAGCTGTGGACTTGGTGTGATAGACCTGCTGCTATCCCAATGAGAGCTCCTAGCTACGCCCAGCGTTATCCACACAGCCACAGAGTGACAGATCTGGGCTATTATATAGGAGATAAGGGCCAGTGAGGCTGGAGAAGACCTAACATCCATCTATTACAATCGGCAGTGCATTATCTCATATATAGTGACTAGAGCACTATAATCAGTAGATCCTTTTCTAAGTGTAATCTTTCTATTTGCAGATCCTCCAGTTGCAGCTGCAGTAAGATCTCACTTTCTAGACTGCCCAGACGCTCACAGCGATTACTGCTTCCATGGGACGTGCAGGTTTCTGGTGCAGGAGGCAGAACCAGCCTGTGTGTAAGTTACCTACATCTTCTCATTCTGTATTACTACCATTATAGTAATCACTTTTGGTGATTGATAACATTGTATGTGTAGGATCTCTTGGGTCAATCATAGGGGCCAATTCAAAGCAGCTCGCTAAGGGGCATTCTTCACTCGCACGACAATACAGCACCTATTCCAGACCCAAGGATCTGCTTACCTCACTTTATGTATTTAGTGGTACTGGCTGCATGTCTGACACGCAGGAAAGTTGAGTGAATCAGGCACCATGTGGCACCCGGGATTCAGCATATGTTTGTGCTGAGCGGATCCCCCTTGCACTATATGGTCGGTGCTGCAGCCGCCGCAGGTTAGATTTTTATAGTAACTCGAATTGATACTTTTTCAGTGTTCTTCTTGCTATTTCAGCAGGAAGTTATTAGTTGATGGAGGAAGGGGGTTTGTTTTATTTTTTTACAGTTCTAACTATGCATTATACTTTAATATGGTTTAATATAAAGCTACACTGGAAAGTCCTTGTTATACCCCTTTTACAGAACCAGCATCTAACACGGGTTATTGCACATGAGTGTGCATAACAAGTGTTGCTGTGCGGTGTAAATGGGCCCAGTTGGAATAATTTATTTATTTATTATTCAGGGTCTAGTGACCCGGTATTCCAACTCGGGTAGCTTGCAGGGTTGAACACGGGTTCAACTCGGCAAGCTGTGCCGTGTAAACGGGAAGCTGGGTCGCATCGACCCGGCTCCCGTTCACAGTGTATGTATGGGCGGCGCTTGGAGATCATCTGATCTCCAAGTGCCACCCCTACCGCATCAGTGTGCCGGGTTGGAATCTACGGTGGGAAAGGGGTCTGAGGTGGGTTGTGCCCGGGAAGCCCACAGGTCAGGCTCCCAGGTGCGGCCCGCCTCAGTTGGTATAAAAGATGTAATGGTGATAAAATATGTAATGGTGCTGAAAGACAGGAAAAGTATTTAGGCAAGAGGTGCAGATATTTCTAAAGATTCAGTTCCTGGTAAAGAAAATTATTTTGCAATATCAATAGGTGATGCGTAACATTCCCCTTAAAGCTACAGTACACTATAATCACTGAGGCAGGAGTGCAACACTGCTCATCTCCCATATCAGCGCTTGGCTGGTCTTCTCAGCGGAATAGCTCAGTACAGCACACACAGGTGGTCATTCCGAGTTGTTCGCTAGCTGTTTTCGGTCGCAGCGCAGCGATTAGGTAAAAAAGTGGCACTTCTGCGCATGTGTATGCGGCGCAATGCGCACGCGCAACGTACTTTCACAACAGCCGATGCAGTTTCACACAAGGTCTAGCGACGCTTTTCAATCGCACTGCTGGCCGCAGAGTGATTGACAGGAAGTGGGTGTTTCTGGGAGGTAACTGACCGTTTTCGGGGAGTGTGTGTAAAAACGCAGGCGTGTCAGATAAAAACGCAGGCGTGCCTGGGGAAACGCGGGCGTGGCTGGCCGAACGCAGGGCGTGTTCGTGACGTCAAAACGGGAACTAAATAGTCTGAAGTGATCGCAAGCTAGGAGTAGGTCTGGAGCTGCTCAGAAACGGCACAATCTTTTTTTGTACTCGCTCTGCGATCCTTTCGTTCGCACTTCTGGTAAGATATACTACCAGAGGGCGGCGAATTAGCGTTTGCACGGCTGCTAAAAGCAGCTAGCGAGCGAACAACTCGGAATGAGGGCCACATTCCGAGTTCTTGCTGTTAATTGCATGTGTTTTATTCTGTCTCCACAGATGTCTTCAAGGCTACGTTGGTACACGCTGTGAGCATGCTGACCTCCTAGCTGTTGTTGCCGCAAATCAGAAGAAGCAAACCATCACTGCACTGGTGGCGGTGTCAGTGGCAGCCACAGCTCTGCTCATTGTGGTCTGCATATTAATGCAGTAAGTAAGAAGGCTGCGTTACCCTCAAGCTCTGTTATCCTATAATGCAGTGAGACTACAGTCTGAGCACAAAGTCTACTTGCAATGTGCAGATATTCACACTTACTATTGGGAACTCTGATATATATATATATATATATATATATATATACTGTATGTATGCATGTATATATATATATTGTGTCTGCCGGCCCAGCAGTTGGATAGATTCATCAGTCAATAACTGGAACATGTTATACATTGACCAGATAGTTGTGTATACAGTACCTTGCGGTTTCATTTAATGATGACATTGTAAATGTAAGGTATAATATACTGACATCAAAATTTCAGCACGCAAGAGAAATAAAATAAAATCCAAGTGCAAATATGTGTCTGCACATCTTACATTTCCATATATTTGACATTACACATATCTAACACATAGATGTAGCGCTGCAACAGGACGCAGTACACCATGTGCAGGCTTCACCCCTAAACCCGCGATGCCAAGATGTCACACCTAGGGGGGTGAGGCTTCCCAGTCTGGTATGTAAAACACTGCCTGGATCATCCGGGCAGCTCCACAGGCTGCAGGGTGCCTACCCAGAGCATCCGTTGTAGTAGCACTATCGCCTATCTCAGGCACCCTGCAAGCCCCATACACTTGCCTTAGGGCAGCAACGGTGCCAGCCCCAGGACCCTGTGTCCTGTGCGACTGAACTGCTCACGTACCCCTAGTTACGGCCCCGGATGTGTCTGGTCCAAAAATGCTTCAGCTATCATCAGTAAATAATAACAAGCATCCATCTTTGGTAAGCAATTTTTGTTAAAGATATGTGTAGCCCAAATGAAGCATTTTAAAGGGGCGCACATAACTCCTGCCTGTACGCTCTGCTATACTACATTTACCATGTACGCCCTTGATCTGCCACTCTTAGCGTAGGGGGCTGCAAGTGAGAGACATGGCAAACTCAAAACCCACATGGCATGGATGTCCACATTGCCACTGACCAGACACATTTTCATGCAGCTCAAATACACTTGCACCCAACTCTAATCCCCACTTCTGTATAGACCATATACCAGCTACTACTAGCACTGTACTTATTAATCTGGCTGTAGCTGTGGGCTTCATAGTGACCCTCTGTTCATAAGTGTCTCTTCTTTTTTGCAGCTGCTGCAGATGGCGAAAACAGTGTGAGTGGTGTCGGGGAGCTCTATGCTGGCATGAAAAGCCGGGCGGCCTCTTCAAAGGGGGAGCTTCCTGCTGCAAGACAGAGACAGGTAACTAGGGGGCAAGGTGCCATATTGCTTTTCACATTTACCCATATGTTTTACATAGGAAGTAAAATACAGTTGTGAGCTAATTGGATATTAACATCCTCGGCCTATCGGTTATCACCAATCATTATGTACATCAGGGACAGGCAGTAGTCCTTAATTATTACACACTGTGCAGGAATATCCTGAAGCATCATAAAGAACCTCAACATACTTGTTAGTTTCATGGGTTTCTCAACTACCCGCTACTGTTTGCCAAGCTGTTTTTCCCGCCTGTGCTCGTTTTATAGAGCACCAGCAGTACATCCGTCCCAGGTCATAAAGTGGAAACAGCATGTTCTATAGGATGAAGCTTGGAAACCAGGGAGGTCCAGGGTTTTCGGGGGTGAAAAGGGCAAACCAAGGCCATAAATCTGTGGCCGCCCGCCAGATATAGTTTAAAATCAGTGAACAGCCGCTCTGAAAGGTTCCAGTATCCATTAGAGGAACGTTTAACTGCCGTCATGAAAAGAACGCAGCCATTGTGAGGCTGGGACGTGCACAGAGTCACTTTGTGTCTTACAGAAAGATGTGGAAGGAGCCCTATCCCGTCTGAGGTTCTGCTGTATGCTCAAATCATCAGAGCTCAAATGTTTTTCTCTGCTCAGCCAAGTCACACCTGCTGTTTTCCAATGTTAAAAGTGTGGATGAATGGAAGAAATACAAATTAGCTCCTAATTCGCAGGTCTTCTACCATAAATGGTTGCTGGATCAAAAGAACTAAAATGTAAAAAAAATAGGTATAACACATGAAAGTTATTCCAGATATATCTACAGTCATTTATAAAAACTGATGTATGGAAAAAAGATGATATATCACATACCAGCCAATCAGACGTCTAAACTATCATAGAGAAATGACATGTTATTCTGCTGCCTTATGTATCAGGTGTTGCGTTGCCTCTTAAGGTGGGAACACATGGCACGGTTCCCTGAATGACACGTCGTGCCCGGTGGGGTGCCGGTATCGGCAAGTGCATACACACTTGCCGATGCCAGCAGCAATAAACGGTGGTGGGAGGGGAGGGGGGGACAGACAACCCCAGAACTTCTTGCATGTTCAAAAGATCTGGGATGGTCGCTAGCATCCCACAGGTGCGCGCGTCGCCATCAATATCGTACATACACACAGAACGATGTACATGTGACATTCCATTTGATCAGGAACGCCCGCATCGTGGCTGTAATCATTCCATGTGTACCCACCTTTAGGGGTAAATTTACTAAAGGTTCTTTAAAATGAAAAGATTCTGTCTATCATTTTTTAGGATGCAATAGAGATATGAAACACAGAATCATTTTTCATTTTTAGAACCTTTAGTGAATTTTCCCCTTAGAGTGTAAGCTCCTTTGGACAAGACCATCTTTAACTTCTGTTTCAAGTCATTATATTTTATTCACGATCCCCACAATATCCACCCCTATGAAAGTTAAGGAAAGAGAAATGCTTTGTAAATAAGGCCTATAATAATACAATATGATGGTGTTTGTTATTAGAATAGAATGGTGAGGAACACTGACAATTGCATTTTTGTTAGTTGTCACTGTAACAGGTGACACCCAAAATGCCAGGCTATAATTGTTTGCCTGGTCCCACAAATTGGGCACAGAAATCTGTAAAGCATCCCTTGGGGTGAATCAATGAGAAATTATATTCTGTGTTCATTTTAAATGAAAGACAGTGAAAAGATAGATGATGCTTGGGATATGTAGACATTGTCACACTTTGCCGATGCCTTAGCAGAGACGGATAGAAATCAGGCCATTTTTGAGCATCAGAGAAAAAGTGTGTGTAAATATTTGCAGTTCTGTCTCTCCCTCTCTCCAAACATACATTTATGTACACGTGTATATCTTTCTATCTAGTATTACTTATCCTTCTGCATGTCGGTACTGTGTGTGAGCACTAAGTACAGGAGAAACTGGAGGGAAATATTAAATACAAAAATGTCACCTCCATCCTTCAGGTAGAGCAGGCACAAAGGCAGCGCTGTCCAGCTGAAAACCCCCCGGACTGATTGCAGCCTTCCTTCCATGAGCACCAACATAGACTGCTCTGTACTATGGGCCTGAGACTGAGATGGACGCAGATTACACAGCAGCTGGGGCTTTGGACTATACTAATGCTGCAGGAGGCATCTCCTGCATATGCTTCTCTGATCCGCTGCTGTGTCTTGACACAGCATCGGATCATCTGTTTTAGAATTGGTCATCTGACTAACCCTCAGGATACTTAGGATGGCCGTTGGTTTCATGCTTCCGGGGCCAGTGAATCTGCATAAGGCGCATACAGCTCGAAAACATGGCCGGCATGCCCCTGTTTTTGAGAACACTTTCCGTCGCTGAGGCCACCCCCCCTCCCAACGGCTGCAATCTGTGAAGGCTTTTGCTGCATCCAGTGACCTGATCTGCACATACATAGTACAGGTCCTGTGCAATTAAGCAAACATCGGAGGTGTGAGGACACCATTGGCTTGTGTACATCTCTGAATTAGCCCCAATATATATATTATATCTGTATCCAGCCTATACGCACAGTTATCACATAAATGCACCCTCCTCCTATAGTGGACAGCACTATAAATATTTATATGGTTGAGGTGATTTGGTTACAAGGAATGTAGCAATATTCCTTACTTCGATCACATGGTACAAGTGAATGACTGAGAGCCAGCTACATTGGGGTCACCTGCCTTATTAGCAGATTCACAGAAATGAGAAGACTTGTTAAGAAATACTCCTGGATAAAGTAGATCAGTTTCTCCTGTCTACACATACTGTAGTACTTATTTTGCGGAGTGAACCAATATGTATGCAGCCAATCAGTTTATCTAGTATAACTTAGTATTCATGAATATTGCACTTTATAGACTTCCACTAATGGTCTACCTGTAGTATAACAAGAAATACAGTTTACTGTTGCTATCAATGTGTATAATCAATATACTGTAAAGTCCCATTAACATACATTAGTCAAAGTATTTACTGTATTATTATTACTGCTTATTTATGTAATGACCAAAACCCATGACCCTAGTGTTCTGAAACAGCAGTTCTAACCACTGTGCCATCGTGCTACCCACTATAATGCTTGTCTCTTTGAGCACTGACTTTATTCATCTATTTTATAAGTAACAGTTGACAAGTTATCCAGAGATTCTCTGTTATACAGGGAGCTACCATAGTGTTTGTAACAGTAAGGTTCTCAGCCATGCTAATTAAATATATTAAGCAATTCTATTGATAAAACAGGTAAACAAATGTATGCTGCTTAATTGTCATTTTTATCTACATTTATTTTTCTAATTCTGTCCTTTGCTTTATAGTGGTCTGAGGAAGCTGCAGTCAGTGGGAGCATTTTCTCAGCTACAGAGCAACCTTTCTAACACATCCTGCTCAACTCACACCTCGGCCTACAAAAGCTGGGAAGGACATTCTTAATAGGACACACTTTGGGGTCCATCATCCTTCCCTGAGACATGGGAACCCCACACAGCATGTCCTGCACAATGTGAAGCAGTGAAGAAATGAGAAGGGCATGACTTCACACTGGAACTTCAGATATATTATGATTCTGACTGAGTACTCTGCACGGATCACTAAGAGAATCCAGCATAGGAAGAACTGACCCTACAAGTGTTGGATTTTGTTACTGGAGCATCTGCCTTGGTCCAGATTGATTGGGTGTTTTTTTAACACCACTGTCAGATGGGTCTTCAGCAAGTAAGTCAATGCATTGCAGGCCCATCTGCCGGTAAGATGGTTAATATATACTTTTATATTATTTGAAGCACTCAGTAGTGTTGCGCTTGTAATGGACCATTCTATTAATTACTTTGCTGCTGGCATTTCAGAAAATATACATAGATTTATATCTAGGGACTGATGATATCCACAGGAGTAGAAGTTGATTCGTTGGTACGTCCGACCTTGAAGAAGAGAAAGCTATTTTTTATGTTTAAGATGCAAATTACCTATACAGTGCATTAGTATTAACCTCATGTAGTCATTTTTCTTTGTTCTGAGGTTCTAGCTAAACTCGTGGGAAGGCTTTCAGAAATACACAAACTTTGTGGTTTTTCATTTAGCTTATTTTCAGCCTGGTTCAAGCTGCCGGTTGTGTCCCTCTATTTTCATCCAAAACATCCCTTGAAGCCTGTATGCATTGACCAATTGGAATCCTTCTTTCAACATATCTATTCACGAGTCACCAGCGGTACAGCTCACTCATAATCTATGATTGGTGCACCTTGAACGGCCTGGATTACAGGCGTGCCTTCAATGGACTTGTCCCACTTCATGTTTTTGTGACGTTTTATCACTCTTTTCTTGCATTCAGAATCTCAGTAGACTAGCAGGGAGCAATGACTTTGTGTCTCCGTTACTGGGCTGCATTGTACATAGATGAGAACTTGGGTCATGAGGAGACACTCCAGCGTCTGCAAATGAGAAACCGCTGTACACGGTCTACATTCCTTCATTCAGTTCTTACCTGAGGTTGTCTTTCCTTCCATTCCAGAGAGATGATATGACGCTGAAGTCATACTCATTGCAGTGAAGCAGGTTTAAGCATGCTCTGTAATACTGGTGTTTGTTAGACAAATGGTGAGCGTACACCTCCTGCAGCTGAACTTATGCAGGTACTGGATGGGATGGAGAGCTCACAGAAAGAGAAAATATTTGGCTCTAGAAGTCAGTCATTTTGTTCAAAGTAGTTTCTCAGTGTTACATCAAGTATCCCTAATGTGTCATATTTTATGGATTTCGCTCATTAAGGTAAATTAATCTAATTTGTTCGTAATTATCACATACTCAGGGGTTATTAATGAACATTCCACAAAGGTGAAAATCTGCACTTACATCGTTACAACATTGTCACTTACACATTTTCTTTTATTTTCTGAACGACACTAGACGAGAACAGATCGCAGATGGCTTGCTATGGTTTAGTGTGGATTTGCACCTTTTGGGAAAATAAAGGTTCATTACTAACACTGCTGAAGCTGAAATCTTCCGAATGTAACCCGCTAGAGATACTTGTGGAGAAAGTTGGGGAAGAGAGTTCTGTGCATCGTACAGTAGATGTGTCGGCCACCGGTCATGTGCTTTATTGTGTGAAGGCTGCAGGTTAGCGTGAAGGTGTAAGTGCCTCTGTATAAAGTAGCAAAGGCAAAAGGAAGTAATGGCAGAAGTGACAATAATATAGCTCTCCAACCGTAACTGAAATTATATTCTAACATCCTTCCTCATCCTCGCCACTCCCAGCAAGCAATACAAGAGTACCTAGTGTATGACAACCCTACAGTGCAGAGAGCACTGAGAGGACGGACTATCTCCCAAATAGTCAAGTTCCAGACACCAAACCACCATCTTTCTGTTTGCCGGGGGATAGGGTGTAGCCTTTTAATTTTAGATCCCAGTGAAAATGCTCTTTTAAAATTATCCCTCATATGAAAAGAAATATAATGTGCTTGACGGTAAATATTTTTATTTACTTCATCTTACAGCAGATAATGCACAATTCTATAAGTGTGGTTCAACAAGTAAGGTAACGAGCTCTCACGTGTGTAATGTCTCTATTTCAGTCTAATTTCCCACCAGAGCAGGTAGACCACTGATTCCCCTCGTGGCCATTAGACTGTGCCTCATATCAGTCATACTGTCCCAACATCAGCTGTAAGATGACGGGGCTGGCAGAAACATAGTCAAACATTGAGGTGCACAGTGTGATCAGATTTATGCATCAGCAGCTGAAATTCATCACCAACTTGTTGAGGTGTACGGTGATAACGTCATGTCAGGGAAACAGGTTTGGGTATGGTGCACTGCCCTTGGTAACGGCAGGACATATAAGCAGCGATCCGGCCAGCCAAGCACGTCCACCACAGGCAGTGCACCAATCCCAAACCTGTTTCCAAGACATGATGTTATCACCGTACACCTCAACAAGTTGGTGATGAATTTCAGCTGCTGATGTGTCCTTTAGACGCAGAAATCTGATCACACTACACACCTCAATGGGTTGGCCATGTTTCCTTCAGCCCCACCATCTTACATCAGATGTAGACTCTGCCTTATATCGGATAGACTGTCTCATGGCCGTGAGGGGAAGCAGTGCTCTTACCTGTTCTGGTCTGGCGGGAAATTAGAACTATAAAATATTACACATAAGAGGTCTTGTTAACGTGCTTATTGAACCACCCTCATATTTTAAACATCACACATCACCTAGTTTGGCTTTGTATCTATAAATGTAAAAACAAAATGAACATTGGGTTCTTCAGTGCTTAGAAATAAGAATTTATTTGATTTAAAAATAAATAAAAAATATCAGTGCAAAACATGCAGCTTCCAATATCACCCAATAACCAGTTCTCCTACTAATGTTCCAATTCCATTAAAAATTTCAAAATAAATGAAGTACAAATATTTTCTATATTACTCCATTCAGTTGTCTGTAATTGGGGGAATAGAACAATAAGTGGGAGCTGGTCTTTGCGTCTGCATGTTTTGAAACATGGATGTGAAGCTATCAATACCCAGGGACTGACCGAGCAATGGTTTTTGCCCACCAATCTTACATAATTTCCCCACAGTAAAAAGAGCCAATTTGTGGTCCAAACCTATATTCAGCCTAGTTCCTAGTGAATTGATTAGCTTAGCCTAAAACACCCATCATTCACTCAGAAACCCGACGCCGGAATCCCAAGAGTCAACCTACCGAATGTATGGGATCATTCTGCCCTGAGGAAGAGTTGAGAACTCGAAACGCGTTGGCGGCATCCAGTGATCCTCTACCTGTACTTAGAACCAGAGGGGAGCCCTACCAGGTCCAGCGGTCAGCAGATTGCGTGAAGGGAGGAGGGAGGAATTCCGGGACCTTTCGATTACACTTTCTTCATTGCTCCATGCTGGGAGCTTGACACGGTACGGTTCCAATTTTATCAGAGAGTGGAGTTGTCACTTTTAATTGGATATATATATATTTTATGCCTTGTGTCATTTAATAAACTCAAAAAAAAATTTTGCTTAAATTACTACACTATATACTCCATTTTTTTCTTTTTTTATGAACTACATCGTCATACAAGAAAATTGTTTATTCGAAGAGGAATGAACTTTTAGAAGAAGGAACAATTCAAGCGAAGCGAGTGATCCTATTTGGGACTATTTATTAAGAACATTACATGATTTTTAGAAAGTGGTAGCGCCTAAAGGTGTATTCAATATTTGTTGTTGTTTATTAGTCTTTCCGGTGATTGGGAGTCACCAGAATATACCTTGGGCTGCTTTGTTTCCATTAAGCGCTATTTTCTATTCCATTCATACATATCTCCTGTAGCTGATGGGTCCACTTAACATGTTTCCAAAGATCTGATGATCCATTCAGATATATATATATATATATATATATATATATAACTGGCAAAATTTGATTTACTGTAATAGGATGAGGACAAAATGCATTTGTTTGGTCACTTATAATTGAAACATTTTGGCCATAAATAATATAAAGAGTAATTACAATGAAGCACCATAGAAAGAGGTTCTATATTCGGATGGCAAAAAATATAATTTCACGGCCGTGTCGGTTCTATAGTTCAAATTTTATTTATTTATAGGGATCTTTAGCAAGTCAGTCTGGAATTTGGGTCATTAAATGGCTAATGCAATTAACTTAAAGAGTATATATATATATATATATATATATATATATATTATTTTATTTTTTACCTGTGCCTCAGACACTTCCCAGCTCCAATCCCAAGTGGTTAGTTCTGTGCACCGGTCTATTCCAGCAGCGAAGCTAGCATGGTAAAATGTATGGAATATTCAAATGATTAAATGCTACTTTGATATACCTTCCAACATGACCAATTTCACTTGGTACGAAATGTCCAACTTCTATTTTCCTGTTTGCTGAAGAATGAAAGGAAGGCACTTGTAATAGGTCATGTTGGAAGACCACTGTAATAGGTCATGTTGGAAGGTATCCTCAGTCCTGTAGTTGCTGAGTAAACATCTAGAGCAGGCATTCCCAACCATGGTCCTCGAGGCACACTAACAGTGCAGGTTTTAGTGATATCCAGGCTTCCACACAGGTGACTTAATTAGTAGCTCAGTTATTTTGATTTAACCATCTGTGCTGCAGCCTGGATATCGCTAAAACCTGCACTGTTATGGGCCCTACACACTGCGCGATGCATCGTTCATCGCTTGTGCCTCCACACTCAAAGATAATGAACGGTATCTCGTTCATTAATGAACGAGAGCGTTCATATCTTTCAGTATTATCTGGCAGTGTGTAGAGCCCATAAGTGTGCCTTGAGGACCGTGGTTGGGAATGACTGATCTAGAGGGATTATTCAAACCTACTTACATCTCTTCTTTGTAAATTTCATGGGTTGCTAAGTCAGCCATTTAAAAATAGACACATAAGAGATGCACGTGTTGCCTGGTTCAGACCCATGTTCAATCAGATAGCATGAGTTTTTTATACAATATGGGTAAGATTTTTGAAGGTAGTCCAGTAGCTTCCTAAGTTATTTTGTGAAGCCGCCCAATTAAATGAGATGTCCACACAATTTTCTCTTTCATATCAGTCCATCAGCCCATGGCCCTGATTTAAATGCTTACACTCTTCTCTCCTACCCCCTAGTGCCTATGTCATGGCTAATACTCCTGTGCCACATGCAACAAGAATTACTTATATCAGTGACAGATAGATTGAAAAGTATCAAGCCATTTAAAGAGGAGAGGTGGAAGTGTTGCCCATAGCAACCAATCAGATCCTAGTTATCATTTATCTACTACACAGGTTCTCAAACTCGGTCCTCAGGACCCCACACAGTGCATGTTTTGCAAGTCACCCAGCAGGTGCACAGGTGTATTAATTGCTCACTGACACATTTTAAAAGGTCCACCAGTGGAGCTAATTGTTTCACTTGTGATTCTGTGAGGAGACCTGCAAAACATGCACCGTGTGGGGTCCTGAGGATCGAGTTTGAGAACCTGTGATCTACATTTTATAAAATGCTAGCTAGAATCTGATTGATTGATTGATTGATTGATTGATTGTTGGCTTAATACACCTCCCCATTAGTGTAGAGGGCACTGACTGATTAATGCTCATGATGTATTGCAAATACAACCAGTCTTATGGGAATATGAGACCCTCCTATTAGTGTACTAGAGAGCAATTCATTTCAGCTACCTGCCACCTGCAGCCTGATAATTAGCTATGAACCAGGCGTTGTCTGGAGGAAGGGTTTAAGTATCTCAATTAGCTCAGCAGTCACTGTCATCTAAACCTATGCTGTTCTTATATTAAGAGAGGATCCAATAGCAAACATTGTATTTGGGTGAAAATTTCCTTTAAAAATCTTTAGTGTTTACTTGTGTACAAGTATATGTCTTCATCGGGAATGTAGCAACTACAGCATTGCAGTACAATATTAATCATTTGCATACAATTTTGCTATTGCTACATGCTATTTTTGTGGTGTGAAACAACAATGGTTAAGTTGCATAATAAAGTACACAAATAAACCACACCAGTGGTTGCAACCTTGCTCAGTTTTGTATATCTTGTTTCCTTAATGTGTACCAGTCCACCCAGTGAAGGCGGCCATTTTGTTATGTGTCAAATATTCAGCCTCTCTGTCCTCTGGGGACTAGTCTCATTACTGGCATGCTCAGTGGTGTCACTAGCTCCTAGGAAATTGAAGTGACTTTCGTGAATACATTCTCAGCTTTCAATGTCTGTAATTAGTCTGGCTGTAGACTCAATGATTTTTCAAATGTAAAATGAATTGGCTGTATATAGTTATGTTACATTTCCATCTGTGGCACACATTGCAATTTAGTTTTTAAAGACCATATTTCTGAAAAACAATCATACATTAAATTATTAAATACACAAACTTCAAGTCAGCCACTTCGAGTTACAACTTTCCATCACTTCCAGTCATATTATCAATGGATTCTTCATCTGATTGTGTTCAATTCATTATCTCCTATTGAGTTTCTTTTTAGGAACATGTAAGAACCAGATTTTTTTTTTTCTGCAAGAACTAATACAGGGGTACATAAAGTCCTGTGACGAGCCATAATTCTGGTCAAATAAAGGACTACTCATGTTTTATTTATTTAGCTGTAGCCCACAATCTATGTTTCACAAATTCTTCTGTCCCCGTTAATACCAACAAAATACTAAATGTATTCAAATCTGTTTTGTACTTTTACCAACCGGTCACTTTGTGGAAATGGTAACTGTAATGTATATCTTGCACTGAAAGAAAAAAAAGGTAATATTTAAAATTTAATTTATTTGTATTCTAAATTAATTACAGTTTTGTGTCAGTGTGATTGGCTGAATATTAGTTATTTAAAAAACCATTGGATATTAAACAGATTTCTTTTTTACTCATCTGTGTTTGACTTTTCTATCTCTGAATTTATTTAATTTGACATTTTCTCATATTTTGTATATTTGGTACCCCTTATGTGTAATAAGAAACATAGCTCTGGGCTATAGTAAACACCTGTTACCTAAATGTGTTGTTATGCTGATGTTTATTACAACAGTTTCCAGTAGTGGTATTATTAACACACCACAGAACATATGCCCCATCAGTGCGTTTCATCCATCAGCAGAGAGCGCTTCCAAAGGGAAGCCACACCCCTTGCTATTATGGCAGACCTACACAGCATCTATGGGCTGCAGCCAATACAGGGGTAGATGCTTGATCCTCCATTATGTGCCTCATACGCGCACGTTACTGTATGTGCTGCAGATAACGCTTTTCTCTATGTGCTAATGTCAATGGATGCACAGCACTGTCTCTGGCTGTCTGCTCCGACGGCTAGAGAGCGTGGAAACAATAATATATTTTTTCTTACAAAAAGCGGGGATGATGCCAGGGGATTAATGACCGGTGCATGCGCACAATCCATGCAGCGCTGGTCTCGGACAGCAGCTGCAACCGACAGAGGGAGAGTGCGCTTCGCCAAAGAGGTGAGTTAATACTCTCCCTCTTCGGCAAAAGTACTATTAATAGATGCCGCCGGTGTCTGGACCTGCTTTACCACACTAAGGGGCAGATTTATTAAGCCTGGTGAAGTGATAAAGTGGAAGGTGATAACGCACCAGCCAGTCAGCTCCTAACTGTCATTTTTCAAATCCAGCCCTGTAATATGACAGTGCACCAGCCAAACTATCACCTTCCACTTTATCACTTCACCAGACTTTATAAATCTGCCCCTAAATGAGCATAGCAAGTCCATATAACGGAAGAAACTCCAGCAATCGTACAGTACATCTCCCCTCAGTCCCTAGAATCTGGCTCATTGTTTTGTGCAAGGAATTGCCCATGCAAACACAGCAGTGCAGTCCCTCTGCAAGAAGAATGCAGGAGCCATCGCTGCACACCGTACTTATCTACTCTCTCAAAACGTCCGGGAAGCTCCTGAATTTCATGGAATTCCCGAGACAGTAGACCAGCGTCCTGGATCCACTTACTTTCCCAGTGGCTTCATGAAGTGATTTGTGGTGAATCGCATTATCGTGCCACTGCCATCTGATGCTGCTAATTGCAGAGGGTATGGCTATCATGATGTGAAACATGCCCCTACAGTATACAGCCCACATTTTTTAAAATTATATCAACTAGGGTATAAAGGTTACATGAATACCCTGACTAGAAGGAGCTTCATTAATTGAATCTATTTTCTTTTCCCAAAATGCTTCTTGACCAGGCCTATATATGTTTTAAATCAGTGGTTCTCAAACTCGGTCCTCAAGACCACACATGGTTCACGTTTACCATGTCACCCGGCAGCTGCACTGCGTATCACCAACTGTCACATTTAAAAAATCTACAGATGACCTGGAAAACATGGACCATGTGGGGTCCTGAGGACCGAGTTTGAGAACCTGTGTTTTAAATAAATCGTAAGAATAAAGCGTTATTGGACAGTCTCTGTTCCATGTGTCACTATGGTACACGTTTTATTGTAATGGTAAAAAGGCACATTTCAATGTAAAATGCACCTAGGAGGAGCAAAAGGGTAATCAATGCAGTGTAGGCTGTAGACTTTTGGCGGAGAGAAAAACACTCTCCATCTATTAGCAGAAAGTATTCTTACAACTATTCGAACAATGATTCTCAATCTGCAAATGAAAATGTTCAGTCTATATACTGTATTATTCCTTGAAAAGTGTCCTATGAAGTTTGCATGATTTTATTAGCACAAATTCACATTTAGGAGGTAATTCAGACTCCATCGCTGCAGCGGCAGTAATCGCAGTCTGAATAACTATGCGCAGTGCACACGCGCAGCAGGCGCACTGCACATGTGCAGCTAGCGAGATGCGAAAGCATCTCACTGGTGCGATCGCCTCTGCCTGATTGACAGGCAGAGGCGGTCGCACTGCAGGAGGGGGCACGGTCCGGACTATGGAGGCGTGCCCGGACCATTGGGAGAGGGGGTGGGGGGGCGGGCCGTGGCAGCTGTGTGACGTCAAATGCAGCCGTTGCGACCCAGGACGCGGCGGTTAGCCTCCTGCCAGCGTGCAGGAGATGTGCTGGCAGGGAGCTACTTGTCAGGTACAAAAGCTTCGCTGCCATGCAATGCTTTTGTACCTTTGCGGGGGGGGGGGGGGGGGGGCGCCTGACATGCGGTGTGGACTAGCCCTGTGCTGGGCATCCCCCTGCATGTCAGAGAAACTGATCGTAGATGTGCTAAATTTAACACATCTACGATCAGGTCTGAATTACCCCCTAAGTTTTGTAAGTTGTGGTCTCCTAATCAAGTATACCATGTAGTCTTCATCTTGTATGAAGCCTCCCGATGTGAATAACTAATTTCATCGTTGAGAGTCAACGACATGACCCTGGTCTTGTACCAAGGCTGTCTTGTATGTAAGTGAAACAAAGGCATGAAACATTTTGTAATTGGGTTTATGAGGAAATAAATCATCCTTCTCGAAGGGATAATCTGTGTCTGCCTTAGTAACTTTTACATGGTTATGTACTGTTTATGGGTTGTCTGGAGATGGGGGAGGAGTTAATATCTTTATCTTCCTAGCCAGACAGGAAATGGTACCTACAACACTTTCTGCACTACAAATGTAGATAGATCACTGTCTTTAGAATTGGTGTGCCGCAACACACATTAATTTCTTCTGTATAAATTGGTGGTTATAAAATAGAGCAGTACTTATTTGGAAAAAGAGTGCCCAGTCTCCAAAGAGTTTGAACCCATATAATGAAAAAAATGTTGATTTTGACTATTAAGTCCTAATGGTTCTGTATTCACGTTAGAATTTGCCCTGTGTCCATTAGAGTGTGGTCTGTTTACACTTTAAATTCTGTCTGAGTAGTGTCCTGTCACATTGGGATGAAGAACAGGACATTGGGGGTCATTCCGAGTTGTTCGCTCGTTATTTTTTTCTCGCAACGGAGCGATTAGTCGCTAATGCGCATGCGCAATGTCCGCAGTGCGACTGCGCCAAGTAAATTTGCTATGCAGTTAGGTATTTTACACACGGCATTACAAGGTTTTTTCTTCGTTCTGGTGATCGTAATGTGATTGACAGGAAGTGGGTGTTTCTGGGCGGAAACTGGCCGTTTTATGGGTGTGTGCGAAAAAACGCTACCGTTTCTGGGAAAAACGCGGGAGTGGCTGGAGATACGGAGGAGTGTCTGGGCGAACGCTGGGTGTGTTTGTGACGTCAAACCAGGAACGAAACTGACTGAACTGATCGCAGATGCCGAGTAAGTGTGGAGCTACTCAGAAACTGCTAAGAAGTGTCTATTCGCAATTTTGCTAATCTTTCGTTCGCAATTTTGATAAGCTAAGATTCACTCCCAGTAGGCGGCGGCTTAGCGTGTGCAAAGCTGCTAAAAGCAGCTTGCGAGCGAACAACTCGGAATGAGGGCCATTGAACCGATATCATGGGTAATCAATCTGATATATAATGAGAACATAGATCCCATTCGAGAGTGTCAGAGTGACATTGCCTGTGGTCACAATTCACAAAACCAGAATCAATGGACTTGCACAACGTGGATTACATCCATATACTACATTGCTGAGTACAAATGTTTTTGAAAAGTGGAGTCACACACAGTTATTTCCTAATATTGCTTTTAGGTTCAAACCTACAATAAAACCTTATATAACCAATCAGTAAGTACGATAGATAGATAGATAGATAGATAGATAGATAGATAGATAGATAGATAGATAGATAGATAGATAGATAGATAGATAGATAGATAGATAAAGAAATGGGTAAATACTGGCACCGGCTGTTACTTCAAATAATAAAGGACAGTTTCACCAATACTTTTAAAATGTAAACAAGCAATTTATTACGCGTTCATAAAAAAATAGTTTTTTATACTCATTTGATAAAACAAAGAAATTGCTGAAAAGGCATATATTATCATGGATATAAAATACCACTGGTTGTCCCTTCTATAATGCAATGTCCACAGAATCTAACTAGGACTCAATTCCACATATGCTCACAAGTTCAGTTGATGAATTAATTGTTTACCAGACTTTTCCGGAACAGTCCCCTAGGTATCTCATTTGAAATGGAGATCCAAATTGCAAACAGGGATGAGTCCGGGTCCGTGAATACTTGTGTTGGAAATTATCCAGTGGATGCAAAAGAGTCCATGAATGTCGCCAGAAGTGTGGATGGAAGGGTACAGCGCTTGTGGTCCTGCAAGGTGGAGCTCAACGCATTTCGCTGGTCTAATGACTGCCAGCTTCCTCAGGAGCATAGATCCAATATCCAACTGATAGGCTATATATACCCTTATAATTAAGGGACAATCAGGAACATCTGTTGTTCCAGCTCAGATAAGTTATATCATGTTACCTTATATATAACTGGTACAGGCCCGGCAACAGGGGGGGTCAAAGGGGACACATGTACTGCGCCCCGCTATTGTAAGGGGCCCCAAGGTTCTGGGGTAAGCATGGCTGCTGGCTGTAGCAGTGTGGAGGCTGCATGGATGTGGAGGCAGTGCAGCACAATTCATGTATTAAAATTCATATGGCTGCTGTAGTTGATAGCTATGAGCTTGTACCCGTCCGAGTCCCACTTCGGTAACCCCAGGGCCATTTCCAGTGTCAGGCGAGTGACCCTCGGCTGTGGAGAAAAGCTGTCAATCAACACCTCAGGGCCCTCCGCCATGCCCCCGCCATCACATGCAGCTCCTGATTGGTGGACACCAGCCTCTAAGACGAGGCTTGGTCCGCAAAACCACCAGCTTGGCTCGCCGGCCGAAACAGATAATTGATCCTCTGTCTTCATTCACCTCTCTCCTCCCAGGTGACAGCCGCGGCTTCCTGGATTGTTTGTCTGCTGTTTGGCAGGGGGTTGTCGCGTTGTCCTTGATCTACTGGCTGCTGCTCCCCGCCGCTGGTTTGTGACTCCAGACCTGGAGCCCGTGTCACATCACCGGAGCATTCTCCTCTGCTTGGACCTGGTCATACAGCTGCACCAGCTCCCTCATGCTGTCTGCCTGGAACTGCCTTCACACTGCAGTACTCTGCCTGCGCGGTTCTAGGGTGCCCCAGCCACCTCTCCAGGGACCCTTCAGTCTTCCTGGCCAGCTGGAAAGCGGCAATGGAGACATCACATGGACACTGCAGCCTCAGTGACCCCCAGGTGAGTCCTACTGTTATATTTGGGTATTACTTCCCCTACTCCTTGATGGTCTGTGTCGCTCTTTAGCACACAGTAAAAGGATTTCTGCCAACTACATTACCTGTGCCCACAGCTCACCCTTACTGTCCTCCATGAAAGTCATTTTATTACCAGTTATTTGTATAGCGCACACATATTCCGCAGCGCTTTACAGAGAATATTTGGCCATTCACCTCAGTCCCTGCCCCAGTGGAGCTTACAATCTATATTCCCTATGTACACACACACACACACACATCCGCGCAAGGGTTAATTTTGTTGGGAGACAGTTAATATATCAGTATATTTTGGGGTTGTGGGAGGAAACCGGAGGTCCCAGAGGAAACCCATATACAAACTCCACACAGTTAGTGCCATTGTGGGAATCGAACCCATGACCTCAGTGCTGTAAGGCAGTAATGCTGACCATTATACCATCCGTACTCAAAGCCTTATTTGGCTACACCACTTGGACCTTTTTGCGGCATGACCTCACAGGCCCCAGCCCCTGTTTATCTGTTTGGATATCCCGGTGTGTTGGAATGACGTGTAGGACACTGCACCCTCCCCTCTTCCCCACTATGTCTCTGCAGTGCAGTGGCGACAGTCCGGGTCTCCACCTAGGAGTAGCAGGACTGAGAGCAATTGCCCAAGTGCAGAAGAAAATACACTGCACTACTGCTGAGCACATGGCTAACACTATCTGCACTTTGAATATAACTTCTCTACCTGGTAGTGACATTAGTGGTAGTGACTGTAGTGGCTCAGAGGGGGTGGCTGAGGGGGGGGGGGGGCCCGCGGAGATATAAAAGTGTACCGAGCCCCAAGATTTCTGTTGCCGGCCCTGGAATGGTATAAGTTTAACAATGAAAGCAATTGTGTGACTGGGTGCTATGGATTTGTTTGCACATCACGTTATTAATATCTCTGTATAATGAACTTATAAATTATATTTACATAAAAGGCAGTTTAAACATGTCCCAGGAGCTGTTAAGACTAAGAGCCAGAACAACGCACTAGTCAGGAGTTACATACATTTAGTACATATTAGTTTGCAAATAATACCAACATTAACGTGGTATTTTTGCTATATGACTTTTATCTTTGAATGACCCATAATGGGCCTAATTCAGTAAGGATTGCAAATTCTGCTAATTAGCAGAATTTGCAATTCTTTGGATCGCATGCTGGGTGCCGCCCATCGCTGGGCAAGGCTGCCCAGCATATTGACCGGCATCCCCCAGTTCAACAAGCAGAAACTGCGAATGCATTGCAAATTCTGCTTGTTAGCAGAAACTGAAGATGGCTCCTGCAGGCGCAGCTTAGCTGCGCCCGCTGGAGTCCCGCCGCCATGTTCTCGATCGCGGTGGCTGCGTGTAATGTCAGGCAGCCACCGTGATGACGCAACCGTTTGGCCACCTCTGCCCCCCATTTGCGCCGCACCACCCCCGCAACGCTCCGTCTCTGCCCCGGAAACGGAACGTTGGCCCCCCACGACCGCCTCTGCTTGATTGACAGGCAGAGGCAATCGCATTATCTGCAGGACACCAGCAGAAAGTGTGGGCGCATGCGCAGGATGGGGCGATTGTACTTATTCCGCTTGGAACGCGCTTTGCAATCCAATCTGAATTAGCCCCAATGTTAGTAACTTTTCTATTTGCAATTATTTTTTATTCGCTAATTTCAGAACCGACATGTTTAAGTTTTTTTTTTTTATTGTTCACAGTTGAGCATCACAGAAGGAAGACATCATTATCAAGACTTGTTGGGGGGATATGTACCAAGCAGTGAAAACAATGGAGAAGTGAGCCAGTGGAGAAGTTGCCCATGGCAACCAATCAGTATTGACATAACATTTATAATTTGCATACTGTAAAAGTATACAAAGCACTGATTGGTTGCCATGGGCAACTTCTCCACTGGCTCACTTCTCCATTTTTATCACTGCTTAGTACATCTCACCAAAATTATGTGACTGGGTGGGCTTACTGTGTCAACCAGCTGACTGATTCCTCTTGCTGCTCCTATGGGTTTGCTTTGCCACCCATGGGGTATAAGGATTCCCTTTCATAGTCCGTAACCACCTTTCTCTTATGTCCTAGAGGATACTAGGGTCCACATTAGTACCATGGGGTATAGACGGGTCCACTAGGACCCATGGGCACTTTAAGAAATTGATAGTGTGGGCTGGCTCCTCCCACTATGCCCCTCCTACCAGACTCAGTTTAGAAAATGTGCCCAGAGGAGCCGGTCACGCTTGGGAAGCTCCTGAAGTGTTTTCTGCATTTATTTCTGTGTGGGTTAAATGTGTTTTACCCTATGTGTGTGTGTGTGTGTGTGTGTGTGTGTGTGTGTGTGTGTGTGTGTGTGTGTGTGTGTGTGTGTGTTTTCTTTTACATTTACTATGTCAAAGGAGTGTGTATCATGCACAGCAGAGTGTTTTTCTCAATCTGGGGGATCACTGCCATGTACTCAGGATAGTACACATTCTCAGGCTAGTGGATCTGAACCAGTATGGTTAGATTCATTAAAAGGGATGATTTCAAATATTTCAAATAAATTATCCCAAAATGAGAAGGAGATGCAATACTTAAGGCAATCTGTTGATGACCTGATGAATAGAGATTCAGTGGTTATTCCAGTTTCTCAGACCCCTGCTACTCGTCCACAGAAGCGTACTCTGTCCCAAATCATGCAGGCTGATACCGATGATGATGATGTATCAGATCCAGAGGAAGGTGAGGTGGACACGGGAGGGGGGGATGCAGCTTTGTCACAGGGAATACAGGCCCTGATAGAAGCTATTAGAGATGTCCTGCACATCCCTGACAAAGTGACAGAGGAAGACGAGGAATCTTATTTTAATGTAAAAAAGAAATCCTTAGCTACTTTCCCTGCAGGGGTTAAAGTGAGCCGGAACGGGCCGGAACTGCGTTCCGTCAGTTCCACCAGGAGACGGAACGCAGTTCCGCCTCCCCCGGCTCACCTAACCCGATGTCCCGGGCGGCGCTGCAGGGAGATGCCGGGCGCCCGCTGAGATCGCGTTACCAGCGGGCGCCCGTCTCCCTCTCCGCAGCGGCAGACGGAGGCAGGAGCTCAGTACTGAGCTCCGGCTTCCGGCTCTGTCAGTGCGCACTATGGGAGAGACGTCATGACGTCTCTCTCATAGTGCAGAGGAGCGGGCGGCGAGAGAGGACTGCGGCGGGAGCGGGGCTAGGTAAGTATAGTTCTTTCCCCCCCCCCCCTCCCTCCCTTCTAGATGTGTACCACAGGCGTTTCTACTGGGGGCCTTTACTACTGGGGCAAACTACAGAGGGGCAAACTACTGGGGGGATCTAGTACTGGGGGCAAACTACTGGGGGGCTTTACTGCTGGGGCAAACTACTGGGGGCATTACTACAAGGGGCAAGCTACAAAGGGGCAAACTACTGGCAGCATTACTACTGGGGGCTAAACTACAAGGGGGCATAATTACAGGAGCTAAACTACTGGGGGTATAACTACAAGGGGGCAAACTACTGGGGACATTACTAACTTTGGCAAACTACATGGGGGCTAAACTACAGGGGCTAAACAACTGGGGGCAAAACTGCAGGGGGCATTACCACTGGGGGCTAAACTACATGGTGCAAACTACATGAGGGCAAAACTACTGGGGGCTTTACCACTCAGAGGCTAAACTAGAGGGGGGGGGGGAGTAAATTGCTGGAGTCATAACTGCAGGGGCATTACCAGTATGGGCATGACTACTGGGGCTAAACTACAGGGGCTAAACGACTAGGGGCAATACTACACAGGGGCATTACCATTAAGGGCATTACTGATGGGGTGCACAGCTAATGAGGGCATTGTAAAGGGGGCACTTCATAAGGGGCACTACTGTTGGGGGCATTGCATAAGGGGCACTACTACTGTGGGCATTGTATAAGGGATGCTACTGCTGGGGGCATTACTGTATGGGCCGACAAAGAAGCTGCGTTCCCGGTCCGCCCTCCGTCGCTCCGCCCCTACCATCGCCGCCGCACTGGAAGCCCAGGTTCCAGACTCCCAGCTGCAGCGGATCTGGGACCAGGCCGGCTTTATTATCCCTGCCGCTGCATCGAGCTTCTGTGACCGCGGCACTACTAGTTCAAATCTGTCGCTGATTGGCTGCCGGTCCGCAGCAGTTTTGAAATATTAGCGCCGTGGTCACAGGAGCTCGATGCGGCGGCAGGGATAATAAAGCCAGCCTGGTTCCAGATCCATTGCAGCCGCCCTCAGCCTCTTCTGCCGCCCCGCCCTCGAACCTCTGCGCACCCACAGCCTCCTCCTCCGCGCTATCTCCGAGGCCCACAGCATCCTCCACGTCACGCCTACCACAGCCTACTCATCCACAGCACCGCAGACCACCGCCGCTGCTAAACAGGTAATCTAACCTGCTGCCTTTCTCTCTCCCTAGTCCCTACTGTATTCCCCTGCTGTCACTTTCCATGTCCCTGCTGTCACTTTCCATGTCCCTGCTGTCACTCTCCCTGTCACTCCGTCACTCTATAATGTGAATTTCGGCTCATTCTCTGTGCTATAATGTGAATTTTGGCTCATTCTGTGTGCTATAATGTGAATTTCGGCTCATACTGTGTGGTGTAATGTGAATTTCGGCTCATACTGTGTGGTGTAATGTGAATTTCGGCTCATACCGTGTGGTGTAATGTGAATTTGGCTCATACTGTGTGGTGTAATGTGAATTTGGCTCATACTGTGTGGTGTAATATGAATGTGGCTCATACTGTGTGGTATAAATGTGAATTTCGGCTCATACTGCGAGCTATAATGTGAAAGGGGTCCTACTATTGTGGTGCATAATGTGTATAAGGGGTATATGGTGTGGTAAACTACACTGAAGGGCACGCCCCCTTTTGCGTGGCCATGCCCCCTTGTCAGGAGTGCGCGCGCCTTCGGCGCGCACAGAGTTGCACCCTTCACTTTTCCATACCTCCACTTCAAAATTTCCACTTGGGTACTACTACTGTGGACATTATTACTATTGTGTGACCACGCCCCTTTCTTTTTGAGACCACACCCCCTTTTTGCTGCGCGCGCCTACGGCGCGCGCAATACCTTTATTTCATGGGCGCCGTGGGGAGGGGGGTGAGTTCCACCACCTCTCTAGGACCACTTTAAGCACTGTTTCCCTGCATCTAAGGAATTAAATTCCCTATTTGAAGCAACTTGGGTAAATCCTGACAAGAAGTTTCAGGTCCCAAAATAGTTACTCACCTCCTTCCTGTTCCCTCAGGATGATAGAAAAAATGGGAAAACACACCAATAGTTGACGCATCGGTTTCTAGGCTTTCACGTAAGATAGTTTTACCTGTTCCTGGGGCAGCTTCCTTGAAGAATGCTGCAGACCGCAAGATTGAGACCACTCTCAATTCTCTGTACACAGCTGCGAGGGTGGCCCAGAGACCCACTATAGCTTGTGCATGGATCTCTAGGGCCATTGCTAAATGGTCGGGTAATCTAATTGACGGGTTAGATTCCTTATCCAGGGGGAGATAATTTTACTCCTACAGCATATACAGGATTCTGCTAACTTTATGGTGGAGGCCATAAAGGAAATTGGTTTACACAATGCACGCACCACTGTCATGGCAGTGTCAACACGCAGGGGCTTGTGGCTATGCCAGTGGACTGCGGATGCGGAATCCAGGAAAGGCGTGGAAAGCCTACCTTTTACAGGTAAAGCCCTCTTTGGAGATGAACTGGATATGTGGATATCCAAGGCTACGACGGGTAAGTCTACATACCTTCTTTCCGCAGCTCCCCCGGCTAGAAAATCCTACACTGCTCCAACTCTGCAGTCCTTTCGAACAGCAAAGTTTAAAAACAAAACCAAAGGTTCTTCTACGGCCTTCAAAGGCAATAGAGGTAAACCCAGAAAACCAGCAACTGCTGGTTCACAGAAACAGAACCCCGGTTCTGCTTCTTCTAAGCTTTCGGCATGACGGTGGACCGCGCTGCCTGGAAGACAGGCAGGTGGGAGCCCATTTGAGATTTTTCAGTCACATATGGGCAACGTCATGCCAGGATCCCTGGGTCAAAGATCTTATAGCCCAGGGCCACAGACTGGAGTTTCAGAAACTCCCACCTCACAGATTCTTCAAATCAGGCTTACCAGCTTCTCAAGAAGCAACTATGACTTTACAGGAAGCAATTCAGAAACTGGTACAGACTCAGGTCATTGTTCCAGTTTCACTTCAGCTGCAAAACCAGGGTTATTATTCCAACCTGTTTGTAGTTCCGAAACCGGACGGTTTGGTAAGGCCCATTTTAAATCTCAAGTCATTGAACCCGTACTTAACGGGTGTTCAAGTTCAAGATGGAGTCTCTGAGAGCGGTGATCTCAGGTCTGGAGGAGGGGGAATTCTAGGTGTCTCTGGATATCAAGGATGCGTACCTTCATATTCCGATTTGGCCGCCTCATCAGGCTTATCTAAGGTTTGCATTACAGGACCGTCACTACCAGTTTCAGGCCCTGACATTTGGCCTATCTACGGCACCAAGTGTGTTCACCAAGATAATGGCAGAGATGATGTTTCTCCTCCGCAAACAGGGAGTGAACATAATACCATACCTGGACGATCTGCTGATAAAAGCACCATTCAGGGAGAGGTTGTAAGTCAACATTGCCCTCTCAATCCCGAATACTCCAGGATCACAGGTGGATTTTGAACCTACCAAAATCTCATCTGGAACCAACCCGGAGGCTTCTTTTCCTGGGGATGATATTGGATACGGAGGAACAGAAAGTATCCCTTCCATTGGAAAAAGCATTGGTGATCCAGTCAATGGTGCGGGATGTTCTAAGACAAACCCGGACATCGGTGCATCTGTGCATTTGCCTTCTGGGGAAGATGGTAGCTGCTTACGAGGTGCTGCTGTGTGGAAGATTTCACGCAAGGTCCTTCTAGCTGGATCTGCTGGACAAATGGTCCGGATCGCATCACATGCACCAGAGGATACGTATGTCGCCAAAAGCCAGGATTTCTCTTCTGTGGTGTCTTCAAACAGACCTGACTGAGGGCCGAAGGTTCGGGATTCAAAATTGGATTCTGCTAACCACAGACGCAAGCCTCAGAGGTTGGGAAGCAGTCACCCAGGGGGAACAGTTCCAAGGAAATTGGTCAAGTCAGGAAGCCATTCTTCCAATCAACATTCTGGAACTTAGGGCCATATACAACGCCCTTCTACAGGCATCACATCTTCTTCAAGATCAAGCCATTCAGGTTCAGTCGGACAATGTGACGGCAGTAACGTACATAAACCGACAAGGCGGAATGAAGAGCAGGGCAGCAATGTCGGAGGTAACAAGGATTCTCCTCTGGGCAGAAAGACACGCTGTGGTTTTGCCTGCGATCTTCATTCCAGGAGTAGAAAACTGGGAAGCAGACTTCCTCAGCAGACACGACCTCCACCCAGGAGAGTGGGGCCTTCACTCAGAGGTGTTAGGGTGCTTGACACGTTGGTGGGGAATGCCACAAATCGACATGATGGCCTCTTGTCTCAATAAGAAGCTCAAATGGTATTGTTCCAGGTCGAGGGACCCACAAGCAGTGGCGGCGGATGCTTGGTGACTCCATGGGTCTACCAGGTGGTGTATGTGTTTCCACCACTCCCATTGATCCCAAAGATTCTCAAAAGAATAAAAAGGGAAAAGGTTTAAGCAATTCTCATTGCTCCGGACTGGCCAAGAAGGGCCTGGTATGCGGATCTACTGGGGATGTCCCTAGAAGAACCGTGGCCTCTACCTCTTTACAAGGACCTTCTCCAATAGGGGCCATTCGTCTATCAAGACTTACCATGGCTATGTTTGCCGGCATGGAGGTTGAGCGTCAAATTCTAGCCTGGAAAGGGATCCCGGATAGGGATCCAAGCCAGAAAGGGGGTAATGTCTAAACATTACCACCGTATTTGGAAAAAATACGTCTCTTGGTGTGAGTACAGGAAATTTCCTGCGGTGGAATTTCAACTGGGACATTTTCTCCCTTTTCTGCAGTCAGGTGTGGATGTGGGCCTACGTTTGTGCTCCATAAAAGTCCAGATTTCGGCCTTATTCATTTTCTTCCAGAAACTATTGGCTTCTCTCCCTGAGGTTCAGACATTTTTGAGGAGGTTCTGCACATCCAACCACCTTTTGTGTCTCCTACGGCACCTTGGGATCTCAAAGTGGTGTTGCAGTTCCTGCAAACGGAATGGTTTGAGCCTTTACAGGATGTTGACGTCAAGTTTCTTACGTGGAAGGCCGTCACGCTGTTGGCCTTGGCTTCTGCGAGGCGTGTGTCGGAGCTGGAGGCGTTGTCTCACAAAAGCCCCTATTTTATTTTTCATGAAGATAGGGCTGAACTCAGAACTCATCAGCAATTTCTTCCAAAGGTGGTATCTGCATTTCATATCAACCAGCCTATTGTGGTTCCGGAGGTTACCGACACCTCTGCTACATCAAAGTTCTTGGATGTTGTGAGGGCTTTGAAGATCTATGTGAAGCGGACAGCTTGTACAGAAAATCTGACTCGCTGTTTGTTCTCTATGATCCCAGTAAAATTGGGTGTCCTACTTCAAAGCAGACAATTGCACGCTGGATCAGGCCCACTCTACTAGATCGGTGGTTTCTTCCTGGGCGGCTGCCCGGGGTGTCTCGGCTTTACAGCTCTGCCGAGCAGCTACTTGGTAAGGTTCGAACACGTTTGCTAAGTTCTACAAGTTCGATACTTTGGCCTCTGAGGACCTTCAGTTTGGTCAATCAGTTCTGCAGGAACCTCAGCACTCTCCCACCCGGTTTGGGAGCTTTGGTACTAATGGTACTAATGTGGACCACAGTATCCTCTAGGACGTAAGAGAAAATAGGATTTTAATTACTTACCGGTAAATCCTTTTCCCGTAGTCCATAGAGCAGGGGTCTTCAACCTTTAAGACAGTGTGGGCCACATAAAAAAATGAAACGAAGCCGAGGGCCACTAAGCTATACTGCGGTATTTAGAATCTAAATTTTAATTTATGATTGTAATGAGACCTTTTCTAGACTCATAAGACCATAAAAAAGACTTCAAAAGATAATTATTGTAATTTAATGAATGAAACATGGTCTACTTTACCTTTGTTATTATAATAAGTTCATATCAGTGGGAAACTTGGCATTGTTTTTGCTTGGCCAGCTTGTCGATGTTGGCATCAATGTTAGAAGTCGCTATGCGCAGAGTATTCTCAAGATGTTGGTCTGTAAGCACTGAACTGGACTCATACGGCAGTATCACTGGACTGGTGGGTATAATGTGGGCATGCTTTCACAATATTGCTGCTGTCTGTCTGTGATGGGGGGAGGGAGGGTATGATAGCGCCTATGTCAAGACATAGGTGCTATCATACCCTCCCTCCTCCCCATCACAGACAGACAGCAGCATTGTCAAAGCATGCTCCCTGCCATCTCTGCTCTTAATACTTAATACACCCCCTGCTGGGTCCCCCGCCACGCCCCCTGCCCTCAATACTAATTTATTCACTGCCATGCTCAGGCTGCCGCACCCCCGTCCCCGCCGCTCCCGCACGCCGGGTTCCTGCACTGCCCCCTGCCCTCAACACTTATACACTTTTATTCTCCTGCCGCAGCCCCCCCCCCCCCCCCGCGCCGGGTCCCCGCCGCACACAGCCATGCTCAGGCTGCATACATGCTGCCGCACCCCCTCCGCTCCCGCCCGCCGGGTTCCCGCACTGCCCCCTGCTCTCAATGGTAACTTGCCGCACCCCCCCCAGCCGGGTCCCCGCCGCTCTCACCCACCTATTCAACACTGCAGGCGGAGGGAGACACAGGGAGGGAGACACAGTAAGGGTGACCAGACCACTGACCAGCCTAAGAGGAGCTACTCCCCTTCTTCACAGGCAACCAGTGACAGTGCGGGGGAGTCACATGACTCCGGGAAAGGGAAAAAAAAATGATTATTTTTTTTGTGTTCATATGTGCGCTGCGGGCGGGCGCGTCGGCGGGCCATGGAAACCATAGCAGCGGGCCACCTGTGGCCCGCGGGCCACGGGTTGAAGACCCCTGCCATAGAGGATACTGGGCGCCCGCCCAGTGCTTTGTTTCTTCCTGCACTGTTACTTGGTAAGTATTGGTGTTTCAGCGGTTGCTGTTCCTGGTTTATAGTTTGGTTAGCTTGGCTTTCCTCTAGTTTGTGTGTGCTGGTTCGGAATCTCACCACTATCCTTTTATATCCTTCTCTCAGAGTATGTCCATCTCCTCGAGCACAGTTTCCTGTAATGAGTCTGGTAGGAGGGGCATAGAGGGAGGAGCCAGCCCACACTATCAATTTCTTAAAGTGCCCGTGGCTCCTAGTGGACCCGTCTATACCCCATGGTACTAATGTGAACCCCAGTATCCTCTACGGACTATGAGAAAAGGATTTACCGGCAGGTAAATAAAATCCTATTTTTCCTAAATTCTCCCGCTGGATCATAAAAGGTAAAGGGAGATTTATCAAAGCTTGGAGAAAGATAACGTCACATTTTCAATATTTATCTCATTGTAAATTTAATGAAAATCTACTTTTCTGCAGTAGTCCAAATAGTCAAATGGAAATTACAAATAAATAATCCAAATAGACAGCTACAGCTTTATATTATATAGGGTGAAACACAAGTGAATGAAGTACTATTAGCTGAGGAGTCAATAAGCAACCAATCAGAAACACCTACATAATGCAAATACTGTCAGCATCATCATCACACAACTAGATTCTGATGCAGTTTGGGAAAAAGTGCGCTGTATAGGAATACTTACTCCACAACATTTGTCATATACGTCTGAGGCAATAAGCTGTTCAACTGAAATTAGTTTTATTTTATTATTTACTTAGGCCACCATTTGGGCTAGATTCTTAAGGAAACTGGCCGTAAGGATCAACAAATGTTTACCTGCAGGAACCCTACAGTATTTTATGAAGTCTTACTGTAGTTCATTCGTTTACTGTAGGACATTACCATCTTAGAAATTGAAGTTTTAAACATCTGGAATTCCTTTCCTGCAAATAATTAATTCTATAGTTATCACCCTTTTGGTTGCTAATACACAAAGTGGAACCCTATTCTGTTGCCTTGTATACAAAAAAACATAGCACCATTCTAGTGAAAAGTTTTCATGGTAGAACCCTAGTCTGGTGATCAGTACAAAATGCCAACACCTATTTTGGTCATCAGAACATAAAGTGCAGCCTTATTCTAGTCACAGACACAAAATATCCTCATTTTGGTGACCAATATAAAAGTACCACCTCATTTTGATGACCAGGATGCACAGCTGAGCCCCCATTTTGGTGACTACTATATAATATAGAGACCAGTTCTGGAGTCCAGTGTACACAGCTGAGCCCATTCTATTGAGAAGATTATAAAGCAGAGCACGTTTTGGTGACTAGTGCACAGTACAGGACTACAGTCCCATCCTACCATTTAAAAATTCCTGCCAACTTCTATGTGGCACAAGCATTTTACAATGCATTTTATATAACTCAGACTTCTCCATACTGAAGATTAGCCTCTAAAACCATATTTACACTCAAGTCAAGTGGGTTGGTGGGATGTTTCATGTGGCTAAATAAAATAACATATACCTTGAGAACAGTTGTTTTAGCCACAGGGAACAGTTATGGCATTGTCTGTCCCACTCCTGGGCTGGGAAAAACATCTGTACAAGGGGTGGTTTTCCTATGTGATTTAGGGGCAGAATTATCAAATGTTAGAGCGAGATAAAGTATCAGTGGTGGGCTGGTGATCTGGCACTTCTGGCAAATGCAAGAAGGGCTGATGGGCCATGCTGTCCTAAAAGACTGTTGCTCAGCTTCATGGCACACAGAGAGATGGGGCTGGCCTTGCAACTCTACTTGGTCACCCTGCATACAGAGAGATGGAGGCATGCCGTGAGGACAGGCCCCCGAGAGATTTGATCACACCCCCATGAGGCAAGGACACACCCCCATGTCGTGTGCACCTGCAGAGTAGAATGCCAGGGCTGTTTCAGAGTCCCAGTCCATCCTTGTAAAAGTACCAATCAGCTCCTGTCATTTGTCAAACAGCCTGTAAAATGACAGCTAGGAGCTGATTGGTTGTCACTTTATCTCTCTCCACTTTTTCTCTCTCCAAGCTATGATAACTCTGCCCCTCAAATCCACTAATTAAGGGGGTAATTCTGAGTTGATCGCAGCAGGAACTTTGTTAGCAGTTGGGCAAAACCATGTGCACTGCAGGGGAGGCAGATGTAACATGTGCAGAGAGAGTTAGATTTGGGTGGGTTATTTTGTTTCTCTGCAGGGTAAGTACTGGCTGCTTTATTTTTACACTGCAATTTAGATTGCAGATTGAACACACCACACCCAAATCTAACTCTCTCTGCACATGTTATATCTGCCTCCCCTGCAGTGCACATGGGCCCTCATTCCGAGTTGATCGCTCGGTATTTTTCATCGCATCGCAGTGAAATTCCGCTTAGTACGCATGCGCAATATTCGCACTGCGACTGCGCCAAGTAATTTTACAATGGAGATAGTATTTTTACTCACGGCTTTTTCATCGCTCCGGCGATCGTAATGTGATTGACAGGAAATGGGTGTTACTGGGCGGAAACAGGCCGTTTTATGGGCGTGCGGGGAAAAACGCTACCGTTTCCGGAAAAAACGCAGGAGTGGCCGGGGAAACGGGGGAGTGTCTGGGCGAACGCTGGGTGTGTTTGTGACGTCAAACCAGGAACGACAAGCACTGAACTGATCGCACAGGCAGAGTAAGTCTGAAGCTACTCTGAAACTGCTAAGTAGTTAGTAATCGCAATATTGCGAATACATCGGTCGCAATTTTAAGAAGCTAAGATTCACTCCCAGTAGGCGGCGGCTTAGCGTGTGTAACTCTGCTAAAATCGCCTTGCGAGCGATCAACTCGGAATGAGGGCCATGGTTTTGCCCAACTGCTAACAAAGTTCCTGATGCGATCAACTCAGAATTACCCCCTAAGTGTGAAATTTGCATTCACATCATTGACAAATACATCAGTAGTCTATACATTTTTCCTACATATTGGGGGTCATTCCGACCCGTTCGCAAGCAGCGGTTTATCGCTGCGGTGCGAACGGGTGCGGAATGCGCATGCGCGATGGCCGCAGTCTGCGCGCACAATTTTGCGTCTAAAGAAGGAAGCGGTCGCAGATCGGACCGCAAAAAAGATTGGCAGGAAGAAGGCGTACCTGGGCGGATCCGGAGCGTTGGAGTGGTGGGAGTGGTGAGCAAAACGCAGGCGTGTCCAGCAGAACGGAGGGCGGATGTCTGACGTCAGAGCCGGCTCCAGCATCGCAGGGTTTGTCGCACAGGATAAGTATGTCCAGGGCTAGTCTACTTCTGCTTAAAAATTTTTTTAGCTTAGCAGGTGCTGCACAAGCGATCGCAGCCCTGCTAAGCTAAAATACACTCCCCCATAAGCGTGTACTAGTTGATCGCAGCAGCAGCAAAAAGTTGTTGGGTGCGATCAACTCGGAATGACCACCATTAGCTGAGAGAGAAAATATGCAATGCAGCAAGTGGGTTCAAGTTCTAACATGGGTTGTCTTCAGTGATATGAAATATTACTAACAGCCCTGGGCTTGCATTTTATAACAACTAATGGCAATTCGTGGATAAATAGTTCATGTATCTGTCAGTTTTATAAGACTACAGACCTTATAGCATTAATAGAACATTATGTCAGGATACATTTTAAACCACTCCCACACACCTGAGGATAGATAGGTAGGGGATTCTGGTATGATGGCTTCAATACATCTTTTAAATTATTCCCTAATCCCATCTGTTTGTTTCCATTAGGGTGGCCAATCCCAGGCCATTTTTTCAATCCCGGGAATCGGGATTTAAAAATTATCAATCCCGGGTTTCCCGGGCCCGGATACCTGGGATTGGCTGCTTTTCAATGTGACCCACTTCCTGTGAGATCCGTCAGCCGGGGAGTGCAGGTTGGCTGGGATGTCTGGCAGGTGGGCGAGCGGCTGGCTGCGCAGCGTGACCTCTGCCTTCACGTCATGCTGCGCAGTGCGCCCATCTGGAGCCAGGGGGAAGTGAGCAGGGGGAGCCGGGCAGCGTCTGAGTGTCCTGAGGAAGCTCAACACTGCCCAGCATATAAAAATCTATGTTGCTGGCCAATCCCGAAATCCCTGGAATTGGAAGCTCCAATCCCGGGATTGAATCCCGGCCAATTTGAGGCCGGGATCCCACTGATCCCGATCCCAGGATTGGCCACCCTAGTTCCCAAACTTTGAAGTCCATGCTCTGAGACTCTTCCATTCCCTTACTGCATGTGTTGTTGCAGTTACCTACTACCTTCTAAGTTTAACATATCAATGCCTACAGTATATAATTTGCTATGATGTATGAACCCACAGTTTAAATCCTAAGAAATGCCCATTTTCATATTCATATATCCAATGTAATTGCTTCCAAACTAATTCTTCCAGTCATTTAGGTGGTAATTCTGTTGCTCTAGTATCGTTCTTCCTTGATTTGGTCCTAATTTTACTACCTAGTTCTCCCCACCTTTCCTCTGACAGATGACATATAAAATCTCTATGCCACCTGTTCCTCCTTCACCATAAAAAATAGCCCACAGTCACAGAAATCTGAAGTCCACCGCCCTAATGTAAATCCATTCTCAGAAACTCCAAAGCATCTAATCTTCCCCATCTTCCACCTAGAGTCCACTGCGCTTGAGACAGGTGCATTCCACCTCCTATATCGTGCTCAATTGTATAGGCTTGAATGGCCTTTTGCTGCTCCTCCAACCTCTGAAGCATATAGAGGGTTGAATTCCACCTCGTTACCACTTCTTGCTTCAGATGTTGGCAGGGCAGGTTCAGTAGTTTTTGGTGGTGCTCCAGTCTTCTGTACGTGGTGCCTGTACGCCGAAAGTGTCCCGCAATTCTTCTGGCCACCGACAGCATCTCTTGCACGCCCCTGTCGTTTTTTAAAAAATTCTGCACCACCAAATTCAAGGTATGTGCAAAACATGGGACGTGCTGGAATTTGCCCATATTTAATGCACACACAATATTGCTGGCGTTGTCCGATGCCACAAATCCACAGGAGAGTCCAATTGGGGTAAGCCATTCCGCGATGATCTTCCTCAGTTGCCGTAAGAGGTTTTCAGCTGTGTGCGTATTCTGGAAAGCGGTGATACAAAGCGTAGCCTGCCTAGGAAAGAGTTGGCGTTTGCGAGATGCTGCTACTGGTGCCGCCGCTGCTGTTCTTGCGGCGGGAGTCCATACATCTACCCAGTGGGCTGTCACAGTCATATAGTCCTGACCCTGCCCTGCTCCACTTGTCCACATGTCCGTGGTTAAGTGGACATTGGGTACAGCTGCATTTTTTAGGACACTGGTGAGTCTTTTTCTGAGGTCTGTGTACATTTTCGGTATCGCCTGCCTAGAGAAGTGGAACCTAGATGGTATTTGGTAACGGGGGCACACTACCTCAATAAATTGTCTAGTTCCCTGTGAACTAACAGCGGATACCGGACGCACGTCTAACACCAACATAGTTGTCAAGGCCTCAGTTATCCGCTTTGCAGCAGGATGACTGCTGTGATATTTCATCTTCCTCGCAAAGGACTGTTGGACAGTCAATTGCTTACTGGAAGTAGTACAAGTGGTCTTCCGATTTCCCCTCTGGGATGACCATCGACTCCCAGCAGCAACAACAGCAGCTCCAGCAGCAGTAGGCGTTACACGCAAGGATGCATCGGAGGAATTCCAGGCAGGAGAGGACTCGTCAGAATTGCCAGTGACATGGCCTGCAGGACTATTGGCATTCCTGGGGAAGGAGGAAATTGACACTGAGGGAGTTGGTGGGGTGGTTTGCGTGAGCTTGGTTACAAGAGGAAGGGATTTACTGGTCAGTGGACTGCTTCCGCTGTCACCCAAAGTTTTTGAACTTGTCACTGACTTATTATGAATGCGCTGCAGGTGACGTATAAGGGAGGATGTTCCGAGGTGGTTAACGTCCTTACCCCTACTTATTACAGCTTGACAAAGGCAACACATGGCTTGACACCTGTTGTCCGCATTTCTGTTGAAATACCTCCACACTGAAGAGCTGATTTTTTTGGTATTTTCACCAGGCATGTCAACGGCCATATTCCTCCCACGGACAACAGGTGTCTCCCCGGGTGCCTGACTTAAACAAACCACCTCACCATCAGAATCCTCCTGGTCAATTTCCTCCCCAGCGCCAGCAACACCCATATCCTCCTCATCCTGGTGTACTTCAACACTGACATCTTCAATCTGACTATCAGGAACTGGACTGCGGGTGCTCCTTCCAGCACTTGCAGGGGGCGTGCAAATGGTGGAAGGCGCATGCTCTTCACGTCCAGTGTTGGGAAGGTCAGGCATCGCAACCGACACAATTGGACTCTCCTTGTGGATTTGGGATTTCGAAGAACGCACAGTTCTTTGCGGTGCTTTTGCCAGCTTGAGTCTTTTCAGTTTTCTAGCGAGAGGCTGAGTGCTTCCATCCTCATGTGAAGCTGAACCACTAGCCATGAACATAGGCCAGGGCCTCAGCCGTTCCTTGCCACTCCGTGTGGTAAATGGCATATTGGCAAGTTTACGCTTCTCCTCCGACAATTTTATTTTAGGTTTTGGAGTCCTTTTTTTACTGATATTTGGTGTTTTGGATTTGACATGCTCTGTACTATGACATAGGGCATCGGCCTTGGCAGACGACGTTGCTGGCATTTCATCGTCTCGGCCATGACTAGTGGCAGCAGCTTCAGCACGAGGTGGAAGTGGATCTTGATCTTTCCCTAATTTTGGAACCTCAACATTTTTGTTCTCCATATTTTAATAGGCACAACTAAAAGGCACCTCAGGTAAACAATGGAGATGGATGGATACTAGTATACTTATGGATGGACTGCCGAGTGCCGACACAGAGGTAGCTACAGCCGTGGACTACCGTACTGTGTCTGCTGCTAATATAGACTGGATGATTGATAATGAGATGAAATCAATATATATATGTATGTATATATAATATCACTAGTACTGCAGCCGGACAGGTAGATAATATATTTATTAGGTAATGATGACTGATGATGGACCTGCTGGACACTGTCAGCTCAGCAGCACCGCAGACTGCTACAGTAAGCTACTATACTATAGTAGTATGTACAAAGAAGAAAGAAAAAAAAAACCACGGGTAGGTGGTATACAATTATGGATGGACTGCCGAGTGCCGACACAGAGGTAGCTACAGCCGTGGACTAACGTACTGTGTCTGCTGCTAATATAGACTGGATGATTGATAATGAGATGAAATCAATATATATATATGTATGTATATATAATATCACTAGTACTGCAGCCGGACAGGTAGATAATATATTTATTAGGTAATGATGACTGATGACGGACCTGCTGGACACTGTCAGCTCAGCAGCACCGCAGACTGCTACAGTAAGCTACTATACTATAGTAGTATGTACAAAGAAGAAAGAAAAAAAAAAACACGGGTAGGTGGTATACAATTATGGATGGACTGCCGAGTGCCGACACAGAGGTAGCTACAGCCGTGGACTAACGTACTGTGTCTGCTGCTAATATAGAGTCTAGACTGGATGATAAATTATTGATAATGAGATGAAATCAATATAATATCACTAGTACTGCAGCCGGACAGGTACTATATATATTTATTATGTAATGACTGATGACGGACCTGCTGGACACTGTCAGGTCAGCAGCACCGCAGACTGCTACAGTAAGCTACTATAGTAGTATGTATAAAGAAGAATTAAAAAAAAAAAAAACCACGGGTAGGTGGTATACAATATTATATATATATATTATATACAATTTTATATATATATATATATATATATATATATATTAAACTGGTGGTAATTGATTATTAAACTGGTGGTCAGGTCACTCACGTTGCAACTTGCAACTAGTACTCCGAGTCCTAAGCAGACAATCACAAAATATATTATTATACTGGTGGTCAGTGTGGTCACAAACAATGGCAGTGTGGCACTGACTCTGGCAGCAAAAGTGTGCACTGTACGTTATATGTACTCCTGAGTCCTGCTCTCAGACTCTAACTGCTCCCCACTGTCAGTGTCTCCCCCACAAGTCAGATAATACAATACAACACTTACAGTCACACTATCTAATCTATATCACTTCAGCAAGTAGTATAGTAGTATAGTAGTACTCCTCCTAATAATGCTCCCCAAAATTACTACTACTGTGTCTCTCTCGTCTCTACTGTGTCTCTCTCTTCTCTAAACGGAGAGGACACCAGCCACGTCCTCTCCCTATGACTCTCAATGCACGTGTGAAAATGGCGGCGACGCGCGGCTCCTTATATAGAATCCGAGTCTCGCAATAGAATCCGAGCCTCGCGAGAATCCGACAGCGGGATGATGACGTTCGGGCGCGCTCGGGTTAACCGAGCAAGGCGGGAAGATCCGAGTCGCTCGGACCCGTGAAAAAAAACATGAAGTTCGGGCGGGTTCGGATTCAGAGGAACCGAACCCGCTCATCTCTATCCAAAACCCTTTCCTTTCCACAAATCCTAAATGTCTTTTTAGTGCATTCAATGATTTCCTCAGTTCACCAGTAAAAGCTTTCAGACAAAATATCACCTGCTGCTTCAGGAACAAGCTAGAAACCATTAAACATGAGATAGTCCAGACTTTCTTTCCCGAACAATGGCTATACCTACATACATACTGCACTGTAGCACTCAGTCATCCTCCTCATACACTACTGCTTCCTTCCTTTACACCTATATTTCCATTCACTCTGTCCTTTGACTTACAATTTTCTTTCCATTCCACTGAAACTGTGGAACCATCTTCTACCCTTTCAGCATCCTAAGTTATTTTGTAACTTAGGGGAATTGTGAGGAACATAGCTAAACAAATGTGGTCCCCATACCAAAATCTGTGAGGTCCAGCAAAGTTGCTAGGAAGAGACCACTTTCCCTCAACCCCTTCTATCCCCTCACGTACATTGTTGTGGAGACCCCCAGATTCTGCATCTCTGTGAACCATTCTGTCCTCCCTACTCAGAAAATAGGCTAACATTAGGGGCATTACAATACTTGTTCACAATATAATAATGTATTTAAGCGTAAAATGCACGTCAGAGAATGGTACATTGATGGTTGCCTGACCTTTATTAAAAAGAGCGTGTTATTATCGCCTGAGGTTGCTCATGTGCCACAGTAATTGCAGTCTCATGTGCCACTTTATTGTCTTTGAAACAAGGTCACTGTGACACTAGCCAGTGAAAGTGAAGTGTAGCATCAAGTGTAAGGGTGGACCACAACCTCTCTATCTGTGCCATGGCTGGAAGCTAGAGGATGGAGGTTAACTGGGATGGAGGGCAGGGGTGATTGATGGGGTGGCGCACCAGGTGCAATGGAACTTTGCTATGCCACAGCTCGCAAGTCACCTCACACATACCCAAAATCAATTCTTAATCCTCAGTCTACCCCTAATCCCCCCCCCCCCCCCCCACAAATCATTTACCAACCACTCTAGGGATGGCCATTGGATAGTAATGGCAAGGCCACCATTGCAACAAGATCTAACCATCAATGTTTATTTGCTATGCACATCTAGGACTGAGTGCTGGATCCTATTCCCTCCAACCCATTTAATTTCTTCACCATTATCCTCATTTTCCCAGCACATCGATTTAATATCTCCCTCACCTTACCTCTCCTCTTCTGCAGCTAAAGTCAACGGAATCCTGAGGGCTGTTGACTGTGGGTGGTGAAGGGCAAGCACAAATACAAAATTATGCTGATGACAGTCACCAACAATAATGAACCACTTGTGATTGGCTGATTGCAAGTGTCTGATGTATTAGAGAAGAGATTTAAGTTGTATTCAGTATGAAAAGTGACTGAATATTTCACAACAAGTATGGTGGTGAGTGCGTGCAACACATGCATAGGCGTTTCTATAATGGGTTCAGTGTGTGTGGTGCACACGGGCCCCTGGGTCCAAGGGGTCCCACACCGCACACACTGCACCCATATATTATACTTACCCCTCCGGTGTCGGGCATTTCCGAGTGATTTGCACATGCGCATTGAATGTGTCCTCGGGAACAAGGTATTATGCCAGAATGTACTGCTGCTGGAGAGGAGGGGGCCCGCGACGAGGGCTGCATACGGGTCCCCGCCTCTCTTAAAACGCCCTGAAACAAAGGCCCCACCCACTGCACAAGAAAATACCGTGATTGGTCGGTATTTACATAGGAGTGGAGCTTCAATTTTGCGATTTGCATATAATCGCGTCATTAAGCCCCGTCCCCTCTGCCAGGCATGCGATTTTGCCCTATTTAGCTACCCATTCTGCCCACTTCCCTCGGAAGTGGGCAGAATGCGGGAGGGGTGCCCACTCTTCCGTGGCTGCGGGGGACTACCCGAGAAACTGGGTGTCTCCCGCAGAATCCGGGAAAGTAGGTAAGTATGCCTTGAGTGGGAATAGCCCTGGCGCAGCTGTCCTCATTCTCTGCGGCGGTCGGGATCCCAGCGTTGGTATTCTGACTGCCGGGATCCTGACCGCCGGGATAATAACTAAATCCCCTACAGACATTAGAACGTGTACATTTATAATGGGACTCATTGATGAATGAATACTGATGGGCCACCGGATTGCTTAATGCTCTATGATGGGAAGTTTTGTAAGAGTTTCTTCAGCTATAGGAAATGACTTAGCGGCAATATAAATAATGCCACCAGCATGAAGCTCTGTGTGCTGTCTAGACATGCTCAATAGAGCATTCAGAGATGGTAGCAGTTAATATATAGTAATTAAATATAAATAACTAATTGCAATTGATTAGTCTCTGCTGAATAGAGATCATAGAGATGAGGTATGATGATGTACGATAGCATTATGCCACATCATGCTGTCACATAAACAGAAATGTCACAGGATGAGGTTTTATGCACCTTCTGTGCAACGTGTTACATCAGTCAGCTTCCTGGTCTATATGCCCAGATATTGTGAGAATAATTTCCTGTGTCAAAATTGAGAAACGGAATCAGTTAGTGTTCTGTGCAATTCTATCGCCCATGGAATATTACATGCATTTCCAGCCTGTGGTCAGCAGCTTCACAGGACACGAGGGAGAGGGAGTCACTGTTATTGGCCATTAGTCTTGCTAGGCCCACTTATATGTCTAGAACGTACATTACCTATAACATGATAATCTGTGCCCTAGGCTTTCTGATACCTTATTTTGGTGGCTTGTTTTCAACGCACAGCTTAATCTAATGGCAACTATACAAACCGGAGCCTGGGGGGTAATTCCAAATTAATCGCAGCAGGATTTTTGTTAGCAATTGGGCAAAACCATGTGCACTGCAGGGGAGGCAGATATAACATGTGCAGAGAGAGTTAGATTTGGGTGTGGTGTATTCAATCTGCAATCTAATTTGCAGTGTAAAAATAAAGCAGCCAGTATTTACTCTGCACAAAATTAAAATAACCCACCCATATCTAACTCTTTCTGCACATGTTATATCTGCCTCCCCTGCAGTGCACATGGTTTTGCCCAATTGCTATCACAAATCCTGCTGCGATCAACTTGGAATTACCCCCCCTATTCTGTTTGCAGTAGGCAAAGTAGTTAATTCATGTACATACTATACCAAGCAAAGTGAATTCTGGTGGCTACAGCAAACTCTGAACAATTGTGATGAGTACATAGTAAAGACTTAAATTCTGGTGGATAATGTACAGCAGGCCTCCAACCTTTTCATGCAAAAAAATATTTACAATAAACATGTCCTGCCTCCTTTGCAAGTGTGCCAACCTGGGAGCATCTATTCCCAGTGCTGGATTTCTCCTAGGCATGTGAGGTATATGCCTACAGGCAGCACCCCGCATTAGAGGAGCGGCAAGGCACACAATGCTCCTTACACAATGCCCTGCGTGCGGATTCCACCTGCTGCAGCAGCACCCACTTCTATGTCCAGCATGGCCAACGTCGATCTGTCACACTGGAACGGTGAGAACATTATTAATAATGACAGTGCACAGAATGTCAATGTTATCCCAGGGATTGCTCAGAATGTTAGCAAAGCTATTGTGAAGTTTATGGGGGAAGCTAATAGCAATGCACTAGACTAGTGTTGGTTGGGCCACAGGATGATAGTTCATCAGAATCAGACAAAGATGAAGCATGCAAGGTATTAAAAGAACAGCTTAAGATAGCAAGGGCTTGCAGTAAAAAGAAGAAGGGTAGCATTTCAGGGGAAGATGCAGTCAGGAATCAGATGGGGCAAGTTCAACTAAAGAAGACAGGGGGATTCTTGCAAGAAGGAGTAATAGTGGGCTGTAATTTGGGGTCAGTGGCAAGACACTTTCCAAAACAAACCAGAAAGGAGATTGAGAAGCGGGCTTTTGTGGATATATGCTCGTTGACTGAGACAGGATTAAAGGATAAGGAAAGAGCTAATGCGAGGTACGGGAGCCACCCAGACAGCTATAAGACGATGGAGCACTGACTAAGCAGGATGTTTGCCTATACGCGCTGTTACATGGAGGAATATCCAGAGGTAGCTATGAGTATGCTGAAGTATACAGATTTCATATATTCCGTGTACAAGGAATATGGGGGATTTGTGTGGCGGATATATGATGAGGCTTTCAGAACAAAGGAAGAGGATAGAGAACTCATTGAGTTTGGAATCAAGGATTTAGATGTTTGGCTCAGAGCACAGGCCAGCGGTTTAGCGGAAATAGGTTTGGCAACACAAAGATTTGGCGGAGGGAGGCAGAGCACGCAGAAACAGAACCTTAAATGCTGGGCATGCTGCAACCGTCTGCAATGAAAATTCAGGCTCATGTGCACATTTTGCAATTCAAATTAGTCCGGCAAGGTTTCAGTAAGAAAAGGGTTACTCACTCACAAAAGCTACCCTTGGCAGCAGGGCCTAGCAAAAGCAAGTAGTCCAGTGAACTTAAGCAGGATACTGGAGTGGCTGGCTAGGTATTCCAAGCTTACGAAGCCAACCTGTCTGCGCAGCAGTTTCAGGGACAGGTTAAAAATTCCAATAATGAGAGAATTCCTCCCCACTGGAAGCAGCAGGAATCAAGATCCTTCAAGGAGCAACTGCTAGAAGTCGCAAAGAGGGTGCCCAGGAAGTTCCAGCTCATTCAGCACCTGTTCTACCCAGATTGGGCATCAGTCAACTCAGTGTTCAGTACAGTACCACATTTTTGACGGCCTGCCAACATGGTTAGAACACAGGGCAGGGGAGCATTTATGGCAAAGCTAGACATTGAGTCAGCTTTCGGATTGCTGCCCCTGCATCCAGATAGCTTCAGGCTCATTGGTTTCCGTTTTGACGGATACTTTTTCATAGATAAGTGCTTGCCCATGGGCTGCGTCATTTAATGCGCTTTCTTTGAGGCATTTAGCTCTTTCTTTCAATGGTGCTTGGAGGAACGAAAGGGATCAAGGGTTGTCATGCATTATCTAGATGACTTCATGGAGGCAGGATCACCAGGGTTGAATCAGTGCAGCAAGGCTGAGCATGAGCTGCAGATCATACTGAAGGAATTCAGTGTTCCTATCACACATTGAAACTGGTACAGGGAATCTTGGATGCAGGTTCCCCATGGAAAAGGTTGAGAAGCTAGGTGAAGAGATAAGCTACCGTGTTATGGTAAGGAAGGTCATGCTAGGGCAGATGCAATCATTGCTGGGGAGACTAAATTAGCATGCAGAGTGATTCCCATGGGCAGGATCTTTAAAAGTTGGTTGGAGCAAGCCACTGCGGGCCCTAAAAAAATACACAATTTTATAAGCATTTACAAGGAACTTAGGGCCTATTTCAGACCTGAACGCTCGCTAGCGTTTTTTTGCAGTCCTGCGATTAGATAGTCGATGCCTACAGGGGAGTATATTTTAGCTATGCAAGTGTGCGACCGCATGTGCAGCCGAGCGGTACAACTAAACTTTGTGTAGTTTCTGAGTTGCCCAGAACTTACTCAGCCACTGCGATCACTTCAGCCTGTCTGGGACCGGAATTGACATCAGACACCCGCCCTGCAAACGCTTGGACACGCCTGCGTTTATCCAAACACTCCCACAAAACGGTCAGTTGCCACCCACAAACGCCTTCTTCCTGTCAATCACCTTGTGATCGGCTGTGCGAATGGATTCTTCATAAAACCCGTCGCTCAGCAACGATCCGCTTTGTACCCGTGCGATGCGCCTGTGCATTGCGGTGCATACGCATGCACAGTTCTGACCTGATTGTAGTGCTGCAAAAAAGCCAGCATGCAATCAGGCCTGAATGACTCCCTTAAGGAGGACCTGTGGGTGTGGAGGGAATTCTTCCTGCATCATAATGGTGTGCGATTCTGGCCTAAGGCAGCGCTGCCCAATCATGACAGACAGACGCAACAGGGGCGACGGGCTTTGGAGCATACTTGTAGGGTGAATGGTGCGCCCAGTAATGGCTGAGCAGATGAGTTGTTCCCAATAATTTGGGCTGTAGACATCTGGGGCCACAGGCTAACGAACAGGCATATCCATTTTTGGTGCGATAACATGGGGGTGGTGCAGGCAGTATACAATCAGTGTGCATCATCCCTACCAGTTGTCAGGTTACTTAGAAGGTTAGTGATGACTTGCCTTCGCCACAACTTCACGTTCAAGGCAAAGCACATTCTAGGGGAGAAAAATGTAAAGGCGGATGCATTGTCCAGGCAGAACAGAGATGTGTTTAGGGCTGCAGCACCACAGGCAAACTCAGCAGACCTAACATGCCTCGCCCATCTCTGGCAGATAGTTTAGCCGATTTAGATGGCTTGGGTCTCTGGTGCCAAAAATGTGGGAAGCATACAAGGCCGCCTGGGAAAAGTGCTAGCAGTTCCAATCTATGGGAAGTTTGGCCCTGCAGCAGCAACTATTAGCTCTCTAGACCAAGCTTAGAAGAGAACAGGCATCCAGGACCAGGGCAAAGGCGGGCATCTCTTTTTTTACTAAGTTGGCAGGCGGGAGGGACAAAACAAAAGCTTGTGTACTACACACTATAATGAAGGCATGGGCAATGGCAGAGATAAAGAAGCCAGATGTTAGGGAACCAGTCACCTTAGAAAGGCTAAGGAAGCTGCTGGGCCGAGTGCCATCTATCTGTATTGGCACGGGCAAAGCAATCTTATTAAAAACTGCCTTTATCATGGCATTCAGCAGGGCATGCAGAGTTAGCGAGTTGGTAGCTGGATCCAAGCGATAACAGGGAACAGGCTTACAGCATACAAATGCGGCGGTAACGGAAGATACAGTATTGCACAAAATACAGCAATCCAAGACAGACCAGTTTAGCAAAGGGAAATGGATGCAGTTACAGAGGCATTCGGACACTTCTGTTGGCGTAGTGACAGCTATCAGGCAATTTTTAGAGGTGTGGCCAGGGGGCGGAACGAATTTTCTTAGACGAGTCGGCACTAACCAGGTTTCCGTTTTCAGCACTCTTTAATAAATGCATAATGTCTCTTGGTTGGTAGGCAGAAATATTTGGTACTCATTCATTTAGGATAGGCGTAGCAACATCAGCAGATAGCAAGGGGCGCACAGTGAGGATATTAAAGTGTTAGGCAGGTAGAGGTCTAATAGTTACAAAGCATACATCAGGCCCCTCACTGAAGGTGCGGTGAGTAACTAATTATCTATCTAATGCTCCCCCTCCATCCATGTTTCTCTTAGCCTGCCAATTCCCCTTTCTCTCTCAAACTCCCCATTCCTTTGTATCTTTCAGCCTCCCCATTCTGTAGTGTCTCTCAGCCTCCCCATTCCCTTGTGTCTCTCAGCTTACCCATTCTCATATGTCTTTGAGCCTTCCCATTCCTGTCTCTCAGCTCCCCATTCCTCTGTGTCTCAGCCTCAGTGCCATTTCTTGCGGCGAGCGAGCCGTGCAACTGCACGGGGCGCCCGCTGCGGCACTTCTGCTGCTCTCTGTTGCCTCCCTCTTCCCGAGTACCGAGCTCGGGGGGCGGAGTTTTGCGGACTGACGCGGATGCGTCGTGCGTCACAACGCAATCCCGTCATTCCGCGACACTCCGCCCCCCGAGTTGGGTACTCGGGAAGAGGAAGGAGGGGGAGCCAAGCTACAGGAAGGGCCGGTGCGATGAGGGAGAGGCGGGCCGAAGAGCAGGAAGAACTTCTGACACCTGTCTAATGAATAAAATGGGGACTCTTGCCTGCCTAATGTATTAAATGGGGACTCTTGCCTGCCGTATTGTGTAAAATGGGGTCTCTTGCCTGCCGTATTGTGTACAATGGGGACTCTTGCCTGCCGTATTGTGTAAAATGGGGACACTTGCCTGCCGTATTGTGTAAAATGGGGACACTTGCCTGCCGTATTGTGTAAAATGGGGACTCTTGCCTGCCGTAATGTGCAAAATGGGGACTCTTGCCTGCCGTAATGTGTAAAATGGGGACTCTTGCCTGCTGTAATGTGTAAAATGGGGACTCTTGCCTGCCGTATTGTGTAAAATGGGGACTCTTGCCAGCCGTAATGTGTAAAATGGGGACTCTTGCCTGCCGTAATGTGTAAAATGGGGACTCTTGCCTGCCGTATTGTGTAAAATGGGGACTCTTGCCTGCCGTATCGTGTAAAATGGGGACTCTTGCCTGCCGTATTGTGTAAAATGGGGACACTTGCCTGCTGTATTGTGTAAAATGGGGACACTTGCCTGCCGTATTGTATAAAATGGGGACACGTGCATGCGTAATGTGTAAAATGGGGACTCTTGCCTGCCGTAATGTGTAAAATGGGGACACTCTCCTGCCATAATGTGTAAAATGGTGATTTAATGTATCAAGGGCATTGCGGTGTATGGCATAATATAATTTTTTTTCTTTTTTTTCTTTTCTTGTGGTCGCCGTGACCTGTCTGCGCAAGGTAAAAAACTGGGGTGTAAGGTAGTCTTTTCAGACGAGGCCATGCCCATTTTAATGAGACCACGTCCACTTTATTAAGGCCACGCCCCCTTGCCGGGAGCGCACGCGCCGTAGGGGTGCGCATACTTTTTCTTTCTATATCTATATGGGGGGGGGGAGGGGCACATTTTTTTAATGTCAATGAGAGGGGAGGGGGCGCCTTTTTAAATCTTGCACTGGGAACCAAATTGGCTAAAAACAGCCCTGCTCAGCCTCCCCATTCCCGTGTCTCTCATCCTTCCCATTACCCTCTGTCTCTCAGTCTCCCATGCCCCTGTGTCTCTCAGCCTCTCTCTCTCCTTATAGGCTTGCCTTCCCATTGTATCTTTTAGCATCCCTCTTCTCTTGTACCTATGCCTTCCCCTGTGTCTCTCAGCCTTCCCCTCTCATCGTGGCTCAGCCTTCCTCTGTGTCTCTCAGCAACCCCCCATCCCGTGTGTCTTTAGGGCTCTTTTTCTCCTCCTGTGGCTCAGCCTTCTATGTGTCTCTCAGCCTCCCCCTGTGTCTTCACCACCCAATCCATCTCCCCAGCCCACGCATACCTCCTACTGCAGGCATTGCTGAAACTGCAGCTCCATCTTCACAGCCGGCTCAGCTCCTCTGTTGTCCAGTGGCACAGCGTCATGACGTCAAACATGCTGACTCTGCACAAAATAAACTTAATTATGTCAGCTACTGACGGCCATCCAGCCGGGCTCCCGGCCCCCTGCTTCTTCATTATCTCTTTTGATGAGATGACTACAGCATGGTACAGTCAAGTTGGACACAAGAACTGGACTCCCGAGGTCCAGGGCCTCTCAGAATCTCAGGGCCCCTCAGAATCTCAGGCCAATCACAAGTGTCCCCCTTTGTCCCCTCTGTCGCTGGGCCTGGATATGAGGGCGGACCTGGAATAGGTAAAAGAGCATTGGTATGCGGGTGAAATTATAGAGTCCGGAAATGAGTGAACACAACTGTAGGAAAGTGTGTCACTGCCCTGGGTGAAGGGCCATACTGCACAAAAACATCAGCAAAAATAGGGTATGTACAGCAGGGAAGGGGTGAATTTGTCATATATTGGCATTGGCATATTTAACAACAATCTGCAGGAGGTGCTGGAAGGCTGAGAGGTATAGTAGGTTGCTGTGTGTGGACTTCAGTACTCAGGCTCGCCTGAGAACCTTGGTTGGTAGGAAAAAGGCATGGTGAATAGGGGGAGCCAGCAGTTTGCAGATTCACCCTCAGTGAATGGCCACACACGTGGGGCAGATGTATTAAGCATGGATAAGTGATAAAGCAGTGATAAGTGCAAGGTGATAAGACACCAGCCAATCAGCTCCTAACTGTCATTTTTAAAATCCGTAATGATTGGATGGTGCATTATCACCTTCCACTTATCACTGCTCTATCACTTCTTTATCCCTTCTCCAGGCTTAATACATCTGCCCCCTGATTCTAGCTTTGAACGGTTGAGCCCATTGGGCTGCGTACCAGGTGAGCGTGATATGCACCAGGGGGTTGGTTCCACAGTGGGCATTGTTGCAGTGCCTACTGGGTGGGTAATGAAATGGGTTGATAACATACTTTGCCTTGCCCACCACTTCTGTCCATGCTCTGCAACCTTATAATGCAGTATATTAAAACTGTGGGCAGTAATTTTTGATCCAAACTTTGCTGCCGAGTCTAAATTACTTTCAGGTTAAGGAGCCAATTACGAGGACACCGGTAGGTCGACCGCTCCACGTTAAAGGAGAGAGAGGCCAGGGGGGAATGTAATAGCCCACAAGAGACAGGTAATGGCAAACTTTCGATGAGTTTGCCCATTTTTTTTAAAGTGCCAATCATTTAAAAGTCAAAACCAACCTGGTTTTGTCTTTTCAACTATTGCCGCTTTAAAAAAACAAAACAAAAAAAAACCAGACAGCACACTTATCATGGCAGTATCCTGATAGCAGCCCCCTTGGATTGTAAGCTGGTAGGGCTGAGTACCTGAAGTTGCCCTTTCATCCTGTTTGAGGGCTTTATATTCATATACAGCAATAGCTGTGATTGTTCTGAGTTTAACATACTGATTTCCTTCCTGTTTTGTAATGCTTCAGGCAATGGAAGTGCTGAGACAAAATGTAATTACCCCTGGTAACCCTCCCCTCTGAGTCATTAGTCAGTGGATGATTCTCAGTGAGGCAGGTATGAGAACTTCACGATGGCTCCACATTAGTACATGTTAGTGAGCTACCAATCGTTATCTATTTGGCAAACACATTATGTAACAGGGCCCAGCCTCGGGAAGGAATGTGAGACAGAGAGTTCTGTGTATTGAGGTTATATACAGGTATATATACAGGTAAGCGCAGTAACTATACTAATGAGGGTCTGCCAGACATAGCGAGATAGGTCAGCCAAACATCAGACATTAGAAAGACATAAAAATGCAGAAACGTCTGAGAAATGTTTTGCTTAAATTTAAATTTCTCCATGTGTTATATTGGTCATTGTTTCTCGCTACTCATCAGCTAGTGACGTAGGACAAGTATGAGGGGAGACAGGGAAGGACACGAGCCAGTGGCGAATTTCCCATTAGGCACGTGAGGCACGTGCCTAGGGGCAGCACTTGTTTAGGGGCGGCACTGTTGATACTGTCAGCCCAAAAAGTACCAGTAACTGCAAAATACAGTATTAACACTGTACTGTACCACAGGCCATCTTGAATGGAGTGGAAACAGGTAGGACATGCACAGACTGCCCCAATAAGCTATCCTACTTAGTAAATATATACACATAGTTAAAAATAAATTGTCATAGTTAGTGGCTTTTTTATTATTCTATTAAATTAGTTACCATCAAATGAGGGCTTATAACCAATCAATAAAAATAATAAAATTAGGTAGGCGGAGGGAGGCCATTACTGTTGTGCCTAGGTGCGCCCTCAACCCTAAATTCACCCCTGACAAGAGCCGCACACACATTCCACTGAACAATATGACCCCAAGTGAATAGCTGGTGTATATAGCAGGTGTGATCTTTTGCAGATGGTAGGTGTGATTATTGTGTCTCCATAGGCATGCGCAGGGGGGGTGCCTGGTGCGCACAGGCACCCCCTAATGTTTGTCACCCCCTCACACACCTGCTGCTGCAGTATCGGCGATCGCCGAGTGTGCTCATTTCTGTCCTCCCGCCCACTGCGCCCGCCTCCCCCTCCGCGCAGTCTGGCTGTCATTCATTTGTATGGTGCAGCATCACTGACGTAATCCTACTCCCAGTTCCTCTAACCTGTGGGATGTGTCGCGATTATGTCATGCCGCTCATGCTCCCACCCACGCTCTCTCTCTCCTCATCATGTGCCAACGCTACAGAATACAGCGTTCCTCTTGGAGGAGGACAAGTTCAAATTCAATATCAATATATATTTCGAGAGATTAGGATATAATCAATGGTAATAAAATATACAAATTTAACATATATTAACAGATTTTATATATATATATAGATAGATAGATAGATAGATAGATAGATAGATAGATAGATAGATAGATAGATAGATAGATAGATATCTGTGCATCAATTCTCTATATTATTTAGTTTGCATTGAGTGCCAATATGTGGTGGTAGACACGCCCATTAGGTGGTGTTAGACCTGCCCGATAGGTTGTGCTAAACACGCCCTTCTAATCGCGCACCCCCTAATAAAATGTCCTGCGCACGCCTATGTGTGTCTCTGATGGCTGCTGTACAGCACATGATGGGGAATGTAAAGGACAACTTGTTCCATGCACTGGAGCTCAGGGGTCTGTCCCCTGCTTGTTAACTCCAATCAGGAGTGGAAGGCGGAGTTACCATCCAGTGTGTGTGCTCTGAGGTAACAGCGTGGAGAATGATGCTGCGCTGAGGTGATCTGAAGAGACAGCACGGAGTAACGCATTACGCTGAGGAGAGGGCGGTCAGTCCAGCGTGCGCAGCAGTGTGAGAGAGCCCACTTATGAAAGAGAGCACCGCGGAGAGGAATCATTGCGCTCACCTGACAGAGCATCCCTGCAGACACCGGAGGACGGTGAGGAGTGAGAGCTGTGGATAACAAGACAGTGAATTTGAACGAAGGGGCAACGTGTAAACTGTGTCCACCGGTCAGCGTGAGTAGTAAAATACCTGACTTGGGGCATTGCAGACAGTCAGTCACTGGGAGAGTACGTGAGAGAACTAAGGGGGACATGTACTAAGCAGTGATAAAAGTAGAGATGTGAGCCAGTGGAGAAGTTACCCATGGCAACCAATCAGCTGCTCTGTGTACTTCTATAGTATGCAAATTATAAATGTTACGTCAATGCTGATTGGTTGCCATGGGCAACTTCTCCACTGGCTCACTTCTCCACTTTTATCACTGCTCAGTACATGTCCCCCTAAGTACCAGAGAACTAAGATGTGAGAAAGGTACTTATACAGTCAGTAACAACCAGGGCATGTAATAGCTAGCTTGAGTTACTCTTATCAATCAGCTAAACACAGGTTTCCAGTCAGAAAGAGACTTTATCAGTCAATCCACTCAGCACCCAGAGGAGAGATACTGAGTTATATGCAAATTCAGAGTGCCACAGAGGGACTTAGGAGTGTTACTGAGGTGCCAGCAGCAGCTCCATGTTTATCTCTGTCAGGAGTAAAGGGAGAAGGTAGAAACTGTATAGCTCTCTTTTCCTACCTTACTAATCGGAAGCTGAACTGATGTGCTTATAGTAACCCACTGTATTTTGTTAGCTTATCTCCATTCCTGCTTTCTGTCACTGAACTGGGTGACTTGCATAACTGTCCAGCAATTATACTGTATAATTTATTGGTAACTACTACTAAAGGATCAGATATACAGCCTAGTGGACAAAAAGACTTCGCAAGAAGGAACATTTGCTTGTTTTTTTAAGTGGTATTGTAGGCTCACTCTGCCACCGTCAGTACAACAAAGACATTATAGCGCTTTTGCCTCTAAAAAGTGTTTCAGTTTATTAAGGCTTCAGCTGCCATTTTATGGACAGTAGTGGCTACTGCTGCCCAATGCGCCTTTACTGACTAACACTTGAACTGCCACCTAGTGAACACAAGAAATATTGCTAAGGTTTATTCACATGATACTATGGGGCATGTAAGAGAAGGGAATTATATTTGAAAAAGTGTTTAACAATGAAGTACAATATAATTTTATGGAGTAATCTGAAAGTTACTGTGACAATTAGGAATTTCATGTGTTTGCCTATTCAGTGTATGCATAAAACTACCATTTTAACCCAGTTAATTTGCAGCGTTGACCAGTCCTATCCAGTTAAATAAACAAATAGTCACCGTCCTAACATGTGGTGATCTTTTGTGGATCCTCTATCTTTCTGCCCAGGTTACAGTGGTGTAGGCCATGAGGGACTGCATCAACACAGAGATCCATGTTGCTGCAGACTCAGGTATGTGTGACATCAGCACCGACACTCTACGACCACCTACTTACCTTCTAAGTGACGTATCACATTTGGCTTCCGTGAACAGGAACGAAGCAAGATGTCGGAACCCCAGACTCCACCACCAACTTCAGGTCGAAGAATGTTGCCCATGTCACCTAGGCCAGCAACCCCACCCCTGGTGACGGCATCGCCCATCAGCATGCCATATTATTACGGAGCCCCATAGCTGCCAACGTATGCCGGAAATGCACGTTTTTGGCTCAAGTACTTTTAAGGAATTCCGGGACAAAATGTACTCCATGTTCCGGCTCTACCCACTCAGCGAGGAGCGCAAAGTGGAAATCGTCATGGGGCAACTGAAAGGCCCTGCACTGTGTGAGGTAAAGGCATGGTCGGATGAAGAAAAAGAGACTGTAGAATTGATCTTTAAAAAGCTAGTGAGCACCTTTGACTCTAAGACTGTTTCTGAACTAAAAAGTTGCCTCTACGCCAGAAAACAGCGACCCAACGAATCACTGCGAGAGTTTGCTTTAGGCCTACAGGTAGCCATGAAGGCAGTTCAGCTCCTATATTCACGGGAAGTCCAACAGGCCGATGAGACCTTGATTAACTTGTTCATCGAGGGAGTACAAGGAGAGAAGATTCGGTCTCACGTGCGCATGTGGAAATGTCAGCAGCTGGATTGCTGTTTCTCAGAATTTAAGGAAGCAGTACTTCAGATTCTCTGGCTAAATCAAAGTGATGATACAGAGTGCGATACCTCATCTGAGAAGGGTGAAGAAGAGGCCTCCATTGAAGTCAAATCGCTTATAAAGGCAGGTGTGTCGGCACAACAAGGATAGTTCACCACAAGCACAAGCTCCTGTTATGCACACCAGTGCCACGAGGAAAGTACTGGTGTCAGAACTGTTATGCACTCCAGTGTCTGCAGGAATGTACTGGTGTTTGAACTGTTATGCAAAACAGATGGGCTCACAGACAAACTGGGGGATATGACATAACGTACACAGAAGGTGATAGGGTAACAAAATACACACAAAGTGAACAGAGAAGCCCAGAGGCTAAGGAACTGGGTATCTCCCTTGTATTAGAACTGCTAAGATGGAAAAAGCAAGATGTTGTGTTTTAATACGTAGAGTACCCGAAATGCTGTTGCTAAGGGCAACAGCAAAACCCTAAAGGGTTACCAACGGGTGTGGCAGTAAACTCCTTGGTCAGAGATGGAATGATAGACACAAGGAGAATCTCCACAATCCAAATTCTCACTTGCAGTGCACAGGTTTTAGCTTACTGCCACTAAACTGACCCCTGACACCTAGCACAGTGAGACAGGATTAGACAGGCAAGTCTTAGAATACAGCCGCAAACTTGCTAAGTTCACAGGGTAGTAACAGAACCCCAGCAAGCTAAACGACTGACTCCAGTCTTACTGCTAGGTCTGGATTGGCAGAGTGTAATACCAAATTCCCAGGCCTATTTGTAGTAAGCAACAAACAAATACAAAGCTACACAGTACTGGCTAACGTTCATGAACTGACTAACCAACAAAGATTCAGCAGCATCTGCTTACCCTGAAAAGAGGCCTTATAAAGCAGGTGCTGTCCACGCCCCACTCAGACCTCACAGACTGTGAGCACAAAAACCAGCACCGGATCCCCTGCCGTGCACAGAGCCTATAACCACTGCACAGCAAAAGACCCGAACCGGAGTATCAGCTGCGCTCAGGTTACTCCACTATCACTTGTCTCCCGGTTGCCATGACGACGTGGCAGCACAGGGCAGGAGACCCTAACAGTACCCCCCCTCTGACGAGGGGTCAAAGAACCCCTACCACCGGGTTTATCGGGGAACTGCGAGAAGAAAGAGCGTATCAGTCTGGGGGCATGAAGATCACAACTGCGCACCCACGACCGCTCCTCCGGGCCATACCCCTTCCAGTGCACCAAAAATGACAGCCGACCCCGAACCACCTTGGAGTCAAGAATCCTTTCAACAACAAACTCCCTCTGGCCACGTATCAGAAGAGGGGAAGGTCTTCCACTGGTAGAAGGATTACTAATCGCCCGTTTTAAAAGGGAACAATGAAATGTTTTATTGATACCCAAAGAACGGGGCAGATCTAACTGAAATGCCACCGGATTGATAACCCTGGTGATCTTATAAGGGCCGATGAACCGGGGCCCTAACTTATGAGATGGCTGTCTCAACTTCAAATTCTTGGTAGACAACCAGACGAAGTCTCCTAATTTGAAGCTGCAGGGTCTTTTCCGCTTATCAAAAACCCTTTTGGTCACTAATGACACAGACACAAGGGCTTTCTTCACTTTCCGCCAAATACCTCTAAGGACCGAAACCACAGAGGAACCACCAGGCGTGGAGTCCACGGGGTCAAAAGAATTGGCCTTAGGATGATGCCCATACACACAAAGGAAGGGAGAGATCCCTGTAGCAGAGTGAGCCGCGTTGTTATAGGCAAACTCCGCCATGGACAGATGAGCAACCCAGTCAGTCTGACACTTGGAGACATAACACCTGAGGAACTGCTCCAAGGACTGGTTCACCCTTTCAGTCTGCCCATTAGACTGCGGATGGTAGCCTGACGACAAGCTGACAGAAATCTGGAGATCGGAACAAAATGCCCTCCAGAATTTGGCCACAAACTGGGATCCGCGGTCAGAGACCACATCAAGTGGCAACCCGTGGAGACGCACAACATGCAGCATAAATAATTCAGACAGGCGTCTGGCTGATGGCAGCCCAACCAGTGGAACGAAGTGCGCCATCTTCGAAAACCTGTCAACGACAACCCAGATGGCTGTCATCCCCGAGGATTTGGGCAAGTCCACCACAAAATCCATTGAAATGTGGGTCCATGGCTTAGATGGGATAGAGAGTGGATGTAATGGGCCAACAGGAACCCCTCTAGGAGTCTTATTTCGGGCACAGATGTCACATGCCCGAACCCACTGATCCACATCCTTAGCCACCGAGGGCCACCACACCGCCCTAGATAGCAACTCCCGAGTTCTGGCAATACCCGGGTGACCTGCCGACTTCTTGGCATGGAATTCCAGGAACACTCGCTGTCTTAACCTAGGAGGCACAAACAAAAGACCTACCGGAAGGTCTGGAGGAGCCTGCTCCTGTGCTCTAAGGACTAATGATAAGAGGTCCTGGGTAATGCCCACTTTAATACATGATGGGGAAACAATGGGCAACGGCTCCTCGGTGGTCTCCTGGATTGGAGCAAAACTCAGCGAGAGCGCATCAGCCTTGATGTTTTTTGACCCAGGGCGATATGTTATCAAAAAATTAAAGCGAGCAAAAAACAAAGCCCATCGTGCCTGCCTGGCATTGAGACGCTTCGCTGACTCTAAATATGCCAGATTCTTATGGTCAGTGAGAATTGAGACCACAAACTTAGCCCCCTCAAGCCAGTGTCTCCACTCCTCGAGTGCATCCTTAATAGCCAACAATTCCCGGTTACCCACGTCATAATTCATCTCGGCAGGCGAAAATTTACGGGAAAAGTAAGCACAGGGATGAAGGCGATTATCAGACACTCCCATCTGAGAAAGCACTGCCCCAATACCCATCTCAGAGGCATCCACCTCCACCACAAAAGGACGCTCTGGATGTGGGTGTCGCAGCACCTTGGCCGAAACAAATGCCCTTTTGAGACGGGCAAAAGCCGCTTTAGCCTCACAAGACCAGTGAGCAACATCCGCCCCTTTCTTAGTGAGTGCCACCAAGGGCGCCACTATAGACGAAAATCCAGCGATAAATCGTCTATAAAAATTCGCAAAGCCCAGGAAACGCTGAAGCGCCTTCAAACTAGTGGGCTGCACCCAATCCAGGACTGCCTGTACCTTGGAACCCTCCATTTGGAAACCTTCTGGGGAGATAATATATCCTAGAAATGCGATTTGCTGAACTTCAAATTCGCACTTCTCCAGCTTTGCCCCAAGCCGGTGGTCTCTGAGTTTCTGGAGGACTAAGCGTACATGCTTCCGATGTTCCTCCAGGGAATGGGAGAAGATTAGGATGTCATCTAAGTATACAACTAAGAATCTATCCAAATATTCCCTGAGCACATCATTCATGAAATCCTGGAAGACTGCCGGGGCATTACAGAGCCCAAAAGGCATCACCAAATATTCATAATGCCCTGAGTGGGTATTAAAGGCAGTCTTCCATTCATCCCCCTCTCTTATTCGGATTAGATTGTACGCACCGCGTAGGTCAATCTTAGAAAAAATGGTGGCAGTACGAAGCTGGTCAAACAAGACCGAAATGAGAGGCAGTGGGTATGAGTTTTTAATCGTGATACGGTTCAATTCCCTGAAGTCGATGCAGGGTCGCAACGAACCGTCCTTTTTACCCACGAAGAAGAACCCCGACCCAACTGGAGACTGTGAAGGTCTGATAAATCCCTTAGCCAAGTTCTCCTGAATGTACTCTGCCATAGCCTGAGTCTCAGGACGTGACAGGGAGTACAACCTGCTCTTGGGAAGCTTAGCATTTGGCAACAAATCAATGGCACAGTCATAGGGGCGATGGGGAGGTAGTACCTCTGCAACTTTTTTGGAGAACACGTCCGCAAAATCTGCATAACACCCTGGCAATCCTGGCAAACTTAGCTGCGAGAGCCTGACTGGAAGGCTCAAGCAACTCCTGAAACAATCAGTACCCCAACTAAGAAGCTCCCCAGAGACCCAGTCAAATTGAGGATTGTGGGCCCTTAACCAGGGTAACCCCAACACCAATGGGGCAAAAGTACAGACAGTCACATAAAAGGACAATTTTTCAGAGTGTGTGGCTCCAATAAACAAAGAAATCTGGCTAGTGCAAGAGGTAATTTTACCTTGGAATAATGGTTCCCCGTTTAACCCACAAATCTCAATTTCCGATGCCAAGGGTACTAAGGGAACAGAGTGTTTCAGGGCGAATTGGCGGTCCATAAAAACCCCGTCGGCCCCACTGTCCACAAAGGCCTCAGTCTTGACAGTTTGACCGAGGATCTTCAAGGTCACCGGAATGATAAAAGTCTTCTTGGGAAATTCTGACTTCTGGCCTGACAGGATATTTCCCATCACCCTCAGGCCCTGAAGTTTTCCGGCTTTTCTGGGCATGATACTACCACATGACCTTTATTCCCACAGTACAAACACAACCCCTGCTGTCTCCTCCGCGTCTTCTCACGCGAGGAGAGGCGGGTAGCCCCAATCTGCATAGGCTCCTCAGAAAATTCCTCAGAGTCTGAGGTTCCCTTGGGAAGGAAGGAAATCTCAGTCTCCCTTTCAAGCCTACGCTCTCTCAGCCGTCTATCCACCCGGATGGATAACTGCATGAGCTGATCCAAGCTATCAGGCAAGGGATATTGTACCAGTTGGTCCTTTATCTGGTTAGAAAGACCTCTTCGGTACTGGTGTCTCAGGGCTGGGTCATTCCACTGGGTATCATGGGCCAACCTCCGAAACTCCGTACAGTAAACCTCAACTGGCCTGCGCCCTTGCTTAAGGATCGAAATCTGAGCCTCGGCTGAGGCCGTCTTGTCAGGGTCATCATACAACATGCCCAGTGCCGTAAAAAAAGCATCAACACTTTTAAGCGACGGACAGTCAGGCTGCAACCCATATGCCCAGACCTGTGGGTCTCCTTGTAGCAAGGAATCACTATGCCCACCCGCTGAATCTCCGACCCAGAAGACTGAGGCCTAAGCCGGAAGTATAGCTTGCAGCTCTCCTTGAAACAAAAGAACTGCGAGCGATCTCCAGAAAAACGATCCGGGAGATTTACTTTCGGCTCCTTAACCCCTGCAGGTGCTGCTGCTGCGGGAGCTCCGCCAGCAGCCTGGGAGGTGTGCATTTTAATGGACAAATCATTAAATTGTCGAGTCAGGACCTGCACCTGATCGACCACCTGTTGCAACGTATTTTGAGGGGTATGCTCCATATTCCCACAAAATTTCAACAGGAGTATTAGGCTGCTGAATATGTTATGCACACCAGTGCCAGCAGGAAAGTACTGGTGTCAGAACTGTTATGCACTCCAGTGTCTGCAGGAATGTACTGGTGTTTGAACTGTTATGCAAAACAGATGGGCTCACAGACAAACTGGGGGATATGACATAACGTACACAGAAGGTGATAGGGTAACAAAATACACACAAAGTGAACAGAGAAGCCCAGAGGCTAAGGAACTGGGTATCTCCCTTGTATTAGAACTGCTAAGATGGAAAAAGCAAGATGTTGTGTTTTAATACGTAGAGTACCCGAAATGCTGTTGCTAAGGGCAACAGCAAAACCCTAAAGGGTTACCAACGGGTGTGGCAGTAAACTCCTTGGTCAGAGATGGAATGATAGACACAAGGAGAATCTCCACAATCCAAATTCTCACTTGCAGTGCACAGGTTTTAGCTTACTGCCACTAAACTGACCCCTGACACCTAGCACAGTGAGACAGGATTAGACAGGCAAGTCTTAGAATACAGCCGCAAACTTGCTAAGTTCACAGGGTAGTAACAGAACCCCAGCAAGCTAAACGACTGACTCCAGTCTTACTGCTAGGTCTGGATTGGCAGAGTGTAATACCAAATTCCCAGGCCTATTTGCAGTAAGCAACAAACAAATACAAAGCTACACAGTACTGGCTAACGTTCATGAACTGACTAACCAACAAAGATTCAGCAGCATCTGCTTACCCTGAAAAGAGGCCTTATAAAGCAGGTGCTGTCCACGCCCCACTCAGACCTCACAGACTGTGAGCACAAAAACCAGCACCGGATCCCCTGCCGTGCACAGAGCCTATAACCACTGCACAGCAAAAGACCCGAACCGGAGTATCAGCTGCGCTCAGGTTACTCCACTATCACTTGTCTCCCGGTTGCCATGACGACGTGGCAGCACAGGGCAGGAGACCCTAACAGCTCCATCTGGGCAAGATCTGATCGAGACAATAAACAGTAAACTCACAGAGTTAACCTTGAATCTGTCACGGATGGGATAACGATTAGAGGAGCTCAGTCAAGGGCAAGGTGGGACTCAATGCAGAAAGTGGTGTCAGGGACTCAGTGGGACGAGTCAGCTCCGCTGGGATGTGCCAAGAGAGTCCGGGTGATGATCCACTGATCAATTTGATTCCCAGGGACGACCTGTCTGCAGAGGTTGCAGGCAAAGTGGACACATTGAAAGGAACTGCCCTAATGGGAATTTAAATGAGGAGACCCCGAGGGGAGGGACCGACCCTCAGGACGAGAACCATCAATAGGTCCATCAATGCAGGAGTGGTGGCCTCGATATGTTGGTGATTGCCCCCATCTGAAAATCAGGATTAATGGCGTGGAAGTGACAGCTCTTTTGGACACTGGCTCCCAAACGAAAACCATTCGGTGACACTGGGATAAAAAAAACATTGTATCTCTACCGACTACCTGGCTACACCTGTTGGCCAACAATGGACGGCCAATTACCTACCGTGGCTATCGGGAAGCTGACATGACATGGTTACCACCGCACCAAGTGAACACTTGCCTTCAGTAATCCTTGGGATGAATGTCCTAAAGAAGTGCCCTGACGAGTTGGTAGAGGCTCTTTGAGTTGAGATGAGAACTGTGGCTCCACAGGAGCGGAAGACCCTACGGCAGATGATTTGGTTGCTGGAAGGGCATAAGAGATTTACCATCGATAGGGGAGAAGTCGGGAAGGCCAGGATTAATGATCGACGGCCTGTTCTGCTGCTACCTATCTCTGAAAACATAATCTGTTGTAAGGCCAGGATTGGCCCTGGTGGCCAAGACTATGAGGCCATTATTGAGACCTGCAACACCATTGGACAACAGCCGTTTCGAGTGGCCATGACACTGGCAAAAGTAGAACGCGGAAAAGTGCCAGTACGTATCCTTAACCCGCACAGTTATCCTATAAGGCTCTACAAGCACTGCCCTGTAGCGAGGATAATCCAAGTCGACTTTCAGGACATCATGGGACAGAGTGTATTGACCACCCAATGGGGCGAGGATGGGAAAGCCATCTGAGTCAAGCAGTGAGACTCCATGGTGGGATGAGATCTGGACCGGAGACTCCGAGACTTCAGCAAGAGAGCGAGAAGGAGTGCTACGGGTGATGCAAAGAAATACTGTGGCCTTCAGTCAGCACCCGTCAGACTTTGGAAAAGCGGATAGCGTGTACCACCACATCCCCACCGGAATGAATCCTCCTATCAAAGAGAGACAGTGACCTCTGCCACCAGCAATGTATCAGCCTGTACGTAATATGATCACAGAAATTAAGGAAGCACTCGTTATTCACGAAAGTCATAGTACGTCTGCATCCCCACTGTTGATCATGAAGAAAAAGAATGGCAGCCTGCGTTTCTGTGTAGACTATCGCAAGTTAAATGCTGTAACTCACAAGGATGCCTATCTGCTGCCTCGGATTGAAGAATCTCACTAGTGGATACTGGCAGATCCCGATGGCACCGGAGGACCGGGAGAAGACGCCTTCACCACCCCAAATGGGGTTATTCGAGTTGAAAGGATGCCATTTGGACTTTGCAATGCACCCGCCACTTTCCAGTTGGTTATGGAACACTGTCTGGGACACCATAACTTTGAAATGGTTCTACTGTATCTCGACAATGTAATTATCATCTCGAAAAACTATGAGGAACACCTGCAACATCTGGAAGAAGTGTTCAAACAACTGGCCAAGTCAGGGCTGAAACTCAAGCCAGCTAAGTGTCACCTGTTAAAGCCAAAAGTCCAATACCTGGGACACATCATCAGTGCTGAAGGTGTAAAATCTGATCCTGAAAAAATTAGAGTAGTACAAGATTGGCCAGTGCCCCAGACAGTTACAGACGTCCGCAGTTTCGTGGGATTCATTGGTTACTATCGATGGTTTGTGGAGAACTTCACAAAAGTGGCTGCTCCGTTGCATGAGTTTTGAGAGACAAGTCCGGGGGGGGAGAAGAGCAATGCCATTTCTTTAAGCAGCTTAAAGCCTCCTTGATAGAAGCTCCGCTACTTGCTTACCCTGACTACGAAAAACCCTTTCAAGTATATACAGACTCTAGTCATCGTGGACTCAAGGCGGTGCTGTCCCAGATGTAGGATGTGATAATGCTGATTATCTTACTGGAATGAAAGCTATACCTTATACACACTTAGAATACACTTTACCATGGAGCCGCTGCGGCCGCTAAACTTAGTACACACGCTACGTACTTTATACACTGTTTGCGTACGGAGTCCCGTATCACTGTACGGACTTTGCGTACAAACGCCGCGCTGGGGGTACAAAGTAAACACAGTGCGCACACACCCAGAGATACACTTTAAACCTTAACAGTAATGCAATGCAATGATAAAACACTTTAAACCTTAGCAGGGCAATGAATACACGACACCAGATTGTGATTAAACCGCTGGGTTCCGAAGCCACAGCGTACTATTGCTGAAAGGGGGTTACAATACAAATAATACAATACAATATAACAGTAAATGGCTACATTCAATGGTACATACGTGAGTAGATTCCCTTGCGCTTCCCGGCCCGGTCCTCGGTCATCTAATAGATAACTTTGTGAGTCTTGTGTCTCACCAGGCCTGTAGCAAGCTCTCTTTATTCAATTCCTCCAAAACTCAATACAATGGATACTGTAATCCCTTTGTCCATTGGACACAGGGATGCACTTTTACAGTACAGGAGAGGTCATAGGTCGGTTTGAATAGGTGGGCGATGTCCATTCCAACTGCTCTTGTGGGTGGTCTCCTCTGGCTTCCCGCCGCATACATAATGTACAGTAAATACAGTTTATATCTATATTCTGCACATAACTATCCGCAGGAACATGCGATCTTCCTCAAACCAACACCGGAATGTTACCCTTAAAATACCCTACAGCTGGATACCAAACACCACCTTATGACCTTGTTCTGTTCCCTCCTATTCCGTAAAGGTGAATCCCTTTGTTCTGAAACCATTTAAACTGTTGTTACTTTCTGGTGTGGTGAAGGGGGACTATGTGTACATTGTGCACTATTTGGATTAAATATGTAATGTGTTTTGATAGCTCTCCATGCGTTCACAAAATCTACCGTAAATACCCATACCACGAACTGATGCGCATGACCGCGGGAGCGACCATACGCAAATTGCGAATATGTGCACGCACAGCAGAACAAGTACACGCGCGGAGGCCATCTGTGTGTAGTTTGTACGTGATGTGTGTACTGCAATATTTTTCGACTTTGGCAGTCACCAATAACTGCCACTATCTAATCACTAAACAGAAAAATATCTACACAATATCTACAGAAGTTTTGGATGGTCGGGGGAGAGTGGTAGGTAGGAAATGTATGACCTAGTGGGATAGTAAAAAGCATGTATGTATGAATCCATGTCTGAGGGGCATGTATCATCGTGCCGTATATGTTCTAAATAAGCTTCGAGGTATTGCGAAGTATACATTAAATCCTTCTCATCCCGTATTAAGGGTCTGTAAATGGGCCAACAAACACTACCGAGCTCTTTTTGGCTTCTTGTTAAAACAAATGGGGTGCACATTTAGTTGATGATACATGGAGGGGGAAACATATGTGAGTGCTAGTATATGTGGATATCACCTGTCGACTATGTGTGCTATTAACTGTAGGTTGCAGAGATTAAGATAAGACACATATCTAAAATACATTCACATAAACATTCTTGGGTAGGGCTGATGTCTTTTCCGGATGGATGTGCCTGGGCAGAGGGGGAAACAAAAGAGAAACGGGTGAAAGAAACAGGCCATGAAATTCATTTGCAATCCTTATCATAACACTGTCTCTATGGATGGGTCATAAATCAAGTCTGCTGCTAAAACAGCGCCCTCGCTCCTTAGACTCATCAATTTTGTGCTGTGCTTGCGCCGCGTCAGAATTCGAACACACCTAAATATCAAACCAATAATTATGACGACTCCCAGGATACATAGGAGAAACTTCTCCACACTCATAATAACATTTTGAGCCCACTCTCCTAAACCTGAGAACCAATTTCGTGGGTTCAACCATGAGACCCAGCCAGGCAGTTCATTACTCACAGTCGCCAAGGTAAGGTTGTGTTTCCTCCTGAACTCCCACTTCAACAGCAAGATATCGTCCATCTTTTAATCGATAATCTCCGTTGGGTCATCAGTGCTGTTTGTAATATACGTGCAGCACTTCACCCCATATTGAGTTGCTAACGTAACACAGTACCCACCTGTCACGGCTGTGATATAGTTTAGGACCATCCTGTGCTGAATCAGTTCCTTCTTGTAAGCTTGTAACTCCCTTCCCGTATACCTGAAGGTGTCGTCATACATCTCAGTGATATTATCTATCAAGTTCGCTAGCGCATGGATATACCTATAATTTATAATTCCTCTGGCAGTATGGGTTATGTCTAATACGAGAAGGAATTGAATCCCGGTGGATTCGTGGATCAAATCAGAGGCTGCGTGCTCTGTCCTATCTATGAGGTGTCTCTTGACGATGCATTCATAGTAGTGATGTGAACCGGACATTTTTCGGGTTTTGTGTTTTGGTTTTGGATTCGGTTCCGCGGCCGTGTTTTGGATTCGGACGCGTTTTGGCAAAACCTCACCGAAAATTTTTTGTCGGATTCGGGTGTGTTTTGGATTCGGGTGTTTTTTTCAAAAAAACCTAAAAAACAGCTTAAATCATAGAATTTGGGGGTCATTTTGATCCCATAGTATTATTAACCTCAATAACCATAATTTCCACTCATTTCCAGTCTATTCTGAACACCTCACACCTCACAATATTATTTTTAGTCCTAAAATTTGCACCGAGGTCGCTGGATGGCTAAGTTAAGCGACACAAGTGGCCGACACAAACACCTGGCCCATCTAGGAATGGCACTGCAGTGTCAGGCAGGATGGCACTTCAAAAAAATAGTCCCCAAACAGCACATGATGCAAAGAAAAAAAGAGGCGGACCAAGGTCGCTGTGTGACTAAGATAAGCGACACAAGTGGCCGACACAAACACCTGGCCCATCTAGGAGTGGCACTGCAGTGTCAGACAGGATGGCACTTAAAAAAAATTGTCCCCAAACAGCACATGATGCAAAGAAAAAAAGAGGCGCACCAAGGTCGCTGTGTGACTAAGATAAGCGACACAAGTGGCCGACACAAACACCTGGCCCATCTAGGAGTGGCACTGCAGTGTCAGACAGGATGGCACTTCAAAAAAATAGTCCCCAAACAGCACATGATGCAAAGAAAAAAAGAGGCGCACCAAGGTCGCTGTGTGACTAAGCTAAGCGACACAAGTGGCCGACACAAACACCTGGCCCATCTAGGAGTGGCACTGCAGTGTCAGACAGGATGGCACTTCAAAAAAATTGTCCCCAAACAGCACATGATGCAAAGAAAAAAAGAGGCGCACCAAGGTCGCTGTGTGACTAAGCTAAGCGACACAAGTGGCCGACACAAACACCTGGCCCATCTAGGAGTGGCACTGCAGTGTCAGACAGGATGGCACTTCAAAAAAATTGTCCCCAAACAGCACATGATGCAAAGAAAAAAAGAGGCGCACCAAGGTCGCTGTGTGACTAAGCTAAGCGACACAAGTGGCCAACACAAACACCTGGCCCATCTAGGAGTGGCACTGCAGTGTCAGACAGGATGGCACTTCAAAAAAATTGTCCCCAAACAGCACATGATGCAAAGAAAAATGAAAGAAAAAAGAGGTGCAAGATGGAATTGTCCTTGGGCCCTCCCACCCACCCTTATGTTGTATAAACAGGACATGCACACTTTAACGAACCCATCATTTCAGCGACAGGGTCTGCCACACGACTGTGACTGAAATGACTGGTTGGTTTGGGCCCCCACCAAAAAAGAAGCAATCAATCTCTCCTTGCACAAACTGGCTCTACAGAGGCAAGATGTCCTCCTCATCATCATCCTCCGATTCCTCACCCCTTTCACTGTGTACATCCCCCTCCTCACAGATTATTAATTCGTCCTCACTGGAATCCACCATCTCAGATCCCTGTGTACTTTCTGGAGGCAATTGCTGGTGAATGTCTCCACGGAGGAATTGATTATAATTCATTTTGATGAACATCATCTTCTCCACATTTTCTGGAAGTAACCTCGTACGCCGATTGCTGACAAGGTGAGCGGCTGAACTAAACACTCTTTCGGAGTACACACTGGAGGGAGGGCAACTTAGGTAGAATAAAGCCAGTTTGTGCAAGGGCCTCCAAATCACCTCTTTTTCCTGCCAGTATACGTACGGACTGTCTGACGTGCCTACTTGGATGCGGTCACTCATATAATCCTCCACCATTCTTTCAATGGTGAGAGAATCATATGCAGTGACAGTAGACGACATGTCAGTAATCGTTGGCAGGTCCTTCAGTCCGGACCAGACGTCAGCACTCGCTCCAGACTGCCCTGCATCACCGCCAGCGGGTGGGCTCGGAATTCTTAGCCTTTTCCTCGCACCCCTAGTTGCGGGAGAATGTGAAGGAGGAGATGTTGACGGGTCACGTTCCGCTTGACGTGACAATTTTCTCACCAGCAGGTCTTTGAACCTCTGCAGACTTCTGTCTGTCGGAAAGAGAGATCCAACGTAGGTTTTAAATCTAGGATCGAGCACGGTGGCCAAAATGTAGTGCTCTGATTTCAACAGATTGACCACCCGTGAATCCTGGTTAAGCGAATTAAGGGCTCCATCCACAAGTCCCACATGCCTAGCGGAATCGCTCTGTTTTAGCTCCTCCTTCAATGTCTCCAGCTTCTTCTGCAAAAGCCTGATGAGGGGAATGACCTGACTCAGGCTGGCAGTGTCTGAACTGACTTCACGTGTGGCAAGTTCAAAGGGTTGCAGAACCTTGCACAACGTTGAAATCATTCTCCACTGCGCTTGAGTCAGGTGCATTCCCCCTCCTTTGCCTATATCGTGGGCAGATGTATAGGCTTGAATGGCCTTTTGCTGCTCCTCCATCCCCTGAAGCATATAGAGGGTTGAATTCCACCTCGTTTACACCTCTTGCTTCAGATGATGGCAGGGCAGGTTCAGGACTGTTTGGTGGTGCTCCAGTCTTCTGTACGCGGTGGCTGAATGCCAAAAGTGGCCCGCAATTCTTCGGGCCACCGACAGCATCTCTTGCACGCCCCTGTCGTTTTTTAAATAATTCTGCACCACCAAATTCAATGTATGTGCAAAACATGGGATGTGCTGGAATTTGCCCAGATGTAATGCACGCACAATATTGCTGGCGTTGTCCGATGTCACAAATCCCCAGGAGAGTCCAATTGGGGTAAGCTATTCTGCGATGATCTTCCTCAGTTTCCGTAAGAGGTTGTCAGCTGTGTGCCTCTTCTGGAAAGTGGTGATACAAAGCGTAGCCTGCCTAGGAATGAGTTGGCGTTTGCGAGATGCTGCTACTGGTGCCGCCGCTGCTGTTCTTGCTGTGGGAGGCAATACATCTACCCAGTGGGCTGTCACAGTCATATAGTCCTGAGTCTGCCCTGCTCCACTTGTCCACATGTCCGTGGTTAAGTGGACATTGGGTACAACTGCATTTTTTAGGACACTGGTGACTCTTTTTCTGAGGTCTGTGTACATTTTCGGTATCGCCTGCCTAGAGAAATGGAACCTATATGGTATTTGGTACCGGGGACACAGTACCTCAATCAAGTCTCTAGTTGCCTCTGAATTAACGGTGGATACCGGAACCACGTTGCTCACCGCCCAGGCTGCCAAGGCCTGAGTTATCTGCTTTGCAGCAGGATGACTGCTGTGATATTTCATCTTCCTCGCAAAGGACTGTTGGACAGTCAATTGCTTACTGGAAGTAGTACAAGTGGTCTTCCGACTTCCCCTCTGGGATGACGATCGACTCCCAGCAGCTACAACAGCAGCGCCAGCAGCAGTAGGCGTTACACTCAAGGATGCATCGGAGGAATCCCAGGCAGGAGAGGACTCGTCAGACTTGCCAGTGACATGGCCTGCAGGACTATTGGCTTTCCTGGGTAAGGAGGAAATTGACACTGAGGGAGTTGGTGGTGTGGTTTGCAGGAGCTTGGTTACAAGAGGAAGGATTTAGTGGTCAGTGGACTGCTTCCGCTGTCACCCAAAGTTTTTGAACTTGTCACTGACTTATGATGAATGTGCTGCAGGTGACGTATAAGGGAGGATGTTCCGAGGTGGTTAACGTCCTTACCCCTACTTATGACAGCTTGACAAAGGCAACACACGGCTTGACACCTGTTGTCCGCATTTGTGTTGAAATAATTCCACACCGAAGAGCTGATTTGTTTTGTATTTTGACCAGGCATGTCAATGGCCATATTCGTCCCACGGACAACAGGTGTCTCCCCGGGTGCCTGACTTAAACAAACCACCTCACCATCAGAATCCTCCTTGTCAATTTCCTCCCCAGCGCCAGCAACACCCATATCCTCATCCTGGTGTACTTCAACAGTGACATCTTCAATTTGACTATCAGGAACTGGACTGCGGGTGCTCCTTCCAGCACTTGCAGGGGGTGTGCAAATGGTGGAAGGCGCCACCTCTTCCCGTCCAGTGTTGGGAAGGTCAGGCATCGCAACCGACACAATTGGACTCTCCTTGGGGATTTGTGATTTAGAAGAACGCACAGTTCTTTGCTGTGCTTTTGCCAGCTTAAGTCTTTTCATTTTTCTAGCGAGAGGATGTGTGCTTCCATCCTCATATGAATCTGAACCACTAGCCATGAACAAAGGCCAGGGCCTCAGCCGTTCCTTGCCACTCCGTGTCGTAAATGGCATATTGGCAAGGTTACGCTTCTCATCAGATGCTTTCAATTTTGATTTTTGGGTCATTTTACTGAACTTTTGTTTTTTGGATTTTACATGCTCTCTACTATGACATTGGGCATCGGCCTTGGCAGACGACGTTGATGGCATTTCATCGTCTCGGCCATGACTAGTGGCAGCAGCTTCAGCACGAGGTGGAAGTGGATCTTGATCTTTCCCTATTTTAACCTCCACATTTTTGTTCTCCATTTTTTAATGTGTGGAATTATATGCCAGTATCAATAGCAATGGCCTACTACTATATATACTGCGCACAACTGAAATGCACCACAGGTGTGGATGGATAGTATACTTGACGACACAGAGGTAGGTAGAGCAGTGGCCTTCCGTACCGTACTGCTATATATACTGGTGGTCACTGTCAGCAAACTGCAAAACTAAAATGCACCACAGGTATAGAATCTAGATGGATAGTATACTTGACGACACAGAGGTAGGTAGAGCAGTGGACTTCCGTACCGTACTGCTATATATAGTATACTGGTGGTCACTGTGTCAGCAAACTGCAAAACTAAAATGCACCACAGGTATAAAATGTAGATGGATAGTATACTTAATGACGACACAGAGGTAGGTACAGGAGTGGCCTTCTGTACCGTACTGCTATATATAGTATACTGGTGGTCACTGTGTCAGCAAACTGCAAAACTAAAATGCACCACAGGTATAGAATGTAGATGGATAGTATACTTAATGACGACACAGAGGTAGGTACAGCAGTGGCCTTCCGTACCATACTGCTATATATAGTATACTGGTGGTCACTGTGTCAGCAAACTGCAAAACTAAAATGCACCACAGGTATAGAATGTAGATGGATAGTATACTTAATGACGACACAGAGGTAGGTACAGCAGTGGCCTTCTGTACCGTACTGCTATATATAGTATACTGGTGGTCACTGTGTCAGCAAACTGCAAAACTAAAATGCACCACAGGTATAGAATGTAGATGGATAGTATACTTAATGACGACACAGAGGTAGGTACAGCAGTGGCCTTCCGTACCGTACTGCTATATATACTGGTGGTCACTGTGTCAGCAAACTGCAAAACTAAAATGCACCACAGGTATAGAATGTAGATGGATAGTATACTTAATGACGACACAGAGGTAGGTACAGCAGTGGCCTTCCGTACCGTACTGCTATATATAGTATACTGGTGGTTACTGTGTCAGCAAACTGCAAAACTAAAATGCACCACAGGTATAGAATGTAGATGGATAGTATACTTAATGATGACACAGAGGTAGGTACAGCAGTGGCCTTGCGTACCGTACTGCTATATATACTGGTGGTCACTGTGTCAGCAAACTGCAAAACTAAAATGCACCACAGGTATAGAATGTAGATGGATAGTATACTTGATGACACAGAGGTAGGTAGAGCAGTGGCCTTCCGTACCGTACTGCTATATATAGTATACTGGTGGTCACTGTGTCAGCAAACTGCAAAACTAAAATGCACCACAGGTATAGAATGTAGATGGATAGTATACTTAATGACGACACAGAGGTAGGTACAGCAGTGGCCTTCCGTACCGTACTGCTATATATAGTTTACTGGTGATCACTGTGTCAGCAAACTGCAAAACTAAAATGCACCACAGGTATAGAATGTAGATGGATAGTATACTTAATGACGACACAGAGGTAGGTACAGCAGTGGCCTTCCGTACCGTACTGCTATATATAGTATACTGGTGGTTACTGTGTCAGCAAACTGCAAAACTAAAATGCACCACAGGTATAGAATGTAGATGGATAGTATACTTAATGACGACACAGAGGTAGGTACAGCAGTGGCCTTCTGTACCGTACTGCTATATATAGTATACTGGTGGTAACTGTGTCAGCAAACTGCAAAACTAAAATGCACCACAGGTATAGAATGTAGATGAATAGTATACTTAATGATGACACAGAGGTAGGTACAGCAGTGGCCTTCCGTACCGTACTGCTATATATACTGGTGGTCACTGTGTCAGCAAACTGCAAAACTAAAATGCACCACAGGTATAGAATGTAGATGGATAGTATACTTAATGACGACACAGAGGTAGGTACAGCAGTGGCCTTCCGTACCGCACTGCTATATATAGTATACTGGTGGTCACTGTGTCAGCAAACTGCAAAACTAAAATGCACCACAGGTATAGAATGTAGATGGATAGTATACTTAATGACGACACAGAGGTAGGTACAGCAGTGGCCTTCCGTACCGTACTGCTATATATACTGGTGGTCACTGTGTCAGCAAACTGCAAAACTAAAATGCACCACAGGTATAGAATGTAGATGGATAGTATACTTAATGACGACACAGAGGTAGGTACAGCAGTGGCCTTCCGTACCGTACTGCTATATATAGTATACTGGTGGTCACTGTGTCAGCAAACTGCAAAACTAAAATGCACCACAGGTATAGAATGTAGATGGATAGTATACTTAATGACGACACAGAGGTAGGTACAGCAGTGGCCTTGCGTACCGTACTGCTATATATACTGGTGGTCACTGTGTCAGCAAACTGCAAAACTAAAATGCACCACAGGTATAGAATGTAGATGGATAGTATACTTGATGACACAGAGGTAGGTAGAGCAGTGGCCTTCCGTACCGTACTGCTATATATAGTATACTGGTGGTCACTGTGTCAGCAAACTGCAAAACTAAAATGCACCACAGGTATAGAATGTAGATGGATAGTATACTTAATGACGACACAGAGGTAGGTACAGCAGTGGCCTTCCGTACCGTACTGCTATATATAGTATACTGGTGATCACTGTGTCAGCAAACTGCAAAACTAAAATGCACCACAGGTATAGAATGTAGATGGATAGTATACTTAATGATGACACAGAGGTAGGTACAGCAGTGGCCTTCCTTACCGTACTGCTATATATAGTATACTGGTGGTTACTGTGTCAGCAAACTGCAAAACTAAAATGCACCACAGGTATAGAATGTAGATGGATAGTATACTTAATGACGACACAGAGGTAGGTACAGCAGTGGCCTTCTGTACCGTACTGCTATATATAGTATACTGGTGGTCACTGTGTCAGCAAACTGCAAAACTAAAATGCACCACAGGTATAGAATGTAGATGGATAGTATACTTAATGACGACACAGAGGTAGGTACAGCAGTGGCCTTCCGTACCGTACTGCTATATATACTGGTGGTCACTGTGTCAGCAAACTGCAAAACTAAAATGCACCACAGGTATAGAATGTAGATGGATAGTATACTTAATGACGACACAGAGGTAGGTACAGCAGTGGCCTTCCGTACCGTACTGCTATATATAGTATACTGGTGGTCACTGTGTCAGCAAACTGCAAAACTAAAATGCACCACAGGTATAGAATGTAGATGGATAGTATACTTAATGACGACACAGAGGTAGGTACAGCAGTGGCCTTCCGTACCGTACTGCTATATATACTGGTGGTCACTGTGTCAGCAAACTGCAAAACTAAAATGCACCACAGGTATAGAATGTAGATGGATAGTATACTTAATGACGACACAGAGGTAGGTACAGCAGTAGCCTTCCGTACCGTACTGCTATATATAGTATACTGGTGGTCACTGTGTCAGCAAACTGCAAAACTAAAATGCACCACAGGTATAGAATGTAGATGGATAGTATACTTAATGACGACACAGAGGTAGGTACAGCAGTGGCCTTCCGTACCGTACTGCTATATATACTGGTGGTCACTGTGTCAGCAAACTGCAAAACTAAAATGCACCACAGGTATAGAATGTAGATGGATAGTATACTTAATGACGACACAGAGGTAGGTACAGCAGTGGCCTTCCGTACTGTACTGCTATATATACACTGGTGGTCACTGTGTCAGCAAACTGCAAAACTAAAATGCACCACAGGTATAGAATGTAGATGGATAGTATACTTAATGACGACACAGAGGTAGGTACAGCAGTGGCCTTCCGTACCGTACTGCTATATATAGTATACTGGTGGTCACTGTGTCAGCAAACTGCAAAACTAAAATGCACCACAGGTATAGAATGTAGATGGATAGTATACTTAATGACGACACAGAGGTAGGTACAGCAGTGGCCTTCCGTACCGTACTGCTATATATACTGGTGGTCACTGTGTCAGCAAACTGCACAACTGAAATGCACCACAGGTATAGAATCTAGATGGATAGTATACTTAATGACGACACAGAGGTAGGTACAGCAGTGGCCTACCGTACTGCTATATATAGTATACTGGTGGTCACTGTGTCAGCAAAACTCTGCACTGTACTCCTCCTTTATAATATTAATTATACTGGTGGTCCCCAGTCCCCACAATAAAGCAGCACACTGAGCAAAGATATGGAGTGTTTTTCAGGCAGACAACGTATACTAGTGGTCACTGTCAGCAAAACTCTGCACTGTACTCCTGCTATATAATACAGCTGCTCCCCAGTCCCCACAATTAAGCAGTGTGAGCACAGATATATGCAGCACACTGAGCACAGATATGGAGTGTTTTTCAGGCAGACAACGTATTACTGGTGGTCACTGTCAGCAAAACTCTGCACTGTACTCCTCCTATATAATACAGCTGCTCCCCAGTCCCCACAATTAAGTAATAAGCAAGCACAAAATATTTGCAATGCATCAACATAAACGGAGAGGACGCCAGCCACGTCCTCTCCCTAACATTTCCAATGCACGAGTGAAAATGGCGGCGACGCGCGGCTGCTTATATAGAATCCGAATCTCGCAAGAATCCGACAGCGGGATGATGACGTTCGGGCGCGCTCAGGTTAACCGAGCCATATGGGAGAATCCGAGTATGGCTCGGACCCGTGTAAAAAGGGTGAAGTTCGGGGGGGTTCGGTGAGTATGAGTATAAGGAATCTGAGCGCTGCGGTGAACGTCTTTCATTTTATCATGGGTTATGGTCATGACCTCTGGCAGTACTCTCCCAATATAACACAATCCCTCTGAGCTCGGGGCAAGCCACTTGTACGCCTTCCTCCCACATATGAAATAGGCGTCATCTGAGAGAACATAGGGGACAAAATATAACATCACCATATTACAAACTTTCCAAGTAAAGAAACCCATCCCCAGTTCTCCCATCTGCTCAGTACAAGTATCGGGCTGGATGATATGAGCACAATACCCTGGCGATACTTTTCCAACCCACATGGTCTTGCTTCCACGAGTATACCTATACCGAAAATACCTCCCACTGTTGGCTATTTGGCGTACAAGTTCAGAGTCTATGGGTATCCTATCAGCTCTGTGTGAAAAGGTCATTGTCTGGTTATTCCACGTCACTTACCAATTTCCCGGTTTTCGGTAATTGGAAATATTAAAACATAGTAAAGATCTGTCTACATGATACTGGTGGAGCTTCAAACTAGGGGGCCTAGAAATATTGAATTTCTTGCCCACCGGTCTCCCACCCCGTAATTCGAGTACCTCATCTATTGCTAAAGGGTATGGTACTAATCCTGACTTGCTCTGACCTTGAGGTACCTGTGAGCACACCCAGCATTCTGTCTGGTTTAAGACCTTACCCACTAGTGAGTGGTAATCACTCAACGGATGCCGGTCCATGTCGATATTAAGGTTGGACTGACATCTCTGGATGCACCCATCCTCAACTATATTCTCACAATTCTTACAAATGCAATATTCATCAGACAATAACCCCTCACAGTGCCTCCGAGCTCCTTGACTGCCAGAGCGCTTACTGATGCCAGCCTTTACCAAAATGATGTGCTGATCCTGAGATCCTAGAAATTCGTACTTGCCATCAGAACCCATTCCAGATCCTTGCTCGACCTCTCTGGAACCCTCACCAAAACAAACTGTCCTAATCAAAACCAGAATTACTAACAGAACCCGAAACGCAGTCTCTTGTGATCGATCCATTTCGTTAGGGGAAAGGAGGAAAATAAGAAGGAGAAAAGAAAGGAAAAAATGTAGGGGGAGGTGAAAAAAGAAAGTGGTACGACAACCGTTCTAGCTCTTGTTACTCTCTGTGCTCAGATGCCCTTCAACAGTCCTGCCTCTCAACCTTCCCGGAACAGACACTCCAGTGATACGAGATTCTCTACACTCTGCTCTTTGTCACAAGTTCTCTCCGGATCAGCGACCTTCTTGCAGTGGGACGAGTGGATCCAAGTCTCTCTTTCGGCGACTTTCAATGCTGTTGTGCTGGTTAACAAGACTTGATATGGTCCTTCCCACCTGTCTATGAGGCAACCTGAGCGTAAGAAATTTCGAATCATCACATAATCCCCAGGTTCAATGTCATGACAATTACTGTTCGGCAGGTCAGGAATCACCAGCTTTAAATTTCTTTGTTGATTTCTCAGCTGCTGGCTCATCCCAACCAAATATTTCACAGTCACTTCATTATTACATTTCAAATCATCCTGCGGGTCTGTCATTACATGAGGTTGTCGACCAAAAAGGATTTCAAAGGGTGATAGGTTAAGGGGAGACCTGGGAGTGGTTCAACACTAGTGGCAAAGCTTCTGGCCATGACAATCCAGTTTCAACCATTAATTTGCTCAGCTTGTTCTTAATAGTGCTATTCACTCTCTCCACCTTTGCACTCGCCTGTGGACGGTACGGAGTATGCAGCTTGCTATTAATTCCCATCAGTTTGCACATGACCTGAAAGACTTCACCTGTAAAATGGGTACCCCTATCACTTTCAATTATTCAAGGGATACCATATCTACACACAAATTCCTGCACAATTTTCTTTGCAGTGAACGTAGCAGTATTTGTGGCAGCAGGGAACGCTTCTACCCAATTTGAAAATACGTCAATACAAACTAACACATATTTTAAATTCCTACAGGGTGGTAACTGTATGAAATCGATTTGTATTACCTGAAAAGGACCGTCTGTCGGAGGGATATGGGATGGCTCTGTTGGTATTGACTTTCCAATATTCTTCCTCAAGCAAGTAAAACATGTCATTGCTCTCTTACCTGCATGAGAAGAGAATCCTGGCGCACACCAGTAGGCTCTCACCAGCTTACACATACCCTCTTTACCAAGATGAGTCAGACCATGTGCCGCCTCAGCTAAGCTTGGAAGATATGCTCTGGGGGCTACTGGCTTACCTTGTCCACCTGTCCACAGTCCCGAGGATTCCTGGCCATATCCCTTTGACCTCCAGACTGCCTTTTCCTGTAAAGAACACAAATCTTGCATTTCAATTGTTGTGTATTGATTGTGTTGAATGTCATCAGTGATGTGATGTTCGTTTGTATGGGGGTGCTGGCTGCTGATTTAGCAGCTTCGTCTGCCCGGCTGTTACCAAGTGAAATTGGGTCTTGGTTGTAAGTATGTGCTTTACACTTGATAACAGCCACTCTGTCTGGTTCCTGTATCGCTGTTAGAAGCCTTTTTATGTGGGACGCATGCGCTACAGGTGTGCCAGCTGCCGTCATGAAATTTCTGAGGCGCCATAGGGCCCCGAAATCATGCACCACTCCAAAGGCATACCTAGAATCTGTGTATATATTAGCTGACTTACCCTTGGCCAATTCACATGCTCTGGTTAGGGCGACCAACTCAGCAACTTGTGCTGAGTGCGGTGGTGTTATGCACACCAGTGCCTGCAGGAAAGTACTGGTGTCAGGACTGTTATGCACTCCAGTGCCTGCAGGAATGTACTGGTGTTTGAACTGTTATGCAAAACAAATGGACTTACAGACAGACTGGGGAATATGACATAACGTACACAGAAGGTGATAGGGTAACAAAATACACACAAAGTGAACAGAGAAGCCCAGAGGCTAAGGAACTGGGTATCTCCCTTGTATTAGAACTGCTCAGATGGGAAAAGCAAGATGTTGTGTTTTAATACGTAGAGAACCCGAAATGCTGTTGCTAAGGGCAACAGCAAAACCCTAAAGGGTTACCAACGGGTGTGGCAGTAAACTCCTTGGTCAGAGATGGAATGATAGACACAAGGAGAGTCTCCACAATCCTAATTCTCACTTGCAGTGCACAGGTTCAGCTTACTGCCACTAAACTGACCCCTGACACCTAGCACAGTGAGACAGGATTAGACAGGCAAGTCTTAGAATACAGCCGCAAACTTGCTAAGTTCACAGAGTAGTAACAGAACCCCAGCAAGCTAAACGACTGACTCCAGTCTTACTGCTAGGTCTGGATTGGCAGAGTGTAATACCAAATCCCCAGGCCTATTTGCAGTAAGCAACAAACAAATACAAAGCTACACAGTACTGGCTAACTTTCAGAAACTGACTAACCAACAAAGATTCAGCAGCATCTGCTTACCCTGAGAAGAGGCCTTATAAAGCAGGTGCTGTCCACGCCCCACTCAGACCTCACAGACTGTGAGCACAAAAACCAGCACCGGATCCCCTGCCATGCACAGAGCCTATAACCACTGCACAGCAAAAGACCCGAACCGGAGTATCAGCTGTGCTCAGGTCACTCCGCTAGCACTTGTCTCCCGGTTGCCATGACGACGTGGCAGCACAGGGCAGGAGACCCTAACAGTAACCCCCTCTGACGAGGGGTCAAAGAACCCCTACCACCGGGTTTATCGGGGAACTGCGAGAAGAAAGAGCGTATCAGTCTGGGGGCATGAAGATCACAACTGCGCACCCACGACCGCTCCTCCGGGCCATACCCCTTCCAGTGCACCAAAAATGACAGCCGACCCCGAACCACCTTGGAGTCAAGAATCCTTTCAACAACAAACTCCCTCTGGCCACGTATCAGAAGAGGGGAAGGTCTTCCACTGGAAGAAGGATTACTAATCGCCCGTTTTAAAAGGGAACAATGAAATGTTTTATTGATACCCAAAGAACGGGGCAGATCTAACTGAAATGCCACCGGATTGATAACCCTGGTGATCTTATAAGGGCCGATGAACCGGGGGCCTAACTTATGAGATGGCTGTCTCAACTTCAAATTCTTGGTAGACAACCAGACGAAGTCTCCTAATTTGAAGCTGCAGGGTCTTTTCCGCTTATCAAAAACCCTTTTGGTCACTAATGACACAGACACAAGGGCTTTCTTCACTTTCCGCCAAATACCTCTAAGGACCGAAACCACAGAGGAACCACCAGGCGTGGAGTCCAGGGGGTCAAAAGAATTGGCCTTAGGATGATGCCCATACACACAAAGGAAGGGAGAGATCCCTGTAGCAGAGTGAGCCGCGTTGTTATAGGCAAACTCCGCCATGGACAGATGAGCAACCCAGTCAGTCTGACACTTGGAGACATAACACCTGAGGAACTGCTCCAAGGACTGGTTCACCCTTTCAGTCTGCCCATTAGACTGCGGATGGTAGCCCGACGACAAGCTGACAGAAATCTGGAGATCGGAACAAAATGCCCTCCAGAATTTGGCCACAAACTGGGATCCGCGGTCAGAGACCACATCAAGTGGCAACCCGTGGAGACGCACAACATGCAGCATAAATAATTCAGACAGGCGTCTGGCCGATGGCAGCCCAACCAGTGGAACGAAGTGCGCCATCTTCGAAAACCTGTCAACGACAACCCAGATGGCTGTCATCCCCGAGGATTTGGGCAAGTCCACCACAAAATCCATTGAAATGTGGGTCCATGGCTTAGATGGGATAGAGAGTGGATGTAATGGGCCAACAGGAACCCCTCTAGGAGTCTTATTTCGGGCACAGATGTCACATGCCCGAACCCACTGATCCACATCCTTAGCCACCGAGGGCCACCACACCGCCCTAGATAGCAACTCCCGAGTTCTGGCAATACCCGGGTGACCTGCAGACTTCTTGGCATGGAATTCCAGGAACACTCGCTGTCTTAACCTAGGAGGCACAAACAAAAGACCTACCGGAAGGTCTGGAGGAGCCTGCTCCTGTGCTCTAAGGACTAATGATAAGAGGTCCTGGGTAATGCCCACTTTAATACATGATGGGGAAACAATGGGCAACGGCTCCTCGGTGGTCTCCTGGATTGGAGCAAAACTCAGCGAGAGCGCATCAGCCTTGATGTTTTTTGACCCAGGGCGATATGTTATCAAAAAATTAAAGCGAGCAAAAAACAAAGCCCATCGTGCCTGCCTGGCATTGAGACGCTTCGCTGACTCTAAATATGCCAGATTCTTATGGTCAGTGAGAATTGAGACCACAAACTTAGCCCCCTCAAGCCAGTGTCTCCACTCCTCGAGTGCATCCTTAATAGCCAACAATTCCCGGTTACCCACGTCATAATTCATCTCGGCAGGCTAAAATTTACGGGAAAAGTAAGCACAGGGATGAAGGCGATTATCAGACACTCCCATCTGAGAAAGCACTGCCCCAATACCCATCTCAGAGGCATCCACCTCCACCACAAAAGGACGCTCTGGATGTGGGTGTCGCAGCACCTTGGCCGAAACAAATGCCCTTTTGAGACGGGCAAAAGCCGCTTTAGCCTCACAAGACCAGTGAGCAACATCCGCCCCTTTCTTAGTGAGTGCCACCAAGGGCGCCACTATAGACGAAAATCCAGCGATAAATCGTCTATAAAAATTCGCAAAGCCCAGGAAACGCTGAAGCGCCTTCAAACTAGTGGGCTGCACCCAATCCAGGACTGCCTGTACCTTGGAACCCTCCATTTGGAAACCTTCTGGGGAGATAATATATCCTAGAAATGCGATTTGCTGAACTTCAAATTCGCACTTCTCCAGCTTCGCCCCAAGCCGGTGGTCTCTGAGTTTCTGGAGGACTAAGCGTACATGCTTCCGATGTTCCTCCAGGGAATGGGAGAAGATTAGGATGTCATCTAAGTATACAACTAAGAATCTATCCAAATATTCCCTGAGCACATCATTCATGAAATCCTGGAAGACTGCCTGGGCATTACAGAGCCCAAAAGGCATCACCAAATATTCATAATGCCCTGAGTGGGTATTAAAGGCAGTCTTCCATTCATCCCCCTCTCTTATTCGGATTAGATTGTACGCACCGCGTAGGTCAATCTTAGAAAAAATGGTGGCAGTACGAAGCTGGTCAAACAAGACCGAAATGAGAGGCAGTGGGTATGAGTTTTTAATCGTGATACGGTTCAATTCCCTGAAGTCGATGCAGGGTCGCAACGAACCGTCCTTTTTACCCACGAAGAAGAACCCCGACCCAACTGGAGACTGTGAAGGTCTGATAAATCCCTTAGCCAAGTTCTCCTGAATGTACTCTGCCATAGCCTGAGTCTCAGGACGTGACAGGGAGTACAACCTGCTCTTGGGAAGCTTAGCATTTGGCAACAAATCAATGGCACAGTCATAGGGGCGATGGGGAGGTAGTACCTCTGCAACTTTTTTGGAGAACACGTCCGCAAAATCTGCATAACACCCTGGCAATCCTGGCAAACTTAGCTGCGAGAGCCTGACTGGAAGGCTCAAGCAACTCCTGAAACAATCAGTACCCCAACTAAGAATCTCCCCAGAGACCCAGTCAAATTGAGGATTGTGGGCCCTTAACCAGGGAGACCCCAACACCAATGGGGCAAAAGTACAGACAGTCACATAAAAGGACAATTTTTCAGAGTGTGTGGCTCCAATAAACAAAGAAATCTGGCTAGTGCAAGAGGTAATTTTACCTTGGGATAATGGTTCCCCGTTTAACCCACAAATCTCAATTTCCGATGCCAAGGGTACTAAGGGAACAGAGTGTTTCAGGGCGAATTGGCGGTCCATAAAAACCCCGTCGGCCCCACTGTCCACAAAGGCCTCAGTCTTGACAGTTTGACCGAGGATCTTCAAGGTCACCGGAATGATAAAAGTCTTCTTGGGAAATTCTGACTTCTGGCCTGATAGGATATTTCCCATCACCCTCAGGCCCTGAAGTTTTCTGGCTTTTCTGGGCATGATACTACCACATGACCTTTATTCCCACAGTACAAACACAACCCCTGCTGTCTCCTCCGCGTCTTCTCACGCGAGGAGAGGCGGGTAGCCCCAATCTGCATAGGCTCCTCGGAAAATTCCTCAGAGTCTGAGGTTCCCTTGGGAAGGAAGGAAATCTCAGTCTCCCTTTCAAGCCTACGCTCTCTCAGCCGTCTATCCACCCGGATGGATAACTGCATGAGCTGATCCAAGCTATCAGGCAAGGGATATTGTACCAGTTGGTCCTTTATCTGGTTAGAAAGACCTCTTCGGTACTGGTGTCTCAGGGCTGGGTCATTCCACTGGGTATCATGGGCCAACCTCCAAAACTCCGTACAGTAAACCTCAACTGGCCTTCGCCCTTGCTTAAGGATCGAAATCTGAGCCTCGGCTGAGGCCGTCTTGTCAGGGGCATCATACAACATGCCCAGTGCCGTAAAAAAAGCATCAACACTTTTAAGCGACGGACAGTCAGGCTGCAACCCATATGCCCAGACCTGTGGGTCTCCTTGTAGCAAGGAAATCACTATGCCCACCCGCTGAATCTCCGACCCAGAAGACTGAGGCCTAAGCCGGAAGTATAGCTTGCAGCTCTCCTTGAAACAAAAGAACTGCGAGCGATCTCCAGAAAAACGATCCGGGAGATTTACTTTCGGCTCCTTAACCCCTGCAGGTGCTGCTGCTGCGGGAGCTCCGCCAGCAGCCTGGGAGGTGTGCATTTTAATGGACAAATCATTAAATTGTCGAGTCAGGACCTGCACCTGATCGACCACCTGTTGCAACGTATTTTGAGGGGTATGCTCCATATTCCCACAAAATTTCAACAGGAGTATTGGGCTGCTGAATATGTTATGCACACCAGTGCCTGCAGGAAAGTACTGGTGTCAGGACTGTTATGCACTCCAGTGCCTGCAGGAATGTACTGGTGTTTGAACTGTTATGCAAAACAAATGGACTTACAGACAGACTGGGGAATATGACATAACGTACACAGAAGGTGATAGGGTAACAAAATACACACAAAGTGAACAGAGAAGCCCAGAGGCTAAGGAACTGGGTATCTCCCTTGTATTGGAACTGCTCAGATGGGAAAAGCAAGATGTTGTGTTTTAATACGTAGAGAACCCGAAATGCTGTTGCTAAGGGCAACAGCAAAACCCTAAAGGGTTACCAACGGGTGTGGCAGTAAACTCCTTGGTCAGAGATGGAATGATAGACACAAGGAGAGTCTCCACAATCCTAATTCTCACTTGCAGTGCACAGGTTCAGCTTACTGCCACTAAACTGACAGGATTAGACAGGCAAGTCTTAGAATACAGCCGCAAACTTGCTAAGTTCACAGAGTAGTAACAGAACCCCAGCAAGCTAAACGACTGACTCCAGTCTTACTGCTAGGTCTGGATTGGCAGAGTGTAATACCAAATCCCCAGGCCTATTTGCAGTAAGCAACAAACAAATACAAAGCTACACAGTACTGGCTAACTTTCAGAAACTGACTAACCAACAAAGATTCAGCAGCATCTGCTTACCCTGAGAAGAGGCCTTATAAAGCAGGTGCTGTCCACGCCCCACTCAGACCTCACAGACTGTGAGCACAAAAACCAGCACCGGATCCCCTGCCATGCACAGAGCCTATAACCACTGCACAGCAAAAGACCCGAACCGGAGTATCAGCTGCGCTCAGGTCACTCCGCTAGCACTTGTCTCCCGGTTGCCATGACGACGTGGCAGCACAGGGCAGGAGACCCTAACAGGTGGGCCCAGGGGTTCAGCTTCTATGATACCTCTGTCGTCTACAACTGCGTATCCAGTGCACAGGATCCCGAGTCCATCTGTCTGTGGCAACTACCGTCAGTGTAAAAGGTAAAATCTACGCCTTTAAGTGGGTTGTCACTAATGTCAGGTCTCGCAGTGAAAGTCAGATTCAGGTATTACATACAATCATGAATATCAGTGTCTGCACTAAATCCTCCTTCACCATCATTCTCATCCTCCACCCTTTGTGCCTGTCCAGGCACACTTGGCAAGTAGGTTGCAGGATTTAGTGAGCTGCATCTCTTTATGGTGATGTTTACAGGGGCCATCAGTGATAATTCCCACTTTGTAAACCGAGCAGATGAGACATGTCTGGTTTGGGCGGAGTTCAATAAGGCTGATACACCATGAGGTGTATGGATTGTCAAGTTGTGTCCTAACACTATGTCTTCGCTTTTACTTACTAGCAAAGCTATCGCTGCAACACTTCGCAAGCATGTGGGAAGAGACCGCGCTACGGTGTCCAACTGTGCCCTGTAGTAAGCTACCGGCCTGCTGGCATCACCATGTCTCTGGGTTAAAACTTCTGCTGCGCACCCTGCACTTTCTGTACTGTATAATTCAAAGGGCTTCCCATAATCTGGAATACCTAATGCAGGTGCCTGTGATAGGCACTGTTTGAGTCTCTCAAAGGCCAGTTAGGGCTCATCTGTGTGTGAGACCCATTCTGGTTTGTTTGAAGAGACCATTTCTTGCAAAGGTAAAGCCAGTATAGAGAACCCTGGAATCCAGTTTCGGCAGTTCCCACACATTCCAAGGAAAATGCGGATCTGTTGTTGCGTTTGTGGTAGAGTCATGTCGCGAATCGCCTGTATTCTATCAGCGGTGAGGTGTCTAAGTCCTTGAGTCATGCAATGTCCCAAATATTTTACCCTGGTCTGGCACAACTGCAACTTATCCTTTGAAACCTTGTGTCCCATTTGGGAAAGATGAAACAGAAGCTGTTTTGTGTCTTTCAAGGACGATTCGAGTGAGTCAGAACACAACAATAAGTCATCGACATACTGTATTAGTACTGGTCCACTCTCAGGTTGAAAGGATTGTAAACAGTCATGCAAGGCCTCGGAGAAAATACTCCGGCTGTCAATGAAACCTTGGGGGAGACGAGTCCAGGTGTACTGTACTCCCCTGTATGTAAAAGCAAAAAGATATTGGCTGTCAGGTTGCAGGGGGACAGAAAAGAAGGCAGAACAGAGGTCGATGACAGTGAAGAATTTTGCAGTAGGGGGAATTTGCATGAGGATGACAGCTGGATTGGGCACTACGGGGAATTGGCTCTCAACTATCTTGTTTATCCCCCTTAGATCCTGCACTAGCCTGTAACCCCTCCCCCCACTCTTTTTCACAGGGAAGATGGGACTATTGGCAGTGCTGGACATCCTGACTAGGATGCCCTGTTGTAGCAACCGCTCTATGACGGGGTACACTCCTAATTCTACCTCTGGCTTCAGAGGATACTGAGGGATTTTTGGAGCTATCCTACCATCTTTTACTTGCACTACTACTGGAGCTACATTCGCCATCAATCCAGTGTCTTGTCCATCTTTGGTCCAAAGGGAACCCGGTATTTGTGAGATCATTTCCTCTACCTTTGATGGACACTTGTCTATAACAGTAGAATGCAACATTAGCCTTTGAGGGGTGTCTAATATATCTTGCACTTCTTGAACGTGATTCTCGGGTATATCCAAGAAGACACCCTCATGAGTACAATATATGACACACCGCATTTTACACAATAAATCTCTGCCGAGCAGATTAGTCGGAGCCGATGCAGCCAGCAGAAAAGAGTGTTTGGTCTGCAGGGGCCCTATCGTAATCTCTGCAGGTCTACTCAAAGGGTATTGCTGCACCGTTCCTGTTACTCCCATTGCCGAAATTGTTTTACCCGTGGTTTTTACACCTACTGTTGAATTTAACACTGACCTGGCCGCCCCTGTATCTACGAGGAAAGGTAATGGTACACCAGCTACATCAACCGTGACCTCAGGTTCACTACCAAGGCTAGCAATCAACTTCACTAGAGGCAGACTACAGGTGTGGCCTAACCCCTATTGTGTGGTGAGACCCCCCCGCAGCGCGTTGGAAGCTACAATATGTGAGGGGGGTAGCTGTGAGTTTTCAGAGGCCTGCCAGTCCCTCCTTGTTGGGTACCTCGTTTCCCCTGCGTGTGGCTCGTAATCCCTTCTACGCGGTCCCTGATCCCAATTAGGTACATTGTAGTGTGGTTCATATTCTGGTCTAGGGGGTCGATATACATGATGTGTACCTTTATTCCTACATTCCCTTGAGTAATATCCTACTTTGTGACAAGTATAGCAGGTTACTACACGTGACTTACCATCAGGGGTCTGGGGTTTCAGCTGATATGGCTTTTTTGTAAGTGCGTTTATACTCACAGTCATCAGCTTTTCCCCCTGAGACTCCCTGTGCTTACTGATGTTCCTATCGTGCTCGATAGCGGACTCTCTCAATGCAGCCACCGAAATACCTCTCCAGTTTGGTAGAGAGGTCTGTACCCTTGTTCTTAATGCCTCCTTTAACTCGTCCATTAATACAGTAACAGCTACCTCCCTGTGATGCGCATTATCTTTTATGTCCTCGATCCCAGTGTATCTAGACATTTCCTGCAGTGCTCGATGGAAATATTCGGATGCCATTTCACCTTCCTTTTGTCTTATGGAAAAGATTTTATTCCATTTGACAACAGTAGGGAAATATACTCCTAATTGCAGATTGATTTGCCGTACATTCTCCTGATTGTACTCATCAGTAAGAGGTACTTCTGCGTCTAACTTACAATCAGTTATAAATTTTGCGGGGTCAATATTGGAGGGTAAACATACCCGTAGCACTGTTCGCCAATCTTTGTTTGTGGGTTCGGTGGCGTTACCTAACTCTTTAATGAACCTCTGGCATGCGACTAGATCTTTTCTGGGATCGGGAAATTCTGACATAATTGACCTTAATTCTGTCCGGGACCAGGGACAATGCATGGCAATGTTCCTGACGGGAGTTACTCCCTGAGCGTCAGTCTTCCCATTGGGGACTGCAATCACCCTGACAGGATTTAATTCAATTACATAATTCTGGTTTGATTCTACAATGTGGGGTGCTATGGTTTCTGCATAATGTACGGTACCGTACTTACCTGTGGACACGACCTCACTTATCCCTCCGCTAGGGGGCCTGACTACTGCTCTTGTTGGTTCGGCCGTGCCCACCTGAGTGTCTTGTATGGTGGTTGCTAGAGAGAGTGCCGATATCGTGCTGGGCTCATCTTCCTGCTCACAGTCCTGGGGAAAATTTAAAACAGGATACAACTGGCAAGAGTTAGGGTTAGTACATTTATCAAGTACACTCCTATTCTGTACCAATGTATCATTGCCTGTAGCCATTTTCTCCCCCACAATATATGGTGGTGGTGGTGCGGACGCCATTGTTTTCCCGCTAGGTTTGGAACCTGCTGCGCAAGCTAATTCCCTTTGCATATCCCCCTCCTGTTGCCATAAATTTAAACAATCTGTATGTTTAATCCTTTGTTTCTTGGATTATATCAGACATATCCTTAACCTTAAGTTCTGTAGTACCTCTGGTTCAAAGCTGCCCACCTTAGGGAATGCTACCCTATCTTTGTCAGTCAGTCTTCAGTGTGTGATCCATATTTACCACACATAACATACCTCGCTGACCCCTTGGGCCGCGGCTCTTCATCCTGAACCCTGGCTACAAAACGTCCACCGCTTGTGCAATTGGATACCATCGCGGACTTTTTCCTTTTACCCAATCCTCAATGCACAATACGAATAGACGGTGAAAGTTCTTAGAGCGCTTTCACCCACTCCTTCTCCGCTGAGTACCACGACTCACTACAATAGTGACCACCGCGTACCCAGTGAGGTCCCTATCTGATTTCTATTCACTGGAAGTGTTTAGGAGTGACTTACCTATTCCAGTGAATATACACCGCTGGAGATTTTCCTGAGAGAGACCAGCGAAAACTCCCTATAACCTTATACACAAATCACACTTGCGTATACTCTATACAGCGCTAATGGTACCGCGATTTTACGCAAAAGCTCGTAAAGGGGTATCCAGTTGCGCTATATATATTACACCCACAAGTGCGCGGTCCAATCGCACAGCATATATGTACTTGTTACTTATCTGCCGTACGACCACGGGTCGTTATACAAACTGGGACCCTCAGTCTGGAGCGTAATACAAAAACCTTTTAACTTCAATACTTCGCAATACAATGCACTATCACGCTCCTTTACAAATTACCTCACGATTTGCGTATTAAACCTTATACTAACGTGAGTCAGCCGCCTCACGCCACCAAGTCTCCACTCACTTGATGTACCAAACGACGGGATCCCGGATTACGGGGTTCGAATTTCACTCACTCCTACGTTAGTTCGCTCACTCAGGTATACTTGGTTTTTCTGTACAGAAAATTAGGATTCACTCAAGTTGGCAGCCTTACCCCCAGAGGCAATTAAAAAAATGATTTATACTAAATTTTGTTTTTATATTAAATTTCTTTAGAAACCGGGTAGTTTGGTGCTATTGTAGCGTATCTACTATCCCACCTTTAAACTAAACGAACTATCGTGTGGTTTTATTATGCGCACACAACCCTACGCAAGCTTGCGTAATTACGCAACCGTTCGTACCTCTATGCCACGTGTGCGACCTTGCGCCACGTGCACGTTTTTGTACGCTGTCCTCACGTTCCGTACCACGTGTACTAATGGCTCTCATTCCGAGTTGTTCGCTCGCTATCTGCTTTTAGCAGCATTGCACACGCTAAGCCGCCGCCTACTGGGAGTGAATCTTAGCTTTGCAGAATTGCGAACGAAAGATTCGCATAATTGCGAATAGAAATTTATTTGCAGTTTCTGAGTAGCTCGGGACTTACTCTGCCACTGCGATCAGTTCAGTCAGTTTCGTTCCTGGTTTGACGTCACAAACACACCCAGCGTTTGCCCAGACACTCACCCGTTTCTCCAGCCACTCCCACGTTTTTCCCAGAAACGGCAGTGTTTTTCCGCACACACCCATAAAACGGCCAGTTTCCGCCCAGAAACACCCACTTCCTGTCAATCACACTCCGATCACCAGAACGATGAAAAATCCTTGTTATGCCGTGAGTAAAATACCTAACTTTTGTGTAAAATAACTAAGCGCATGCACTCTGCGAACCTTGCGCATGCGCAGTAAGCGACTAATCGCAATATAGCGAAACTCGGCAACGAGCGAACAACTCGGAATGAGGGCCAATGTGCGTATGCAATAAAACAACTCACACAACTTCGATTAATGTGAGCAATAAAAACTACTATTGCCCACTAAACACAATCCACACTTGTTCCGTTTTAACCCTCTTACTACTGGGCCAGAAATGCGTTTTGTGATTTTACTCTTACTCCCTTAAATATTTATTTTATTTTTAACTATATAGCAACAAATATCTCCGGTTTCACACAAGTTTAAATGATTCTAGCAATTTGAATGTTATGGCAACAATGTGAGAGAGTATGCAAAGTATGGGGTATGGGTGCCGTGTACGCTTTTGGTGCCAAAAAAAATTCACAGATTTTAAATAGCTTTTTTCTTGTTTACCTTACGAGTTCTACCAGCATTTCTACAAACCATACAGAGCAGACGCCATCTAATCAGAAATCAAGTAGGGTTTTCAGTGCATCCATCGACCAAGAAAAGGATACGTAGGATAACTTTCCACCCTTTGCTGATAGATTACGTCTGCTGTGACCTGTTAGGTAGTATGTATGTGGAAAACCGGAGAGCCCCCAATTGATAATGCTGATTATCTTACAGGAATGAAAGCTATACCTTATACACACTTAGAATACACTTTACCATGGAGCCGCTGCGGCCGCTAAACTTAGTACACACGCTACGTACTTTATACACTGTTTGCGTTCGGAGTCCCATATCACTGTACGGACTTTGCGTACAAACGCCGCGCTGGGGGTACAAAGTACACACAGCGCGCACACACCCAGAGATACACTTTAAACCTTAACAGTAATGCAATGCAATGATAAAACACTTTAAACCTTAGCAGGGCAATGAAGACACGACACCAGATTGTGATTAAACCGCTGGGTTCCGAAGCCACAGTGTACTATTGCTGAAAGGGGGTTACAATACAAATAATACAATACAATATAACAGAGTAAATGGCTACATTCAGTGGTACATACGTGAGTAGATTCGCTTGCGCTTCCCTGCCCGGTCCTCGGTCATCTAATAGATAACTTTGTGAGTCTTGTGTCTCACCAGGCCTGTAGCAAGCTCTCTTTATACAATTCCTCCAAAACTCAATACAATGGATACTGTAATTCCTTTGTCCATTGGACACAGGGATGCACTTTTACAGTACAGGAGAGGTCATAGGTCGGTTTGAATAGGTGGGCGATGTCCATTCCAACTGCTCTTGTGGGTGGTCTCCTCTGGCTTCCCGCCGCATACATAATGTACAGTAAATACAGTTTATATCTATATTCTGCTTCTGCACATAACTATCCGCAGGAACATGCGATCTTCCTCAAACCAACACTGGAATGTTACCCTTAAAATACCCTATAGCTGGATACCAAACACCACCTTATGACCTTGTTCTGTCCCCTCCTATTCCGTAAAGGTGAATCCCTTTGTTCTGAAACCATTTTAACTGTTGTTACTTTCTGGTGTGGTGAAGGGGGACTATGTGTACATTGTGCACTATTTGGATTATATATGTAATGTGTTTTGATAGCTCTCCATGCGTTCACAAACTCTACCGTAAATACCCATACCACTCGCTGATGCGCATGACCGCGGGAGCAACCATACGCAAATTGCGAATATGTGCACGCACAGCAGAACAAGTACACGCGCGGAGGCCAACTGTGTGTAGTTTGTACGTGATGTGTGTACTGCAATATTTTTCGACTTTGACAGATGGACAAAAGAGAGTCATCGCCTATGCCAGCAGGGGCCTTCGTAAAACTGAACAAAACAGTAAGACCTACAGCACATTCAAGTTAGAGTTGCTTGCACTTATTTGGGCTGTGACTGAGAAGTTTAAAAATGATCTAGCAGCAATCCTGTTTGTCATCATGATTGATAACAACCCACGGCTCATTTGTCAACTGCTCATCTAGGAGCCCTCGAGCAAAGATGGATGTCCCGCCTTGCTAACTTCAGATACACCGTGTCCTACCATAGTGAAAGTCAAATGAAAATGCTGACGCTTTGTCCCGCCTGCCTACTGTAGATGTCACTGAGGAAGATAGAGATATGTCTGAGGCAGTAGAGACCCCAGTGTTCAAAGCCGCCAGAGAGAGCCGAACTGACACTTCTGATCCCATTTCTGCCACTGCAAACCTGCGACCTGAGAGTCCTCAGCCTGACTTACCCACGATTGAGTGGGAGAAGATCCAACAGGAAAGCCCAGTGTTAAAGGAACTGAACTGGGTGACTGCTTGCATAACTGTCCAGCAATTATACTGTATAATTTATTGATAACTACTAAAGGAACAGTTATATAGCCTAGTGGACAAAAAGACTTCACCGAGAAGGAACATTTGCTTGTTTTAAGTGGTGTTGTAGGCTCACTCTGCCATCGTCAGTACAACAAAGACATTATAGCGCTTTTACCTCTAAAAAGTGCTTTAGTTTATTAAGGATTCAGCTGCCATTTTATGGACAGTAATGACATTAAAGGGGCTCTTGCTGTCCAATGGGCCTTTACTAACTAACACTTGAACTGCTACTTAGTGAACACAAGGAATATTGCTAAGGTTTATTCACATGATACTGTGGGGCATGTAAGAGAAGGGAATTATATTTGAAAAAGTGTTTAACAGTGAAGCACAATATAATTTTATGGAGTTATCTGAACGTTACTGTGACAATTAGGAATTTCATGTGTTTGCCTATTCAGTGTATCTGTGTATGCATAAAACTACCATTTTAACCCAGTTAATTTGCAGCAGTGACCAGTCCCGTCCAGTTAAATAAACAAATAGTCACAGTCCTAACGTGTGGTGATCTTTTGGGGGTGGTCTTTTGGGGATCCTCTGTCTTTCTGCCTAGGTTGCAGTGGGGAAGGCCGTGAGGGACTGCATCAACACAGAGATCCACGTTGCTGCAGAGTCAGGTACGGGTGACATCAGCGTCAACACTCTACGGCCACCTACTTACCTTACTAGTGACTTATCACACATGTTTATCGCTTCACCCTGTGCAGACTTATGGCCCACTTTGCCATGGCTTTACTCGACACCTTTCCACTATACCACGTTATTTCCGGTGCTTACACTATACACACCCCAACTATATTTCTAGTTTGTTACTCATTGTATTCAGCAAGCAACGGGTTTTATAATACTGGATTGCTTTTAATGTGCGACAGATTGCTCTCCCACCAGCTGGTACTGGCAGGGGCGTTTAAAGAGAGGAGGGGACCCGTGTACAGCCTCCATTGCATGCCCCCCTCCTCTCCGGCAGCAGTAGACTGCGCATGCACAGGTCTCTAGGAACATGGCACCTGCGCCTTGTTTCTGGGGACACCTTCAGTGCGCATGCACAAAACACTCGGAAATGGCCGTAGCGGTCATTTTCCAAGTGATTTGTGCCCGCACAGCAGGGCCACCGTTGCAGCACTCCGGATGGTTAAGTATAATGTATGGGTGCGGTGTGGACCCCTCTGGACCCAGGGGCCCATGTGCACCACACACACTGCACCCATTATAGAAACGCCTATGGGTACTGGTGTATATGGTGCACATGGTTCCCCCTTTATGGATAATTCATTACTTGCTGCTGCTGCAGTAAGGTCAGATTCTGATTGGCCAGATTGCGGAATGTTACCGTCCTGTTTGGAAAAGGTATAGATTCTATTCACCTCCTGGAAAGCCAAGCGGGAGAGAGTCTGTGAGACACTTAAGGCCCATACACACTGGTCGATATATCGGCCGTTCTCTTGAACAGCCGATATATCGCGGGACCGTCGGCCAGTGTGTACGGCTGATACGTCTGTGAACTCCGTCATTCACAGACGTATCGCGTCGGCCGCGCAGCACAGCCGACGGCCAATATATCTACCGATATATTGGCGCGTCGCTGTGTGTGTACGGGGCGGTCGGCCGACCGCCCGTACACATGCTGCGGCGGCCGGCGGTGATTGACAGCTGAACTGGGCGGGCGTGTGTACAGTTCATGACGTCAGTCCCCGACGGATCGGGCAGTGTGTATGCTCGATCCGTCCATAGATATATCTGCAGATCAATTGATCTGCAGATATATCTATTAGTGTGTACCCACCTTTAGGGCCTAATTCAGATCTGTGTGTTTTTGCACAGCGGTCGAGCAGATCCGAACTGTGCAATAGTATGCATCGCACTGCACCAGCGCGTCACACAACAGCAACAGACATTGGGGCCTAGCGACGGGATGGTGTGAAAAATCTGATCGCGCAGGCGTTCGCAAGGAGATTGACAGGAAGAGGCCGTTTGTGGGTGGCAACTGACTGTTTTCAGGGAGTGTATAGAAAAAAGCAGGCGGGCTCAAGCGTTTTCAGGGAGGGTGTATGACGTCAGCTCCGGCCCCGATCAGCAGCATTCTATCGCACAGGATAAGTAAGTCCTGGGCAGCACAGAGACTGCACAACCTGATTTTTGTGCAGCTCTGCAACAGAAGTTATCACACACTTGCCCAGCTATTTTTCCCTCCCCCTGTAGCTGGCGACTATCTGATCGTAGGGCATCAACAAACACAGCCCAGCGATCAGATCTGAATTAGGCCGTTTGTCACACATCCGCTCTATGCAGAGCCTCGGTGAATAGACATACAGTATCTGGAGGTAAACCAACCGCTGCTAGAGCTAGAGTGCTGGGTTGCCCCATTCCCATCGTGACGAGCAATTGGCGCATAAGAAGGGGCATGGCCTAGTGGACACAAGGCCACGCACTTCCAGTGAGGTTCAGCCCCCTTTTCGGAGATGTGCGAATGATCTCTCTGCTTACAAGTTGGGAGGTATGCTCTAGGCCTCTCTCCCCACAAGCAGCCATAACATTAATCAATGGTAGTTACAATAATAATTAAGAGAAAGTAAAAGAGCCTTTTCCTGAGTGTCTCCAGTACGGGCACTGCAAACCTATTGTGTCTTCTTTAAATTGCGGTAGTGCCTGGACACCATTGTAAGGTCTGCAGGGCGATTCCACTCTGTTTCTATTTTCTATAAATGTTAACACCTTTTTCTCCTGCTAAGTTGCAGGGAAAAAAAGATCTTTATTGTTTTTATAAGTATGCAATAAATCAAAGTTACTTCAGTGCAGGAAACCCACTTTATAATATATACTATGTCATTGATTGAAAAGAAAATTGAGACTGCTATGTTCTCTGTTAGGTCACCATTCATTAAAGTCAGTCACTGAAGTATTTGTACACGATTACCCTTTCTCAGAAAAGTCTTCACATTGTAACATCTCCTAACACTGGAAACAGATGGTGAATCAGTAAGAGGATAGAGGGTTTCTTCAAATGTCTTAGGAGAATCCTGAAAAGCGTCTTGGTTTCTTAAAGCCGTACTTTTAGAATGCAGTCCGCTAATTCTCTTATGCGCTAAGAAGTCATTTGTCTTCTTACCATGCTGGATCATACAATAATTAAAGATCACAAAGTGGGTCCACTGGGGACAATATGAGAGATGCACTAAAGAGCAAGTGGATTGATAGTTCTGCCTGTAATCTCTTCCTCTGATTGTTGCAATATGTAGGGGAGGGGAGTAAAGGAGGAATTGGAGAGATATACTTTACATTGCATGACAAAGTAAATACTTATAAATTACATCACAGAAAAATAACAATAGCAATACCATGTCTAATAAATAATTCACCAGATAAACCTTCTCATGGTTGAAGTGAATTAATTTTAATATATTTCTCTTACGTCCTAGAGGATGCTGGGGTTCCATTTAGTACCATGGGGGTATAGACGGGTCCTTTGGGAGCCACTGGCACTTTAGGAGTTTAACAGTGTGGGCTGGCTCCTCCCTCTATGCCCCTCCTACCAGACTCAGTTCAGAAAATGTGCCCGGAGGAGCCGGTCACAGCTAGGGGAGCTCCTAGGAGTTTTCTTAGTTTTATTGTTTTCTAGAGTTTGTTATTTTACACGCAGGCTGCTGGCAACAGCCTCCCTGCTTCGTGGGACTTAGGGGGAGAGTAGGATCCAACCCTTAAGGTTAATGGCCCCTATCTCTGCTGACAGGACACTGAGCTCCTGAGGGTGATGATCGTTAGCCGCCCGAGGCGACCGCTCACTCCCGCAGCATGCCGCCAACCCCTAACAGAGCCAGAAGAAAGAAGAGTGGTGAGTCTGACGCCGGATTCCCGGTAAGCGGGTCCCCGGTGGGAATGGTGGTACAAGGGTGGGAGCGCAGCTCTGACAGGCTGCGCTCCAGAAGGCTCAACGGCACACAGTGTACGGCGCTGTGAGGGGCGTCCTGGGCAAGCGCGATACCCTACACAGGTCACACATAGCTTTCAAGGTCTAACCCACTGTTTGCTGCAAAAATGACCTCAGGCCAGTATAATCTCTAAGTGCGGGAAGATGCGCCATTACAGGGGGCGGAGCTTCTCCTCAGAGCGAATCCAGCACTCACCAGCACCATTTTCTCTGTGCAGACTCACGCTAACAGGGAACGCTATCCTTCACATAACTAAACTGAAGTAAAAGGTGTTATAAACAAGGGGGGAGTGATATTATGTACTAGCTACCCTGTTAAGGTTACGCTAGTCAGCAGGGTTTTTATCTTTATAAAAGCCTATAAGGGCGCGCTGTGGCTGGCTTCTTGTGCTTTGTGACTCTCTGAAGATATTCTGGGGGGGTGGGGGACTGTGTTGACATTTTCCTGTGTATGTGTAATCCACTTTACCATGTTTAAGGCACTTTGTCCTGTACTGCAGAATGTATATCTTCTCCTGGGGAGTCTATACCTTGCTCAAAACTGTACATATCTAAGGCTTCTGTGGCAGATCCCCGTGGGGTGGCCTCCATAAGGTGTACTTTATGAATATATCGCTTCCAATATATCCCATACTGGGTAGAAGCCGCGGGTTTGAAAAAAGTGGTGTTTCAAATCCCACTGCTGTGCCTCTCACCCCATCTCCATACCCTAGAAAGCGTACACTTGCCCATATCATGCATATATATGAGGGGTCCAACATATGTTTAAGGCTGTTAGGAATGAGGAATGTTATTATATGTATATAATGAATGCCTTCCCACTGTGTAGAGCAGGCCTGGCCAACCTGTGGCTCTCCAGCTGTTGTGAAACTACACATCCCAGCATGCTCTGCCACAATTTTAGCATTTCCTAATAGCAAAAGTGTAGAAGGGCATGCTGGGACTTGTAGTTTCACAACAGCTGGAGAGCCACAGGTTGGCCAGGCCTGGTGTAGGGCGTTGAACTCCTTATTTGGGAAAACTTGAGTACACCCAGAGTTATTATCCATATCCCTATAGAGTGTCTAAATTGTCAATTATGGTTGTCTTACCTGTCCCTGGTACAACCTCCATAAAGGCTGATCAGCTATTGAGACTAATCTCTAATAATGTACACTGCTGCAGGTGTGACTCGGAGATGCACTTTTGTGTACATCTCTGGGGCTATTGTAACGTGGTCAGGTTCCTTACTTGATGATTTAGATTCTATGTGTAGAAGTTACTTGTACTTGTTTCTATGTCACATATAGAATTCTACAGGCTTCACGGCTAGACTCCATGAAGGAGATTGACCTGCATAACGCAGGGACCACTGCTCTAGCAGTTTCGACATGCAGAGGATGGTGGATACACCAATGGACTGCGGATACAGAATCCGAGGAAGGTATAACAGGTCCAACCTTCACAGGTAAGACCCTGTTAGGATGCACTGGATACGTGATTATCCATGTCAACTGCGGGTAAGTCGGTATGTCTTCCTTCCGCAGCTGCACAGACCAGGAAATTATATCCTACACCTACACTGCAATTCCTTCTAACATGATTCCACATTTCTCTGACGTCCTAAGTGGATGCTGGGACTCCGTAAGGACCATGGGGAATAGCGGCTCCGCAGGAGACTGGGCACAACTAAAGAAAGCTTTAGGACTACCTGGTGTGCACTGGCTCCTCCCTCTATGACCCTCCTCCAGACCTCAGTTAGAATCTTGTGCCCGGCTGAGCTGGATGCACACTAGGGGCTCTCCTGAGCTCCTAGAAAAGAAAGTATATTTTAGGTTTTTTATTTTCAGTGAGATCTGCTGGCAACAGACTCACTGCTACGAGGGACTAAGGGGAGAAGAAGCGAACCTACCTGCTTGCAGCTAGCTTGGGCTTCTTAGGCTACTGGACACCATTAGCTCCAGAGGGATCGAACACAGGGCCCGACCTCGATCGTCCGGTCCCGGAGCCGCGCCGCCGTCCCCCTTACAGAGCCAGAAGCAAGAAGATGGTCCTGAAAATCGGCGGCAGAAGACTTCGGTCTTCAACAAGGTAGCGCACAGCACTGCAGCTGTGCGCCATTGCTCCTCATGCACACCTCACACTCCGGTCACTGATGGGTGCAGGGCGCTGGGGGGGGGGCGCCCTGAGCAGCAATATTAACACCTTGGCTGGCAAAAAAATCACAATATATAGTCCTAGAGGCTATATATGTGAAAAATACCCCTGCCCGAGATCCATAAAAAAGCGGGAGAAAGTCAGCCGAAAAAGGGGTGGGGCTATCTCCCTCAGCACACTGGCGCCATTTTTCCCTCACAGCTCCGCTGGAAGGATCGCTCCCAGGCTCTCCCCTGCAGTTTTCAAGACTACAAAGGGTAAAAAAGAGAGGGGGGGGGGCACTAAATTTAGGCGCAGCAGTATATATATAAGCAGCTATAAGGGAAAATCACTCAGTTATAGTGTTCATCCCTGTGTTATATAGCGCTCTGGTGTGTGCTGGCATACTCTCTCTCTGTCTCCCCAAAGGGCTTTGTGGGGTCCTGTCCTCTGTCAGAGCATTCCCTGTGTGTGTGCGGTGTGTCGGTACGGCTGTGTCGACATGTTTGACGAGGAGGCTTATGTGGAGGCGGAGCAGATGCCGATAAATGTGATGTCACCCCCTGCGGGGCCGACACCTGAGTGGATGGACTTGTGGAAGGAATTACGTGAAAGTGTCAACTCCTTACATAAAAGGTTTGACGACATACCAAATATGGGACAGCCGGCTTCTCAGCCTGTGCCTGCCCAGGCGTCTCAAAAGCCATCAGGGGCTCTAAAATGCCCGCTACCTCAGATGGCAGACACAGATGTCGACACGGATACTGACTCCAGTGTCGACGACGATGAGACTCATGTAACTTCCAGTAGGGCCACACGTTACATGATTGAGGCAATGAAAAATGTGTTGCACATTTCTGATGTTACCCCAGGAACCACAAAAAGGGTATTATGTTTGGAGAGAAAAAACTACCAGTAGTTTTTCCCCCATCTGAGGAATTAAATGAAGTGTGTGAAGAAGCGTGGGCTTCCCCCAATAAGAAACTGGTAATTTCTAAAAGGTTACTAATGGCGTACCCTTTCCCGCCAGAGGATAGGTCACGTTGGGAAACATCCCCTAGGGTGGATAAAGTGCTCACACGCTTGTCAAAGAAGGTGGCACTACCGTCTCCGGATACGGCCGCCCTAAAGGAGCCTGCTGATAGAAAGCAGGAGGCTATCCTGAAGTCTGTATATACACACACAGGTATTATACTGAGACCAGCTATTGCTTCAGCATGGATGTGCAGTGCTGCAGCTGCGTGGTCAGATTCCCTGTCGGAAAATATTGATACCCTAGACAGGGACACTATATTGCTAACCGTAGAGCATATTAAAGACGCAGTCTTATACATGAGAGATGCACAGAGGGATATTTGCCGGCTGGCATCTAAAATAAGTGCAATGTCCATTTCTGCCAGGAGAGGGTTATGGACTCGGCAGTGGACAGGTGATGCAGATTCTAAAAGGCACATGGAAGTTTTGCCTTATAAGGGTGAGGAGTTGTTCGGGGATGGTCTCTCGGACCTCGTTTCCACAGCAACAGCTGGGAAGTCAGCATTTTTACCCCATGTTCCCTCACAGCCAAAGAAAGCACCGTATTATCAGGTACAGTCCTTTCGGCCCCATAAGGGCAAGCGGGTTAAAGGCGCGTCCTTTCTGCCCAGAGGCAGAGGTAGAGGGAAAAAGCTGCAGCATACTGCCAGTTCCCAGGAGCAAAAGTCCTCCCCCGCTTCCTCCGAGTCCGCCGCATGACGCTGGGGCTCCACAGGCGGAGCCAGGTACGGTGGGGGCCCGTCTCAAAAACTTCAGCAATCAGTGGGCTTGCTCACGGGTGGATCCCTGGATCCTTCAAGTAGTATCTCAGGGGTACAAGCTGGAATTCGAGACGTCTCCCCCCTGCCGTTTCCTCAAATCTGCCTTGCCTACAACTCCCTCAGGCAGGGAGGCAGTGAGGCAATACACAAGCTGTATTCCCAGCAGGTGATAGTCAAGGTGCCCCTCCTTCCACAAGGACGGGGTTACTATTCCACAATGTTTGTGGTACCGAAACCGGACGGTTCGGTGAGACCCATTTTAAATTTGAAATCCTTGAACACATATATAAAAAAATTCAAGTTCAAGATGGAATCGCTCAGGGCGGTTATTGCAAGCCTGGACGAGGGGGATTACATGGTATCACTGGATATCAAGGATGCTTACCTGCATGTCCCCATTTACCATCCTCACCAGGAGTACCTCAGATTTGTGGTACAGGATTGTCATTACCAATTCCAGACGTTGCCGTTTGGTCTGTCCACGGCACCGAGGGTATTTACCAAGGTAATGTCCGAAATGATGATACTCCTTCGAAAAAAGGGAGTTTTAATTATCCCGTACTTGGATGATCTCCTGATAAAGGCGAGGTCCAGGGAGCAGTTGTTGGTCGGGGTAGCACTATCTCGGGAGGTGCTACAACAGCACGGTTGGATTCTAAATATTCCAAAGTCACAGCTGGTCCCTACGACACGTCTACTGTTCCTGGGGATGGTTCTGGACACAGAACAGAAAAAAGTGTTTCTCCCAGAGGAGAAGGCCAAGGAGCGGTCATCTCTAGTCAGAGGCCTCCTAAAACCAAAACAGGTGTCGGTGCATCACTGCACGCGAGTCCTGGGAAAAATGGTAGCTTCCTACGAAGCAATTCCATTCGGCAGGTTCCATGCAAGGACTTTTCAGTGGGACCTGTTGGACAAGTGGTCCGGATCGCATCTTCAGATGCATCGGCTGATAACCCTGTCTCCAAGGACCAGGGTGTCTCTGCTGTGGTGGCTGCAAAGTGCTCATCTTCAAGAGGGCCGCAGATTCGGCATACAGGACTGGTTCCTGGTGACCACGGATGCCAGCCTTCGAGGCTGGGGGGCAGTCACACAGGGAAGAAACTTCCAAGGACTATGGTCAAGTCAGGAGACATCCCTACACATAAATATTCTGGAACTGAGGGCCATTTACAATGCCCTAAGTCAGGCAAAACCCCAGCTTCAAAACCAGCCGGTACTGATCCAGTCAGACAACATCACGGCAGTCGCCCATGTAAACCGACAGGGCGGCCAGAGCCGGATTAAGGCCCCGGGAGGCCTGGGGTACTAAAGTGCAGGGGGGCCCCATGGACTAAAAAACTAATAAAATAAAAAAAAGTATATATGTATATACATATATATACATATATATATATATATACACACACACATATATATATATATATATATATATATATATACACATACATACACACACACACACACACACACACACATATATATATATATATATGAATCCCTCCTCCTTCAGTTCAGCGTGCGGCGCGCCAATGACTGAGCTACAGGCTTGCTGAGCCGGACAGCAATTGGACAGCTGAGCCGTCGCTCATACCAGGTGCCCGAAGGCAAAAGAGATGATGGTGCCCCCCCCCCCCCCCCCCAGTGGCTCCGCCCGAACACAATCTCCTTAACGAACCCTAACACATACAGTACTTGCCTACTCTCACGGAATGGCTGTAAGGCTCCTGAAAATCGGGTGCCACTCCTGGCAGCCCAGTAAAGTAGGCAGGTCTCCTGGAGCCGGTTTACACCCACCACCTTTCCCCGCAGTCTCCTGCACCACCCCCCTTACCTGCCCACTCACCCCCGTAGCCAGCGCATACGGAGAAAAAGTAATGTGAGCATTGTAGAGCGAGGAATGTGCTGCAATGAAGTGATCGCATCTCCATTTCTCCGTATTGCCACCCCATGCCAGAACCATAACCCCTTTTGTGCCGACCTGGCTGCCCCCTCCCGGAAAGTGTGCATGTATGCCCTAATCCTATACAGCTCATTCGACCAATCACAATATTACATCAGTTTAAAAAACGGTTTTAAGAACCAGGCAGTGGCTGGTAAAATGCATCGATACAATTTTAATTATGCTATTCCACAAATTATAGCTCTGAGAAGGTTCCATTTTTGAAAGAAAATATTTAAAAACTAATCAATACACATTTCAATAAACTCAGCGCAGCCTCTGACATTCAGACTATTAATTAAAGAGATATACCAACAGTGTTTAAATATATCACAGCCACAATACAGGGGTATAGTGTTTAACATAATCATTTAGTACACACAATAGCTAACATATATAACATCAATTTATATAGCCCGAATACATTAAAAATAAGACAACGGTAAATAACATGGCAAATTATAAATACAAGTATACAGACTCTTATATTCACGACAGCAACATGAATATTCCTGTAGAGGTTGAGACCAGACAGATGGTGGGTGATTACTAGATACTTTTAGTAGAAGCAACATTGTTGCCATTTCTGTTACAACCGATCTTCAGTGCAGGAAGCATTCTACACTATTATATGGCTGCAGTGTTTTACATATAGATGTTCACGTATTACCACATTCATCTGCTACTGCTCTTCTGGCTCCCGTCTGCTCTCCTCTCTGCACACCCGCCCCGCATACCGCACTTTTACCGGCTCCTGGCTCCTCTGCCAGGCCCAATCAGGGTCGCAGACGCATGTTTGGTGACGAACATTGAGCCCAGGTCACTGGATTGGAGCACCACTTATGACGATTGATGCTCCAGTGTAAAAGCAGGAAGGACACAGCACGGGGAGGTCAGGTGCCCCTTTCAGGACTGGAACCCGGAGGCAAAAGAGTCCATCGTCTCCGGCAGTTCCGCCCCTGCTTCTTAGAGCTGTAGTCAGCGCAGCTGAGGTACAGCTCAGTTGTCCAATTGCTGGCCAGCTCAGAGAGCCTGCGGCTCCGTCATTGGTGCGCCGCACGCTAAACTGAAGGAGGAGGAGGGACAGGGCAGCGGGGAGCCGGGGCTCGTGAGCGCTGCACCACAGATCAGATTGAAGAAAGATTTGATCTGTGGTGTGGCAGGGGGCCCTTTTGGAAAAGGGGGCCCGGGGTACGTATCCCCGGGACCCCCCCCTTAATCCGGCTCTGAGGGCGGCACAAGAAGCAGGACGGGGATGGCAGAAGCCACAAGGATTCTCTGATGGGCGGAAAATCACGTGTTAGCACTGTCAGCAGTGTTCATTCCGGGAGTGGACAACTGGGAAGCAGACTTCCTCAGCAGGCACGACCTCCACCCGGGAGAGTGGGGACTTCATCCAGAAGTCTTTCAGATGATTGTAAACCGTTGGGAAAGGCCACAGGTGGACATGATGGCGTCCCGCCTAAACAAAAAGCTAGAAAGATATTGCGCCAGGTCGAGAACCCTCTGGCAATAGCTGTGGACGCTCTAGTGACACCGTGGGTGTACCGGTCGGTTTATGTGTTCCCTCCTCTTCCTCTCATACCCAAGGTACTGAGGATAATAAGGAGAAGAGGAGTAAGAACTATACTCATTGTTCCGGATTGGCCAAGAAGAGCTTGGTACCCGGAACTTCAAGAGATGATCTCAGAGGACCCATGGCCTCTGCCGCTCAGACAGGACCTGCTGCTGCAGGGGCCCTGTCTGTTCCAAGACTTACCGCGGCTGCGTTTGACGGCATGGCGGTTGAACGCCGGATCCTGAAGGAAAAGGGCATTCCGGAGGAAGTCATTCCTACGCTGATTAAAGCTAGGAAAGAAGTGACCGCAAACCATTATCACCGCATTTGGCGAAAATATGTTGCGTTTGTGTGAGGCCAGGAAGGCCCCAACGGAGGAATTTCAGCTGGGCCGTTTTCTGCACTTCCTACAGTCAGGGTGACTATGGGCCTAAAATTGGGTTCCATTAAGGTCCAGATTTCGGCTCTATCGATTTTCTTCCAGAGAGAACTGGCTTCACTACCTGAAGTTCAGACTTTTGTTAAGGGAGTGCTGCATATTCAGCCCCCTTTTGTGCCTCCAGTGGCACCTTGGGATCTCAACGTGGTGCTGGATTTCCTAAAGTCACATTGGTTTGAGCCACTTAAAACCGTGGAATTAAAATATCTCACGTGGAAAGTGGTCATGCTGTTGGCCTTGGCTTCGGCCAGGCGTGTGTCAGAATTGGCGGCTTTGTCATGTAAGTAGCCTGGAGGCTTCCAAGTCGTTGGACGTAGTCAGGGCCCTGAGAATTTATGTTTCCAGGACAGCTAGTGTCAGGAAAACTGACTCGTTGTTTATCCTGTATGCACCCAACAAGCTGGGTGCTCCTGCTTCAAAGCAGACTATTGCTCGCTGGATCTGTAGTACGATTCAGCTTGCACATTCTGTGGCTGGACTGCCGCATCCTAAATCAGTGAAAGCCCATTCCACAAGGAAGGTGGGCCCTTCTTGGGCGGCTGCCCGAGGGGTCTCGGCTCTACAACTTTGCCGAGCAGCTACTTGGTCGGGGTCAAACACATTTGCTAAATTCTACAAGTTTGACACCCTGGCTGAGGAGGACCTAGAGTTTGCCCATTCGGTGCTGCAGAGTCATCCGCACTCTCCCGCCCGTTTGGGAGCTTTGGTATAATCCCCAGCATCCACTTAGGACGTCAGAGAAAATAAGATTTTACTCACCGGTAAATCTATTTCTTGTAGTCCGTAGTGGATGCTGGGCGCCCATCCCAAGTGCGGATTGTCTGCAATACTTGTATATAGTTATTGTTTAACTAAAGGGTTATTGTTGAGCCATCTGTTGAGAGGCTCAGTTATTGTTCATACTGTTAACTGGGTATAGTATCACGAGTTATACGGTATGATTGGTGTGGCTGGTAGGAGTCTTACCCGGGATTCAAAATCCTTCCTTATTGTGTCAGCTCTTCCGGGCACAGTATCCTAACTGAGGTCTGGAGGAGGGTCATAGAGGGAGGAGCCAGTGCACACCAGGTAGTCCTAAAGCTTTCTTTAGTTGTGCCCAGTCTCCTGCAGAGCCGCTATTCCCCATGGTCCTTACGGAGTCCCAGCATCCACTACGGACTACGAGAAATAGATTTACCGGTGAGTAAAATCTTATTATTCCTCCACTTCCTTTAGAGGACATTGGGGAAATCCAGAAAACCTGCGCTGCTAGGTTCCCAGGGACGGATTTCAAATTCTGCCTTTTTCAAATCCTTCGGTTTGTCGGTGGACCTCACTGCCTGGGGATCAGGCAGGTGGGAGCGAGACTAAAGCGATTCAGTAACACATCTGGGTGATATCCTGCCTAGACCCCTGGAAACAGTTGGGTTGCCCAGGGGTGCAGACTAGAATTTCTAGTATTCCCGCCTCACAGATTATTCAAATCAGACTTACTAGCTTCTCAGGCAGAAAGTGCACTACTGCTGGAAGCTATCATAACATTTGTCAAACTAATGTCATTATTCCAGTTCCACCTCTTTAACGTAACAGGGGTTATTTTCAAACCTGGGGTCATTGATTCCTTACTATTGGGTGCTCAATTCAGGATGGAGTCTGGGAGTGGTGATCTTTGCTCGAGATGTAGAGGAATTCCTGGTATCCCGGGATATCAGGGGTGCGTAATTTACATTCCAATCTGGTCGCCTCTCTAGGGTTATCTAAGGTTACACTACAACTATGGCCCTCATTCCGAGTTGTTCACTCGCTAGCTGCTTTTAGCAGCTTTGCACACGCTAAGCCGCCGCCTACTGGGAGTGTATCTTAGCTTAGCAGAATTGCGAACGAAAGATTCGCAGAATTGCGAATAGAAAATTCTTAGCAGTTTCTGAGTAGCTCGAGACTTACTCCTCCACTGCGATCAGTTCAGTCAGTTTCGTTCCTGGTTTGACGTCACAAACACACCCAGCGTTCGCCCAGACACTCCCCCGTTTCTTCAGACACTCCCACGTTTTTCCCAGAAACGCCAGCGTTTTTTCGCACACACCCATAAAACGGCCAGTTTCCGCCCAGAAACACCCACTTCCTGTCAATCACACTACGATCACCAGAACGATTAAATTTCTTCGTTAAGCCGTGAGTAAAATACCAAACTCTTTTGCAAATTTGCTTGGCGCAGGCGCACTGCGAACGTTGCGCATGCGCAGTTTGCGACTAATCGCAATATAGCGAAAATCGACAACGAGCGAACAATTCGGAATGACCCCCTATGTCACTTCCAGTTCCAAACACTGAACTTGACTTCTACGCAACACTAGGGGTGTTCATCAGGGCCATGGCAGCCTTTATACTCCCGCTCCACAAACCAGGAGTGAACATAGGGGGTAATTCCAAGTTGATCGCAGCAGGATTTTTGTTAGCAATTGGGCAAAACCATGTGCACTGCAGGGGAGGCAGATATAACATGTGCAGAGAGAGTTAGATTTGGGTGGGGTGTGTTCAATCTGCAATCTAATTTGCAGTGTAAAAATAAAGCAGCCAGTATTTACCCTGCACAGAAACAAAATAACCCACCCAAATCTTACTCTCTCTACACATGTTATATCTGCCTCCCCTGCAGTGCACATGGTTTTGCCCAATTGCTATCAAAAATCCTGCTGCGATCAACTTGGAATTACCCCCATAATTCCATATCTGGGCGACCTTAACATCCTTCATGGAGATATTGTTACGGAGTGTTGCTCTTTCAAATCAACTGTCCCGGGATCTCGGGTGGATCCTGAAGCTTCCAATTTCGCATTTGAAACCAATAAAGAGGCGTTCCTTCCTGGGGATGATTCTCAAAACTGAAGAGCAGAGGGTGTTTCTACCAGTGAAAAAAGCGTTGGTGATCCAATCAATGGTCCAGGATGTCCTGATGCCAGCCCGGGTATCGGTTCATCAGTGCTTCGCCTTCTGGGGAAGATGGTTGCCTACTAAGAGGCTCGACAGTACGGAAGATTCCTTGCACGGTCTTTCCCACTGAATCTCCTGGTCTTATGGTCAGTATCTCATCTTCACATGCACCAGCGGATACGCCTGTTGCCGAAAGCCAGAATTTCACTCCTCTGGTGGCTGCAAACTTCTTATCTACTCAAGGGCCGCAGGTTCGGGATTCAGAATTGGATTCACTTAACCACAGATGCAAGTCTCAGGGGTTGGGTATCAGTCGCTCAGGGGGAAAACTTCCAAGGAAAGCAGTCAGTTCAGGTATCTCTCCTTCCAATAAACATTCTGGATCTGAAGGCCGTGTACAACGATCTTCTACAAGCGGCACATCTTCTGCGAGATCAAGCCATTCAGGTTCAGTCGGACAACGTCACAGTGGTGTCCTACATAAACAGGCAGGGCGGAACGAAGAGCAGGGCTGCAATGTCAGAGGTTACAATAATCCTCCTCTGGGCAGAGAAGCATGCGCGGGCGCTGTCAGCAATCTTCATACCGGGAGTGGACAACTGGGAAGCAGACTTCCTCAGCAGACACGATCTCCTTTCAGGAGAATGGGGCCTCCACCCGGAGGTTTGCGCAGAGGTAACAAGCCGATGGGGTGTACCTCAGATAGACATGATGGCCTCTCACCTCAACGAGAAGCTTCGGAGGTACTGTTCCAGGTTACGAGACCCACAAGCAGTGGCGGTGGATGCGCTGGTAACTCCGTGGGTGTTCCAGTCAGTGTATGTGTTCCCTCCACTTCCACTCATCACATGTATTCTCAAGCTAATAAAAAGAACAAGAGTTCAGGCGATCCTCATTGCTCCGGACTGGCCAAGAAGTGCTTGGTACGTGGATCTTCTGGAGTTTACTGCTGGAAGACCTGAGGCCTCTTCCTCTTCGCGAGGACCTTCTGCATCAGGGTCTGTTCGCTTATCAAGACTTAACACGGCTACATTTGACAGCATGGAGGTTGAACGCCAGATCTTAGCTCGGAAGGGCATTCCGAACAAAGTCATTCCTACCCTGATATAGGCTAGTAAGGGGGTAATGTCTAAACATTACCATCGCACTTGGAAAATAAGTTTCCTACGGTGGAGTTTCAACTAGGATGGTTTCTCCTCTTTCTGCAAGCAGGTGTGGTTGTGGGCCTACGCTTGGGCTCCATAAAGGTCCAGATTTCGGCCTTGTCCATTTTCTTCCAGAAACAATTGGCTGCTCTCCCTGAGGTTCAATCTTTCTTGATAGAGGTTCTGCACATCCAGACACCCTTTGTGCCTCCTACAGTACCTTGGGATCTTAATGTGGTGCTGCAGTTCCTGCAGTCAGATTGGTTCGAGCCTTTACAGGAGGTGGACGTCAAGTTTCTAACTTGGAAGGTGGTCACACTGTTGACATTGTCATCTGCTCGACGGGTGTCGAAATTGGGGGCATTGTCATGCAAGAGCCCCTACTTGTTTTTCCATGAAGATGAAACTGAGCTCAGAATGCATCAGCAATTTCTTCCAAAGGTTGTGTCGGTTTTTCATATCACCAACCTATTGTGGTGCCAGTGGCTACTGACTCCTCAATTACCTCACTGTCTTTGGATGTTGTGAGGGCTTTGAAAGTTTCTGTGAAGAAGACTTCTCGTCACAGGTAGTCGGACACTCTGTTTGTCCTTTATGATTCCAACATGGTTGGGTGTCCTGCTTCTAAGCAAACAGTTGCTCGCTGGATCGGGTTTACTATCCAGCATGCTTATTCTATGGCAGGCCTGCCGTGTCCAAGATCTGTTAAGGCCCACTCTACTCGTACAGTGGGTTGTTCCCGGGCAGCTGCCCGGGAAGTCTCGGCTTTACAGCTTTGCCGACCAGCTGCTTGCTCGGAGTCGAACACGTTTGCTGAAGTGCTACAAGTTCGATACTTTGGCATCTGAGGACCTAAAGTTTGGTCACTCCGTTCTGCAGGATCCTCAGCACTCTCCCTCCCGTACTGGAAGCTTTGGTACATCCCCATGCTACTAAATGGAACCCCAGCATCCTCTAGGACGTAAGACAATATATATATATATATATATATATTAAAAATAAACTGGGTTAACCTTTTTTAAACACAGCTTAAAAGACACCCTTCTCTTACACACATGGCCTGATTATGAGTTGGAATTAAGGCAAGACAGAGCAAGTAACTTTGCACCTTGGCAAAACCATGCTGCCCTGCAGGTGGGGCAGATGTAACTTGTGCAGAGAGATTTAGAAGTGAGAGGAGGTGTCCAAACTCAAATCTAAATGTCTTTGTAAGCATAAAGCTGTCCAGTATTTGTGGGCTCATACAAATCAGCCAGTATATGCCCTGCATGCAAATAAATAAATAAATGTATTTGTTCCTCCTTAATTGCAACATAGCATACTTACCTAATTTTGCAGAAGGTGCAGGAGACACAGTTTTGATGGGTAGTTCCACATAACCCCAGCAAAGAGTGAAGTAGGCAGAATGTGGCGATTATACCAGGAATCACAGGTCCGAATAGAGAAGGTGGGGATAAAATTAGGCCTATGGAGAATTTTTAACACTGCCTCTTCGCCAAAAACCTGTGAATTGCAACATTTTGCCACAACTGGGGCGAGACCTAATGACATCAGAACTCAGCCCCGTCCCAGAATGGTCAGCTGCTCCTCCTCTCCGGGATTCTCTTGGAGAAGAGCACTTCAAAGTAGGAATATATGCAACATGGTTTGTCCAGGTGCAGTTACTTGCTCTCTCTTACTTTACCCCCACCTCGGAATCAGACCCAGTAGAGGTGGTTGTTTTACTAGCTGAACTAATATTCATGAAAACACAGCCTATTACCTTAGTAGAGGGCCTGTTCAGTATGCCAAGTAGAACTATTAGTGGATTGACGCGGCCGCTGGATATTCATCAAATTCCTAAAACTGAAAGATTAGTTCGTTACCAGAGCCTCACTCCTTCCTATGTAAAGTATGATATTTTGTTATGTTTTATTGCTAATTTTGCACTTACATTCAGTGTAAAAAAATTAGCACCGGAGGTTATAGAGAGAAAATTGTATAAAAAAAAAGCAAAGCAAATCCTATGAGCAAAAGGTATAGTTAATTAGAGTGACCATATGAATGTGCTTGGCGCAATAGGGACACAGTTCTACAAAACAAGATACACTAATTTCTACAGTGCTATTTGATTGAACAAAGGGGTAATTCAGATCTGATCGCTGGGCTGCGTTTTCTGCCATCAGATAGTCGCCGCCTACAGGGGAGGGGATATCGCTGTGCAAGTGTGCCATCGCTTCGTTAGCAGAGCTGCACAAAAATCAGTTTGTGCAGTCTCTGCGCAGCCCAGAACTTACTCAGCTGCTGAGATGTAATCCTGCTGATGGGGGCCGGAGCTGACGTCAGACACCCTCCCTTAAAACACCTGAGCCCACCTGCGTTTTTCTGGACACTCCTGGAAAACGGTCAGTGCCACCCACAAACGGCCTCTTCCCGTCAATCACCTTGCGTTCGTATTTTTTGCACATCCCGTCTCTAGGCGCCGATGTCTGATGCTGTTGATGCAACGTTGATACGCATGTGCAGTTCAGATCTGATCGCCCGCTGTGCGAAAACGCACAGCAGCGATCAGATCTGAATTACCCCCAAAGTCTTCACAGTTTAGGATTGAACTCGGCTACAACCTACCAGAAAAGGCAGTTTATAGGCCATTGAGTCATTCACTTTACTATAAAGTTTTATCTTATTGTCAGCTGATTAAAGGACGCAGGTAACAAACAATAAGTAAGCCAGAAGGAAGGAATGTGATACAGAGCAGGTGTGACACAGCTTTGATCTCTAATGTAATGACTGTTTTTTTCTGGGTGAATGAAAGTTGGATTCTCTCCAAGGGTACTAGCTAAGTGCGCCCTAATATAACCCTACACTCTTCAAAGACATATTACAATATTACATGTGTTCATAGTAAATAGATAAATCATACCTCCTGACTGTCCCAATTTTGGCCGGACAGTCCTGTTTTTCTAAGACTATCCCGCTGTCCCACCTGCAGGTCGCAGTGTCCTGCGGTGGTGGGGGCAGTTGGGAGACCTGATCTCACGTGATGCAGAGCAGCGGTGAATAGACACTGTACACATGTGCACAGCATCTATTCACCGGGAAAGCGGGAGAGGGAGCTTGCAAGCAGCTCACAGAGCTTTAAGCATGCCCCCCACAGTGGCAAAAATGGCAGCGTGGACAGCGATCGTGGCACATCCCGTGATGCCGCGCCCCTACACGCATGATCAATCCCCCTCATTTTGGCAATTCGCTGAAGGCGTGCGCCTGTGTCTCTCCTCCCAACTTTAGAAAGTTGGGAGGTATGGCTAAATAGAAAGTGTCAGAAACATAGGATTGTTTATAGAAAAAGACTGATTGATCCAGGGGAACCCATAGCAAATTTTTTAACTGATGGACAGTGGGGCTATAAATGAAAATCAAAATACAGACAAAAACGAAAGATATACAGTATTGACAGATCCAATGGTTGGTATAGGTGGCAGCGGTGTGTGATGGTGGATAGTCCACATGGTAGGTAACTTCCAGGTCTTTGGTTTATTAACCAGTCAAAACAAGTCTACAGGGCTAATGCAGCAGATATGTATATAATGTACCAGATCCAGCCAGGAACATATAGGGGAGCATAGGTAGTGTGCGACAGATGGGAGCACACATGTGTGTTTATACATACAATGGTGGCAGTGGAGTATGCACACTGGCACATGCAGTGGTGGTGGTGGTGGTGGTGGTGGTGGAGGTGTAATGGTACCAGTGACGTGCGGTGAGGTGAGACAGAGCCTTTCCTGTCATACTAACGTACATGCCAGAGTTTTGACTGTAAAGTATTTAAAAAATACAAAGCCTATATTATAAATATCTTCTTTGTATTATTCTAAACATTTTTATAGTCAAAACTCTGGAGCAAAGGTTACACCAGTCCCGGACCCCGAGGATCATGGTTCAGGGGCACAAGAACGCAGATACGCCACCTAATAGTCATTTTAAAATTGACTACACCAGCCGGCCACCCACAGCATAGCTAGCACGTACCTGTGCTGTTTGATTCTACGACATCATGACACTGTTCTGTGCCGCGCAGGCCCATCCTTGTTTGTTCTTGCCACCGCGGACCAGGACACCTAAGAAGAGGAGCACATAGACAAATAGGATTCATTTTGCATTGGGAGCCTGGCTGTTGTTATTATTATTATTATTGTTTATTTATATGGCGACACAAGGGTTCCACACAGTGCCTAACAAAGTACATAAACTTATGAGCCAAATAAGAAAACAATGACTTACAGTACAATACAATGTAGGATGAATAAGGGACGTTTTTAGACAGGCGGGTAGCCACATGTAGCCTCCATGGCGAGCCCCCTCTCTTTGGCAGCAAGTAGATTCTGGCATAATGCCAAAGCCTCCTGCGCATGCACATGTCTCTGGGAACATGGTGTCCATGCCTTGGGCCTAATTCAGATCTGATCGCAGCAGCAAATTTGTTAGCTAATGGGCAAAACCATGTGCACTGCAGGGGGGGCAGGTATAACATGTGCAGAGAGAGTTAGATTTGGGTGGGGTGTGTTAAATCTGAAATCTAAATTGAAATTTAAAAATAAAGCAGCCAGTATTTACCCTGCACAGAAACAAAATAACCCACCCAAATCTAACTCTCTGCACATGTTATATCTGCGTAAATCACTCGGAAATGGCCACGGCAGTCATAATTTCCAAGTGATTTGTGTCAGAACTACAGGGTCGCTGCCACTGGACTCCAGAGGGGTAAGTATAATATATGGGTGCAGGGTGTGCAGTGTGGGCCCCCTGGACCCAGGCTCCCATGTGCACTGCACACACTGCACCCATTATAGAAACGCCTATGGGACAAATACATGGTATATTAACATTGCTGCATCAGAGGACAGGACACTGAAATAATCATCAGGGTGGCAGAAACCAAGGGTTAGGAGCCATTGGAGTAGAAAATGGTCTAAAAGAAGGTGCCCTGCTCGTGAGATCTTGAAGGGGACGGGAAGACACAGCGGTGACACAGATGGGGTAGAAGTGAGACATGTAGCAGAGGGTTAGGATGAGAGATGAGGTAGAATTGAGCATGTGGCAGAGAGTTAGGATGAGAGATGGTTGGGTTTAAGGAAGAAGTTGGTCTTGAGAGCCCGTTTAAAGTTTTGAATAGAGGTGGAGAGTCTGATAGGGAGAGGCAGAGGATTCCAGAGGTAAGGAGCACCATGGTCAAAATCTTGGAGGCAGGAATGGGAGGAAGTAATCAGTTGGCAGGAGAAGCGGCATGAGTTTGTGGAGCGAAGAGGGCGGGTGGGAGTGCAATGGGACATAAGAGCAGATATGTAAATGAGAGAGGAATGGTTCAGGACTTTGTAAGTGAGTGTGAGAAGCTTGAATTGAATTCGGAAGGGGAACCAGTGAAGGGCTTGTAAGAGAGGGGAAGTGGACGTGGTACACTTGGAGAGGAAGATGAGCTAGGCAGCAGCAGTTAGGATTAAGTGGAGTGGAGAGAGGCATTTGTCAGGGAGACCAGATAGGAGGAGATTACAGTAGTCCAATCTGGAGATGACCAGTGAGTGTATGAGGGTCTTAGTAGCATCCAGGGTGAGAAAGGGTCAGATTCTGGAAATATTTCTGAGATAGAAATGGCAGGACTTCATGAGGTACTGAATGTGTGGTTTTAAGGAGAGGGAGGAATCAATGATAACTCCAAGACAGCGTACTTTGGGGCTAGAGGAGATAGTTGCGCCATCAATAGATTGTGAAATTCCAGGAGAAGAGGTTATGCGGGAGGGTTGGAAGAAGATCAGCTCAGTCTTAGACATGTTAAGTTTAAGAAAACACTGGGACATACAAGAAGGAATAGTGTACCGGGCACTAAGATTTTTGTTGCCAGCCCTGAGTGCTTCACCTGCCTATCTTTTCCACACATCTTTGATCAAAACTCACCAAATGTCCAGCAGTATAAACTTAAGAAACTTGAATACATTTAAAAGAAAATCACAACTATCTGTTTGCAGCAACTGAGAAGAGAAAATGCCATAAAAATATAATGTTAATAGCCAAGGATTCCTGACACAGGTTGAAAAAGAAGCCGAGAGAATACTTGCACTGTAGAGATCTCACACTAACAGATATTAGGAGGCTGACCATACTGCCCCCTCCTTCCTGCCTAATTGTGTAACACACCCCTATAGTGCATTTATGATGTGCACAAGAGAGTCTGAGGGATAATAATATTTTTCCTGATAAATCTAGTCCACAAGTGGCGCAATATGGAGTTGTCCTCGGGCTCTCCCACCCACTCATGTTGTATATTCTTTAAAAAGGACATGCACAGTTTAAAAAACCAAGCACTTCAGCCATAGGGACTCCCACTTTTTTTGGGCTGAAGTTCTTGATTTGTTTGAGCCTCCACAAAACTATTTTTTGGAAGGAGTACCTTCAATCATTTATGAGGAGGTTGATGATGAGGGAGGTGGCAGTGGAGATTGCAGGTGCTGGTCCAAAATGCTGGGTAGCTGAAACTGGACTGCTTGTTATTATTTTACAGTATTTTTTCAGATTTTGATAAATAACTTGCATGAACTAGCTGCAAATGATGTAACAAGGAGGAGGTGATGTCTGGATTCTGGTAAAAAAAAAATTCCACTCACAAGAGATGGCTTTTTGGTCTTATGCCCAGACATGACAATAGCCTTCTTTTCATTATGGACAAAAACTGCTGCCACTGGTGGCTGACTTACCTTGACACAAGCAACATTCTCATCATCATTAGTGTCAAATAGTACACAAATAGTCCCATCATCCCGTTGCACTTCTTCCACACTAGCATCCTCAATTCCTGTGCCACCATCCTTACTTGTACTGATCATCTCAACATTTGCAGGGGGTGCAGAAATGGTGGAAGTAGGCCTCTCTACAAGTACAGAAATGTTATATTCACACATAACTAACGTGGAACCCCAACCAACACCCCCTCCCGACTCTCCTAAGGGATTTGTGAACACACTGTTTGTTCTTCAGCCTTAGTGTTTGACTCTTTGGGGCTAACACTGATTTGTTAGCTGTTAAGGGCACACTTCTACTGAACTCAGAGCAATAAGGTGTTGCATCATCCTTATATGAAGTTACAGAAGAAGATGTCTGACTACGTTTGGCCCCGGCTTCCGCAATAGGCATTCTTCTAGTGCATGAAACAGCAGTAGCATTAGCAGGACCACCACTTGCAGACAAAGGCCGTGGCCTGATCCTTTCTTTGCCATTGCACGGGGTGTATGGCATGTTGCCAATTTTAAGTTTATACCCAGTAAATGTTCTCATGACTGGCAGCATTCTCCTGCTCTTTAATCAACTGATCCATATCCATATGATTATTATTATTTTTTTACACACTGCGACTCACAGCACTTCTAGTAATGGTGACACACTTCAGCCTAATAAACGTTATTTGTTGACAGTTTTTAATGTAATTTTTTAAGACAGTGACTGCACTGAACTCGCAAAACAGTGCCCCACAGTGATGCAACCCACAGACCTTCACTGTCACAGCAATGATCCAGCTCAAAGCCCTCACAGTCTGTCTGACACAGTTGTTATTATTATTTATTACAGTAATGCCACAGTTGTCAGCCTGATACAGTCATAATATAGTCATAGTGCCACAGTATAGCCACAGCCCACAGCTCTTCAATGACACTGACTTAGTGCTGCAGCCCACAACCCCAAAACCTAATCCTCTGGTGTCCTTTGTGCAGTGGCACCCGAACCACGAGAGAGGGACTTTTATAGAATCCAAAACATCCAACGCTGGGGAAGATGATGTTTTGCCTCATTTTAAATCCAAGCCTTGTGGGAAAACCCAAGCCCGGCTCGGAAAAACTAGAAATGCCAAATTCGGGTGGGGTCGGTCTTCGGAAAATCAAACCCACACATCTCTATTGTGAGAGAAAGTGTTTGTCCTATATCATTTGTCTTTACATCTGGTAACGGAAACTGCAAGGATCACATCTCTATTTCTTATGAGGCATTTTCACAGTATTTTATACTGGTAACTTGTAAGCAAGGGTTAATATCAGTCATACTGTATACACCACCATGTAGAGGTGGGGCTTCTAGTGACAGATACTGCATGTACTGTATATTAATATGTCCTGTCCGCCACCAGGTGCTGTAAATGACTCTAAGATCTAACCATGCCTCTGATTGGTCAGTATAATACTATTCAGAAATCTCTAGGTAAGATGCTACCACCTATGGGGAATGTACATAACGCATAAATAAACGTGGATAGTAGTGTGGCTTTCAGCACTCAGAATTCTCACCTGGTTCCTGTAGGACACCTGATAATATTTATAATGAGAAGTAGCAAGGAGAGTGTGAGCAGTCTGCTAGTGATAAGGCGGTGTGCTGACAGACTGGAGGGTACAGAGCAGTGAGGGACACTGTGCTCTAATACAAAGTAGGTCTGTAAATGATCTGTGAGGCTTTATCCATTGTGGGACAAACATGTCCCTTTTCCACCATTTCACACGCCCCAGTGTCTTTCCACTCAATACCCTGCACTCTCCTTCTGGTATCCCATGAGACAATCCTGTCACCATCTACCCTTCCAAAATAAAGGCAGGCTGTCTTTTCATACCATATTGATTTACTTCTCCCTTCACTCTATTCATCAGGACTCTTTATTATCCCCGTTTCCCAACACGGACTGTAACGCCTAGAGACCTGACAGTAGCATTCCACTGTGGATCTATCAGAATGCCACAGATCAAATGAGGTCTGAGAGTCTCCAAAAAAAAAAAAAAAATGTCTGGGACAACGTGTTTGCCTGAGAATTCTGGGAGAATGAATGTAGAATGGGGAATAGGGACTCAATGAAGTAGAAACACAAAGCTGCGACGTGCAGGAATACAGGTGGAAAAAGAGGATGTGCCAAACTAAGAAATGGTTAAGCGTTAGTACTCTCAGCACTTTGTCAAAGTCGAAAAATATTGCAGTACACACATCACGTACAAACTACACACAGATGGCCTCCGTGCGCGTACTTGCTCTGCCGTACGTGCGCATATTCGCAATTTGCGTATGGTCGCTCCTGCGGACCTGTGTATTAGCGCGTGGTATGAGTATTTACGGTAGAGTTTGTGAACGCATGGAAAAGCCATCAAAACACATTACATATTTAATCCAAATAGTGCACATTTTACACATAGCCTCCCTGCATCACAGCAGCAAGTTACAGCAGTTTAAATGGTTTCAGAACAAAGGGATTCACCTTTACAAGATAGGAGGGGACAGAACAAGGTTATAAGGTGGTGTTTGGTATCCAGCTGTAGGGTATTTTAAGGCTAATATTCCGGTGTTGGTTTGAGGAAGATCGCATGTTCCTGTGGATAGTTATGTGCAGGAGCAGAATATAGATATAAACTGTATTAAATGTACATTATGTATGCGGTGGGAATCCAGAAGAGACCACCCACAAGAGTAGTTGGAACAGACATCGCCCACCTATTCAAACCGACCTATGACCTCTCCTGTACTGTAAATGACCATCCCTGTGTCCAATGGACAAAGAGATTACAGTATCCATTGTGTTAAGTTTTGGAAGAATTGTATAAAGAGAGCCTGCTGCAGGCCTGGTCTGACACAAGACTCACAAAGTTATCTATCAGATGACCGAGGACCAGATCTGGGTAGCGCGGCGAATCCACTCACGTATGTGTAGGAAAAAACTGTGTTCCCTAATGCACACCGAGTGAAAAATATTACTACATAATAGTCAGATAATACGGAGATCTTAGTTGCGTATATCTGCAGATATAGGGTTAAGCCCCCAGGCCGATCGACAAGGCTTCTCCGTCACTGGGGGTCCCTAATACTAGGTATGGGTCCGGGGTGCAGGACCCCACGATGTCGGCACAGGTCGGCCACCCCAGGTCAGCGCACAGGTGAAAATGAATAGGGGTTAATAAGAAGCACAGAAGTGCTATGTAAGTGGTGTGATTAAAATAATATATACAAAGTGATAGGGAAAATCATAAGTGTTAATAAAGTGTTAGGGTGTGCCGACCTGAAGCAGCCCAGCCATACCGACACAGGGGCCACCGCACCCCACACCCACCCCATAAATAATTACAAATATGTCTGGGTTAAATTCCCAGTGTAAGGCCACATGGTAATGGCTCCTACAGCATCTGAGAGCCAGCTTACCTGGGGATACCCCTGGCTTCCCCTATGGCACTATGGAGTCAGCAATCCCTCCTAATGCTGACCCATCTATGCCTCTCTAAATACAATACACAAAATGGAAAGCTGCTCAATCAGATTGTAATGTCACTCAGGTGCTAAAAGGGAGGGGTAATTCTGTGTAGGAAAAAACTGTGTTCCCTAATGCACACCGAGTGAAAAATATTACTACATAATAGTCAGATAATACGGAGATCTTAGTAGCGTATATCTGCAGATATAGGGTTAAGTCCCCAGGCCGATCGACAAGGCTTCTCCGTCACTGGGGGTCCCTAATACTAGGTATGGGTCCGGGGTGCAGGACCCCACGATGTCGGCACAGGTCGGCCACCCCAGGTCAGCACACAGGTGAAAATTAATAGGGGTTAATAAGAAGCACAGAAGTGCTATGTAAGTGGTGTGATGAAAATAATATATACAAAGTGATAGGGAAAATCATGTGTTAATAAAGTGTTAGGGTGTACCGACCTGAAGCAGCCCAGCCATACCGACACAGGGGCCACCGCACCCCACACCCACCCCATAAATAATTACAAATATGTCTGGGTTAAATTCCCAGTGTAAGGCCACATGGTAATGGCTCCTACAGCATCTGAGAACCAGCTTACCTGGGGATACCCCTGGCTTCCCCTATGGCACTTTGGAGTCAGCAATCCCTCCTAATGCTGACCCATCTATGCCTCTCTAAATAAAATACACAAAATGGAAAGCTGCTCAATCAGATTGTAATGTCACTCAGGTGCTAAAAGGGAGGGGTAATTCTGTGTAGGAAAAAACTGTGTTCCCTAATGCACACCGAGTGAAAAATATTACTACATAATAGTCAGATAATACGGAGATCTTAGTTGCGTATATCTGCAGATATAGGGTTAAGCCCCCAGGCCGATCGACAAGGCTTCTCCGTCACTGGGGGTCCCTAATACTAGGTATGGGTCCGGGGTGCAGGACCCCACGATGTCGGCACAGGTCGGCCACCCCAGGTTAGCACACAGGTGAAAATTAATAGGGGTTAATAAGAAGCACAGAAGTGCTATGTAAGTGGTGTGATTAAAATAATATATACAATGTGATAGGGAAAATCATAAGTGTTAATAAAGTGTTAGGGTGTGCCGACCTGAAGCAGCCCAGCCATACCGACACAGGGGCCACCGCACCCCACACCCACCCCATAAATAATTACAAATATGTCTGGGTTAAATTCCCAGTGTAAGGCCACATGGTAATGGCTCCTACAGCATCTGAGAGCCAGCTTACCTGGGGATACCCCTGGCTTCCCCTATGGCACTATGGAGTCAGCAATCCCTCCTAATGCTGACCCATCTATGCCTCTCTAAATAAAATACACAAAATGGAAAGCTGCTCAATCAGATTGTAATGTCACTCAGGTGCTAAAAGGGAGGGGTAATTCTGTGTAGGAAAAAACTGTGTTCCCTAATGCACACTGAGTGAAAAATATTACTACATAATAGTCAGATAATACGGAGATCTTAGTTGCGTATATCTGCAGATATAGGGTTAAGCCCCCAGGCCGATCGACAAGGCTTCTCCGTCACTGGGGGTCCCTAATACTAGGTATGGGTCCGGGGTGCAGGACCCCACGATGTCAGCACAGGTCGGCCACCCCAGGTCAGGATGGCCTCCGTGCGCATACTTGCTCTGCCGTACGTGCGCATATTCGTAATTTGCGTATGGTCGCTCCTGCGGACCTGCGTATTAGCGCGTGGTATGAGTATTTACGGTAGAGTTTGTGAACGCATGGAAAAGCCATCAAAACACATTACATATTTAATCCAAATAGTGCACATTTTACACATAGCCTCCCTGCATCACAGCAGCAAGTTACAGCAGTTTAAATGGTTTCAGAACAAAGGGATTCACCTTTACAGGATAGGAGGGGACAGAACAAGATTATAAGGTGGTGTTTGGTATCCAGCTGTAGGGTATTTTAAGGGTAATATTCCGGTGTTGGTTTGAGGAAGATCGCATGTTCCTGCGGATAGTTATGTGCAGGAGCAGAATATAGATATAAACTATTAAATGTACATTATGTATGCGGTTGGAATCCAGAGGAGACCACCCACAAGAGTAGTTGGAACAGACATCGCCCACCTATTCAAACCGACCTATGACCTCTCCTGTACTGTAAATGACCATCCCTGTGTCCAATGGACAAAGAGATTACAGTATCCATTGTGTTAAGTTTTGGAAGAATTGTATAAAGAGAGCCTGCTGCAGGCCTGGTCTGACACAAGACTCACAAAGTTATCTATCAGATGACCGAGGACCAGATCTGGGTAGCGCGGCGAATCCACTCACGTATGTACCATTGATTGTAGCCATTATTCTGTTGTATTGTATTGTTTGTATTGTAACCCCCTTTCAGCAATAATACGCTGTGGTGTCGGAACCCAGTGGTTTAACTACAGACTGGTGTCGTGTCTTCCTTTCCCTGCTAAGGTTTAAAGTGTATTAGTATCGCATTGCATTGCTGTATGAGGTTTAAAGTGTATTAGTATCGCATTGCATTGCTGTATAAGGTTCAAAGTGTATTAGTATTGCATTGCATTGCTGTATAAGATTTAAAGTGTATTCATTGGGTGTGTACGCGCTGTGTGTACTTTGTACCGTCAGCGCGGCGTTTGTACGCAAAGTCCGTACACGGTACGGGACTCTGTATGCTAATAGCGTAAAAGGTGCGTAGAGTGTGTATTAAGTTTAGCGGCCGCAGCGGCTCCATGGTAAACTGTATTTAAAGTGTGTATAAGGTATAGCTTTTCATTCCTGTTGATAAATCAGCATTAACAATTGGAGGCGTCGTCCGGTTTTCCACATACCCACAGCCTAACAGGTCACAGCAGACTTCATCTATCAGCAAAAGGGCAGACAGAAAGTATCCTACATAACCTTTTCTTGGTCGGTGGATGCACTGAAAACCCTACTTGTTTGCTGATTAGATGACGTCTGCTCTGTATGGTTTGTAGGGATGCTGGTAGAACCCGTAAAGTAAACAGGAAAAAAGCTATTTAAAAGTCTGTGAATTTTTTTTTTCTGGCACCAAAAGTGTACACAACAAAAGGCACCCATACTCTTTGTATACCCTCTCACATTGTTGCCATAACACTCAGATTGCTAGATTCATTTAGATCTGTGTGAAATCGAATACATTTGTTGCTATATAGTTAAAACTAAAAATAAATGTTTAAGGAAGTAAGTGTAAGACACAAACGCAGTCTGGCCTAGTTGTAAAGGTTTATACAGAAAGAAACTGTGTTGTGTTTAGTGAGCGATTATAGTTAATATTGCTCACATTTATAGAAGTTGTGGGATTTGTGCTATTGCGGATGTACGGTTTTGTACACGTGTCTCGGACAAAGTACAGGATTGCGCACGCAGCGTAAGAGACACGCACAATCGCGTGTTTACGCAAAGTGCGTAAGAATACGGGCGTTAAGTACAAATTACACAATAGTGTCGTTTAGTTTAAAGGTGGGACAGTAGCCACGCTACAATAGCACAAAACTGCTCGGTTTCCAAAGATTAGTATAAAACTTCTTGTTCAAACTGTATTGCGTATGGGGGAAAAGCTGCTTATCTGAATGAATCATAATTTTCTGTACAGAAAAGACAAAGTGTACTTAACTGAGCGAACGTAGGAGTGAGTGAAATTCGAACCCCGGAATACGGGATCCCGTTGTTTGGTACATCAAGTGAGTAGAGGCTTGGTGGCGTGAGAAGGCTGATTCGCGTTAGTATAAGGTTTAATACGCAAATCGTGAGGTGATTTGTAGAGGAGCGTGATAGTGCATTGTATTGCGAAGTATTGAAGTAAAAAGTTTTTTTGGTATTACGCTCCGGACTGAGGGTCCCAGTTTGTACAACGACCCGTGGTCGTACGGCAGATAAGTAACAAGTACCTATACGCTGTGCGATTGGACCGCGCGTTTGTGGGTGAGATACATACCGCAACGTGATATCCTTTTACGAGCTTTTGCATAAAATTGCGGTATCATTAGCGCTATGTAGAGCATACGCAGGCGTGATTTGTGTATAATAAAGTGCATAGGGAGTTTTCGCTGGTCTCTCTCAGGAAAATCTTCAACGACCGATACTTTACTGGAAAGGGTAAGTTATTCCATAAATCTTCCCGTAAATATAGGTCAGAGAGGGCCCTAGGTTGGGTACATTGCCTTCGCTATCGACAGTGTATGGTAGTACTGGCCAACATGGGCGTAAGTGGGTGAAAGCGCTCTGAGAACTTTCACCGTCTATTCGTATTGTGCATTGGGGATTGCGTAAAAAAAGGAAAAAGTCAGTGATGGGATCCAATTGCACAAGCGGTGGACGTTTTGTAACCAGGGTTCAGGTTGAAGAGCCGCAGCCCAAGGGGTCAGCGAGGTTTGTTATGTGTGGAAAATATGGTTCACACACGGAAGACTTTTTGTCTGAATGGGTACGTATGACTGGCAAAGATAGGGTACCATTCCCTAAAGTGGGCAGCTTTGAACCAGAGGCACTGCAGAATGTAAGCAGTAAAATATGTCTTCTTAAATCCAGAAAACAAAGGATTAGACATAATGATTGTTTAAATTTATGGCAACAAGAGGGGGATATGCAAAGGGAACAAATTCGCAAAACAGGTTCAAAACCTAGCGGGAATGAGAACACAAACACACCATTGTCGACACAGGTCGAAGGGGAAGAGATGGCTACAGTCAATGGTATATCAGTAAATGATAATAGTATGCAAAAACAATGTATTAACCCTAATATTTGCAAGATGTATCCTGTTTTGAAGTCTTTTCAAGGTTATAGGTCACAAGAAGATGAAGGATCCAGCCAAATTGCAGCTCTCCTCCAAGCAGTCACCTTGCAGGGAACTCAGGTGGGGCTGTCCAACCAGGTAGAGCAGTAACAATATTCCCCAATGAAAGAACCGGTGAGGTCACAGCTACCGGTAAGTGTGAGACAGTTCATTGCACAGAGACAACAACACCTCACAGTAAACAGATTAGGAACGGAATGGTAGAATTACACCCTGTCTTGGAAATAGTAACTCCCAATGGGGGAACCGATAGTCAGGGAGTAATCCTCACCAGGAATAATGCAATGTATTGCCCGTGGCCCAGAGATGAGCTGCGATCAATCATTTCAGAATTCCCCGACCCTCCGAAGCATTTAGCCAGATGTCAGAAATTTATCAGAGATCTGGGTAATGCGTATGAACCGACAAACAAACACTGGCGGATATTTTTGAAAGCGTGCCTACCCCCTAATATTGACAACCAAAAAAAAAATGTATCACTGATTGTAGATTAGAGTCGGATAGTCTTATGACTGACAAACACAATCAGGAGAACTTAGAGCGAATTAACATGCAACTAGAGTTGTATTTCCCCACAACTGTTAAGTGTAGAAAAATTTTCTCCATAAAACAGAGGGAAAATGAAATGACATCTGAATATTTCCATCGGGCCCTGCAAATAATGGATAGATACATTGGGCTATCAGATACAGGGAACGATGCGAATTACAGGGAGGTGGCTGTCTCTGTGCTAATGGACGAACTCAATAAGACAGTAAGGGACAGGGTACAAACATTTTTGCCTGATTGGAGAGGGGCCACAGTAACTTGTCTTAGAGAGTGCGCGATTGAACACCATGAGAATATTGCTAGGCGTAGAGAACTACAGGAGGAGAGGCTGAGGTTTGAAAGAATACAGGCTCTTACATCAAAGTCTCATCAACCTAAACCTCAAAACCTGGATAATAAGAAAAGACCTAGGATATGTTACACTTGTAGGAAGGAAGGGCATTTTGCCAGAGATTGTAGGTATAGTAGAACACATAGTCAAGATAGACCCCTAGACAGAGAAAACAAGCCACATTATTAAACACATAGACGGGATCAAGGGACATATAGTAAGGAATCACGAGCCATATAGAAAACACAGATTCGGTTAATGGGAAGAACAGAATAAATGCAACTTTACCCTTTTGACAGAACTTGCTGGGGTTAGGAGGAGGCCTCTAAACTTTTGCTTCTCTCTCTAGCAGAAGTGACCTCTAAGTAACTTAACAGGAGTTTTGTTAGAGATGGTATACATATTGAGTACTCCCGCCCAGGAAGTACAAAGTATGTTGGATACCCACGAAGACTAATGTTGCATTTCACTGTTTTAGATGCATGTCCATCACAGGTAGAGGAAATTATCTCAAAGATACCGGGTTCCCTATGAACTTAGAATGGACAGGACACTGGATTGATGGCTGGGATAGTCCCAGTAGAGATATAACACACATAGAATTTTTTTTTAGGGGAGCAGACCAAGTAGAGAATCATTCCCCCTTAGTGCCCAATCCAGATGTCAAATTTTGTAAAATCGTCTTTGCCTCTACAAACTTATCTGTTACTAAACTCTATGTGATTTGTCTTCAAAGTTTCTTCTTCATCTCTTGCGTTCACCGACAGGATTACAGTTCAGACGCCACATGCCTACTCGGTCCTTCAGAGTTCGGCCCAAATCCAGTATATCTCACCAGCATAGGGACACCAGTATTAATGCAGTGTGCCTGGTCACGCACAAAGGGTCGAGATTGGGAATACTGGTGAAGGGAGACTGTGCATAGACACTGATATGCATGATGGCGTGACAGCCTGATGGTGAACGCAAATCTGACAAATTTTCTTTTTATTATTTCCCCTCTCTTTTCGCTTTCCACAGACGGTTTACTTCACACAACTGATAATACACAACAGTTAAACACATTGAAATGCAAGATTTGTGTTCCCTGCAGAAAAAGGCGGTCTGGAGGTCAAAGGGGTATGGCCAGGAGTCCTCAGGACTGTGGACAGGTGGACAAGGTAAGTCGGTGGCCCCCAGAGCATATCTTCCAAGCTTAGCTGAGGCGGCACACGGTCTGACTCATCTGGGCAAAGAGGGTATGTGTAAGCTGGTGAGAGCCTACTGGTGTGCGCCAGGATTCTCTTCTCATGCAGGTAAGAGAGCAATGACATGTTTTACTTGCTTGAGGAAGAATATTGGAAAGTCAATACCAACAGAGCCATCCCATATCCCTCCGACAGATGGACCTTTTCAGGTAATACAAATCGATTTCATACAGTTACCACCCTGTAGGAATTTAAAATATGTGTTAGTTTGTATTGATGTATTTTCCAACTGGGTAGAAGCGTTCCCTGCTGCCACAAATACTGCTACGTTCACTGCAAAGAAAATTGTGCAGGAATTTGTGTGTAGATATGGTATCCCTAGAATAATTGAAAGTGATAGGGGTACCCATTTTACAGGTGAAGTGTTTCAGGTCATGTGCAAACTGATGGGAATTAATAGCAAGCTGCATACTCTGTACCGTCCACAGGCGAGTGCGAAGGTGGAGAGAATGAATGGCACTATTAAGAACAAGCTGAGCAAAGTGATGGCTGAAACTGGATTGTTGTGGCCAGAAGCTTTGCCACTAGTGTTGTACAGTATCACAACCACCCCCAGGTCACCCCTTAACCTATCACCTTTTGAAATTCTTTTTGGTCGACAACCTCATGTAATGATAGACCCCCAGGATGATTTGAAATGTAATAACGAAGTGACTGTGAGATATTTGGTTGGGATGAGCCAGCAGCTGAGAAATCAACAAAGAAATTTAAAGCTGGTGATTCCTGACCTACCGAACAGTAATTGTCATGACATTGAACCTGGGGATTATGTAATGATTCGAAATTTCTTACGCTCAGGTTGCCTCATAGACAGGTGGGAAGGACCATACCAAGTCTTGCTAACCAGCACGACAGCATTGAAGGTCGCCGAGAGAGAGACTTGGGTCCACTCGTCCCACTGCAAGAAGGTCACTGACCCGTAGAGAACTCGTGACAAAAAGCAGAGTGTAGAGAACCTCGTATCACTGGAGTGTCTGTTCCGGGAAGGTTGAGAGGCAGGACTGTTGAAGGGCATCCGAGCACAGATCTAGAACGGTTGTTGTATCATTTTCATTTTTTTTTTTCACCTCCCCCTGCATTTTCCTTTCTTTTCTCCTTCTTATTTTCCTCCTTTCCCCAAACGAAATGGAACGATCACAAGAGACTGCGTTTCGGGTTCTGTTAGTAATTCTGGTTTTAATCAGGACAGTTTGTTTTGGTGAGGGCCCCAGAGAGGTCGAGCAGGGATCTGGAATGGTTTCTGATGAATTTGTAGGATCTCAGGAGCGGCACATCGCTCAAGTAAAGGCTAGCATCAGTAAGTGCTCTGGTAGTCAGGGAGCTCGGAGGCACTGTGAGGGGTTATTGTCTGAGGAAAATTGTATCTGCAGGAATTGTGAAAATATAGTCGAGGATGGGTGCATCCAGAGATGTCAGTCCAACCTTAATATCGACATGGACCGTCATCCGTTGAGTGATTACCACTCACTAGTGGGTAAACCAGACAGAATGCTGGGTGTGCTCACAAGTACCTCAAGGTCAGAGCAAATCAGGATTGGTACCATACCCTTTAGCAATAGATGAGGTACTCGAATTACGGGGTGGGAGACCGGTGGACAAGAAATTCTATATTTCTAGGCCCCCTAGTTTGAAGCTCCACCAGTATCATGTAGACAGGTCCTTATTGTGCTTTAATATTTCCAATTACCTAAAACCAGGAAATTGGGAAGTGACGTGGAACAACCAGACAATGACCTTTTCACACAGAGCTGATAGGATACCCATAGACTCTGAACTTGTACGCCAAATAGCCAAAAGTGGGAGGTATTATCGGTATAGGTATACTTGTGGAAGCAAGACCATGTGGGTTGGAAAAGTATCGCCAGGGTATTGTGCCCATATCATCCAGCCTGATACTTGTACTGAGCAGATGGGAGAACTAGGGATGGGTTTCTTTACTTGGAAAGTTTGTAATGTGGTGATGTCATACTTTGTCCCCTATGTTCTCCCAGATGATGCCTATTTCATATGTGGGAGGAAGGCGTACAAGTGGCTTGCCCCGAGCTCAGAGGGATTGTGTTATATTGGGAGAGTACTGCCAGAGGTCATGACCATAACCCATGATAAGATGAAAGACGTTCACCGCAGTACTCAGGCTCCTTATACTCATACTCACTATGAACACATCATCAAGAGACACTCATAGATAGGACAGAGCACGCAGCCTCTGATTTGATCCACGAATCCACCGTGATTCAGTTCCTTCTCGCATTAGACATCACCCGTACTGCCAGAGGAACTATAAATTATAGGTATATCCACGCGCTAGTGAACTTGATAGACAATATCACTAAGATGTATGACGACACCTTCAGGTATACGGGAAGGGAGTTACAAGCCTACAAGAAGGAACTGATTCAGCACAGGATGGTCCTTAATTATGTCACAGCCGTGACAGGTGGGTACTGTGTTACTCTGGCAACTCAATATGGTGTGAAGTGCTGTACATATATCACGAACAGCACTGACGACCCCACGGAGATCATCGATCAAAAGATGGACGATATCTTGCAGTTGAAGTGGGAGTTCAGGAGGAAACACAACCTTACCTTAGCGATTGTGAGTAATGAACTGACTGGCTGGGTCTCATGGTTGACCCACGCAACTGGTTCTCAGGTTTAGGAGAGTAAGCTCAAAATGTCATCATGAGTGTAGGGAAGTTTCTCCTGTGTATCCTGGGAGTCGTCATAATTATTGGTTTGATATTTAGGTGTGTTCGAATTCTGAAGTTGATGAGTCTAAGGAGCGAGGGCGCTGTTATAGCAGCAGATTTGATTTATGACCCATCCATAGAGACAGTGTTATGATAAGGATTGCAAATGAATTTCATGGCCTGTTTCTTTCACCTGTTTTCCTTTTGTCTCCCCCTCTGCCCAGATACATCCATCCGGAAAAAGACATCAGCATTATCCAAAATGTTTATGTAAATGTATTTTTATATATGTGTCTTATCTTCTTCTCTGCAACCTTCAGTTAATGGCACTCACATATGTTTCCCCCTTCATGTATCATCAACTAAATGTGCACCCCATTTGTTGGAACAAGAAGCCGAAAAGAGCTCGGTAGTGTTTGTTGGCCCACTTACAGACCCTTAATACGGGATGAGAAGGATTTAATGTATACTTCGCAATACCTCGAAGCTTATTTAGAACATATACGGCACAGTGATACATGCCCCTCAGACATGGATTCATACATACATGCTTTTTACTATCCCACTAGGTCATATATTTCCCACCTACAACTCTCCCCGACCATCCAAACCTCTGTAGATATTGTATACATATTTTTCTGTTTATTGATTAGATAGTGGCAGTTATTGGTGACTGCCAAAGGGTGGACTGTCAGTCAAAAAATATTGCAGCACACACATACGTACAAACTACACACAGATGGCCTCCGTGCGCGTACTTGCTCTGCCGTACGTGCGCATATTCGCAATTTGCGTATGGTCGCTCCCGTGGACCTGCGTATTAGCGCGTGGTATGAGTATTTATGGTAGAGTTTGTGAACGCATTAAAAAGCCATCAAAACACATTACATATTTAATCCATATAGTGCACATTTTACACATAGCCTCCCTGCATCACAGCAGCAAGTTACAGCAGTTTAAATGGTTTCAGAACAAAGGGATTCACCTTTACAGGATAGGAGGGGACAGAACAAGGTTATAAGGTGGTGTTTGGTATCCTGCTGTAGGGTATTTTAAGGGTAATATTCCAGTGTTGTTTTGAGGAAGATCGCATGTTCCTGCGGATAGTTATGTGCAGGAGCAGAATATAGATATAAACTGTATTTAGTGTACATTATGTATGCAGCGGGAATCCAGAGGAGACCACCCACAAAAGCAGTTGGAACAGACATCGCCCACCTATTCAATCCGACCTATGACCTCTCCTGTACTGTAAATGACCATCCCTGTGTCCAATGGACAAAGAGATTACAGTATCCATTGTGTTAAGTTTTGGAAGAATTGTATAAAGAGAACCTGCTGCAGGCCTGGTCTGACACAAGACTCACAAAGTTATCTATCAGATGACCGAGGACCAGATCTGGGTAGCGCGGTGAATCCACTCACGTATGTACCATTGACTGTAGCCATTATTCTGTTGTATTGTATTGTTTGTATTGTAACACCTTTCAGCAATAATACGCTGTGGTATCGGAACCCAGTGGTTTAACTACAGACTGGTGTCGTGTCTTCCTTTCCCTGCTAAGGTTTAGTGTATTAGTATCGCATTGCATTGCTGTATGAGGTTTAAAGTGTATTAGTATCGCATTGCATTGCTGTATAAGGTTTAAAGTGTATTAGTATTGCATTGCTGTATAAGATTTATTGTGTATTCATTGGGTGTGTACGCGCTGTGTGTACTTTGTACCGTCAGCGCGGCGTTTGTACGCAAAGTCCGTACACGGTACGGGACTCTGTACTCTAATAGCGTAAAAGGTGCGTAGAGTGTGTATTAAGTTTAGCGGCCGCAGAGGCTCCATGGTAAACTGTATTTAAAGTGTGTATAAGGTATAGCTTTTCATTCCTGTTGATAAATCAGCATTATCAACTTAAACAGCCAATATTACAAATTGATCAAATGTTATGAGATATATATAAAATAATAATGTTCCATCTTCATCCAATAATGATTAGTACCAAAGACACAAGAGCAGATTTCTCTAGTAAACAGATTGTACAGTATGTGCTAGGTCTAGATTGAAAAACTTTTTTTGCAACAATATTAAAGTATCTATAAAAATAAACTATATACCCTCCTCAGTGTAACACACCTCTCCTACCAGAATGAATGGGCACAATTAGGGGCATATTCATCGTGTTAATTATCGGGGTAGATCAGCCCCCGATAATTAACATTCTTACGCGCGGTGAACGCCGATGCAATTCATCATTGCTCTGGTGCGGAGACAGCTGATCCCAAAATCAGCTGTCTCCATGAATTCTTTCACTGCTACTTTCGTAGTGGTGAAAAAATTAGTCAGGACCTGTACTAGTGCGCCTGCGTCAACCAGGGTTCACGCAGGCGCACAAAGCCCCTGGCATCCGGCGGAAGAAGCCGAGCAGGGGTGGAGGGATCCAGACGGATCCCTCTTCGCAAGCTGGGACTGTTTCCAATAGGTAAGCAACGGGGGTGAGGGAGCATTCGCCTTCTGTAGATGGCGAATGCTCCAGCAGTCAAGCTCTGAAAATATTGTATAGTGTATGGGGACCTTGGGCCAGATCAAAAGTGAAAGGTAAGTAGGAGATATCTGTGATATCCCCTGCGTTACCTTCATGATGAATTGCCACGAAACTTCATTTTCATTTTCACCTACTTTTGTAGAAATTAAGTGATAATGAATATGCCCCTTAGATTTTAAAGCGTGTAGGTTGCTCTACATGAAATATCTGTTTATACTGATGTATATGCAAACTTTTATAAATTGGAGAATAACCAGCTCAGTGTACAGGTACCGAAGGGTGCAATTGCCAGCTGCGGATGTTAAATAAATGGCACAAGACTAAATAAAATGCGCTACAGACAGGGAGGAAACAGCATTGGGGATGAACCCTCCTTCCCATGAATATCAGTGAGTTTCCCAGACACCTTACATCCCTTTCAGTGTCCCCAGATGTCTGTTCCACCCCAGATTTGATAAATGAGACCTGAGGGCCAGGAAAGCTGTATTTCGTTCTCTCACAAGAGTCACCACTTCAGTCTGACAGCTCGCATGGCCTGCTTGTTGTGGTCACGTTACAGTGTCACATCGTATAACTATGATCCGTTGGGAACCATTCAGCTTGACACCTATTGTCTTCATCACACTGCTTTCTCTCTTTAAAATCTTTTTACTTTATTAACTCCTACTGGGTGTTTGCAAATAATCAAGCAAAAGGAAATAAATAGCAAAGACAACTGTAAACATTTCTGTGTGATTCCCAAACTTATTAGTCTGGGCCTATTTTGGAATAAAGTAACATTTTTCGCATTGACACAAATATGGAGGGAGAGCGTAATAAACATAAAATATACAAATGTCACACAAAGAGCATGTTTATTACATAATATACAAATAATTAACAGCTAACAGTTTCCAATAACTTTATGCTTGCTTGTGCCTCCTCCTCCAGCCATACCATTTTATACCCCCTCCCATCCTCCTCCAGCCATAACATTTCATCCCTCCATCCCACCCCTCTACAGCCATAACATTTCATCATTCTATCCCATCCTCCTCCAGCCCTAACATTTCATCCCTCCATCCCACCCTCCTTCAGCCCTAACATTTCATCCCTCTATCCCACCCTCCTACAGCCAAAACATTTTATCCCTCCATCCCACCCTCCTACAGCCATAACATTTCATCCCACCCTCCTTCAGCCATAACATTTAATCCTTCTATCCCACTCTCCTACAGTCAAAACATTTCATCCCTCCATCCCACCCTCCTTCAGCCATAACATTTCATCCCTCTATCCCACTCTCCTACAGTCAAAACATTTCATCCCTCCATCCCACCCTCCTCCAGCCATAACATTTCGTCCCTCCATCCCACCCTCCTGCAGCCATAACATTTCATCCCTCTATCATATCTTCCTCCATCTATAATATTTCATCCATTCTTCCAAGCCTCATACAGCCATAATATCTCATCCCTCCATCCCATCTTCCTCTATCCATAACAATTCATGCCTCCATCCCATCTTCCTCCAGCCATAACATGTCATCCCCCATCCCATCCTCCTCCATCCAAAACACTTCACACCTCCATCCCGTCCTCCTCCAGCTATAACATTTCACCCATCCATTCATCCCATCCTCCTCTAGTCATAACATTTCATCCCTCCATCCTGTCCTCCATCCATAACCTTTCATCCCTCCATCCTGTCCTCCTCCATCCATAACATTTCATCCTCCATCCTGATCTCCTGCATCCACAGCATTGCATCCCTCCATCCTGTCCTCCTGCATCCATAACATTTCAGCACCCTATCCCAAACACCTCCATCCATATAATTTCATCCCTCCACCCCACCCTCCTCCAGTCATATAATTTCATCTGCCATTCCCATCTTTCCCCAGGCATAATATTTCATCCCTCATCCTGGCCTCCTCCAGCCAGAATATGTCATCCATTCATCCCAGCCTCATACAGCCATAAAATGTAATCCCTCCATCCCATTCTCTTTTATCTATAACATTTCATCCCTCTACCCCATCCTCCTCCATCCATAAATGTTCATGCCTCATCCCGTCCTCCTCCATCCATAACATTTCATCCATTTATCCCAGCTTCATACATCCATAACATTTCATCCCCCCATCCCATCCTCTTTTATCCTTAACATTTCATCTCTCCATCCCATCCTCCTCCATCCATAACATTTCATCCCTCATCCCATCCTACATCCATAACATTTCATCCATTTATCCCAGCCTCATACAGTCATAAAATTGAATTCCTCCTTCCCATCCTCCTCTATCCAAAACATTTCATCCCCCCTCCATCCCATACTCTTCCATCTATATAACATTTCTTCTCCCATCCCAGCCTCCTCCATCCATAACAGTTCACACCTCCATCCCGTCCTCCTACAGCTATAACATTTTCGCCATCCATCCAAGGCCGGCTCGAGGCACATTTTTTAGGAGCGGCTGCGCTGGGCGCTGGACTCCTAAGGGCGGCTGTCAGCTGTCTGCCCTTTCAAATCAAGCACTGGTGCATCAGTCAATCAGTGCTTGAGGACCAGCAGCGGCAGCTCCTGATTGGCTGCTGGACCATAAGCTTTAATTGGCTCATGAACCGGCACCTGATTTCACTAACCCACCGCCGGAGACTGGACCCTCTCAGCCGCAGCAGCATCAGTGGACCCCAGCAGTGGGAGCAGCAAAGCCCGGTGGGCGGCGGCCATGAGCAGCACTGCTGTGGGCATATGTGTATCTGGCACTACACTATTGGGGGCATACGTGTATCTGGCACTGGGAGCTTATATATATTTGGCACTGGGGGCATATATGTATATCTGGCACTGTTGGGGCATATGTGTATCTGGCACTGGGGACATATGTATATCTGGCACTGTGGGGGCATATGTATATCTGGCACTTTTGGAGGCATATGTGTATTTGGCACTGCACTACTGGGGTCATTATGTGTATCTGGCACTCTACAGGGGTCATTATGTGTACCTGGCACTTTCCTGGGGTCATTAAGTGTATCTGGCACTATACTGGGGTCATTATGTGTATCTGGCACTATACTAGAACTTTATGTGTATCTGACACTATACTGGGGACATTATGTGTAAGGATCACTACTGTGGACATCCATAACATTTCATCCTCCATCCTGACCTCCTGCATCCATAGCATTTCATCCCTCCACCCTGTACTTCTGCATCTATAACATTTCATCCTCCTATCCCATACTCCTCCATCCATATAATTTCATTGTTCCACCCCATCCTCCTCCAGTCATAACATTTCATCTGTGCATCACATCTTCCTCCAGCCATAATCTTTCATCACTTCATCTTGTCCTCCGGCATCCACAACATTTCATCCCTCCATCCTGACCTCCTGCATCCATAACATTTCATCCCTCCATCCTGTCCTCTACAAGCCATAATAGTTAATCCCTCCATTCCATCCTCCTCCATGCATAACTTTCAACCTTACATCCCATCCCCCTCTAGCCATAAATTTCATCCCTAAATCCTGTCCTCCTCCAAAAGATGGAAGAAAGTAATATGCGATAAATCTGTCCATGGAAATTACTTACTTTCATCATAGAATATTATTTCTTGCCCTTCTGTTTACAAATATGTAAAAAATAGCTCACAATATGTACACAGAGTAGAACACCATTACATTCACAAAGCACTACGCCAATACCTTATATTTTCCTATTGTGAGTGCACTTTGCTCCTTACATATTTTCACCTGTACACAGTCAGGACTGAATGTACTGTGCTGTTTCATTATACCTTTAAGCATACCATATTATTTTATTGCATTCCTGAGATATACATGTTGTGAGATAAATTTGACAATGTTCTTATATTTAATGCTGTTATTTTTAGTTTAAGGGTCATTAAGGCTCATGAAAAAAGCATAATTGCTCTTTAGTGATGTCATACTTCTATTTTTGCACAAATGTGCCTGACTCTATGGAAAGCTTCATGGACAGACTGGTCAGAATTGCTTGGGTCTGCAATGGGCATAGTGCCAGTGGGAGGAGCTGGCATTGGAGCGTGCCTTGCTAAGTACGGATTGTGGGCCTAATTCTGAGCTTCATGCAAGCCCCACCGAGGAGAGCAATGAAAAGTCACCCTCTTGGCGGTGACAGCACTCACTGCAGGCTCATTCTCCAGAGTCCCGGCTAGGGTTGCCACCTCTCCCTGATTTCCTGGATTCTCCAGGAATAAGGGGACCCTGGGAGCACCAGCAGTGCTCCTTGGCAGTCGAGGAACTCAGTGAACTAAAGTGACTGTCTCAAGAGATGATGATGACATCAAATCTCGCAAGACTGTGTTCAGCCCAAACTGAGGTGAAGCTGCAGTGACGCTGCCATCGGCAGCTCCCCGTCAGCATTTCCCCCGGGCTGCGGTGGTGAAGTAACGCCGGCCCGGCTCATGTGAGAAAGAGCACCGAGAGCTGACAGGCATGTCACACATATATTTATAATATAATGAGCATGCATGAAACAAATAGAGGCTCGAGTTATATATAGATATATGTATCTTTTTTAATCACTAACAGAAACCCTTTTGTAGTGCATTTGTTTGTTTAACCTGTTGAAGCTTGATATTGATTAGATTGTGTGCAACACTTACACTTCCTTGGTTCTTCCCTCTTTCACACAATCTAGTTTTAAGGCACCCAATGCCCGTAATTTATCCAAGTCGCGACTATTATTTTCCTATTTATATAGATACACTGTTTCATTTAGATTGTCTATTTAAAATGGGATGTTGCCCATAGCAAAATATTTTATAAATATGGTACATAATTTTATTTACATAAACATTGCTTGGTGCCATGGGGGGGGGTTTGGGATTGAGGGGTGGATCTCCAGGAATCAATGATGCGTGAGGTGGCAACCCTAGTCCCGGCATGTGCAGCTGCAGCGAAGAATTCCTTTTTTATTTTAAACAAACTTTATCGACAAACCGGCCAAAGTGACAGAGTTCACTTCCTGCTTCTTCAGTGACAGTAAAGCCGCTTTCACATCGCAATGCCAGGTCGCATCCGGGAATTGGAAACGGGTCCTTCCCGGGTGCAACCCGGCATTGGACCCTTTCACATTGGCTTCCTAACCGGAAATATGCCGGGTCGGGTTGCTATCACGGGCCAGCATCGGGGGCGGGGGCGGCACTGGGAGATGAGATCATCTCCACGCCGCCTCTGCCTTTGCTGTGAATGGCTCCCGGGTCACATCGACCCGGCAACCCGCTCACACTGCACCTGACCCGTTAATAACCTGGGAGTAACCCTGCTTTATTCCCGGGTTGAATAACTGGGTCAGACGACCCCGGAATTTATCAGTGACCCCTTTCACACCGCACAGCAACCCGTGACGACCCAGCAAGATACCGGGTTGATACCGGGTTATTTGTGCGTTGTGAAAGGGGTTTTAGTGACCTCTCGCCTTAGTAACACCTGGATCTCTAAGCGCAACCATAGCTGCCTATGGCAGTGCAATATTGCAGCCTGCTAATAACACTAGCAGGCAGAAAGCAGAGAAATCCCTTTAGTACATATTGGCATCTCCTCTGTTTATTTTTCGTTTGGCTCCTTATCTCACCTTAGTATATGGGGCCTAATTCAGAGTTGATCGCAGCAGCAAATTTGTTAGCTAATGGGAAAAACCATGTGCACTGCAGGTGTGGCAGATATAACATGTGTAGAGAGAGTTAAATTTGGGTGGGTTATTTTGTTTCTGTGCAGGGTAAATACTGGCTGCTTTATTTTTACACTGCAATTCAGATTTCAGTTTGAACACACCCCACCCAAATCTAACTCTCTCTACACATGTTATATCTGCACCCCCTGCAGTGTACATGGTTTCGCCCATTAGCTAACAAATTTGCAGCCGCAATTAGATCTGAATTAGGCCCATGGGGGTAAAGTTACTAAGATGGGAGTTCTATTTAAGATGGGATGTTGCCCATAGCAATCAATCAGATTCTACTTCTCATTTATCTAGCACTTTCTAGAACATAATACCTGGAATCTGATTGGTTGCTATGGGCAACATCCCATCTTCTTAAATAGAACTCCCATCTTAGTAAAATTTACCCCATGGTCTTTTAAGATTAAATCGCGAATGCACTTTGAAATGTGCTGGACAGACAACTGGCTTCACTTAGGCGAGAGACAAACAGGGGAGAATCTGCATTTTTGTGTTTTGTAAACGAGTCTTATTATGTTTCATGATTTTCTGGCTTAAAAGAAAAAATATTGTTGTTTATGTAACTTCCATAGGTGCCAGAAACTAGAAATGTCCTCCTTATTTTACTGTACCATATATGTCAGTCAAGTCATCATCATCATCAGCATGTAAATTTGCTCCAATAAGATACAGCTCCTGCAAAAAGATATTTTCACTTCTGACTCAGTCGCATCTCCAAGGCACACGCTGTACTAGCATGTGCATGCCGTTCCTTTATTTGCATGTGAATGCACTATCTGCTCTTCCAGGAACCAGGAGCCACTAATGCAAATGACATATAACTGTATATGTTTGGCATATGTACAGTGGATTTTTGAAATTTAGCGCAATTCAAGATCAGCCTCATTGTGGGAAGATGATTGCACATTACAGGACTTTGGAAGGTACTCAGAAATTCTATTTAATCCAGCGTAGTAAGGGACTTGTTCACTTATTGTGGCTTATGTAGGTTGTGCAGAAATTCTGGCTATTATGACAGTCACTGAACACACACCGGCACATTCATACGTGGGGGAGAAGCGGTACATAACGTGCGCTGATACCACTTCTCCTTCATATCGACAAATAATGCATCTACCCAATAGTATCTGATAATAAACCCGATTCAATGGAATCACCTCTGGGCTTGGCAAGAAGAAATGATCTCTCACTGCACCGGTAGGCAGCATAGCTAACCACTGCGGCACACTGCCATCCATAAATGATCCTCATGCCAAACATTTTATATTTACTTAGAATATTTTAGTCCAGTGCTCCAAATGACAGAAAAAGCCTCAATCCAGAAAACTCTAAGCCCCAAGCATTCCACATAAAATATCCCATGTGTTTAATATTATTTTGCTATTTCATTAGGCCATTTAGCCCCCTCCTCCCAGGCTCTGCAACATGTATTCCTGTCTTTATCCTGAGATTAGAAAGCCAAGTCCTATAGCAGGCCAAGCAATGTCAATTCTCCAGCCAAGCAAGCTGGTAAAACAAATTAGCATACAATAAAAATAAAAACCCTGGCATCAGCACTGAGACATTCTTGAAATTCTTTATGTCAGCTGTCAGGGCACAGAAACATACCAGAGAATTGAACCTTGTTATTAGCAGGGAACACATTTTACAGGTGAGAGGTGGAGCGTGAAGACTTAGAGCATTAGTGATACAATTGAGCTTATTCACAGCAAATGTTAGATTTACAGTCAAGATATTCAAAAGAACTATTAATCTGCCTTACTTAGTAACCCAACATATGAAATCACGTCGTTCAGTAACATTGGGAAACTCCACTGCATACAGCATGTTCCTAAAGTGTTTTACCAGGGGTGGGGGGTTGTTATTGGCATATAACAATGGAGTAGAAGTTTGTTGAAGTTCCTCTAGCTCAACTCATTCCAGACATCACTCCTGAGGTGGCCAAGAAGGGAATCTTTAGGGAAATCTTTGGCCAGCCGCTAAATGGTTTGTGGTGTGATGAGTTTTACTGTACCCTAGTGATCCACAGCAATGGGCTGATCTGGAGGCATTGGGATGGAGGAAGCAGGAAGAGTACAGGATTCCTGTCAGACTTAGTCAGTTTTGACTAGTAACCAGACAGGTACAGTATTTGAGGACTTGGTAATGGTTGGCTCAACTGGGAAGGTGACCACCAAACTATTTATCAAAACAATATTGCTGGGCCAGTGATGCTGGCCCACATTGTAATAGGCAGCATTGTTGGTGTAGTGATTAGCGTTACTGCCTCACAGCACTGTGGTCTTGGATTTGTTTCCCAGCAAGGCCTTAAATACTGTATGTGGAGTTTGTATATAGGCTTCCCTAAGCAAAAACATCTTACCACCTGCAGTGTTAGTGTCCCTTTAATAAATAGGGAAAATAAAAAATAAAGAAAAAACATAGGCCCTCATTCCGAGTTGTTCGTTCTCTAGCTGCTTTTAGCAGCATTGCACATGCTAAGCCGCCGCCCTCTGGGAGTGTATCTTAGCATAGCAGAATTGCGAACGAAAGATTAGCAGAATTGCGAATAGAAATTGCTTAGCAGTTTCTGAGTAGCTCCAGACTTACTCCTACATTGCGATCAGTTCAGTCAGTTTCGTTCCTGGTTTGACGTCACAAACACACCCAGCGTTCGCCCAGACACTCCCCCGTTTCTTCAGACACTCCCGCGTTTTTCCCAGAAACGCCAGCGTTTTTTCGCACACTCCCAGAAAACGGCCAGTTTCCGCCCAGAAACACCCACTTCCTGTCAATCACACTACGATCACCAGAACGATGAAAAAGCTTTGTTATGCCGTGAGTAAAATACCTAACTTTTGTGTAAAATAACTAAGCGCATGCGCTCAGCGAACCTTGCGACTAATCGGAGTATAGCGAAAATCGGCAACGAGCGAACAACTCGGAATGACACCCATAATCTGTGAGAACACTCATTTTCATCAGTATTTGGACTTTTACCCTCTAATAAATCTGGCCTTAGAGGACTATTGGGCAGGTGCTTCATCAAATAACTAGCTACCTTCATGACTATGACAGTGGGACATTGGACATCCCCTTATAGTGTATATCCCTGCACAGCGTTCTCCCAGGCACAATTACTGCCTCGCACTGTCTCTGCTTTATTGCTGAAGTTCTTGACCTTATCAGTGCATTGTGTCCGTCCCACCGTCTGGCCCAGTCTTCCTCTTCTTTTTCCATGACTGAGAACAATATGGGCTGACCCAGCCACGCAAGTAGCTCACAGAGAACTGTAGAGTCAATATTTCCCTCGGCCCTCAAACTCCATTCACAGCTGTATGTCAGGACCTTGGCTGCAGACACACACCTCGTTTCTGTAACAAAGGGGAGAGTGTCAGTGGCATAATACTGACTCAGCTCATGCCTTCCCTCTAAATGTCAGTGTCTGCCCTCTTTAACCCAGTCATCACTCTGTGCACTTGTAGAAGACAAAGTTATGAATTTACACTGAGTTCAGTACAGTTCATAATAATTATCTATTTATTCCCAGTAACTAAGATGAGGCACTTTATATCGCAGTCTTATGTACTGTACGCTAAGCCGCTACTCCTTTCCTACATTTAGATAAAAATATTAATTAACAACTACTTATAAAGATATTGAGGGTCATTCAGAGTTGATCGCTAGCTGCATTTGTTCGCAGCGCAGCGATCAGGCTAAAAAAACTGCAGTTCTGCGCATGCGTATGCGGCGCAATGTGCACGCGCGTCTTACGGGCACAACGAACGATGTAGTTTTGCACAGGGTCTAGCGAAGCATTTCAGTCGCACTGGTGGCCGCAGAGTGATTGACATGAAGTGGGCGTTTCTCTGTGTCAACTGACCGTTTTCAGGGAGTGTTTGGAAAAATGCAGGCGTGGCTGGGCGGGTTTGTGACGTCAAAACAGGAACTGAACAGTCTGAAGTGATCGCAAGCGCTGAGTAGGTTTTGAGCTACTCTGAAACTGCACAAAAAAACTTTGTAGCCGCTCTGCGATACAACCGTTTGCACTTCTGCTAAGTTAAAATACACTCCCAGTGGGTGGCGGCATAATGTTTGCATGGCTGCTAAAAACTGCTAGCAAGCGATCAACTCGGAATGACCCCTATTAACGGCAACTATTGATTTAGTCAATAGCAGAACTTCATTATGGCTTTGATAATGACAAGAGACAGTTAGAACTGCACAAGAACAGTGTTACTGACTGATGAATGAAATTACTATTGTAAACTTCGTAAAAGGAAGATATACCATAATCACATATACTATCACTAGTGTTGTACAACTCTCCGGAGATTTGGTTAGAGAAATATGTTGACCTAGCCATCTATCAAGGTTAGTTTTGAAAACACTTATTGGCCATACCAAGCATCCTACAATCCTAATGCAGGTGCCATGGGGCAGTGACAGTACCACCCCCTAGGATCTGCACTCTTGGCAGCGGCACTGCTTAAACACCTATAGTTAAGGCGTGGCATCAGAGCTGGAGGAGGAGGATTGAGATATTGCTGCAGGAGAGGAGCTGGATCTTATTTTGTACTTTTTGGGAATAGGGTATCTGACTGCTGGGATCCCGACTGCCAGCAATATAACTACATCCCATAATAATAATTGCCCTACTTGAACTCTGTTGTCCTTGGTTGTTAGATGCAACCATATTGATAAACAATAGCTATGTGGCCTGGGGGCAACTTTGTACTAATGAACAGATTCATATTTATGGGAAAGGGGGCTGACAAACTTGAGGTCTATGATTATGTTAGCTACTGTAAATTTGCTGATCTGTTTGTGTCAGAGGCAAGGCGGATTGACCATAGGCCTTCTGAAAGACCAGGGGCCCATCTGGACACTGCTTGATGCATTTGTTTTTCATCCAGTTTTATTTCTTTTTTCTCTAACGTCCTAGTGGATGCTGGGGACTCCATAAGGACCATGGGGAATAGACGGGCTCCGCAGGAGACTGGGCACTCTAAGAAAGATTTAGTACTACTGGTGTGCACTGGCTCCTCCCTCTATGCCCCTCCTCCAGACCTCAGTTAGAATCTGTGCCCGGCCAGAGCTGGGTGCTTTTAGTGGGATCTCCTGAGCTTGCTAATAAGAAAGTATTTTAGTTAGGTTTTTTATTTTCAGAGAGCTTCTGCTGGCAACAGACTCTCTGCTACGAGGGACTGAGGGGAGAGAAGCAAACCTACGAACTGTGGCTAGGTTGCGCTTCTTAGGCTACTGGACACCATTAGCTCCAGAGGGTTCGAACACAGGATCTTAACCTTGGTCGTCCGTTCCCGGAGCCGCGCCGACTTCCCCCTCGCAGAGCCAGAAGACAGAAGCCGGCAGAAGCAAGAAGACATCGAAATCGGCGGCAGAAGACTCCTGTCTTCACATGAGGTAGCGCACAGCACTGCAGCTTTCCGCCATTGCTCCCACACTAACCCACACACTTTGGTCACTGTAGGGTGCAGGGCGCAGGGGGGGCGCCCTGGGCAGCAATTAAGTACCTCCTGGCAAAAGCAGCATATATACAGTTGGACACTGTTATATGCATGAGCCCCCGCCATTAATTTTACACAAAATCGCGGGAGAAGCCCGCCACTGAGGGGGCGGGGCCTTCTTCCTCAGCACTCACCAGCGCCATTTTTTCTCCACAGCTCCGCTGAGAGGAAGCTCCCCAGGCTCTCCCCTGCAAGAGGGTGTAAAAGAAAGGGGGGGCACATAAATTTGTCGTAAAAACAATATATACAGCAGCTACTGGGTTAACACTAAGTTACTGTGTGATTCCTGGGTCATAAAGCGCTGGGGTGTGTGCTGGCATACTCTCTCTCTGTGTCTCCAAAGGGCCTTGTGGGGGAACTGTCTTCAAATAGAGCATCCCCTGTGTGTGTGGTGTGTCGGTACGTGTGTGTCGACATGTCTGAGGTAAAAGGCTCCCCTAAGGAGGAGATAGAGCAAATATGTGTGTGAGAGGGTGTCTCCGTCGACAACGCCGACACCTGTTTGGATATGTGTAAGTGCTGAGGTGAATTTATTGCACAAATGATTAGAGAACAGACAGGAAATCTACCCATGTCTGTCCCTGTGTCACAGAGACCTTCAGAGTCTCACAATGCTCACTATCCAAAATAATAAACACTGATATCGACAGGGAGTTTGACTCCAGTGTCGACTACGATAATGCAAAGTTACAGCCAAGATGGCTGAAAAGTATTCAATATATGATTATTGTAATAAAAGATGATTTGCATATCACTGATGACTCATTTGTCCCTGACACAAGGGTACACATGTTAAGGGGAAGAAAGCTGAGGTAAATTTCCCTCCTCTCATGAGAAAAAAGAGCGGGAATCTCCAGACAAGAGACTGCAGCTTCCCACAAAAAATTCTCAGGCAGTATCCTTTCCCCACTAGGGCCAGGATGTGTTGGGAATCTTCCCCTAGGGTGTCCTGTTTGCACAGAAGGTAGCACTAGCTATTCTCAGGGATCCTGCAGATAGCGTACACATTCTAGTATACTACTCAGACCGGCGATTGTGTCGGCATGGGTTTATAGCGCTGTGGAAGCGTGGACAGGTACCTTATCAGCAGAGATTGAGACCCTAGTATGCATATACATATGTATACATATATGTATATATAGAGATATATATATATATATATATATATATTAAAGATGCTGTCTTAAGTGATATATATATATATATATATATATATATATATAAAACATGCCCAAAGAGACATGAGTATACTGGGTCCTAGAGTCAAAGCTATGTCGATTTCTGCTTGACGTGTCCTGTAGAATATGCAATGGACAGATGATGCCGACTTAAGAGGCATGTGGAAGGCTGAGGATTGTGTGGAGAAGGGTTCTCGGACCTGGTCTACACAGCTATAGCTGGTAATTCTGATATTTTGCCTTATATTCCTGCACAGCCTAGGAAAGCACGACATTATCAAATGCAGCTTTTCGAATAAAGAAACAAGAAAGTCCGAGGTGCGTCCTTTCTTGCCAGAGGCGGGGGCACAGGAAAGAAGCTGCACAACACAGCTAGTTCCCAGGAACAGAAGTCCTCCCCGGACTCTACAAAAATCCACCGCAAGGCGGAGCTAGGCCCGGTGGGGGCACGCCTTCGTCAGTTCAGCCACAAGTGGGTTCACTCCCTGTTAGATCCCTGGGCAATAGATATTGTGTCTTAGGGATACAAGCTGGACTTTGAGAAGATGCCCCCTCACCGACGGCCCTGCCGGCTTCCCCCCACGAGAGGGAAACAGTGTTAACTGCAATTCATAAATTGTATCTTCAACAGGTGGTGGTCAAGGTTCCCCTCCTTCAACAAGGAGGGGGTTATTATTCGACCATGTCGTAGTCCCGAAACCAGACGGTTCTGTCGGACCCATATTGAATTTTAAATCCCTGAACATATACCTGAAAGGGTTCAAGTTCAAAATGGAATCGCTAGGAGAGGTTATTGCAAGCCTGAAAGGGGGAGATTTTATAATGACTCGGGACATAAAGGATGCATACCTTCATGTCCCCATTTATCCAACTCATCAGGCGTACCTCAGAATTGCGGTACGGGATGGTCATTACCAATTTCAGACGTTGCCGTTTGGTCTCGCCACGGCCTTGAGAATATTCACCAAGGTAATGGCGGAAATGATGGTGCTCCTGCGGAAGCAAGGTGTCACTATTATCACGTACTTGGACGATCTCCTCATAAAAGCGAGATCAAGAGAGCAGTTGCTGAACAGCGTATCACTTTCTCTGGAAGTGAAACGGCAACACGGCTGGATTCTATATATTCCAAAGTCGCAGTTGGTTCTTACAGCTCATCTGCCTCTCCTAGGCATGATCCTAGACACAGACCAGAAAAGGGTTTATCTCCCGATAGAGAGAGCTCAGAAGCTCGTGACACTGGTCAGGAATCTATTAAAACCAAAACAGGTGTCAGTGCATCACTGCACTCGAGTCCTGGGAAGGAGGGTGGCATCATTCGAGGCCATTCCCTTCGGCAGATTCCATAGGAGGACCTTCCAATGGGACTTACTGGACAAGTGGTCCGGATCACATCTTCGGATGCATCGGTTAATCACCCTATCCCCCAGAGCCAGGGTGTTTCTCCTGAGGTGACTGCAGAGTGCTCACCTTCTCGAAGGTCGCAGATTCGGCATTCAGGACTGGGTTCTGGTGACCACGGATGCAAGCCTCCGAGGGTGGGGGGCAGTCACACAGGGAAGAAATTTCCAAGGGCTGTGGTCAAGGCAGGAGACTTGCCTTCACATCAATATCCTAGAACTAAGGGCCATATACAACGCCCTAAGTCAAGCGGAGACGCTGCTTCGCGACCAACCGTTTCTGATCCAGTCAGACCGCAGTGGCTCATGTAAACCATCAAGGTGGCACAAGGAGCAGGGTGGCGATGGTAGAAGCCACCAGAATTCTTCGCTGGCCGGAGAATCACGTAAGCGCACTGTCAGCAGTGTTCATTCCGGGAGTGGACAACTGGGAAGCAGACTTCCTCAGCAGGCACGACCTCCACCTGGGAGAGTGGGGACTTCATCAGGAAGTCTTCACGCAGATTGCAAATCGATGGGAACTGCCACAGGTGGACATGATGGCGTCCCGCCTCAACAAAAAGCTAAAAACGTATTGCGCCAGGTCAAGGGACCCTCAGGCGATAGCTGTGGATGCACTAGTAACACCGTAGGTGTTCCAGTCGGTCTATGTGTTTTCTCCTCTTCCTCTCATACCAAAGGTGCTGAGAATTGTAAGAAAAAGAGGAGTGAGAACAATACTCATTGTTCCGGATTGGCCAAGAAGGACTTGGTATCCGGAACTGCAAGAAATGCTCACAGAGGACCCATGGCCTCTGCCTCTCAGATTGGACCTGTTGCAACAAGGGCCCTGTCTGTTTCAAGACTTACCGCGGCTGCGTTTGACGGCATGGCGGTTGAACGCCGACCCCTAGCGGAAAAAGACATTCCGGATGAAGTTATTCCTACGCTGAAAAAGGCTAGGAAGGACGTGACAGCAAAGCATTATCACCGTATATGGCGAAAATATGTTGTTTGGTGTGAGGCCAGGAAGGCCCCTACAGAGGAATTCCAGCTGGGTCGATTCCTGCACTTCCTACAGTCAGGTGTGACTATGGGCCTAAAATTAGGGTCCATAAAGGTCCAGATTTCGGCCCTATCCATTTTCTTTCAAAAAGAACTGGCTTCACTGCCTGAGGTTCAGACGTTTGTTAAGGGAGTGCTGCATATTCAGCCCCCTTTTGTGCCACCGGTGGAACCTTGGGATCTTAACGTGGTGTTGGGTTTCCTGAAATCCCACTGGTTTGAGCCACTTAAGACTGTGGAGCTAAAGTATCTCACGTGGAAAGTGTTCATGCTGTTGGCCTTAGCTTCGGCTAGGCGTGTGTCAGAATTGGCGGCTTTGTCATGTAAAAGCCCCTATCTGGTTTTCCATATGGACAGGGCAGAATTGCGAACTCGTCCGCAATTTCTACCAAAGGTGGTGTCATCTTTTCATTTGAACCAACCTATTGTGGTGCCTGCGGCTACTTGTGACTTGAAAAATTCCAAGCTGTTTGAGAGTCCGGGCTTTGAAGATTTAGGTAACCAGAACGGCTGGAGTCAGGAAGACTGACTCGCTGTTTATCCTGTATGCATCCAACAAGCTGGGTGCTCCTGCTTCAAAGCAAACTATTGCTCGCTGGATCTGTAACACGATTCAGCAGGCTCATTCTGCGGCTGGATTGCCGCATCCAAAATCAGTGAAAGCCCATTCCACAAGGAAGGTGGGCTCTTCTTGGGCGGCTGCCCGAGGGGACTCGGCATTACAGCTTTGCCGAGCTGCTACTTGGTCGGGTTCAAACACCTTTGCAAAATTCTACAAGTTTGATACCCTGGCTGAGGAGGACCTTGTGTTTGCCCATTCGGTGCTGCAGAGTCATCCGCACTCTCCCGCCCGTTTGGGAGCTTTGGTATAATCCCCATGGTCCTTACGGAGTCCCCAGCATCCACTAGGACGTTAGAGAAAATAAGATTTTACTCACCGGTAAATCTATTTCTCGTAGTCCGTAGTGGATGCTGGGCGCCCGTCCCAAGTGCGGACTTTCTGCAATACGTGTATATAGTTATTGCTTAATAAAGGGTTATGTTATGTTGGCATCCATTGGTTGATGCTCTGTTGTTTGTTCATACTGTTAACTGGGTAAGTTTATCACAAGTTATACGGTGTGATTGGTGTGGCTGGTATGAGTCTTACCCTGGGTTCCAAAATCCTTTCCTTGTAATGTCAGCTCTTCCGGGCACAGTTTCCTTAACTGAGGTCTGGAGGAGGGGCATAGAGGGAGGAGCCAGTGCACACCAGTAGTACTAAATCTTTCTTAGAGTGCCCAGTCTCCTGCGGAGCCCGTCTATTCCCCATGGTCCTTATGGAGTCCCCAGCATCCACTAGGACGTTAGAGAAAAAAGAAATAAAACTGGATGAAAAACAAATGCATCAAGCAGTGTCCAGATGGGCCCCTGGTCTTTCAGAAGGCCTATGGTCAATCCGCCTTGCCTCTGACACAAACAGATCAGCAAATTTACAGTAGCTAACATAATCATAGACCTCAAGTTTGTCAGCCCCCTTTCCCATAAATATGAATCTGTTCATTAGTACAAAGTTGCCCCCAGGCCACACCAGTAGTACTAAATCTTTCTTAGAGTGCCCAGTCTCCTGCAGAGCCCGTCTATTCCCCATGGTCCTTACGGAGTCCCCAGCATCCACTACGGACTACGAGAAATAGATTTACCGGTGAGTAAAATCTTATTTTCTCATACGTCCTAGAGGATGCTGGGGACGCTTCAAGAACCATGGGGTATAGACGGGATTCGCAGGAGACATGGGCACTTTAAGACTTTGAATGGGTGTGGACTGGCTCCTCCCTCTATACCCCTCCTCCAGACTCCAGTTTAGATTCTGTGCCCAGTGAGACTGGTCACACACAGGGGAGCTCTACTGAGTTTCTCTGAAAATACTTTATGTTAGGTTTATTATTTTGAGGGAGCACTGCTTGCAACAGTCTCCCAGCATCGTGGGACTTAGGGGAGAGAAGCAGACCTACTTCTGTGAGTTTCAAGGCTCTGCTTCTTTGGCTACTGGACACCATTAGCTCCAGAGGGTCTGATCACGAGGTACGCCTAGATGCTCGTTCCCAGAGCCCGCCGTCACCACCCTTGCAGAGCCAGAAGTCAGAAGTCAGGTGAGTAGAAGAAGATCAGAAGACTTCAGTGATGGCTTTGAGGTACCGCACAGCGGCCACGCTGTGCGCCATTCTCCCAAACACACACAGGCACTGTAGGGTGCAGGGCGCGGGGGGGGGGGCGCCCTGGGCAGCATATAAAGCCTCAACAGAGACTGGCAAACGAATAAATCAGTGCCCAGGCACTAGATTTAACCCCCGCCAGTATAAATATATGTAAGAAATAGCGGGGCTAAAGCGCGCCATCAAGGGGGCGGGGCTTACACCTCACAGCTCATTTCAGCGCCATTTTCTCCTCATAGAGACGCTGGTCCTTCCAAAACACTGCTGTACAGATCACAGTGAAAAACGAGGGGGGGGGATTCCGAGTGTTTATTCTTTTCCCGCCATGGATAGAATAAAGTGAGAGTCACCCCCTGTTCTGCACAGGGCCCTATCACAAAGGATCGTATGCAGGAAGATATGTGATACTTTAATTATGTGTCAGCGTGTACGTTGATTATACTTGCATTACATGCGCATGGGGGAGTAGTTGTATGCAGGGTACTCCTTAAGTTGGGTCATATCTATAACATTGCAGCATACTGCCATGTGACTACAAGGGATATAGGACTCTTGGGTTCGCGGGCCAACTCCATGGCGGTCTCGACTAGGAGGGCATGGTGAATTCACCAATGGAATGCTGAGGCTGACTCCGAGAAGAACTGGAGTCTCTTCCCTATGAAGGTGAAACCTTGTTTGGGGATGGCCTTGTTAAGTTGATCTCGGCAGATACCACTGGTAAGTCTACCTTCTTGCCCTATGTACCCTCACAACGGTTGGTGACGCATTATTGTAGGATGCAGTCATTTCGACCGAATAGATACGGATTTCCCTTTCTTTGCAGGTAGAGGAAGGTGAAAATGTAAGAGGTCAGCAGCCTTTTCAAGTTCGCAGAAGCAGAAATCATCCTCTGTTTCTGCCACATTCACCGCATGACGCTGGGTCTATCTTGCGGGAGCCCACACCGGTGGGACCACGTCTAATACTCTTCAGTTAGTCCTGGAACAGACATGGACCAGTGAGTTTAAGAATAGAGTCCCAAGGGGGACATACTGGAGTTTCCAGACGTTTCCCCTCACCGATTTTTCAAATAGACCTTACCGATTCTCCTCTAGACGGGGAGGTAGTATGCAACGCCATACAAGAGTTGTGTCAGGATCAGGTCATTGTCCTGCTGTCCCGGTCACACAAACAAAAAAAAACAAAAAAAGCTGTTATTCAAGCTTTTTCGTGCTTCCGAGGCCGGATGGCTCGGTCAGAACAATCCTATATCTAAAATCCCAAAAATTTTTACTTAAAAAGTTGAATTACAAGATGGAATCTCTCAGGGCAGGGATCTCCAATCTGAAAAAGGAGAAAGCGGGTCTAATTACGGTTTCTTCCGCATTAGGCTTACCTGTGTTTTCTATTCAGGATTGTCATTACCAATTCACCGGAGTGATGGCGGTATGATGGTTTTCCTTCGATAGTAAAAGAGTCATTATTATTCTATACTGGGACGCTCTCCTGATTACGGCGAGGTCAAGAAACCAAGTGGTGCAAAACGTTGCATTCTCCCTGACAGTCTTCAACAAAGTGGTTGGCTTCTGAACTTGCCAGAATCACTATTGATCCCAACGACGCGGTTGTTGGCGTTGGGAATAATGGGGGTCATTCCGAGTTGTTCACTCGCAAGCTGCTTTTAGCAGCTTTGCACACGCTAAGCCACCGCCGACTGGGAGTGAATCTTAGCTTATCAAAATTGCGACCGAAAGATTAGCAGAATTGCGAATAGACACTTCTTAGCAGTTTCTGAGTAGCTCCAGACTTAATCGGCATCTGCGATCAGTTCAGTCAGTTTCGTTCCTGGTTTGACATCACAAACACACCCAGCGTTCGCCCAGACACTCCTCCGTATCTCCAGCCACTCCCGTGTTTTTCCCAGAAACGGTAGTGTTTTTTCACACACACCCATAAAATGGCCAGTTTCCGCCCAGAAACACCCACTTCCTGTCAATCACACTACGATCACCAGAACGAAGAAAAAACCTCGTAATGCCGCGAGTAAAATACCTAACTGCATAGCAAATTTACTTGGCGCAGTCGCAGTGCGGACATTGCGCATGCGCATTAGCGACTAATCGCTCCGTTGCGAGAAAAAAATAACGAGCTAACAACTCGGAATGACCCCCAATGTTAGATATAGAACTGTTGAGAGTTTGTTTCTTCCAGTGGAAAAAGCTCGAAGGATCCAAAGTCGGGTCAGATCTGCAACAATGTCAATCCGTCAATACATTCCGTTGATGAAAAAGATGGTTGCGGCCTACGAGGCCATTCAGTGAGCAGGTTAAATGCCAGAGTGTTTTTAGTGGGACCAGTTGGACAAGTGGTCTGGTTCCCACCTGGGATAATCCTGTTTTTCAAGACCAGAATTTCACTCCTGTGGTAGTGGCGCAGTTCTCATAAGCGCAGGTTCGGGTTCCAGGACTGGATCCTTGGGACCATGGATGCATGCCTTTGAGGCTAGGGAGCTGTCACACAGGAGGAAAACTTCCAAGGAAGAGGGTCAAGTTAGGATACTTGTCACCAAATTAACGGTCTAGAGGTAAGGGCCGTTTATAACGGTTTTCTACAAACAAAAACAGAAGCAGCAATGGCAGAAGCCAGAAAGATTTTCCGCTGGACGACGAAATCATATACGCGCTCTGTCAGCGATGTTCGTTCCAGGAGTGGACAACTGGGAAGCAGGCTTCCTCGGCAGACACGTTCTCCATCCAGGAGAGTGGTGTCTTCATCCAGAGGTTTTCACAGAAGTGACAGATCGTTGAGGGATTCCTAAAATAGACAAGATGGCGTCTCGCCTCAACAAGAAGCTTCAGAGATATTGTTACAGGTCAAGGGACCCTCAAGCAATAGCGGTGGACGCCCTAATAACTCTGGGTGTTTCAGTCGGTCTATGCGTCCCTTCCGCTTCCATTTTTTTTCCAACAATGCTAAAGATCATAAGAAGAACAAAGGTTCAGGTGATCCTCATTGTTCCAGACTGGCCTAAGAGGACCTGGTATCCGGATCTTCAGGTGAACGCCGGATCCTAGCCGAGAGGATATTTCCAGTGAAGTCATCCCTACTTTTCTTCAGACCAGTAGAGGAGTAACGTAAAAACATTACCACCATATTTGGAGAAAGTATGTGTCTTGGTGCGAATCCAAGTAGGCTTCTACGGAAGATTCCAGTGGGGTAGTTTTCTCCTTTTTTTTCACAAGATGGTGTAGATGCGGGTATTAAGTTGGGCTCGATTAAGGTTCAGATTTCAGCCTTATCGGTTTTATTCCAAAAACAATTGGCCTCCTTTACAAAAGTTCGAACTTTCCTAAAAGGAGCGTTACACATCCAACCTCCTTCTGTGACCCCCTGGAGCTCCATGGGATCTTAACGTGGTGTTGCAGTTCCGGCAGTCTCATTGGTTTGAACCTTTACGTAAGATAGAGTTGTAATTCGTCACTTGGAAAGTGGTCAGGCTGTTGGCCTTGGCATCCGCAAGGCGGGTGTCTGAATCGGCGGCTTTGGCCCACAAGTGGCCCTAGTTAATCTTCCATGCAGATAGAGCGGAGTTGAGAACTCGTCAGCAATTTTCTGCCAAAAGTGGTTTCATTGTTTCACCTTAACCAACCTATTGTGGTGCCAGTGGCTACTGAAGCCTTGACGGAATCGAAGTCTCTCGATGTGGTCAGAGCTTTGAAAATTTATGTCGCCAGAACGGCTCAGATTAGGATAACGGAGGCTCTGTTTGTCCTGTATGCTCCCAACAACATTGGGGCTCCTGCTTCCAAGCAGACTATTGCATGCTGGATCTGTAATACGATTCAGCAGGCTTATTCTACGGCTGGATTGCCGTTACCGAAATCGGTAAAGACCCATTCTACCAGAAAGGTGGGCGCATCCTGGCCGGCTGCCCGAGGGCTCCCGGCATTACGGCTTTGCCGAGCAGCTACTTGGTCGGGTTCAAACACCTTTGCAAGGTTTTACAAGTTTGATACCCTGGCTGTTGAGGACCTCTTGTTGGGTCAATCGGTGCTGCAGAGTCATCCGCACCCTCCCGTCCCGTTCTAGAGCTTTGGTATAAACCCCATAGTTCTTGAAGCATCCCCAGCATCCTCTAGGACGTATGAGAAAATAGGATTTTAACACCTACCGGTAAAGCCTTTTCTCTTAGTCCATAGAGGATGCTGGGCGCCCATCCCAGTGCGTACTGTATCTGCAGTTATTGGGTATGGTTACACACATGGTGTGTTGCGTTTAAGTCAGCCTGTTGCTGACGTTATTCATGCTGTGGCATGCGTTATGCTGTTATTGGTTGTGTTTACACACAGGATGTTTTACGCTTTATGTCAGCATATTGCTGCATATTCTTCATGCCGTCGGCTGGTGTTCTATTGAATGCCACGTTCTGCGGCATACTGGAGATGTGAGCTGGTAAGATGCTCACCGTGGGTTAACAATAAATTCTTTCCTCGAAATGTCCTTCTCCCTGGGCACAGTTACTTAAACTGGAGTCTGGAGGAGGGGCATAGAGGGAGGAGCCAGTTCACACCCATTCAAAGTCTTAAAGTGCCCATGTCTCCTGCGGATCCCATCTATACCCCACGGTTCTTGAAGAGTCCCCAGCATCCTCTATGGACTAAGAGAAAAGGATTTACCGGTAGGTATTAAAATCCTATTTTTACCTGGCACCATGGTAAAAACTGGGCTTTCCAGTTGGTGTTGTTGGAAGTGGTTGTGGGCCATCTGTGCAGCTGTCACTTTCACCTATGGGAACCTGTAGTGCCAAAAGTGTGTCAGTATAAAACACAACTGCATCATGTAGTACTTGCCTGTGCATGCGCTTCGTTCACTCATAAGGCTGTGCTCTATAAGGTATTCATTTCAGCAGTGATTGCTGTTCCATTTTGCTCTTTCTGCGACAGAAGTGTGTAAGACCAATAGTAAGATCAATACTATTCCTAATTCACACTCGGGCTAAAAACAATTGTGTTGATTTTGCACTGCTGGCATGGTTATGTGCAGGATTACTATACTCAACACAAAGGTCTTCTCCTAATTATGAGGAAGTCTGGATGATGAAACGCGTCTAGTTTCCCTTCACAGCGGCAGCGGCCAGCGGCAGCAGGGGGCACCGGGGGGCACACAGCAGCAGCGGATCTTGCCCTGGTGCGGCGCCCTCCGGATGGCGCCCTGCGCCCTCCGGAAGGCGGCGCTCCGGTAAAAGTCCTGCTTGCCCGTGGCAAGATCCGCTACTGGGTACACTTATATTTATTGATTTTATTTGCTTGCAAATAAATGTTATTGGATGATGCACTAATTGGCGTCCCCTCCATTCTTTTGAATTCTAGATGCCCGTATTGGGTATTTCATTTAGAATCACAGTAGAGTCTTCAGATGGAATTAGGACAGTTTCATTTGAACTTTGTTAACATTATTGAATGATGTGCTTTTATGAATTAATAAAAGTATTGTGATTGATTGTAATAGAATCACAATATTCTTATACTTTATTTTATTTTTAAGAATTTTGTCTTGTTTCTGCTCATAGCCTCATCTACATAGGATCAAGCTGACTAGTGCTGTTTGTTTTTTGGTTTATGAATTGATATCTAGCCCTGTGTTTCCCAATACATCTAGATTTCAAATTGCTTTCCGTTTTGTCATAGTTTTGGCAGACTTCTAATGGTGCATATCTGGGTTTCTCAAACTGCAGATAAGAAAGATGGATGAATAAAGAAATCACCAGTGTATAAATTATAAAGACCATTATTTGTAGTTGGAACGTCCGGGAGACTCCTGATTTTACAAGTAGTCCCTTGGACCACCAGGGGCATGGGCGGCCCTCCCACATCCAGGACACTTTCTAGTGAAGTCAGCAGGATGAGGAGTGTAATGCCAGGAATTGCGGATCTGTGGGGAGCAGCTGGGGCCAAGATGACACAATCAATGACTCCAAGGCCTGTCTCCCACCCCCTCAGTGGATAGCTGCAACTCCTCTTTAGGCTTCTCCAGAAAGGAGGAGGTCAAAAAAGTAAGTGACTATGTTTCAGAGTTGTGCGCATTGCGGTTGTGGATTTCTGCTTGCATTTAGAGTTAGCCAGATCTATCTGGTTACACAGCCTCGCTCTATGCATGAGTTTGTGAGAGCAGCTAACATCACTATGAGCATGAATCTGCACCAGCCCTATCCTGGGTGCCAAAGTGTCGCTTATTTGCATGTACTTACCCCTGAATAGGCCTCAATTCCATCCAGGTGCCCATGGCAAATTTATGCTAAGTGCAGACCCCCCGGTGCCACCCAGATACACCCAAGAGGAGATCCTGCTAATTTCTGTGATACTCTGTATAGCCCGCTGATCCATGGAGGAGATGTGTAAGTACGCTTAGCAACCACTTTGCTCTCAACTCTGAATCAAACAGACAATGGTTAGATCAGATCTGGGTGTGATTTGTATTACCACAGAGAGTGACACAGACAATGTGATAATAATGTTGACAAGAGAATTTTTAGCTAAAGCCGGACTGTAACCCTAAAATAACACTAATGCTAATCACAACCCTAACACTAACCGTACAGTAACCCTAATGCTAACCGTAACAGTAACCCTAACGCTAACCTTAACAGTAACCCTGATGCTAACCTTAACAGTATACCTAACACTAACCGTAACAGTAACCCTAACCGTAACCCTAACACTAAGCGTAACAGTAACCCTAATGCTAACCGTAACAGTAACCCTAACACTAACCGTAACAGTAACCCTAATGCCAACCGTAACAGTAACCCTAACGCTAACCTTAACAGTAACCCTAATGCTAACCTTAACAGTATACCTAACACTAAGCGTAACAGTAACCCTAACCGTAACCCTAACACTAAGCGTAACAGTAACCCTAATGCTAACCGTAACAGTAACCCTAACACTAACCGTAACAGTAACCCTAATGCCAACCGTAACAGTAACCCTAACGCTAACCTTAACAGTAACCCTAATGCTAACCGTAACAGTAACCCTAACGCTAACCTTAACAATAACCCTAATGCTAACCTTAACAGTATACCTAACACTAACCGTAACAGTAACCCTAACGCTAACCGTAACAGTAACCCTAATGCTAACCGTAACAGTAACCCTAACGCTAACCGTAACAGTAACCCTAATGCTAACCGTAACAGTAACCCTAACGCTAACCGTAACAGTAACCATAATGCTAACCGTAACAGTAACCCTAACACTAACCGTAACAGTAACCCTAACGCTAACCTTAACAGTAACCCTAACACTAAACGTAACAGTAACCCTAATGATAACCGTAACAGTAACCCTAACGCTAACCGTAACAGTAACCCTAATGCTAACAGTAACCCTAACGCTAACCGTAACAGTAACCCTAATGCTAACCGTAACAGTAACCCTAACACTAACCGTAACCCTAACGCTAACCTTAACAGTAACCCTAACACTAACCGTAACAGTAACCCTAACACTAACCTTAACAGTAACCCTAACACTAACCGTAACAGTAACCCTAACACTAACCGTAACAGTAACCCTAACGCTAACCTTAACAGTAACCCTAACACTAACCGTAACAGTAACCCTAACACTAAACGTAACAGTAACCCTAACACTAACCGTAACAGTAACCCTAATGATAACCGTAACAGTAACCCTAATGCTAACCGTAACAGTAACCCTATCACTAACCATAACAGTAACCCTAATGATAACCATAACAGTAACCCTAATGCTAACCGTAACAGTAACCCTAAAGCTAACCTTAACAGTAACCCTAATGCTAACCGTAACAGTAACCCTAATGCTAACCGTAACAGTAACCCTAACGCTAACCGTAACAGTAACCCTAATGCTAACCGTAACAGTAACCCTAACGCTAACCGTAACAGTAACCCTAATGCTAACCGTAACAGTAACCCTAACACTAACAGTAACACTAAACGTAACAGTAACCCTAACACTAACCGTAACAGTAACCCTAATGCTAACCGTAACAGTAACCCTAATGCTAACCTTAACAGTAACCCTAACACTAACCGTAACAGTAACCCTAACGCTAACCGTAACAGTAACCCTAATGCTAACCTTAACAGTAACCCTAACACTAACCGTTACAGTAACCCTAACACTAACCATAACAGTAACACTAACCATAACAGTAACCCTAACGCTAACCTTAACAGTAACCCTAACACTAACCGTAACAGTAACCCTAATGCTAACCGTAACAGTAACCCTAATGCTAACCTTAACAGTAACCCTAACACTAACCGTAACCCTAACACTAACCGTAGCAGTAACCCTAACACTAACCGTAGCAGTAACCCTAACGCTAACCTTAACAGTAACCCTAACACTAACCGTAACAGTAACCCTAATGCTAACTGTAACAGTAACCCTAACACTCACCGTAACAGTAACCCAAACCGTAACAGTAACCCTAATGCTAACCGTAACAGTAACCCTAATGATAACCGTAACAGTAACCCTAATGCTAACCGTAACAGTAACCCTAACACTAACCGTAACAGTAACCCTAATGATAACCTTAACAGTAACCCTAATGCTAACCGTAACAGTAACCCTAACGCTAACCTTAACAGTAACCCTAATGATAACCGTAACAGTAACCCTAATGCTAACCGTAACGCTAACCGTAACAGTAACCCTAATGCTAACCGTAACAGTAACCCTAACACTAACCGTAACAGTAACCCTAACGCTAACCTTAACAGTAACCCTAACACTAACCATAACAGTAACCCTAAGCTAACCTTAACAGTAACACTAACACTAACCGTAACAGTAACACTAAACGTAACAGTAACCCTAACACTAACCGTAACAGTAACCCTAATGCTAACCGTAACAGTAACCCTAATGCTAACCTTAACAGTAACCCTAACACTAACCATAACAGTAACACTAACCATAACAGTAACCCTAACGCTAACCTTAACAGCAACCCTAACACTAACCGTAACAGTAACCCTAATGCTAACCGTAACAGTAACCCTAATGCTAACCTTAACAGTAACCCTAACACTAACCGTAACAGTAACCCTAACACTAACCGTAGCAGTAACCCTAACGCTAACCTTAACAGTAACCCTAACACTAACCGTAACAGTAACCCTAATGCTAACTGTAACAGTAACCCTAACACTAACCGTAACAGTAACCCTAATGCTAACCTTAACAGTAACCCTAACGCTAACCTTAACAGTAACCCTAACACTAACCGTAGCAGTAACCCTAACGCTAACCTTAACAGTAACCCTAACACTAACCGTAACAGTAACCCTAATGCTAACTGTAACAGTAACCCTAACACTAACCGTAACAGTAACCCTAACACTAACCGTAACAGTAACCCTAATGCTAACCTTAACAGTAACCCTAACGCTAACCTTAACAGTAACCCTAGCACTAACCGTAACAGTAACCCTAATGCTAACCTTAACAGTAACACTAACCGTAACAGTAACCCTAACGCTAACCTTAACCCTCTCTAATGCTAACCTCAATCCTAACGGCTAACCCTAATTTTAGCCAAAACCCTAACAGTAACCCTATTTCTACATTTTCACTCTGTTGACATGTCATATGTCAATATTTTGCAGATGTTGATATGTTGGATGTTGACATTTTAACCATGTCCACACATAACAGTCTACATTCTGGTATCGACATTATGAATGTTGGTATAGTGCACAGGATCTCAAACTCAGTCCTCAGGACCCCACACGGTTCATGTTTTCCAGGTCACCTGTAGATTTTTAAAATGTGACAGTTGGTGATACACAGTGCAGCTGCTGGGTGACATGGAAAACGTGACCTGCTGATTGCATACCACCAGTGAAACCGCATAGGGACACCTAAGCAAAAGAAATAGTAAGCTATAAGCCATATGGTATAAATACATTACTTACTTTGGTTCAAAGATATACCAAAATATTGTAGCAACAACAGTAGCAATAACATACCCTCCAACATTTTACACATAAAAATCGGTACAAATTCTAAAAGGGGCGTGGCCATGGGTAAAGGGGGCGTGACCACGTCCTTTTCCTATACTTTCAATGGAAGTTTAGGGAGACAAAAATCGGTACAGACCATTAAAAAAAAAGGTACTGTACCTGCCAAAAAAGGTACAATTGGAGGGTATGCGATCATTATGCCGTAGATGATGCATATTGTACACAAACATTCACGTCAAGTTTTCAAAACAAATGACAGTTACAATAAGAACAGGGCACAAATTGAACCCGTGTAATTAATATGTGTCCAGAATTGAAGGGATGAGGTGGCAACCCTAGGCCTAGGCACAATCTTAGCACTGTTTTTTTAATCTATAAATTATAGATAGATGTTTCCAATTTATAAGGTATCTATCATTTTACAACTATTTAGAGCAGTGTTAAACAAAAAGTTTGCCTAAAAGTTTGGCATAATACAGTATAAGCAATGTCCACACTTGCTGTATTAAAGTGCAGCAGTTCAGTTCCTGTCCTGTTACCACAACATAAGGGTAACACAGCATATGTGTTAAGGCTGGAGAAGTGATAAAGCAGTGATAAGTGGAAGGTGATAACGTGCCAGCCAATCAGCTCTTAACGATCAATTTACATATTTGAGCTGATTGGCTGGTGCGTTATCAACTTGCACTTATCACTGCTTTATCACTTCTCCAGGCTTAATACATCTGCCCAAAAGATGTTGCAGTAAGGATAAGAGTTGCTATGCATATGCATGTAGGACAACACTGGCTACAGTAAAGGCTGACAGCTCAGATGCTGTGGCAGATAAGGACACATCGGGTGGGATCTCTCACTCATCTCCTCTATTACAACAACCTATATTTATATTTCTGAAATATGAAGTTTTTCATTCTTTCTACATAGCTAATTAACAAGAGTCAAGTTTATACCAGCAAGCGCAGAGTTAAAGTATCACCCACCCCTCTAATTGCCAGGAGGGTAATGGAATGTCGCATTCAAACTGTACTTAGAATCAGCTAGTATGTCATTTTTAAATTACTTTAATTATATTAAAGGTTTAAAATACCAATGTGGGCTAATGTGAGGACATAAGTGAGTCCCGTCACTATTACAGGACGGGATCTAAAGAAACCTTTTTTTAAATTAAAGATTTACTTGTGTTTACATGAAAGGCATCGGTAACACCACATGATTTTACTTTTTACAGGTATATTTAGCCATTAAGTGCCACATTGTTTTATGTATTTAAATGAGATTTGTGTAAATTATACCTTATAACAGAATAACAACTTACCTCTAACCGTACATAAAGATCATTATCTTCCAATCCCTTGTAATGTAGATACAAATTAGTGGGACTTTGTTCAGTGTTTTATGGTATATTTGTGTCAAGAGAAGACGGCAGGAAAGATGAAAAAGAAGCTGTAAATGGTCACAGAGCCAAATAAACTGTTGTTACTGCAAAATCTTACTGTAAACAATGAAAAGTAAAATAACAATTTATCTAACTAAACATAAAAAATAGGTATGCAAGGGTTCCAGATTACGAATTTGTTGAATCTACAGATGAGTGCAAGTTTCGATGTTGTTCCACTGATTCCCGTGGCTCTCGGGAATATTTTGAATGGGGCCTTATGTTGTAGGTGTAGCCAAAGTGTTGATAGGTGGGGAGATGTATGCGCCAGCTGAAGTGGGTGACACTATGCTGCCAGACTGAGCATGGTCAGTACGCAAGTAGCATGACAAGCAATTTAGGCTGCTCTCCAAGTCCATTCTCTTCTTCGTCAATGCAATTGTCATACCCTCAAAATCAGGACTGTCCACCCAGAAAGGGACAGTTGGCAGTCTGTGCTGCTCGCTGCTACCTACCATTGCAGATGAACCTTTCTGCTGCCACTGCTGTCTGAAAGCTCCAGGCCTTCCTTCCAACAATAGTGACCAATTACCCCCACATTTAATAAATAGACCTATTAATTCCCAGCCAGTACCAGCATCAAATTAAGAGAATTCATATGTAATACAAAGGCTTACTTCCCCACAATCTTGACAATAAAGAATATTCACATCTATTTCTCCTTCCAAGGATGATGTGTATCTGGACTTGATCCACACTGGGAGACTAGAGCTGCATCAGATATATACGTGTTATGTGGCAGGACAGTCAGTTTATTAGCAAAATATCCAGGTATTTTTATAATTATAATTTCTAATTACCATGGATGATTATTTTTTAAAGTAGATGTTATACAACACCTTTAACATCAAATACAAGTGTACGTGGGGTACATAAGAGCATGTAAGGACAATGAAAGTGGTGAGGATACAAAGCAGACAAGTGTATGTAAGGTATAAAATAATAATAATAATAATAATAATAAATTATTATTTTATATTTTTATTGAAAAAATATTTTTAAAAGAACAATGATAATGCTGATAATAATAATACAGGTTGAGTATCCCTTATCCATAATGCTTGGGACCAGAAGTATTTTGGATAGCGTATTTTTCCATATTTTGGAATAATTGCATACCATAATGAGATATCATGGTGATGGGACCTAAATCTAAGCATAGAATGCATTTATGTTTCATACACACCTTATACACACAGCCTGAAGGTCATTGTAGCCAATATTTTTAATAACTTTGTGCATTAAACAAAGTGTGTGTACATTCACACAATTCATTTATGTTTCATATACACCTTATACACACAGCATGAAGGTCATTTAATACAATATTTTTAATAACTTTGTGTATTAAACCAAGTTTGTGTACATTGAGCCATCAAAAAACAAAGGTTTCACTATCTCACCCTCACTAAAACAATTCTGTATTTCGGAATATTCCGTATTTCTGAATATTTGGATATGGATACCCAACCTGTAATAATAATAATAATAATAATAATATGTTTGATTGTCCTGTTTGGAGTGCAGATCCCCTTTTGTAGCCGCCGGGCAATATAACTTTGTAATTTAACACATCTTTTATGTTTTTCCCTTTTTTTATTTATTTGTTTTTAAATAAATGCTACAACTGCCACACAATTGGTAGCATTGTTTTAATGAGAGACTGGATATAAGCAATGTATTCAAATATGATCTTCTGCTTTCTAAACAGAACTTGATAAATAAAACTTTATGTCAACCCACTACAATTATAGCAATCTGACAGTAAAAATCAGAATTGGTAATCGGTACATAGAGTGTATTTTCAATGTTTTTCTCAAAATACCATTATTCCTCTATGGGCTCAGTGTTCCCATTCATAGGTTTTATGGATGTTTTTATATAAACTCACATTTCTGTTGACTGAACAAACATTGCACTCAAAATTCAACAGCCCTTTGATGGATTTAGGTTGATGAAGTCCAGAGTCAGATCTCCGTATCCCCAGACACGGCGGCACATAGAGTCGGGCATACAGTGCCATACTGTTCTTCAGTGACAGGCTCGGGATTATGGAGAACACATCTCCTGGTTTAGGCTGCGGCTCAGTTGCCGGCCTGGAAGACAGTCTGCCCTTCCTATGCCCTACTTGGTGTCTATGAGTCAAAGCCACATCCCGTCCAGCGGGCTGTTTGTACCTAATGTCATCTTAAAAACACATGATGATTGATGTAGAAGTGTTTATAGAGCAATGCAGTTTCTTTTAAGGTAAAGTTAGTTAACAACATGGAATAAGTCCAAATATTGCAAAATGAGTTATACATCATTCTAACGAAACTTCCCTAGACGTCTGTCAACGTATAGGTGTTTGTATTGTTTAGTGCAAGGTGACTGTTAATCTTGGTATTCTCAGGTGAATCCTAGATTTTGGCACTACATATCTTTAACATGAAGGGGGTGATGTAGAGTTGAACAAAAGGCAGCCACAGTTGCACCCACTTTGTGTGCATGGTACTAAAATGGTATATTTTTGCCCTATGCAGGGTTGTGCAGCTAAACTGCTTCAATTCATAAAAATCAGCCCCAAAATGTATATTGTCTTATATTCTAGAAAGAAAAGCATTAACAGATTTTGGTTTCCAAGAAATTGGGGTTCTCAGCCAGCCACTGTATGGTTGATGTAAAAATACAAAATGTACAGGAGTGTTGCATTCATTTAGAGGGTGTGGTATGAGTTACCGGCGGCTGGGTCCCCGGCGGCCAGCATACTGGTGCCGGCTTGCTGACAGCGGGGTGAGCGCAAATGATCCCCTTGCGGGCTCGCTGCGCTTGCCACGCTGCGGGCAAGGTGGCGCGCTAAGTGGGGGCACGGTGGCGCACGACGCTATCTATTCTTCCTCCAGGGTGGTTGTGGACCCCCAAGAGGGATAAAAGGTGTCGGTATGCCGGGTGTCGAGATTCCGGCGCCGGTATACTGTGCGCCGGGATCCCAACAACTGGTATACTGAATACCACCCCATTCAGATCCATGTGCTTTCGTTTGGTCTGTTTTTTTCACTTATAAACCTATAATGGCTGATGTACTAGCTGGTGTGTGTATCATCTAAATAATAATAATAATAACACTAAAGGGGGAGCTGTAGATGTAGCATATCTAGACTTTAGTAAGGCATTTGACACTGTCCCACATCGCAGACTGCTAAATAAACTTGAAAGTGTGGGGGTGGATTATGAAATAGTTAAATGGATAAGAGAAAAAATAGAGAAAGCGCTGTCCAAAATATAGGCTTTTATTAAAATATAGTAAAACCACCATACAAATAACATAAAAATATTATAACACCTATTAATACAGTTTACTTATAAACCTTACTGGAAATCTCCTGCTGTCATTAAATAATGCTCTGCACAACTGACACAGTATTTCCCTGACACCTACAATTGCTTCTTAATAAAACAATGTATCATATGCATACAATTTCCTCCACAACGCACATTTGTATATAATCAATATCACACTGATAAAGGCAGTATACTAGGGATTCTAGTTGCAGGATAGGAAACAGACAGTTGTAGTAAATGGAGTGCAATCTATGGAGGGAAATGTTACCAGTGGAGTACCCCAGGGATCTGTACTCGGACCAGTTCTCTTTAATATCTTTGTTGGTGACATTGCAAATGGTATTGAAGGGAAAGTATGCCTTTTTGCAGATGATACAAAGATATGCAACAGGGTAGACACACAAGGAGGGGTAAAGCAAATGATTGATGACCTAGCTAGGCTTGAAAAATGGTCAAGAACATGGCAACTACAGTTTAATGCTAAAAAATGCAAAATCATGCACTTGGGTCTCAAAAACACAAAGGCTAAATATAGTATCAAGGGTACTATAATGGAAACAACTGAGGAGGAAATGGATTTAGGAGTCACTATTTCAAGTGACTTAAAGGCAGGAAAGCAATGCAACAAAGCAATGAGAAAGGCAAGTCAGATGCTTGGTTGCATAGGGAGAGGAATCAGTAGCTGGAAAAGAGAAGTAATAATGCCACTGTATAGGTCATTGGTGCGGCCTCATCTGGAATACTGTGTCTAGTTCTGGAGACCATATCTCCAGAAGGATATAAATACATTAGAGAGTGTACAAATAAGGGCAACTAAAATGGTGCATGGCCTACATCACAAAACTTACCCGGAAAGGCTAAAAGATCTTAACATGTATAGTATGGAGGAGAGAAGGGAAAGGGGAGACATGATAGAAACTTTCAAATATACCAAAGGTTTTAACAAAGTTCAGGAGGGAAACATTCTTCAAAGGAAGAGAAGTATTAGAACTCGAGGACATACACTGAAACTGGAGGGAGGTAGGTTCAGGGGAAATTTAAGGAAAAATAATTTCACAGAAAGGGTAGTGGATAAGTGGAATATCCTCCCATCAGAGGTGGTAGAGGCTAAGACTGTAGAGCAATTTAAACATGCTTGGGATAGGCATATGAATATCCTTGCAAAGAATTAAGGTTCAAAAAGGGTTGCGATTACCTAAAGCATAAAAAATGGGCAGACTAGATGGGCCAAGTGGTTCTTAGCTGCTGTCAAATTCTATGTTTCTATGTAATAATAATAATAATAATAATAATAATAATATTAACATTAACAAGAATAACCTAAAATAAAGTCTCAGAGACATAACTTGCCATATATGGTCAGCCATGTATTTCAAATATTTATTGATCCTGTATAGTGTCAAAGAAAGGAAGGCCAGTCATCAGATCAGTCAAAAACAATGCCAAACCTACACAACAAACAAAATGCATTGAGGGCAGCGACCGCCTTGTGTGCCTTTATGACCACACAATATTGCGTATCCAACTCAAACTTCAATTACAAAGGCAGACTGCTGTCCTTGTTTAGGTGGTACAGCCTTTATATTCATAACAGTGAAGGTGAGTGCTCACACACCACTGTATCACACACTAGGTCGCTGATCTGCCTCTCTTTCTCGCCACAAAAACATACTCTAACGCTAAACAAAAACTAAAGTCGGAAAGGGAGGGGGTTGGCAAATTCATCAGATGAAAGAGGCCGAAAGCCTAACATGGGAAGACTTATATAACCTTTTCATAACCACACCCACAACTCTACTATAGGCATAGGCGTGCGCAGCACATTTTATTAGGGGGTGCACCGTCGGAGTGGTGTGTCTAGCACCGCCTTTTGGGTATGTCACGCACCATCTATTGATGGTCAGCACAATATAAATATCCACCTTTGTACCAATATAATATAATATAATATATAATATAATGCAGATACATTGTCAGATGTTGTGGTGTGCACCAAACAAACACCCCTGATGGCACTCACTGCAATTACACTGCTCCTCCTCATCCTGGTCTGGCTCCCCCTCTCTTTCCCCTGCAAGCTGCAGCAGCTTACTTACAAGTCAGCCACTCACTGACACTGACAGTCGCAGAACAGTACTGCTGCTGCTGGAAAAACGAGTGACGTATCAATGCTGCTGCCGACCGCCTGCCAGTATTGAATTTGTCTTCCTAAGATGAACGCTGGCTGCTCCTCATCAGTGGCTGGTGTTGGCATAGCATAGAAGGAGAGAGGTGGGCGTGTGATGGGTGGGCGTGTGAGCAGCATGATGTCATCACGTCACATCACGCTGTTTTTATACATGGAGGTGGAGCCGGGAGTTTGAAAGCCGGTGGCAGTGGCACCCTTGATTAACCTAGGCGGTGCGCACCAGGCACCCCCCCCTGCGCACGCCTATGACTATAGGGCAAAACACAACATCTGACATAACACACAGTACAGACCACAGCCTTGTGGTTTAAACTAGGCCAGGCTTATGTTTATCTGAAAACTGTTCTAGAGGAAACTATTATACTGTATGATTGGTTTTCATGAGCAACACCATCTTTTCCACTAGTACCAGGCTTATTAATGTTTCCAATGCCTGGTTGTTATTTGTCTATTAGGCCCAAATGTATTAAGCCTTAAAAAGTGATAATGTGGAGACGGATAAAGGGGCAGATGTATTAAGCCTGGAGAAGGGATAAAGAATTGATAAAGCAGTGATAAGTGCACGGTGATAACGCACCAGGCAATCAGCTCTTAACTGTCATTTTTCAAATCCGTAATGATTGGCTGGTGCATTATCACCTTGCACTTATCACTGGTTTATCACTTCTGTATCCCTTCTCCAGGTAAATACTTCTGTCCCATTGAGTGATAAATCCCCAGCCAACCAGCTCCTAACTGTAATTTTGCAAACCCAGCCTGTGACATAGCAGTTAGGAAGCTGATTGGCTGGTACTTTATCACTCTTTAGCCATCTCCACATTATCACTTTTTAAGGCTTAATACATGTGGGCCTTACTTTTCAAACATTGTCATATGGTCAGGGTGCCAACAGGGGGGCAGGCACTGCAGAATAGGTGCAGCCAACCCTCCAAGATGTGACTGTGTCACCTCAAGTGGGCAACCCAGCATGTGAGAAGGCCATGAAATTTCCAAACGTTCATAACCATACCCCACACACATTTGCTTACACTCCCAGTTTCTGAGAACCAATAAATCTCCATGTGGCCCTGCACCTGGCATCAGCATTAGAGTGATTGTGTGCAAACCAGCTTGGAGAAACTCCAAATTATCTTGACAGAAGAATTGATCCCTGTTGCCAGTTTTACCTGACCGTATGGATTACAATTTTGCTAATTGACAATATTTGATAGGTGGAGGGGCAAATGATATCCATCCCCAAATTGGGGGAAATATCAGTGAATAATACAGGGTTTTTGGCTCTGATAAATCTAACATTGCCATCGGTACCATGAGAAGCCGGATTATGAGCTGGGGAGCTTACTGATTAAGTATTGAATAAAGAAGTAGTGTTGCTGTTTTAATTTGTTTTTTGTTTTTTTAGTCGTTTTGGACAAGCAATCAGTTTGTTAGTAATGGCTGCAAGTGTTTCCCTGGTGTTAGACAGTCCTTTATTGATAAATATATGCTGCCCAAGTTGTATTTGTAGCCATTTCTAAGGGGTGGTCTTCAGGTTGTCGGCTGTCGGGATCCAGGCGCACAGTATACCGGCGCCGGAATCCCGACAGCCGGTATACCGACAATTTTTCTCCCTCTTGGGGGTCCACAAACCCCTGGAGGGAGAATTAATAGTGCCTGCAGCGTGGCAAGCGCAGCGAGACCGCAAGGGGCTCATTTGTGCTCGCCACGCTGTCGTATGCAGGTGGTCGGGCTTCCGGCGCCAGTATGCTGGTTGCCGGGAGCCCGGCCGCCAGAATACCCTACTACACCCATTTCTAAGAAATGTTTTCAGAATGTATGATACAGCTGTCAGCCCACTCATATAGGTGGTGAGCAGAGCTGCCATCAGGGAGGTACAGGTAGTATGGCAGTGTGACAGGATGCACCCTCGCTGCCTACACCCAGCGATCACAGATTGACTTTGGGTCTCACAGGACCTGCCCAATATTACTATCAGTAACCACCTGCTACTGACTCCACCCACTGCGCAGTGGGCGTGTATGTCACTGCCACCACCAGGCTCCTACTACGTGGCATCTGGAACCACGTTTCTGCTGCTCAGGCTCCTACCACTGGCACCTAAATACCGCTTGCTGCTGTGTATGCATAGACATGCTGCTGCTACACCTCCTGGTTGGCATTTGCTGACCCCACTGATCACTGACCAGGCTTCTGCATTGGTAGCTGGCAGACAGTGGAGCTTGGAATCGCTGGCCTCACTCCAGGCAGGTGGAGAACGAGACTGCGTTTGTCACATTCCTGTTGATTGTAAGATGTAGGCAATCGTCTTGAGGCAATGATGTTTATTTGCTCATAGTCTTAAAGAAGACCCTTCCTCTTGCAAGCACTGCTCAAAGGGTAACATACAAGTTGGTTACAGATCTCTCAGTCAGAGAATAACTTTCTCTGGGCTCACAGGCCCTTTATACTGTATATAGTCAGAAGACACAATACAGCTCACATTACCAGGAACTGGTAATTTACAATTCTCCTTTGATACATTTATCACATGGATTCCAAAAAGGTTTGCATTTGACTTCTCAAATGAATGAATGGTTCTCATCCTTCCCTGCATATACCTTTTAGGATTTGTATATCAATCAGAAACACCAACTATCTTACCACACATAAATAAATACAGATTACATTCCAAATGGGGCAACACAGTTTCCTTCCTCCCCTCATACAGTATATCTGTACAGAAAAACATTTGTTTCAACTGTACTTAACACTTTACATCAGGGGTGGCCAACCAGTCAGAGGCAAAGAGCAAAAAATCTTATTAGGTACGTCAAAGAGCCGGCATCGATCTGAAGGCATGCATACAAAAATGGGGTGTTTCCTTGTGCCTGCTAGGCCCCTCCCCTGGTATAAAATACATTTAAAAAGCCAGATCCAACATAAAATACATTTTAAAAAGCCACTTCCACATAAAATAATTGAGGAAGAAAGATCCACATAAAATATATTGAAAAAGCCAGATTCACATAATACACTTCAATTCCCCCATATGTCACTCCAGCCAGCTCCCTCAAGTGTCACTCCTGCTAGCACAGACTCACCATAGTGGGTGGGCGGACTCGTGGGTAGCGAGGTGCAGGCAGCAAGGTGTGGTCCGGTGGTGTCCGACTGCGCAGCATGAACTCTGACATGTCACGCTGTGCAGTACGCACTTCCGGGGGCAAGGGGAGCCGGGAGGATGGAGCCGGGCAGCGTCTGATGGGACCAGTAAATCCCGCAATCCCCGGATCCCGCCGATCCCTGGATTGGCCTTCCTAGTCTACATACACAAAATGAGAAGCACAGCATTTGTATTACACTTTGTAAGTTACCTCCAGTATACTTTTTTTTTCTTTTTTACGTAATTACCAGTAAGACCCAACACCACTTCTCTTCTCTTCTGTGTAGGCATTATCTCAATATCTCTTCTCTGTATACATACTTTTTTTTTTTATCAAAGAGGCTTTTTAAAGTACAGTAGAATTGATCAACAGTCATGTTATATTGGAGGCTGCCGTTTGACTCTGTAGTTAGCTTTGCAATGTTCCCCTAGACCTACCAGTCAAGCTGGGAGTACGTGAGGCAACCCCACTAAATAATTAAATGTAGCAAAACTCACTTAGCTAATGCACTGCTCCAAATATGTCACTCTGTATCTGTGCTACTCTCCAGATATATACTACACACACACAGCATTAACCCTCCCGCATCCAATGTGCCCCTAAATAACCAGACACTTAAATCACATTGGCACAGCATCCAGCATCTATAAATTCCTCCCAATCCAGAGCAGTAATATGAAAATAAATGAGACGGAGAGAAAATAGTTACAGCATGTTACATGGGGTGAGGAGAGTGCCAGGGAAGATTATCCACTTGTATCAAGTAGTGATCATTCATTTAGAAGTGATGTAAGGCTAAATGACTTTGAAATAAATGTGAAAGGGAGTTTGAATGAAACTAAAATAAACATAAAAATAAGTCATTATATTTAAAACATGTGATTCTTCTCCCTCTGAAAAAATTTCCAAATTGTCAAAAAGAATTAAAAGGTTAGAATTGCCCCTAACAGCATATATATATATATATATATATATATATAAGTGATGAGCGGGTTCGGATCCTCGGGATTCGAACCCCCCCGAACTTCACGCATTTTACACAGGTCCGAGGCAGACTCGGATCCTCCCGCCTTGCTCGGTTAACCCGAGCGCGCCCGAACGTCATCATCCCGCGGTTGGATTCTCGCGAGATTCGTATTCTATATAAGGAGCAGCGCGTCGCCGCCATTTTTCACTCGTGCATTGTAGGTGATCGTGAGAGGACGTGGCTGGCGTCCTCTCAGTTTCTATGTTCAGTGGGCTGCAAATTGTGCTGCAAATATCTGTGCTCAGTGTGCTGCAAATATCTGTGCTCAGTGTGCTGCAAGTGCAAATATCTACGTTCTCTGCCTGAAAAATGCTCCATATCTGACTGTGCTCAGTGTGCTGCAAATATCTGTGCTCAGTGTGCTAATTGCTTTATTGTGGGGACTGGGGACCAGCAGTATTATATAGTAGGAGGACATTGCAGAGTTTTGCTGACCAGTGACCAGTGACCACCAGTATTATACGTTCTCTGCCTGAAAAATGCTCCATATCTGTGCTGCATTGTAGTATATAGTAGGAGGACAGTGCAGAATTTTGCTGACCACCAGTATAACTATATATATAGCAGTATGGTACAGTAGTCCACTGCTCTACCTACCTCTGTGTCATCAAGTATACTATCCATCCATACCTGTGGTGCATTTCAGTTTTGCACAGTTTGCTGACCACCAGTATATAATATATAGCAGTACGGTACAGTAGGCCACTGCTCTACCTACCTCTGTGTCGTCAAGTATACTATCCATCCATACCTGTGGTGCATTTCAGTTTTGCACAGTTTGCTGACCACCAGTATATAATATATAGCAGTACAGTAGGCCACTGCTCTACCTACCTCTGTGTCGTCAAGTATACTATCCATCCATACCTGTGGTGCATTTCAGTTTTGCACAGTTTGCTGACCACCAGTATATACTATATAGCAGTACGGTACAGAAGGCCACTGCTCTACCTACCTCTGTGTCATCAAGTATACTATCCATCCATACCTGTGGTGCATTTCAGTTTTGCACAGTTTGCTGACCACCAGTATATAATATATAGCAGTACGGTACAGTAGGCCACTGCTCTACCTACCTCTGTGTCGTCAAGTATACTATCCATCCATACCTGTGGTGCATTTCAGTTTTGCACAGTTTGCTGACCACCAGTATATACTATATAGCAGTACGGTACAGAAGGCCACTGCTCTACCTACCTCTGTGTCGTCAAGTATACTATCCATCCATACCTGTGGTGCATTTCAGTTTTGCACAGTTTGCTGACCACCAGTATATACTATATAGCAGTACGGTACAGAAGGCCACTGCTCTACCTACCTCTGTGTCGTCAAGTATACTATCCATCCATACCTGTGGTGCATTTCAGTTTTGCACAGTTTGCTGACCACCAGTATAACTATATATACTGGTGGTCAGCAAACTGTGCAAAACTGAAATGCACCACAGGTATGGATGGATAGTATACTTGACGACACAGAGGTAGGTAGAGCAGTGGCCTTCTGTACCGTACTGCTATATAGTATATACTGGTGGTCAGCAAACTGTGCAAAACTGAAATGCACCACAGGTATGGATGTCCATCCATACCTGTGGTGCATTTCAGTTTTGCACAGTTTGCTGACCACCAGTATAACTATATATATAGCAGTACGGTACAGTAGTCCACTGCTCTACCTACCTCTGTGTCGTCAAGTATACTATCCATCCATACCTGTGGTGCATTTCAGTTTTGCACAATTTGCTGACCACCAGTATATAATATATAGCAGTACGGTACAGTAGGCCACTGCTCTACCTACCTCTGTGTCGTCAAGTATACTATCCATCCATACCTGTGGTGCATTTCAGTTTTGCACAGTTTGCTGACCACCAGTATATACTATATAGCAGTACGGTACAGAAGGCCACTGCTCTACCTACCTCTGTGTCATCAAGTATACTATCCATCCATACCTGTGGTGCATTTCAGTTTTGCACAGTTTGCTGACCACCAGTATAACTATATATATAGCAGTACGGTACAGTAGTCCACTGCTCTACCTACCTCTGTGTTGTCAAGTATACTATCCATCCATACCTGTGGTGCATTTCAGTTTTGCACAGTTTGCTGACCACCAGTATATAATATATAGCAGTACGGTACAGTAGGCCACTGCTCTACCTACCTCTGTGTCGTCAAGTATACTATCCATCCATACCTGTGGTGCATTTCAGTTTTGCACAGTTTGCTGACCACCAGTATATATTATATAGCAGTACGGTACAGAAGGCCACTGCTCTACCTACCTCTGTGTCGTCAAGTATACTATCCATCCATACCTGTGGTGCATTTCAGTTTTGCACAGTTTGCTGACCACCAGTATATACTATATAGCAGTACGGTACAGAAGGCCACTGCTCTACCTACCTCTGTGTCGTCAAGTAAACTATCCATCCATACCTGTGGTGCATTTCAGTTTTGCACAGTTTGCTGACCACCAGTATATACTATATAGCAGTACAGTACAGAAGGCCACTGCTCTACCTACCTCTGTGTCGTCAAGTATACTATCCATCCATACCTGTGGTGCATTTCAGTTTTGCACAGTTTGCTGACCACCAGTATAACTATATATATAGCAGTACGGTATAGTAGTCCACTGCTTTACCTACCTCTGTGTCGTCAAGTATACTATCCATCCATACCTGTGGTGCATTTCAGTTTTGCACAGTTTGCTGACCACCAGTATATAATATATAGCAGTACGGTACAGTAGGCCACTGCTCTACCTACCTCTGTGTCGTCAAGTATACTATCCATCCATACCTGTGGTGCATTTCAGTTTTGCACAGTTTGCTGACCACCAGTATATAATATATAGCAGTACGGTACAGTAGGCCACTGCTCTACCTACCTCTGTGTCGTCAAGTATACTATCCATCCATACCTGTGGTGCATTTCAGTTTTGCACAGTTTGCTGACCACCAGTATATACTATATAGCAGTACGGTACAGAAGGCCACTGCTCTACCTACCTCTGTGTCGTCAAGTATACTATCCATCTATACCTGTGGTGCATTTCAGTTTTGCACAGTTTGCTGACCACCAGTATATACTATATAGCAGTACGGTACAGAAGGCCACTGCTCTACCTACCTCTGTGTCGTCAAGTATACTATCCATCCATACCTGTGGTGCATTTCAGTTTTGCACAGTTTGCTGACCACCAGTATAACTATATATATAGCAGTACGGTACAGTAGTCCACTGCTCCACCTACCTCTGTGTCGTCAAGTATACTATCCATCCATACCTGTGGTGCATTTCAGTTTTGCACAATTTGCTGACCACCAGTATATAATATATAGCAGTACAGTACAGTAGGCCACTGCTCTACCTACCTCTGTGTCGTCAAGTATACTATCCATCCATACATGTGGTGCATTTCAGTTTTGCAGTTTGCTGACCACCAGTATATACTATATAGCAGTACGGTACAGAAGGCCACTGCTCTACCTACCTCTGTGTCATCAAGTATACTATCCATCCATACCTGTGGTGCATTTCAGTTTTGCACAGTTTGCTGACCACCAGTATAACTATATATATAGCAGTACGGTACAGTAGTCCACTGCTCTACCTACCTCTGTGTTGTCAAGTATACTATCCATCCATACCTGTGGTGCATTTCAGTTTTGCACAGTTTGCTGACCACCAGTATATAATATATAGCAGTACGGTACAGTAGGCCACTGCTCTACCTACCTCTGTGTCGTCAAGTATACTATCCATCCATACCTGTGGTGCATTTCAGTTTTGCACAGTTTGCTGTCCACCAGTATATACTATATAGCAGTACGGTACAGAAGGCCACTGCTCTACCTACCTCTGTGTTGTCAAGTATACTATCCATCCATACCTGTGGTGCATTTCAGTTTTGCACAGTTTGCTGACCACCAGTATATACTATATAGCAGTACGGTACAGAAGGCCACTGCTCTACCTACCTCTGTGTCGTCAAGTAAACTATCCATCCATACCTGTGGTGCATTTCAGTTTTGCACAGTTTGCTGACCACCAGTATATACTATATAGCAGTACAGTACAGAAGGCCACTGCTCTACCTACCTCTGTGTCGTCAAGTATACTATCCATCCATACCTGTGGTGCATTTCAGTTTTGCACAGTTTGCTGACCACCAGTATAACTATATATTTAGCAGTACGGTATAGTAGTCCACTGCTTTACCTACCTCTGTGTCATCAAGTATACTATCCATCCATACCTGTGGTGCATTTCAGTTTTGCACAGTTTGCTGACCACCAGTATATAATATATAGCAGTACGGTACAGTAGGACACTGCTCTACCTACCTCTGTGTCGTCAAGTATACTATCCATCCATACCTGTGGTGCATTTCAGTTTTGCACAGTTTGCTGACCACCAGTATATAATATATAGCAGTACGGTACAGTAGGCCACTGCTCTACCTACCTCTGTGTCGTCAAGTATACTATCCATCCATACCTGTGGTGCATTTCAGTTTTGCGCAGTATATATAGTAGTAGGCCATTGCTATTGATATATTACTGGCATATAAAATTCCACACATTAAAAAATGGAGAACAAAAATGTGGAGGGTAAAATAGGGAAAGATCAAGATCCACTTCCACCTCGTGCTGAAGCTGCTGCCACTAGTCATCGCCGAGATGATGAAATGCCATCAACGTTGTCTGCCAAGGCCAATGCCCAATGTCATAGTAGAGAGCATGAAAAATACAAAAAAATAAAGCTCAGTAAAATTACCCAAAAATCTAAATCAAAATCGTCTGAGGAGAAGCGTAAACTTGCCAATGTGCCATTTACGACACGGAGTGGCAAGGAACGGCTGAGGCCCTGGCCTATGTTCAAGGCTAGTGATTCAGCTTCACCTGAGGATGGAAGCACTCATCCTCCTGCTAGAAAACTTAAAAGAGTTAAGATGGCAAAAGCACAGCACAGAACTGTGCGTTCTTCTAAATCACAAATCCACAAGGAGAGTCCAATTGTGTCGGTTGTGATGCCTGACCTTCCCAACACTGGACGGGAAGAGGTTGTGCCTTCCACCATTTGCACGCCCCCTGCAAGTGCTGGAAGGAGCACCCGCAGTCCAGTTCCTGATAGTCAAATTGAAGATGTCACTGTTGAAGTACACCAGGATGAGGATATGGGTGTTGCTGGCGCTGGGGAGGAAATTGACAAGGAGGATTCTGATGGTGAGGTGGTTTGTTTAAGTCAGGCACCCGGGGAGACACCTGTTGTCCGTGGGACGAATATGGCCATTGACATGCCTGGTCAAAATACAAAAAAAATCACCTCTTCGGTGTGGAATTATTTCAACAGAAATGCGGACAACTGGTGTCTAGCCGTGTGTTGCCTTTGTCAAGCTGTAATAAGTAGGGGTAAGGACGTTAACCACCTAGGAACATCCTCCCTTATACGTTACCTGGACCGCATTCATCAGAAGTCAGTGACAAGTTCAAAAACTTTGGATGACAGCGGAAGCAGTCCACTGACCACTAAATTCCTTCCTCTTGTAACCAAGCTCCTGCAAACCACACCACCAACTCCCTCAGTGTCAATTTCCTCCTTAGACAGGAAAGCCAATAGTCCTGCAGGCCATGTCACTGTCAAGTCTGACGAGTCCTCTCCTGCCTGGGATTCCTCCGATGCATCCTTGAGTGTAACGCCTACTGCTGCTGGCGCTGCTGTTGTTGCTGCTGGGAGTCGATCGTCATCCCAGAGGGGAAGTCGGAAGACCACTTGTACTACTTCCAGTAAGCAATTGACTGTCCAACAGTCCTTTGCGAGGAAGATAAAATATCAAAGCAGTCATCCTGCTGCAAAGCGAATAACTCAGGCATTGGCAGACTGGGTGGTGAGAAATGTGTTTCTGGTATCCACCGTTAATTCACAGGGAACTAGAGACTTGATTGAGGTACTGTGTCCCCGGTACCAAATACCATCTAGGTTCCATTTCTCTAGGCAGGCGATACCGAAAATGTACACAGACCTCAGAAAAAGAGTCACCAGTGTCCTAAAAAATGCAGTTGTACCCAATGTCCACTTAACCACGGACATGTGGACAAGTGGAGCAGGGCAGACTCAGGACTATATGACTGTGACAGCCCTCTGGGTAGATGTATTGCCTCCCACAGCAAGAACAGCAGCGGCGGCACCAGTAGCAGCATCTCGCAAACGCCAACTCGTTCCTAGGCAGGCTACGCTTTGTATCACCACTTTCCATAAGAGGCACACAGCTGACAACCTCTTACGGAAACTGAGGAACATCATCGCAGAATGGCTTACCCCAATTGGACTCTCCTGGGGATTTGTGACATCAGACAACGCCACCAATATTGTGCGTGCATTACATCTGGGCAAATTCCAGCACGTCCCATTTGGTGGTGCAGAATTATTTAAAAAACGACAGGGGCGTGCAAGAGATGGTAACGGTGGCCCGAAGAATTGCGGGACACTTTCTGCATTCAGCCACCGCGTGCCGAAGGCTGGAGCACCAGCAAACAGTCCTGAACCTGCCCTGCCATCATCTGAAGCAAGAGGTGGTAACGAGGTGGAATTCAATCCTCTATATGCTTCAGAGGATGGAGGGGCAGCAAAAGGCCATTCAAGCCTATACATCTGCCTACGATATAGGCATTCCCCCCAATGCACCTGACTCAAGCGCAGTGGAGAATGATTTCAACGTTGTGCAAGGTTCTGCAACCCTTTGAACTTGCCACACGTGAAGTCAGTTCAGACACTGCCAGCCTGAGTCAGGTCATTCCCCTCATCAGGCTTTTGCAGAAGAAGCTGGAGACATTGAAGGAGGAGCTAAAACAGAGCGATTCCGCTAGGCATGTGGGACTTGTGGATGGAGCCCTTAATTCGCTTAACCAGGATTCATGGGTGGTCAATCTGTTGAAATCAGAGCACTACATTTTGGCCACCGTGCTCGATCCTAGATTTAAAACCTACGTTGTATCTCTCTTTCCGGGAGACACAAGTCTGCAGAGATTCAAAGACCTGCTGGTGAGAAAATTGTCAAGTCAAGCGGAACGTGACCCGTCAACAGCTCCTCCTTCACATTCTCCCGCAACTGGGGGTGCGAGGAAAAGGCTAAGAATTCCTAGCCCACCTGCTGGCGGTGATGCAGGGCAGTCTGGAGCGAGTGCTGACATCTGATCCGGACTGAAGGACCTGCCAACGATTACTGACATGTCGTCTCCTCTCACTGCACATGATTCTGTCACCATTGAAAGAATGGTGGAGGATTATATGAGTGACCGTATCCAAGTAGGCATGTCAGACAGTCTGTACGTATACTGGCAGGAAAAAGAGGCAATTTGGAGGCCCTTGCACAAACTGGCTTTATTTTACCTAAGTTGCCCCCCCTCCAGTGTGTACTCCGAAAGAGTGTTTAGTGCAGCCGCTCACCTTGTCAGCAATCGGCGTACAAGGTTACTTCCAGAAAATGTGGAGAAGATGATATTCATCAAAATGAATTATAATTCCTCTGTGGAGACATTCACCAGCAATTGCCTCCAGAAAGTACACAGGGACCTGAGATGGTGGATTCCAGTGGGGACGAATTTATAATCTGTGAGGAGGGGGATGTACACAGTGAAAGGGGTGAGGAATCGGATGATGAGGAGGAGGTGGACATCTTGCCTCTGTAGAGCCAGTTTGTGCAAGGAGAGGTTGATTGCTACTTTTTTAATGGGGGCCCAAACCAACCAGTCATTTCAGTCACAGTTGTGTGGCAGACCCTGTCGCTGAAATGATGGGTTTGTTAAAGTGTGCATGCCCTGTTTATACAACATAAGGGTGGGTGGGAGGGCCCAAGGACAATTCCATCTTGCACCTCTTTTTTCTTTCATTTTTCTTTGCATCATGTGCTGTTTGGGGACTATTTTTTTGAAGTGCCATCCTGCCTGACACTGCAGTGCCACTCCTAGATGGGCCAGGTGTTTGTGTCGGCCACTTGGGTCGCTTAGCTTAGTCATCCAGCGACCTCGGTGCAAATTTTAGGACTAAAAATAATATTGTGAGGTGTGAGGTGTTCAGAATAGACTGAAAATGAGTGGAAATTATGGTTATTGAGGTTAACAATACTATGGGATCAAAATGACCCCCAAATTCTATGATTTAAGCTGTTTTTGAGGGATTTTTGTAAAAAAAACACCCGAATCCAAAACACACCCGAATCCGACAAAAAATTTTCAGGGAGGTTTTGCCAAAACGCGCCCGAATCCTAAACACGGCTGCGGAACCGAATCCAAAACCAAAACACAAAACCCGAAAAATTTCCGGTGCACATCACTAATATGTATATATATATATATATATATATATATATATGTATATGTATATATTAGAGATGTGGACTGGAAAATTTTCGGGTTTTGTGTTTTGGTTTTGGATTCGGTTTCGCGGTCGTGTTTCGGATTCGGACGCGTTTTGGCAAAACCTCCCTGAAAATTTTTTGTCGGATTCGGGTGTTTTTTTTTTTTTCAAAAACCCCTCAAAAACAGCTTAAATCATAGAATTTGGGGGTAATTTTGATCCTATAGTATTATTAACCGCAATAACCACAATTTCCACTCATTTACAGTCGATTCTGAACACCTCACACCTCACAATACTATTTTTAGTCCTAAAATTTGCACCAAGGTCGCTGGATGACTAAGCAGAGCGACCCAAGAGGGCGGCACAAACACCTGGCCCATCTAGGAGTGGCACTGCAGTGTCAGACAAGATGGCACTTAAAAAAACTGGCCCCAAATAGCACATGATGCAAAGAAAAGAGATTTGCACTGAGGTGCACTGTGGTCGCTGGACGGCTAAGCTAAGCCACACAAACACCTCAATATCACAGGAATTATTCGTTCTAATCAATGGTATTATTGGTCCTAATCACTGGAAGAAAATGACAAAATTACTGGAATTATTCGTTCTAATCAATGGTATTATTGGTCCAAATCACTGGAAGAAAATGACAAAATCACTGGAATTATTTGTAGACATTTGTAGAAAGTCGCTGCTTTCTGATTACAGAAATGCTCAGATATTCCTGCGAATCCACAATCCCTTCCCAGAGGAAAAAGAAATTGAGAAACCGTTGTTTGAGAACGTTTGTTCTCTTTCCCTTACAAAGGAACAAACCACTTTCCAAGAAGACTGACGTTTTTGGGATTATGGAGACATAATGTGTTTGAATATAAATCCTAAAGCAGGTGGTGTATTAGAGCAAAAGAGTGCAAGAAACCAGCCATGCAGTTTCTGAAATATTATGACAAAATGTTACTGTATTTCATAAGCACTCATTCCTAACTCTGCTAAGTACTGTTTGGTATACTGTATCTGGCTTCCATGAGGTAGTTGTCCATTATTTCAGCTTCCATTGACCTTTTTGAAAGCGGTAGAAGTTATCGATTCTTTTTTTTTATTTTTATTTTCCCCTATTTTTAATTTTCTCCTGCATAGCCCAGTAAAATGTTGCAATGTTAAGTATTGACTTGTGCCTTCTGGGGGTCCACTTCTTCACCAAACCCAGCCAAATCTCCTCCTAACCCTCTGTTCCACGTTCTCTATGTACCCCACCTGTGTCACCCATGTCTGTCTACCCCTCCCCTTTAGATTGTAAGCTCTCACAAGCAGGGCCCTCTTCCCTCATGTGTTTATCCTTTGTCTTACTTTAATAATCTTCAACTGTACCACATCCAGCAGTCTTCTGCCACCTGATACTTATTCTAGTGTCATCTGCTGATGTAACTATGTGTATTTACCCTGTACTTGTCCTATACTGTCATCAACTGTAAATTGCTGTTTTCCTGTTTGATTATTTATGTACTCTGTAATTGGGTGCTGCAGAACCCTTGTGGCGCCATATAAATAAAGGATAATAATAATAATAATAATAATATAGGGTGCATAATCCCCTGGTGTATCTCACACATCACACAGTACAGTATATAGGGTGTATAATCCCCAGGTGTATCTCACACATCGCTCAGTACAGATTACAGGATGTATGATCACCAGGTGTATAACACACGTCGCACAGTACAGTATACATACTGGTCACAACAATGCAGCAGATATTGAGCACTGATCAGGATACTAGAAGTGACACAGAGCTGCAAGATACAGCAATGGCCTACTGTACTGTACTATATATGTATACTGCTGGTCACCAAAATGCTGCACCGTCCTACTATATACTGCTCACAAAAATGCAGCACAGATATGGAATGGATACTTGCACAGTGTTCGCAAATACGCGCTATAGCGCGTATTTTACCCTGATCTGTGGTCCGGGGACTCACTTTTCTAAACTGTGTGGGTCCCGGGGGACGCGCTCCGCTGAAGCTGGTCATCTTGTTTAAGTCCTCTTGTGGCGGCGCGGGCCGCCCCCCCTCTTCCCCCCGGACAGAGAGTGAGGACGGCTTCTCTCCTCCCCCCCCCCCCCCGATCACCTGCTGCAGCTTGAAGGGAGCCGGAAAGAGAATGAGGTCGCCCCCCCCTTCCCGCCGATCACCCGCTGGAGCTTCAAGGGAGCCGGACAGACAGTGAGGACGCCCCCCCCCCCCCCCCCCTTCCTGCCGATCACCCGCTGCAGCTTCACGGGAGCCGGACAGAGCAAGGACGGCTCTGCGGCGCACTACACACTGTGCTGCGGGGAAGTTGAACGCCGGTGACCGCGGACTGTGCGTGCGGTGCGGAAGGGTGAGCTGGACTTGCGGTGGCGGCTGGGGGGCTGTTCATATCAGTGGGATGGTGGAGATGGGGGCTGCAGGTGTTAAAGGCAACATTTTTGTGGTATGGAGTGGGGGTGAGGCGAGAGGGTGACAGTGCTGCTGGTCTCTGCAGCATACAGGACCCTTGATACAACCACTGGTTCGAGTCATGCTGCCTGTAATTTATGTGCTGACTGATCAACTTCAGTGACACTCACTGTTCTGGCTGCCTTTCTTGGTTACTGCTGGTTGCTGTTGGTTACTGCTGGTTGCCGCTGGTTACTGTAAAGGCAGCCAGCACAGTGAGTGTCACTGAAGTTGATCAGTCAGCACATAAATTACAGGCAGGATGACTCAAATCCATTGGTTGTATCATGTATCCGAAGTCGTCGGTCAGGATGTTGGCATTTAGTATACCGACACCAGCATCCCGATCGCAGCAAAGCCGACAAGAGTGACGAGTGCAGAGGGTACCCTAACCTCCCACCCCTAACCCTCCGTTTCCCGCAGCCTAAACCTAACCCACCCCCTTAGTGCCTAACACTTATACCCCCTCTCTGCAGCCTAACCCTAACCCTCCCCAAGCACCATATCCTAACCCCCCCCTTCCCACCCGCACGCTAAACCAGTGGCGGCAGTGCATACTTCCCTTCAGGATCCTGACTGTCAGGATATCGTTGCCGGGATCCTGATCTCCTCAGGATGCCAGCGTTGGTATTGTGGCGGCTGTCAGGATTCCGGCATCGGTATTACGCTGCTGGGATTCCGACAGCCAGGATCCTGAATGCATACTTCCGATATGATAACAGCCCAGCAGCATGGTCACCCTCCCTCCCCCACAACACTTTTGTAGTGTCTAAATCCAGTCTGGGGCTCCTATTATAGCGGCACCATAAACCCATTACATATAGAAAATGTATTTAATAATGTTGTCCTGTTTTTTAATCATATAATTGTTAAGTGCTCTACCTGGCGCAATGTGCATAACGTGCTTTGCCTGGCGCAATGTGTATAACGTGCTCTACCTGGCGCAATATGTATAACGTGCTCTACCTGGTGCAATGTGTGGCGCAATGTGTATAACGTGCTCTACCTGGTGCAATGTGTATAACGTGCTCTACCTGGTGCAACGTGTGGCGCAATGTGTATAACGTGCTCTGCCTGGCGCAATGTGTATAACGTGCTCTCCTTGGCTCAGTGTGTATAGGAGGTTCTACCTGGTGCAATGTGTATAAGCGGCACTACTGTGTGGAATAATGTGAATTGGTACTATTATGTGACCACGCCCCTTCCCCACGAAGCTACACCCCTAAAAAATTCCAACGCGCCTTCGGCGCGCACTGTCGCAGTTTTCAGTGTCGGTGCGGGAGAACCAATTCTCTTTCTGCCACAAGGTCACCAAAATGTCTAATTACATCTAAAGTGCGGGGTGTCCTGTATGCTACACAGCCCAGCAGCATCGTCACCCCATCCTCCCCCTTGCACCCCTTTTGTAGTGTCCAAATCAAGTTTGTGTTTTTATATTTGAATCATTAATAAGACTAATTAAAACCTTCATTCCGACGGGACCCAGAAAAGGACAGGTAGGACCCCAATTTTTAAAAGTGAGGGGTCCCTGGGACCCACTTTTTTTTGGTCTCAGCGCGATCACTGCTTGCAGTGACACAGAGCTGCAAGATACTACAGCAATGGCCTAATGTACTGTACAACTATATACTGTTGGTCACCAAAATGCTGCACTGTAATAATTATAATACTATATATACTGCTCACAAAATGCAGCACAGATATGGAATGGATACTTGCAGTGACACAGAGCTGCAAGATACAGCAATGGCCTACTGTACTGTACAACTATATACTGTTGGTCACCAAAATGAAGCACACTGAGCACAGATATTTGCAGCACACTGAGCACAGATATGGAGCTTTCCAGGCAGAGAACATAGATATTTTCAGCACACTGAGCACAGATAGTTGCAGCACACTGTGCACAGATATGGAGCTTTTCAGGGAGAGAACGCAGCCACGTCCTCTCCGTTCAATCTCCAATGCATGAGTGAAAATGGCGGCGACGCGCGGCTCTTTATATAGAATACGAATCTGGCGAGAATCCGACAGCGGGATGATGACGTTCGGGCGCATTCGGGTTAACCGAGCAAGGCGGGAAGATCCGAGGCTGCCTCAATACCGTGTAAAATAGGTGAAGTTCGGGGGGGGTTCGGATCTCGATGAACCGAACCCGCTCATCTCTAATATATATTATATATATATATACACAAACAGAAAACCCAGCACTCACCAAAGTAAGCTCACTTATCCTCAACAATTCAATAAATAAATGATGGGGGTTTAGTTAGTGGATTGGCCAATGCACGGAAGCCTGCTTGAAGGTGGGGTACCTTGGCGATCGGTTTGCAGGCTTCCGTGCATTGGCCAATCCACTAACTAAACCCCCATCATTTATTTATTTATTGAATTGTTGAGGATAAGTGAGCTTACTTTGGTGAGTGCTGGGTTTTCTGTTTGTATATATTAGAGCAGGCATTCCCAACCATGGTCCTCAAGGCACACCAACAGTGCAGGTTTTACTGATATCCAGGCTGTAGCACAGATGGTTAAATCAAAATAACTGAGCTACTAATTAAGTCACCTGTGCTGCAGCCTGGATATCACTAAAACCTGCACTGTTTGTGTGCCTTGAGGACCGTGGTTGGGAATGCCTGTATTAGAGCGATGTGGTCATGGGCTACATGCACCCCACTCTGTGAGTGGTAAGTGCAGCTGTGGACCCCTCTTCTCGGATGGCGAGTGCTGTGTTACGTGCACCCCACCCAGTGGCGGAACTAGCGAGCGGTGGGCCCAGGTGCGACAAAATGCTTTGGGCCTCTCCCCCCCCCCCCCCATCCAAGTCCACCCCCTCACCCCTGGAGAGGATCTGGTGAGGGGGACCTGCTCAGGGCCAGAGAAATGGATACCTAGCAACAGTGCTGTAACTAGACATTTTAGCACTGTGTGCAAGAAACGGCATCGGAGCCCCACCCCTGCATGCAAAACAGGGGCAGTGCGCGCCGTAGGCGCGTGCAAAAATACATAGTGGCGTGGCTTTGTGGGGAAGGGGTGTGGCCACAAAATAATACCAATTCAGAAAACGGTGCACAGTAGTCTCCATTATTCAAATTACGCCGCACAGTAGCACCACTACACCAGGTAGAGACCCTTTTACACCTTACGGTGGATAGATTCCTCTTTTTACACATTACGGCAGACAACGTTCCCCTTTTTACACATAACGGCAGACAGCGTTCCCCCTTTTTACACATAACGGCAGACAGCGTCCCCCTTTTTACACATAACGGCAGACAGCGTGCCCCTTTTTACACATAACGGCAGACAGCGTGCCCATGTTACACATAGTGGCACACATAACGGCAGACAGCGTGCCCATGTTACACATAGCGGCAGACAGCGTACACTTTTTACACATAACGGCAGATAGCGTGCCCTTGATAAACATAGCGGCAGACAGCGTACACTTTTTACACATAACGGCAGACAGCGTGCCCTTTTTACACATTACGGCAGACAGCGTCCCCCTTTTTACACATTGTGGCAGGCAGATTCCCCCTTTTTACACATTGCGGCAGGCAGATTCCCCCTTTTTACACATTGCGGCAGGCAGATTCCCCCTTTTTACACATTGCGGCAGGCAGATTCCCCATTTTTACACATTGCGGCAGGCAGATTCCCCCTTTTTACACATTGCGGCAGACAGTCCCAAGAAAGAAAGAAAGAAAGAAAGAAAGAAAGAAAGAAAGAAAGAAAGAAAGAAAGAAAGAAAGAAAGAAAGAAAGAAAGAAAGAAAGAAAAAGAAGAATTATACTTACCCTCTCCGCTGGCTCAGGCTCCTCGGTGCAGCTTCTGGTCACTCACGATTCCCGGGCAGGAGAGAAGGAGGAGGAGGGAGGTGGAGGAGGGAGCCGCAGCAGCGCTGTGTTATTGGTGGAGGCGCTGCTGCTGCTGCCCCTCTGCTTCACTATAGGCTGTTCTCGGAAGACAGCCTATAGTGAAGCAGAGGGGCAGCAGCAGCAGCAGCGCCTCAACCAGTAACAAAGCGCTGCTGCGGCTCCCTCCTCCACCTCCCTCCTCCTCCTTCCCCCGTACCGCTGCTCTTCTCCTCTCTGGGCGGCTGTGCGCTGCGGGCAGCGGTTGCCCGCAGCGCACAGCGGCATGTAATGAGTCAGTTTTACTCATTACATGCTTTGAGCCCCTGGACAGAGGCGGGTAGTTCCGCCTCTGACCCCACCCTTTGAGTGGTTAGTGCATTGCTGTACCCCGCTTCTGGGGTGACGAGTGCTGTTTATGCCATTACATTTACTTTGTTAGTGCATACATACTATATGTTCACAGCCACATTGTACATGGTCACGGTCCATCTATACATCTGATCAGGCACACATCAGGGGGGTTTGTGGGGACTGGTGTCCCGGGCCCTTACAGGAGGGGGGCCCACACCTGGCTCCTACTGCCAATACCTGTAGAGCTGCATCAGTCTGTGAAACAACAGCAGTCCGATGCGCAAGGAGAACTTCTTAAAACAAGCCTCATTTGCACATCAGCTCTCTGTAAACCATTCCTGTAGGTCTGCAACACTCCACCTATATGTTACGTCACAATGTATGACATCACATACTGGTGGAGCAGTGCAGCAGAATCTTTTTTTGGGAGGGAGGAGCCCTGTCTACTTTGTCAGTCACGGGCCCCATAATTTCTGATGGCAGCCCTGCATCTGATTTACACAATCATTACTGCTTAAAAGGCTGAACTCCACTGCAATTTATGTGCAAGAATGAACAGATCACTCCTTGATACACTACAGTATACATCACATTTGGTTCTCCCCATAGTGATTTAAACTTTTACATTTCTGCTGCGGGGTACACTGGGCTCCAAAAGGAATGGACAATGGGGTGTAGAGTAAGATCTTGATCCGAGGCACCAACAGGCTCAAAGCTTTGACTATTCCCAGAATGCATAGCGCCGCCTCCTCTATAACCCCGCCTCCCTGCACAGGAACTCAGTTTTGTAGTTGGTGCTGCAGTAGCAGGCACTTAACAGAGGGGCTGCTCCAGGCAGCCTTAAGAAGAGCTTTTTTTTCGAGGCAAAAAAAGTGAAGACTTCAAGGGCAGCAGCAGTGGACATTCACGGCTGCAGCTCCGGCTCTCCCCAGCGGCGCTGTACACTCTCGAGCCCTGGTTGCCGGGTAACTACAGCAGGAGGCTCCGGTTTTCTTCTTGTCAGGCACACACGACGGGGCCCCCCCCGGGATTGCGTGGCCGCGCTTCGGGAGGTGGTAAGTGGGTCCCGCTTGAGGGACCCGTCTTTATCGCGATCCGGCGCGGTCAGTGGGAGGTGGGCTGCGCGCGCTGGCGGTGGACACTGTGGTAGTACAGGCGATCCCACTAGATCACCAGGGCATGGGACAGGTCAGGTTTTCTCTATGAACCGTTTTATTAGAGCCCGCAGTACCCGGTGGTTTTGCCAGCAGGGGGATAGAGCTTGGACCTGAAGCCCCTCACCGAGCCCCAGGGCGCCATTTTCTGCAAATGTTCCCGCCCTGGAGCTGCATATCTGTCTCTCCCTCACTCCCTGGCAGTGTCTGCGGCGCCATTATCCCTCAGCTCACTGTTCCTGGGAATGCTTGGGCAAATCCTCCTATGTAAAGCTGCCTGGTTGTCAGTGCTGTGACTTTACAAGACACTTAAGTATTCTACCTGCCTTTTTTTAGTCAGTGTTAGTTAAGAAAGAGTGCACTTAGTCAGGGTTTCCTAGTACAATTACCCTGTGATATACATCCAGTTCTTACAGTGTACTGTTATATCTATTGTTATATAGCTGTGTAAGCTAGTCCAGTGCAGTATTATTGTTAGTAATAACCTCTGCATTGTACAGACTGTGACTATTTGTGTGTGCAGATTTGATAGGTGAGTGGTGTCCATTTCGTGTCTTTCACTCAACCTGCTATCCCTATATTCTATAACCTGAGGGGGCTTGGTGCGTCAGGTTTTATCTAATATAGGATTTTCACAAAGATATACTGTATTACGTATTTTTCTCTGTGATTTAGTCACAATATCTCTCCTTTATCTCTGCTGGGGCTGACTACACTGCGCAGGGGTTTGGGCTAGAGGTATTGTGCTGCTGACAAATTGTACTGTGTTACCTGATACTGCAAGTTATATCATGTCTGGTTCTGGGGCTGAACACACTGCCGGTGTTGCTGAAACCACAGATACCTATGAGGAGAACATAACAGCTTTGGGCTCTGGTTCTGGGGGCTCCTTGCCCCCCAGTGGGACGGTGGCAACGGGGGCAAATAATGACCCGCCGTGGCCTGCTTTTTCCACGCTTCTGCATACGCTAGTTCATAGACTAACACCCCCTATGGGACCCCCAATGCCGGTGCAACCGTTTGTGGTCCCTGCAGCTAACCCGCCGGGGGCGGACGATTTATCTGCTCAAATAAAGAAGTTGAACCAGTCCCTGACTACTAAAAAGTCTGACTGTCATTTGCCTACGTCCAAGGGGTCCTCTAAGCGAGCGCTTGTCTCCTCACAATCCACTGCTGTCACTGACACCTCGTTGGACGAAGACGGCACTTACACTGACCCCACAGGTTCTGACTCAGATACGGCTGATGGGGAGGGTGGTTCACATGTGGATGTTCCTGATCTTTTGGAGGCTATTAAATTAATTTTACAGATTACGGATGACCCCGAGCCATCCGTTCCTCTTAAGAAACCAGATAGGTTCAAGCGTCAGAAAGTGATTAAACAAGTTTTACCTCACTCTGACCACCTAATTGATAATTTGATATACGTCAGGAACCCTGGGAAAACCCGGGTACGAAGTTTGTGCCTCAAAAGAAGATGCTGGCTCGCTATCCCCTCGCGCCGGAGCTGTCAAATAATTGGGAAACGCCTCCAGTGGACTCACATGTGGCTAGGATGGTGGTTTCCTCAGCTCTACCGGTCACCACCGTCACGTCTCTAAAAGAGCCTACGGATAAACGTGTGGAGGGTTGTCTGAAAGCGATTTACACCCTCACGGGTGCTGCACAAAGGCCCACTATTGCAGCTACTTGGGCTGCAGAGGCCATTGAAGCATGGGCCTTGGAGTTAGAGGCTGAAATCTCCTCTGACCATACTTATATTGTCACAGCTTCTCGTTATATTAAAGAGGCGGCTTCTGATGCCGATGTCCTGGCAGCCAAGGCCTCTACTACGTCAGTCCTGGCTCGCCGGATATTGTGGCTGAGATCATGGTATGTGGATCTGGACTCTAGAAAAACCCTGGAGGTACTCCCTTTTAAAAGGGAGATATTCTGTTTGGGGAGGATTTAAATAAGATTGTGGCTGACCTGGCTACTGCCAAAGCAGGCCCGCACTTCCAAACCTGGTAAGCCTAATCCCAAAAGAGCCTGGGCGGCCCGTCAGCCAGCTTCCAAGACAGATAAGCCTGCCGCATGACGGGGCGGGCCTCCCTCTGGGGGAACCCAGGGTGGGGGGCCGGCATCTAGGGTATACCCAGGAATGGTTGAAGACCACTTCAGATGCCTGGGTACGGAAAGTCGTCACTCGAAGTTACGCCATAGCCTTCAAAAACCGACCCCCTCATCGATTTTGCCAGACAGACAAAGGCAAACACTCTACATTCGGTGGTACAGTCCCTCCTGGATACAGGAGTCGTAGTACAGGTGCCTCTTGCGCAGAGGGGCCGGGGGTACTATTCTCCATGGTTTCTAGTCCCGAAACCGAATGGGTCCTCCCGGCCCATTCTCAACCTCAAGGCATTGAACAGGTTTGTGAAGGTTTCCAAGTTCCAGATGGAAACCCTTCGCTCTATAGTTCTGGCCTTGGAACCTGGGGACTTCATGGTCTCCCTGGATATACAGGATGCTTACCTGCATATTCCTATAGCAGTGTCTCATCAGCAATACCTGAGATTTGCGATTGGCAACTGCCATTACCAGTTTCGGGCATTACCTTTTGGTTTAACAACGGCTCCGCGAGTCTTTACAAAAGTCATGGCGGTGATGACGGTGGTACTCCGCCGTCAAAGGGGTCAGGATACTGCCGTATTTGGACGACTTGTTAATCCTGGCAAATTCCCCAGAACTTCTCCTGCGTCATCTAGATGTGACGGTCCGGTTTCTGCAAGCCCACGGGTGGCTCATCAACTGGAAAAAGTCATCCCTGATCCCTGCTCAGAGCATGGTGCATCTGGGAGCGCTATTGGACACTCACAACCAGCGGTTGTTCCTGTCTCAGGAGAAAGTCCTGAAACTTCAGGACAGGATTCGTTGCTTCCTATCTCGGCCGCAAGTGTCGATACATTCGGCAATGCAGGTGCTGGGCCTCATGGTGTCAGCATTCGACATGGTGGAGTACGCTCAATTTCACTCTCGCCCTCTCCAGAGGCTGATTCTAGCAAAATGGGACGGCCTGCCTCACCGGATCAGGTCTCAAATGATCTCATTGACTCCGGAGGTCCATCTGTCGCTGCATTGGTGGCTCCGGGACCAACAACTGTGCAGGGGCCGTCCGTTCTGGATATCCGACTGGGTCCTGTTGATGACAGATGCCAGTCTAAGAGACTGGGGCGTGGTGCTGGAGCAACACTCCCTTCAGGGGCGGTGGACCAAGGTGGAGTCCCTCCTCTCGATCAATATTCTGGAGTTGCGGGCGGGCTTCAATGCCTTGAACCTAGCCCAGCATTTAATTCAGAACCGTCCTGTTCAAGTACAGTCGGACAACGCCACCACAGTGGCTTACATAAATCATCAAGGCAGCACTCGAAGCCGCCTAGCAATGAAGGAAGTCTCACGGATTCTACAGTGGGCAGAACGCCATCTACCGGCCATATCGGCAATATTCATTCTGGGAGTCTTGAATTGGGAAGCGGACTTTCTCAGTCATCAGGACGTGCATGCCGGCGAGTGGAGCCTCCATCCAGAAGTGTTTTAACTCCTAGTGGAAAGGTGGGGCCTTCCAGACGTAGATTTGATGGCGTCTCGACACAATCACAAGGTTCCGGTCTTCGGAGCAAGGACATGGGATCCTCAAGCAGCATTCGTGGATGCGCTGGCGGTACCGTGGAGGTTTCGGCTGCCGTACGTGTTCCCTCCGGTGTCACTCCTGCCCAGGGTAATTCGGAAGTTCAAGCAAGAAAAAGGAATTCTGCTTCTCATAGCTCCAGCGTAGCCCAGACGGCACTGGTTCTCAGACCTGCAAGGCCTATTGTCAGAGCATCCAATTCTACTTCCAGAACGCCCAGACCTCCTAGTTCAGGGCCCCTGTGTCTACCAGGACCTAGCCCGGCTGTCTTTGACGGCGTGGCTCTTGAAGCTTCCGTCTTAAGGGCTAAAGGGTTTTCTGAGGCGGTCATTCAAACTATGTTTCGGGCACGGAAACCGGCTTCGGCTCGGATTTACTATAGGGTCTGGCATTCTTACTTTGTTTGATGCGCATCTAACGATTATGACGCTTCCAAGTTTAGTATAGCCAAGTTGCTGGCTTTTCTTCAGCAGGGCCTGGACTTAGGCCTGTGTCTGGCCTCCCTCAAGGTTCAAATATCTGCCTTGTCTGTGTGGTTTCAGAGAAAAATTGCGACCTTACCTGATGTGCATACGTTTACTCAGGGCGTGTTGCGTATCCAACCTCGCTATGTCCCGCCTGTGGCTCCTTGGGACTTGTCGGTGGTTTTGGAGGCGTTACAAGAGTCTCCGTTTGAACCTCTTGGTTCAGCTGACCTTAAGTGGCTTTCCCTTAAGGTGGTGTTTCTGCTGGCTATTGCTTCAGCTAGAAGAGTGTCGGATTTGGGTGCCTTGTCCTGTAGTTCCCCATATCTGATATTTTACCGTGACCGGGCGGTTCTCAGGGCTCGTCCCGGCTATCTACCTAAGGTGGTTTCTTCGTTCCACCTTAATCAGGAGATTGTAGTTCCGGTACTTGTTTCTCCTGATCTGTCTCCCAAAGAGCGGTCTTTGGATGTGGTACGGGCTCTCCGTATCTGTGTGAAGAGAACTGCTCCTATTAGGAAATCTGATTCTCTTTTTGTTGTGTTTGGGTTTCACAAACGGGGCTGGCCTGCTCACAAGCACACTCTGGCCAGATGGATTAGAATGGTGATTGCACATGTTTATGTTAAGGCTAGTCTCTCTGCTCCTGATCACATTAAGGCCCATTCTACTCGGTCTGTTTGACCTTCTTGGGCGGCCCAACGTGGTGCGACCCTTGAACAATTGTGCAAGGCGGCTACGTGGTCCTCTGTGAACACGTTCATAAGGTTCTATGCCTTCGGTACTGCTGCTTCCCAGGATGCTTCCTTTGGACGCCGGGTTCTTGTGCCCGCTACAGTGCGTCCCCTCCCATAAGGAACTGCTTTAGGACATCCCTATTGTCCATTCCTTGTGGAGCCCAGTGTACCCCGCAGCAGAAAATGAGTTTTATGGTAAGAACTTACCTTTGTTAAAACTCTTTCTGCGAGGTACACTGGGCTCCACAAGGCGCCCACCCTAACGCACTTAGCTTTTTTGGGTTGGTATGGCATTAGCTGCTGACACGTCTCCTGTCGTGAGAATGCAGTGTTGTGGCTACTAACCGTTGTCGTCTCTTTTCCTGCTACTGCATTGGACTGGTTAACCAAAAACTGAGATCCTGTGCAGGGAGGCGGGGTGATATAGGAGGCGGCCTCGGATCAAGATCCTACTCTACACCCCATTGTCCATTCCTTGTGGAGCCCAGTGTACCTTGCAGAAAGAGTTTTACAAAGGTAAGTTCTTACCATAAAACTCGTTTTTTCTCTTTAAGATATTTCTTGTTTAACCCTCATTTAGATTTAGATTTTCAGGACATAATTTACTTCAAGTAATATATTTATTTACGGGTGTGGATCATTAGATCGACAGTGTTTAGGTCGACAATGTTTAGGTCGACCACTATAGGTTGACAGTCACTAGTTCGACAGGGTTGGAAGGTCGACAAGGTTTCTAGGTCAACATGTGCTAGGTCGACAGGTCAAAAGGTCGACATGAGTGTTGTTTTTTTGTGTCGTTTTCTTCGTAGCGTGACCGGGAACCCCAATTAGTGCACCGTGTCCCCACGCATGGCTCGGTTCGCAGTTTTAGTCGTAGTCCACGTGGATCGTTAAGTATGAAAAAGTTCAAAAAAAGAAAAAATTTGAAAAACTCATGTCGACCTTTTGACCTGTCGACCTAGCACATGTCGACATAGAAACCCTGTAGACCTAGTGACTGTCGACCTAAACATTGTCGACCTAGACAGTGTCGATCTTCAGACCGGATCCCTTATTAACAGGTGCATATGTGTATACTGTGCTGGTCTGCCTGACACTTCCTTACAGTACCTGGCCTATGGTAGAATTCCCCTTTCCTGAATCCTGTGTCTCCAACAGGCACACTTCACTACAGGTACCTTGCAGATGACAACCAGCCACCAGCAGAGCATCATTGTCAGGACCACATGTGCATACCGAAGTGATCCATCACAACAAGCATCATCAGAAGCTCAGACAAGATTACTTAACATATATCAGTGGCGCCTTCTTTAATATTACTTTTTTATTACTTTAGGGGAGCTGTCTCCTGGGGTAGATGGCCACCTCCAAACACACAGAAGCCAGGAAAACAACACACCATTCCAGGGTTTTTGTGCAATCTAGCCATGGCTAGATTTATTGTGCAGTACAAAAACAAAACCTAAAAATAAATCCTAGCCGGTCTGGTCACTAACTAAACATTATAGATTCCCTCTCTCAGAGTGGTAGGACCTAATGCCCCTACCACAATCGCAGGCATATGCACAGTACTTACAGTGAGTAAATTACAGTGTTTCATAACAGGCCTATATGTACATATAATTACTCTTTATCTGTACCTTCATTCCTTTATCTTTAATGGAACATATACTCTCCACTTGTGAGAATTGATGATTATTGCTTTTGAAAAAGAGGGAAAGGGGCACATTACATTGTGGCCTTAAACATAGAAACATTGAATATGACGGCAGATAAGAATCACTTGGCCCATCTAGTCTGCCCCTTTTTTTTATCCTTTAGGTAATCTCAACCCTCTTTGAACCTTAAATCTTTGTAAGGATATTCATATGCTTATCCCAAGCATGTTTAAATTGCTCTACAGTCTTAGCCTCTACCACTTCTGATGGGAGGCTATTCCACTTATCCACTACCCTTTCTGTGAAGTAATTTTTCTTTAAATTTCCCCTGAACCTACCTCCTTCCAGTTTCAGTGTATGTACTCGAGTTCTGATACTTCTCTTCCTTTGAAGAATGTTTCCCTCCTGAACTTTGTTAAAACCCTTGGTATATTTGAAAGTTTCTATCATGTCCCCCCTTCCCTTCTCTCCTCCAAACTATATTAAGATCTTTTAGCCTTTCCGGGTAAGTTTTGTGATGTAGGCCATGCACCATTTTAGTTACCCTTATTTGTACACTCTCTAATGTATTTATATCCTTCTGGAGATATGGTCTCCAGAACTGGACACAGTATTCCAGATGAGGCCGTACCAATGACCTATACAGTGGCATTATTACTTCTTCTTTTTTTCCTGCTACTGATTCCTCTCCCTATGCAGCCAAGCACCTGACTTGCCTTTCTCATTGCTTTGTTGCATTGCTTCCCTACCTTTAAGTCACTTGATATAGTGACTCCTAAAACCATTTCCTCCTCAGTAGTTTCCATTATAGTACCCTTGATACTATATTTAGCCTTTGGGTTTTTGAGACCCAAGCGCATGATTTTGCATTTTTTAGCATTAAACTGTAGTTGCCATGTTCTTGACCATTTCTCAAGCCTAGCTAGTTCATCAATCATTTGTTTTACCCATCCCGGTGTGTTTACCCTGTTGCATATCATTGTATCATCTGCAAAAAGGCATACTTTCCCTTCAGTACCATTTGCAATGTCACCAACAAAGATATTAAAGAGAACTGGTCCAAGTACAGGTTCCTGGGGTACTCCACTGATAAGATTTCCTTCCATAGATTGCACTCCATTTACTACAACTGTCTGTTTCCTATCCTGCAACCAGGTTCTTATCCATTTAACTATTTTATAATCTACCCCCACGCTTTTAAGTTTATTTAGCAGTCTGCGGTGTGGGACAGTGTTAAATGCCTTACTAAAGTCTAGATATGCTACAACTACAGCTTCCCCTTGATCTATTATTTTCATCACAGAGTCAAAAAAGTTGATAAGATTTGTTTGGCATGATCTCCCACAAGTAAATCCATGCTGTTTTGGATCCTGTAAGTTGTTTGATTTAAGATATTCAACAACTCTTTCTTTTAATAGTTTTTCCATTACTTTCCCTACTACTGATGTAAGGCTTACTGGTCTGTAGTTACTTGCTTCTTCCTTGTTTCCACTTTTGTACAGTGGAACTACATTTGCTTTTTTCCAGACCACTGGAATGGCATCTGTATTTAGTGACTGGTTAAATAATTCTGTTAATGGTGCCACCAGCACATCTTTTAGCTCTCTAGCCCCATTGATTTATCCCCTATTAGTTTTGAAAGTTCTGTTAGGACCTTCTCCTCTGTAAATGTACTTTCATCTACCTTATTTTTTTAATGTCTTTGCAACTTAACTGTGGCCCCTTCCTTTATCCTTCTGTAGTAAATACTGAGCAAATCTGCTATTGCCTTGTCTCCCTCCACCAAATTCTCACTCTCTGGGGGTCATTCCAATCAGATAGTCACCGCCTATGGGGGAGTGTATTTTAGCTTAGCAAGTGTGCGAAGGCATGTGCAGGGGAGCTGGGCAAAAAAGTTTTGTGTAGTTTCTGAGTAGCTCTCAACTTATTCAGCCACTGTGATCACTTCAGCCTGTCAGGTCCCGGAATTGACGTCAGACACCCGCCCTGCAAACGCCTGGACACGCCTGCGTTTTCCTCACCACTCCCAGAAAACGGTCAGTTGCCACCCAGGAACGCCTTTCTGATGTCAATCTTCTTGCATTCGCCGCTGCAAACGCTTTCCTCATTCATCTCGTCGCTGCCCGGCGATGGCCGGCGCCAGGCAACGACGCACCTGCGCATTGGCGTCCACGTGCAAGTGCAGTTCAAACCCATTCGCACGGCTGCGAAAAAAAAGCAGAGTGCGAACGGGTCGGAATGACCCCCTCAGTCTTAAGTCTTATTATTCCTCCATTTGATTTTCTCCTTTCATTTATATACTTAAAAAAGTTTTGCCCCCTTTATCTACTGACTGGGCCATTTTCTCCTCAGCTTCTGCCTTTGCACGTCTGATCACTTTCTCAGCATCCTTCCGTCTGTCAAGATACACCTCTTTGTCCTTAATTTTTTGAGTCTGTTTGTATTTCCTAAAAGCCATATTTTTTGCTTTCACACTAGTTGATACTTCTTTTGTGAACCACACTGGCTTCCTTTTCCTGGTGCTTTTCCTAACCCATTTCATACAAAGGTCTATTGCCCTTAGTATTGCACTTTTCAGTTTTTCCCACCTTTCCTGCACCCTTTCCAAGTTCCTCCAGTCCGCCAATGAATCACTTAAACATCTCCACATTTTTGCAAAGTCAGCATTTCTGAAATCCAACACCTTTGTTTTTGTGTGACAGGAGTTGGATCCTGTCTTTATGCTAAACCATAGGTCTGCAAACTCGGTCCTCATTACCCCACACAGCGCATGTTTTGCAGGTCTCCTCACAGAATCACAAGTGAAATAATTAGCTCCACCTGCTGACCTTTTAAAATGTGTCTGTGAGTAATGAATACACCTGTGCACCTGCTGTGTTACCTGTAAAACATGCACTGGTGGGGTAATGAGGACCGATTTTGCAGACTTATGTACTAAACCAGAGGTTCTCAAACTCGGTCCTCAGGACCCCACACAGTGCATGTTTTGCAGGTGCACAGGTGTATTAATTACTCACTGACACATTTTAAAAGGAGCTAATTATTTCACTTGTGATTCTGTGAGGGGACCTGCAAGACATGCACTGTGTGGGGTCCTGAGGACCGAGTTTGAGAACCTGTGTACTAAACCATACTGCTTGATGATCACTTGGTTAAATAACTATATATTTAGTTGTTGGTATTATTATTATTATTATTATTATTATATTATTATGTTTCATCATAACATTCGTTTCCTGCATTGAAAATTGCAATCAGCAATAGCTCAATCAGAAAAAAAAATGTAAATGGTTTCCCATATTTATAACTTATAGTGTGAAAAAGAGTTTGTTCTGGCACTGAAATAGTTAAGTATGTGACATAAAACACCTGAAGCTTTTAAACCCTCCCTTTTAAGCCTCACAAATGTTTATTCTGCACTTATTAATTACCCCACCCACCTGCAGTAATCAGATTCCTAAAATAGCTCCCAAACAATAACAGAAGGTTAAACCATCCGGTTCTACTCCATCTCCTACACAGATTGTCTAGGGCAGCGTGGGATCTGACATCCAAACTCAGACCAAGGGCAATGCTGAGATAATTACACTGAAAGCCTTTGCTCATACGGTAAAATACATTATTATTATTATTATTATTATAGTTTTCTGTCCCTTGTAATAAAAAGCTTCCCCACACAAAGCCATATAATATAGTAGTCACTACATAGTCACTAACAAACCAGAGCCATCAAGAGATGTAAAAAAAAAAAAACCCAACAAAAAAAACGGATTAAAAACAGGCATAATAATTCCTGTAAACTTACACTGCTTCCTGCTTTGGGTCTCTGGCAGCTAATGCCGCACATGTGTCGCCAGGGGCTACTACAGTAGCCGCCTGCAGATGGAGTTATCCTATCAGGGCCAAGCTCTGGGATGCTTCGCCTGGTGAATCTGTCAGCAATAGCAGCACCCATAGAAACCTGTTGGGCTACGGATACTGTTGGAAATTATAGAGTGGAGATATCTTCTGCCATCCCTCCACAGAACATATGGGGGTTACCAGGGGCCCCCTCCTCTGCACGGTGCGAAGGTCTCCTCTGCACGCATGCGAAGGTCTCCGGAAACATGGCGCCCACCATGATCCAGAGACCAATTTGGCTACAGCGCATGCGCCGCGGCCATTTTGGCTGCAATTTCCGGCACAATCACATCTCCCGGCGCTGGACTCTGGAAAGGTGAGTATTAAAATGGGTGCGGTGTGGGCCCCCCCTGGACCCAGGGGCCTGTGTGCACCGCACCCATTGTACCCATTATAGAAACGCCAATGGGGGTTACTAAATGTTACTGTTTTTAGGGGAATATCCCACAAATATTTAGTGATAAATAGGCACCTTAGTGTCCAGGAAGAAGCAATTAATATCAAATACACATGTAGAAAATCTCACAACACGAGAGTGATCCCTTCTCCCAATTTCCTTCCCTTTGGCAGTACTCCTGCTTCTTCCTCCAATCACACAACAGCAGAGAGGCAAAAATATTTCCTAATGATACAAACAGACCAGGATTTTGCAAACAGGATTTTATATTTATTACCAAACACCACCATAAGTGGTAAGGATTAAGGTTTTGTGGGTATTGCACATAACACAGGTGGAAAGAACAAATCTGCTACAATTACAAGGAAAGACATTTTAAATTGTATAGCTCTTTGCAACAATGTATCTCCATAAATCTATGGTTGACCAGTTCAATATAATATACAGTAGGCTAATAGGCCCTACACATTAGCGATGTGCTGCCGAGCGGCCCGCCGGCCGATGGGTGACCCTTCAGCGGGTGGTGGGGGGATGTGACAGGGGGAGTGACATTTCTTCACGTCACCCGGCCCCATAGCAGTGCATGCTAATTTGGACGAGATTGTCCATATTGGCATGCATGCATAAGCAACCCGGCACCAATGATGAACGAGCGCATCGTTCATAGCTGGTGCCTACACACTGAAAGATATGAACAATATCTTGTTCATTAATGAACGAGATCATTCATATCTTTCAGTGTTATCGCCTAATGTGTAGGGCCTTTAAGAATTATTTATGGCTGCCCAATAAATGAAATAGCTTTAAATTGCAGATTATAAATAAAGCTGTCCAGCATTTGTGGGCTAAATGCAAAAGCAGATAGTATTTATCCTGCATGCAATAACTATAAATGTATTTGCATCGTAGTTTCTTCAGGTGCAAGGGTGTTTCCTTTTTGGTTTGCACCAAACTTAGATTCAGCCTCCCAATATACTGTACAGCTGTTATACTGTACTTCATTCATTTCTACTCAATGCTTGCTTGCTTGAATATGAGCAGTGCGTTTACTGCAAATCAATGGGTTTTAAAGCATATACAATAGTATTTGAACTTAGGGGCGGCACAACGTTTTTAGGTTGGGGGGGTCAAGATAACATTTAATTTCAGTGCCCCTAAATTGCTGAATGTTGCCCCCTCAGGGGAAGCTAGACTTACCCGCCACACCACCTACCTAATAGAGAGAGAGAGAGAGAGAGATAGCTATCTGTATTTATTAGTGATGTGCACCAAAAAAATTTTGTGTTTTGGTTTTGGGTTCGGTTCCGCGGCCGTGTTTTGGATTCGGACGCGTTTTGGCAAAACCTCACCGAAATTTTTTTGTCGGATTCGGGTGTGTTTTGGACTCTGTGTTTTTTTTCAAAAAAACCCTCAAAAACAGCTTAAATCATAGAATTTGGGGGTCATTTTGATCCCAAAGTATTATTATCCTCAATAACCATAATTTCCACTCATTTTCAGTCTATTCTGAACACCTCACACCTCACAATATTATTTTTAGTCCTAAAATTTGCACCGAGGTAGCTGTGTGACTAAGCTAAGCGACCCAAGTGGCCGACACAAACACCTGGCCCATCTAGGAGTGGCACTGCAGTGTCAGACAGGATGGCACTTGAAAAAAATACTCCCCAAACAGCACATGACGCAAAGAAAAAAAAGAGGCGCACCAAGGTCGCTGTGTGACTAAGCTAAGCGACACAAGTGGCCGACACAAACACCTGGCCCATCTAGGAGTGGCACTGCAGTGTCACGCAGGATGGCCCTTCAAAAAAATACTCCCCAAACAGCACATGACGCAAAGAATAAAAGAGGTGCAATGAGGTAGCTGTGTGACTAAGCTCAGCGACCCAAGTGGCCGACACAAACACCTGGCCCAAAAAAATACTCCCCAAACAGCACATGACGCAAAGAAAAATGAAAGAAAAAAGAGGTACAAGATGGAATTGTCCTTGGGCCCTCCCATCCACCCTTATGTTGTATAAACAGGACAAGCACACTTTAACGAACCCATCATTTCAGCGACAGGGTCTGCCACACGACTGTGACTGAAATGACTGGTTGGTATGGGCCCCCACCAAAAAAGAAGCAATCAATCTCTCCTTGCACAAACTGGCTCTACAGAGGCAAGATGTCCACCTCATCATCATCGTCCGATTCATCACCCCTTTCACTGTGTACATCCCCCTCCTCACAGATTATTAATTCGTCCCCACTGGAATCCACCATCTCAGGTCCCCGTGTACTTTCTGGAGGCAATTGCTGCTGGTGAATGTCTCCACGGAGGAATTGATTATAATTCATTTTAATGAACATCATCTTCTCCACATTTTCTGGAAGTAACCTCGTACGCCGATTGCTGACAAGGTGAGCGGCGGCACTAAACACTCTTTCGGAGTACACACTTGAGGGAGGGCAACTTAGGTAGAATAAAGCCAGTTTCTGCAAGGGCCTCCAAATTGCCTCTTTTTCCTGCCAGTATACGTACGGACTGTCTGAGGTGCCTACTTGGATGCGGTCACTCATATAATCCTCCACCATTCTTTCAATGGTGACAGAATCATATGCAGTGACAGTAGACGACATGTCAGTAATCGTTGGCAGGTCCTTCAGTCCGGACCAGATGTCAGCACTCGCTTCAGACTGCTCTGCATCACCGCCAGCGGGTGGGCTCGGAATTCGTAGCCTTTTCCTCGCACCCCCCAGTTGCGGGAGAATGTGAAGGAGGAGATGTTGACGGGTCACGTTCCGCTTGACTTGACAATTTTCTCACCAGCAGGTCTTTGAACCTCTGCAGACTTGTGTCTGCCGGAAAGAGAGATACAACGTAGGTTTTAAATCTAGGATCGAGCACGGTGGCCAAAATGTAGTGCTCTGATTTCAACAGATTGACCACCCGTGAATCCTGGTTAAGCGAATGAAGGGCTCCATCCACAAGTCCCACATGCCTAGCGGAATCGCTCTGTTTTAGCTCCTCCTTCAATGCCTCCAGCTTCTTCTGCAAAAGCCTGATGAGGGGAATGACCTGACTCAGGCTGGCAGTGTCTGAACTGACTTCACGTGTGGCAAGTTCAAAAGGTTGCAGAACCTTGCACAACGTTGAAATCATTCTCCACTGCGCTTGAGACAGGTGCATTCCACCTCCTTTGCCTATATCGTGGCCAGATGTATAGGCAGAAATGGCCTTTTGCTGCTCCTCCATCCTCTGAAGCATATAGAGGGTTGAATTCCACCTCGTTACCACCTCTTGCTTCAGATGATGGCAGGGCAGGTTCAGGTGTTTTTGGTGGTGCTCCAGTCTTCTGTACGCGGTGCCTGTACGCCGAAAGTGGCCCGCAATTCTTCTGGCCACCGACAGCATCTCTTGCACGCCCCTGTCGTTTTTTAAATAATTCTGCACCACCAAATTCAAGGTATGTGCAAAACATGGGACGTGCTGGAATTTGCCCAGATGTAATACATGCACAATATTGCTGGCGTTGTCCGATGCCACAAATCCCCAGGAGAGTCCAATTGGGGTAAGCCATTCTGCGATGATCTTCCTCAGTTGCCGTAAGAGGTTTTCAGCTGTGTGCGTATTCTGGAAAGCGGTGATACAAAGCGTAGCCTGCCTAGGAACGAGTTGGCGTTTGCGAGATGCTGCTGCTGGTGCCGCAGCTGCTGTTCTTGCAGCGGGAGGCAATACATCTACCCAGTGGGCTGTCACAGTCATATAGTCCTGAGTCTGCCCTGCTCCACTTGTCCACATGTCCGTGGTTAAGTGGACATTGGGTACAACTGCATTTTTTAGGACACTGGTGACTCTTTTTCTGACGTCCGTGTACATTCTCGGTATCGCCTGCCTAGAGAAGTGGAACCTAGATGCTATTTGGTAACGGGGGCACACTACCTCAAGCAATTCTCTAGTTCCCCGTGAACTAATGGCGGATACTGGACGCACGTCTAACACCAACATAGTTGTCAAGGCCTGAGTTATCCGCTTTGCAACAGGATGACTGCTGTGATATTTCATCTTCCTCGCAAAGGACTGTTGGACAGTCAATTGCTTACTGGAAGTAGTACAAGTGGTCTTCCGACTTCCCCTCTGGGATGACGATCGACTCCCAGCAGCAACAACAGCAGCGCCAGCAGCAGTAGGCGTTACACTCAAGGATGCATCGGAGGAATCCCAGGCAGGAGAGGACTCGTCAGACTTGCCAGTGACATGGCCTGCAGGACTATTGGCTTTCCTGGGTAAGGAGGAAATTGACACTGAGGTAGTTGGTGGTGTGGTTTGCGGGAGCTTGGTTACAAGAGGAAGGGATTTAGTGGTCAGTGGACTGCTTCCGCTGTCACCCAAAGTTTTTGAACTTGTCACTGACTTATTATGAATGCGCTGCAGGTGACGTATAAGGGAGGATGTTCTGAGGTGGTTAACGTCCTTACCCCTACTTATTACAGCTTGACAAAGGCAACACACGGCTTGACACCAGTTGTCCGCATTTCTGTTTAAATAATTCCACACTGAAGAGCTGATTTTTTTTGTATTTTGACCAGGCATGTCAATGGCCATATTCCTCCCACGGACAACAGGTGTCTCACCGGGTGCCTGACTTAAACAAACCACCTCACCATCAGAATCCTCCATGTCAATTTCCTCCCCAGCGCCAGCAACACCCATATCCTCATCCTGGTGTACTTCAACACTGACATCTTCAATTTGACTATCAGGAACTGGACTGCGGGTGCTCCTTCCAGCACTTGCAGGGGGCGTGCAAATGGTGGAAGGCGCAAGCTCTTCCCGTCCAGTGTTGGGAAGGTCAGGCATCGCAACCGACACAATTGGACTCTCCTTGGGGATTTGTGATTTCGAAGAATGCACAGTTCTTTGCTGTGCTTTTGCCAGCTTAAGTCTTTTCTTTTTTCTAGCGAGAGGATGAGTGCTTCCATCCTCATGTGAAGCTGAACCACTAGCCATGAACATAGGCCAGGGCCTCAGCCGTTCCTTGCCACTCCGTGTCGTAAATGGCATATTGGCAAGTTTACGCTTCTCCTCAGATGCTTTTAATTTTGATTTTTGGGTCATTTTACTGATCTTTTGTGTTTTGGATTTTACATGCTCTGTACTATGACATTGGGCATCGGCCTTGGCAGACGACGTTGATGGCATTTCATCGTCTCGGCCATGACTAGTGGCAGCAGCTTCAGCACGAGGTGGAAGTGGATCTTGATCTTTCCTTATTTTTTTAACCTCCACATTTTTGTTCTCCATATTTTAATGCGCACAACTAAAAGCCACCACAGGTATACAATGTAGATGGATGGATAGTATAGTATTATATTACTTATGGAGGACGAGTGCACTGACGACACAGAGGTAGGTACAGCCGTGGCCTACCGTACTGCTATACACATATATATATATATATATATAATATACTGTATAATAATAACGGACCTGGTGGACACTGTCAGCAGACTGTTAAACTAGTATGAAGAAAAAAAAAGCCACCACAGGTATACAATGTAGATGGATGGATAGTATAGTATTATATTACTTATGGAGGACGAGTGCACTGACGACACAGAGGTAGGTACAGCCGTGGCCTACCGTACTGCTATATATATATATATATATATATATATATATAATATACTGTATAATAATAATAACGGACCTGGTGGACACTGTCAGCAGACTGCTAAACTAGTATGAAGGAAAAAAAAGCCACCACAGGTATACAATGTAGATGGATGGATAGTATAGTATTATATTACTTATGGACGACGAGTGCACTGACGACACAGAGGTAGGTACAGCCGTGGCCTACCGTACTGCTATATATATATATATATATATATAATATACTGTATAATAATAACGGACCTGGTGGACACTGTCAGCAGACTGCTAAACTAGTAGTATGAAGAAAAAAAAGCCACCACAGGAGTGTTTTTCAGGCAGACAAACGTATACTGGACTGGTGGTCACTGTCAGCAAAACTGTGCACTGTACTCCTGCTATAACTGCTCCCCAGTCCCCACAATTAGGCTGTGTGAGCAGTGCACTCAGCACAGATATATCATGCAGCAGTGCAGCACACTGAGTGAGCACAGATATGGTGGAGCGTTTTTTTCAGGCAGAGAAACAACGGATTAAACTCACTGGTGGTATTATAATCAAAACCCTGCACTGTACTCCCTAACAGCTGCTCCCCGTCCCCAATCCTCCCCACAATTATAACTAAGTCACTCAGTCTTTTCTACTATAACGGAGAGGACGCCAGCCACGTCCTCTCCCTATCAATCTCAATGCACGTGTGAAAATGGCGGCGACGCGCGGCTGCTTATATAGAATCCGAATCTCGCAAGAATCCGACAGCGGGATGATGACGTTCGGGCGCGCTTGGTTTACCCGAGCCACACGGGAGAATCCGAGCATGGCTCGGACCCGTGTAAAAAGGCTGAAGTTCGGGTGGGTCGGTTTCCGAGAAACCGAACCCGCTCATCACTAGTATTTATATAGAGATATCTATATGGGGGGAGAGATAAAGAATGAAGGGGGAGCTGAGGGGGAAGAGGGGAGTAACATATGAAGTCTGAGGTGGAAAGGGTGCGGGGCTGGTCCCAGAGGAGAGACTAGCCACATGCCGTAGGGGCTGGAGCTGGGTCAGGGGGGAGGAGGACCCTGGAGGCAGGCAGAGAAGGGCTGCCGGGGGGGTGGATGGGGAACCGCCAGAAAGAGGATTATTTTCATCTTGACAGTGCTGATGCAAAGCCTTGATGGTGGCTGCACTGCACCCCATGTCCCAGAAGATTGACAGTGCCCCCCCCCCCCCCCACCCCCCCGTTCCGACACCCATGTTTAAACTTAATATCGTGTCAAAGCCATGGTGCTGGGCTACAAACTTAAATGCTTACATATTTTGATCAAAGTGTGAACTAGTTCCATATACTTTCACTCTGCTGGATACACATAGGGCCTAATTCAGATCTGATCACAGCAGTACTTTTGTTAGCTAATGGGCAAAACCATGTGCACTGCAGGTGGGGCAGATATAACGTGCAGAGAGAGTTAGATTTGGGTGGGGTGTGTTCAAACTGAAATCTAAATTACAATGTAAAATAAAGCAGCTAGTATTTACCCTGCACAGAAACAATATAACCCACCCAAATCTAACTCTCTCTGCACAAGTTATATCTGCCCCCCCCCCCCCCCCCTGCAGTGCACATGGTTTTGCCCATTAGCTAACAAATTTGCTGCTGCGATCAGATCTGAATTACCCCCATAGATTTGCAGTGGCAATGAATTATACTTGGTAGAGCCGGCCCTGCCTGACCCTCTCCATGAGGGAGAAAATGCTCTGTTCCTGGACTTTCCTGGTAATGTATGATTGCCATCACCTGTGGTGAAACACCTTTATTATCAATTAACTAGCTCACCACAGGTGATGGCAATCATACATTACCAGGAAAGTCCAGGAACAGAGCATTTTCTCCCGCATGGAGAGGGTCAGGTAGGCAAGTATGGGATAAATCATAGGTTCTCAAACTCGGTCCTCAGGACCCCACACAGTGCATGTTTTGCAGGTAACCCAGCAGGTGCACAGGAGTATTAATTACTCACTGACCCATTTTAAAAGATCCACAGGTGGAGCTAACTATTTCACTTGCGATTCTGTGAGGAGAACTGCAAAACATGCACTGTGTGGGGTCCTGAGGACCGAGTTTGAGAACCTGTGGGATAAATGATGGCAATAATTTTTGTTCTGATTTGTTTTAACATATCAAGCTCTGAGAAAGATAAAATTGTGAATGATAAAGTACTAACCAATCAGCTCTTAACTGTCATTTTTCATACAAGCCTGCATCATACTTGCCTACCTGACCCTCTCCATGAGGGAGAAAATGCTTTGTTCCTGGACTTTCCTAGTAATGTATGATTGCCATCACCTGTGGTGAAACACCTTTCTTATCAATTAACTAGCTCACCACAGGTGATGGCAATCATACATTACCAGGAAAGTCCAGGAACAGAGCATTTTCTCCCTCATGGAGAGGGTCAGGTAGGAAAGTATGGCCTGTATGTTGTAAGGTAGAAACTGATTAGTTAGTGCTTTATCTCTCACAACTTTATCTCTCTCGGAGCTTTGATAAATATAACCCTTAGTATTACTGCTGTGCGGCTGCTATGTATAATATAGGTAAATCAGAGTGCTGTGCTGCCATATTCCGTATACATAACATACAATATAACTACAGTCCTGTCACACTGTACATGGAAGAATGTGGCTCAGGATTCTTTTTACCAAAATAGAACTTCTCAGACTAACTAAAATGTCCAGGACACTATGAAAGAATTCAGTCCTTCCTTGAAGGCTTGCATGGTGGCAGTGCACACCCGTGTTGCTAGTGTATTTTCACATTTGTGACCCTTTAGTGCATGTTGCGGCACTGTATGTACCTGTAAATGTCACTTAATAGCAGCAATGCCTCTCACACCAAACAGTGGTGTATAAGTGCAAAGGATGTTTTTTTTCACCGAAGAGCAGAACTCAATGGAGGTGCAGCTTCCATTCCTAAAGGTATAGCTCTCACAGGAATTCTTGAACTGAGGTTGGAAAATGTAGAATCATTAGGCATGAATACAAAGTCCGTGGTTTGGAAGGTATGTAGTTAAAATGCCGCCGGACGGGATCCAAACGGTCGAAATACCGACGCTGGAATCCCAACTGACGGCATATAGCCAGCGTCAAAATCCCGAAGGAGCTCACGATCCCCTCTTCAAATTACCTGTGTCTGGAATCCCAAACATTCTTTTAGTCTGATACGCTTGCGTCCTGCTGCGGCTGGGGTGTGTGTGGGGGGAAGAGTTAGATCTAGGCATTAGTTAGGGTACAGGGACGGGAAGGTGATGGTTAGGTACCGGGTTGGGAGGGTTAGGGTTAGGCAGCTACAAGGGGAGACTAGGGTTAGGCACCAAGTGGAGAGGGTTAGGGTTATGCACCACCGGGGACGGTTAGGGTTAGGCACCCACAAGGAAGAGATAGGGTTAGGGTAGGGGGCAGCGGAGGGTTAGGGTATTTTCTGGGGGGCTGTCGGGATACTGCTGGTCGGGAAGCCACTGTCGGTATTCTGTCTGCCAGCAGCCCATCCATCAGGATATCATACCGAATCCATTTGGAAAACATAGAACTGCAAAGACAAATATGAAGTTGATAAACAGGCAAGCAAGAGACTCTTGAAGCACCAGCAGGGAAATAAAATACCAGCTTTGCCCATGTACAGATTGGTGGGAGTGAGGGCCTTATACCAGTGGCAGCCTCTGATTTCTAATTAACTTTACCTGTAGCAAAGTGCTTATTTCAGTAGTGTAGGCAAACAGAAATATGGAGACTGCCACCTGTCATCTGTAGCTGGTATTGCGTTTGATCCTCACATGTTGCAGTTGCTATTGCTGATGGTCCACTACTAACTGTCATCTGTGGCTGGTATTGCTTAGACCACGGGTTCTCAAACTCGGTCCTCAGGACCCCACACGGTTCATGTTTTGCAGGTCACCTGTAGATTTTTAAAATGTGACAGTTGCTGATACACAGTGCAGCTGCCGGGTGACCTGGAAAAAGTGAACCGTGTGGGGTCCTGAGGACCGAGTTTGAGAACCATTGGCTTAGACACTGGGCTTACACTGTACTACCCTAATACTTTAAGCTTGGTCAGTGGTGTATAATTGGGTGGGCTTTAATGCTAGTGAAATAAAACCTGCATTTCGCAACTTACCTCAAACTCTCTCATTGGACGGGATGTACTAAGGGAAAAATGCGGTAAAACCTCCCGTTTTAAGGGGTTTTACCACATTTTCAAATGTACTAAGACCCGGCCGCCCACATATCGGCGCGGAGGGTATCACCATCTTTTTATGGCGATACCCAATAGAAGCCTATGGGCTTCTTTCTGCAACCTGCCGCACTCGCCACACCCGCCGCACTCGCCGTTCATGCCGACCCCTCTCTCACCAGTGTGTCTTGGCAGCCTGCTCGAGGATCCCCTGCCTCGGCAAATCCCAGCACACGTCACCTCCAGGAGACTATCACTGATCACAGGGCACCCCTTGCATCGCATTGTGATACTAATCGCATATGTTAGTATATATGCGATTAGCATCGTTGCGATGACTGGCGGTGACCCACGATCAGTGATAGTACATCCCGCCCAGTCTAAGAAAAATCTTTAATTAATACGTTAAGTTTTCCCTACAAGATATAGAGACCTATGGAATTTGGTACATGGGTTAATCGGAAATATCTGCATGCCTGTATAATGACTAAACACTGCATATGCGCTAAATATATGTGAAATACATTTCAGCGCAGCCGTTCAGAATGTGTTTTTCATATGTGTTCAAAATTCCATGGCAGAACGGGTAACCATAACTGTATCTACAATATTTTCCACAGTTACAAGCCCCACGGTAGTTATTATCCTATATTTCACAGCCTGTCATCAAACACTTATAGCCTAAAGTAGCAGATTGAGGGAGAGTGTTATAGATGATCCTCTCTCCATTCCACCACCCGCTCAGGTTACACCCACTGTCCACCCCTGGTGTCTGATCTCTCTGTGACTGTATTTCTTTCATTGCTAAATTCGCAGGCTGACAATCCAGTCATGTAAAATAAATCCCTAGCCCCGTAAACACAGGTCCAAACTGTGTGAGACAGATTACAGGAGAATAGAGATATCCCTGTATATTCAGTTTAGGAGATGACATTCTGGCTGAGAATCTACATTTCTGGGTCTTCTACTACTGCGGCCAGACACTTAGGTCTACTATACATTATGTCTCTATAAATGTACTTCATTCATACAAAGCAGATGTTTAAATAAGATTTTACTCACCGGTAAATCTATTTCTCGTAGTCCGTAGTGGATGCTGGGGACTCCGTAAGGACCATGGGGAATAGCGGCTCCGCAGGAGACTGGGCACAGCTAAGAAAGATTTAGGACTACCTGGTGTGCACTGGCTCCTCCCACCATGACCCTCCTCCAGACTTCAGTAAGGATACTGTGCCCGGAAGAGCTGACACAATAAGGAAGGATTTTGAATCCCGGGTAAGACTCATACCAGCCACACCAATCACACCGTATAACTCGTGATAATATACCCAGTTAACAGTATGAACACAACAGAGCCTCTCAAAAGATGGCTCAACAATAACCCTTGTAGTTAGGAATGACTTCCTCCGGAATACCCTTTTCTTTTAGGATCCGGTGTTCAACTGCCATGCCGTTAAACGCAGCCGCGGTAAGTCTTGGAACAGACAGGGCCCCTGCAGCAGCAAGTCCTGTCTGAGCGGCAGAGGCCATGGGTCCTCTGAGATTAATTCTTGAAGTTCCGGGTACCAAGACCTTCTTGGCCAATCTGGAACAATGAGAATAGTTCTTACTCCTCTTTTCTTTATTATCCTCAGTACCTTGGGTATGAGAGGAAGAGGAGGGAACACATAAACCGACCGGTACACCCACGGTGTCACTAGAGCGTCCACAGCTATCGCCTGAGGGTCTCTTGACCTGGCGCAATATTTTTCTAGCTTTTTGTTTAAGCGGGACGCCATCATGTCCACCTGTGGCTTTTCCCAACGGTTTACAATCAGTTGGAAGACTTCTGGATGAAGTCCCCACTCTCCCGGGTGGAGGTCGTGCTTGCTGAGGAAGTCTGCTTCCCAGTTGTCCACTCCCGGAATGAACACTGCTGACAGTGCTAACACGTGATTTTCCGCCCATCGGAGAATCCTTGTGGCTTCTGCCATCGCCGTCCTGCTTCATGTGCCGCCCTGTCGATTTACATGGGCGACTGCCGTGATGTTGTCTGACTGGATCAGAACCGGCTGGTTTTGAAGCAGGGGCTTTGCTTGACTTAGGGCATTGTAAATGGCCCTCAGTTTCAGAACATTTATGTGTAGGGAAGTCTCCTGACTTGACCAAAGTCCTTGGAAGTTTCTTCCCCGTGTGACTGCACCCCAGCCCCGAAGGCTGGCATCCGTGGTCACCAGGACCCAGTCCTGTATGCCGAATCTGCGGCCCTCTCTGAGATGAGCACTCTGCAGCCACCACAGCAGAGACACCCTGGTCCTTGGAGATAGGGTTATCAACCGATGCATTTGAAGATGCGATCCGGACCATTGGTCCAACAGGTCCCACTGAAAGGTTCTGGCATGGAACCTGCCGAATGGAATCGCTTCGTAGGAAGCTACCATCTTTCCCAGGACTCGCGTGCAATGATGCACCGACACCTGTTTTGGTTTCAGGAGGCCTCTCACTAGAGATGACAGCTTCTTGGCTTTCTCCTCTGGGAGAAACACTTTTTCTGGACTGTGTCCAGAATCATCCCCAGGAACAGTAGACGTGTCGCCGGAACCAGCTGAGACTTTGGAATATTCAGAATCCAACCGTGCTGGTGTAGCACCTCCTGAGATAATGCTACGCTGACCAACAACTGCTCTCTGGACCTCGCCCTTATCAGGAGATCGTCCAAGTATGGGATAATTAAAACTCCCTTTTTCCGAAGGAGTATCATCATTTCGGCCATTACCTTGGTAAATACCCTCGGTGCCGTGGACAGGCCGAACGGCAACGTCTGGAATTGGTAATGACAATCCTGTACCACAAATCTGAGGTACTCCTGGTGAGGATGGTAAATGGGGACATGCAGGTAAGCATCCTTGATGTCCAGAGATACCATGTAATCTCCCTCTTCCAGGCTTGCAATAACCGCCCTGAGCGATTCCATCTTGAACTTGAATTTTCTTAAATATGTGTTCAAGGATTTCAAATTTAAAATGGGTCTCACCGAACCGTCCGGTTTCGGTACCACAAACATTGTGGAATAGTAACCCCGTCCTTGTTGAAGTAGGGGCACCTTGACTATCACCTGCTGGGAATACAGCTTGTGAATTGCCTCTAACACAGCCTCCCTTTCTGAAGGAGTCGTTGGTAAGGCAGATTTGAGGAAACGGCGGGGGGGATGTCTCGAATTCCAGCCTGTACCCCTGAGATACCACTTGAAGGATCCAGGGATCTACCTGTGAGCGAGCCCACTGATTGCTGAAGTTTTTGAGACGGCCCCCACCGTACCTGGCTCCGCCTGCTGAGCCCCAGCGTCATGCGGCGGACTTAGCAGAAGAAGCGGGGGAGGACTTTTGTTCCTGGGAAGTGGCTGTATGCTGCAGCTTTTTTCCCCTACCTCTGCCTCTGGGCAGAAAGGACGCGCCTCTACCCCGTCTTCTCTTTTGGGGGCGAAAGGACTGCACCTGATAATACGGTGCTCTCTTTGGTTGTGAGGGGACATGTGGCAAAAATGCTGACTTCCCAGCTGTTGCTGTGGACACTAAGTCTGAAAGACCATCCCCGAACAACTCCTCACCCTTATAAGGCAAAACTTCCATGTGCCTTTTAGAATCTGCATCACCTGTCCACTGCCGGGTCCATAACCCTCTCCTGGCACAAATGGACAGTGCACTTATTTTTGATGCCAGCCGGCAAATATCCCTCTGTGCATCTCTTATGTAAAAGACAGCATCTTTAATATGCTCTACGTTTAGCAATATAGTGTCCCTGTCTAGGGTGTCAATGTTTTCTGACAGGGAGTCTGTATCGGGGGAAGTCCACGCTAGTTCACACACTTCATTCAATTCTTCAGAAGGGGGAAAAACTACTGGTAGTTTTTTCTCCCCAAACATAATACCCTTTTTTGTGGTACCTGGGGGTCACCTCAGAAATGTGTAAAACATCAATCATATAACGAGTGGCCCTATTGGACATTACATTAGTCTCTTCGTCGTCGACACTGGTATCAGTATCCGTGTCGACATCTGTGTCTGCCATCTGAGGTAGCGGGCGTTTTAGAGCCCCTGATGACTTTTGAGACGTCTGGGCAGGCACGGGCTGAGAAGCCGGCTGCCCCGCATTTGGCATGTCGTCAAATTTTTTATGTAAGGAGTCGACACTTTCGCGTAATTCCTTCCACAAGTCCATCCACTCCGGTGTCTGTCCCGCAGGGGGTGACAACACATTTATAGGCACCTGCTCCTCCTCCACATAAGTCTCCTCATCAAACATGTCGACACAGCCGTACCGACACACCGCACACACACAGGGAATGCTCTGACAGAAGACAGGACCCCACCAAGCCCTTTGGGGAGACAGAGAGAGAGTATGCCAGCACACACCAGAGCGCTATATAAATCAGGGATTAACTAAATGATATCCCCTTATAGCTGCTATATGTATATTGCGCCTAAATTTAGTGCCCCCCCCCCCTCTCTTTTTTACCCTTTTCTGTAGTGTAGACTGCAGGGGAGAGCCAGGGAGCTTCCTTCCAGCGGAGCTGTGAGGGAGAAATGGCGCCAGTGTGCTGAGGGAGATAGCTCCGCCCCTTTTTCGGCTGACTTTTCTCCCGCTTTTTTATGGATTCTGGCAGGGGTATTTATCACATATATAGCCTCTGGGGCTATATATTGTGATATATTTGCCAGCCAAGGTGTATTTATTGCTTCTCAGGGCGCCCCCCCCCAGCGCCCTGCACCCTCAGTGACCAGAGTGTGAAGTGTGTATGAGGAGCAATGGCGCACAGCTGCAGTGCTGTGCGCTACCTTGGTGAAGACTGATGTCTTCTGCCGCTGATTTTCCGTATTCTTCTTGCTTCTGGCTCTGTAAGGGGGCCGACGGCGCGGCTCCGGGACCGAACACCAATGGCCGGTTCCATGCGGTCGATCCCTCTGGAGCTAATGGTGTCCAGTAGCCTAAGAAGCCCAAGCTACCACCAGTTAGGTAGGTTCGCTTCTTCTCCCCTTAGTCCCTCGCTGCAGTGAGTCTGTTGCCAGCAGATCTCACTGTAAAATAAAAAACCTAAAATATACTTTCTCTCTAGGAGCTCAGGAGAGCCCCTAGTGTGCATCCAGCTCAGCCGGGACAGGATTCTAACTGAAGTCTGGAGGAGGGTCATGGTGGGAGGAGCCAGTGCACACCAGGTAGTCCTAAATCTTTCTTAGCTGTGCCCAGTCTCCTGCGGAGCCGCTATTCCCCATGGTCCTTACGGAGTCCCCAGCATCCACTAGGACGTCAAAGAAATAATATTCATTTTGCAGATCTTCCAATAACTTTTCAAATTCTGTGAACCATTCAAAGCAATTGAGGTGCTGCTGCTAAATTTTAGCATTTTAATAATGAATTACTCATAGTTGCCTACCCTCCCGCATTCTGCAGGAGACTCCCTGAAATACTGTAGCAGCAATCTCCCTGACTCCCTGAATAGCCCCGCAATCTCCCTGATTGCACGTTACCCCTATTATGTAGCTGTTACATTCTTGGGGGGAAAAAAGAAATCAGAGATACATTGAAATGGGGTCATCAGTGCCATTTTCCTGCATTGGGTATAAGGCACAAAGGGGGTCATTCCAGCCTGATCGCACGCTGCCGTTTTTCGCAACGCAGCAATCAGGTCACTACTGCGCATGCGTATGCACCGCAAAGCGCAGGCGCGTCGTACGGGTACAACAAAGCGGATCGTTGCTCAGCGATGGTTTTAACAAAGAATCCATTCGCACAGCTGATAGCAAGGAGATTGACAGGAAGAAAGTGTTTATGGGTGTCGACTGACCGTTTTCTGGGAGTGTTTGTAAAAGCGCAGGCGTGTCCAGGCGTTTGCAGGGAGGAGTGTCTGACGTCAATTCCGGGACCAGACAGGCTGAAGTGATCGCAAGGGCTGAGTAAGTTCAGACCTACTTAGAAACTGCACAAAATGTTTTTGCAGAACTTGGCTGCAAATCCGTTCTCACACTTGTAAAGCTAAAATACACTCCCCTATAGGCGGCGACTATCTGATCGCAGCGCTGCAAAAAGTAGCTAGCAAGCGATCAACTCGGAATGACCCCCAATTATCCCTATGGCTACATGCATTTAAAATAAGGTTTCTCGTAAGCCACTTACAGTATATGGAACCTCTTGTAAAACACAATACACAAACAAATCCTGCAAAAAATCAGTGTCTTTTCATCAACAAGTAGATCCTACTAACTTTGGGGTTCATTTACATTTGGATGCAAGTAATTTTTACGCGCCTCAGATGTAGCAGGACACGGCCACGCTGATAGCTGTTACTTTCTCAGTTTCCCTGAAATTCTTTTTCAAAAGTAGGCAAGTAAGGAATTACTTCTTTTCTCTTACGTCCGAGAGGATGCTGGGGTTCCATTTATTACCATGGGGTATAGACGGGTCCCTTGGGAGCCATGGGCACTTTAAGAGTTTAATAGTGTGGGCTGGCTCCTCCCTCTATGCCCCTCCTTCCAGACTCAGTTTAGAAAATGTGCCCGGAGGAGCCGATCACAGCTAGGGGAGCTCCTAGGAGTTTTTCTAGTTTTATTATTTTCTGAGTTTAGTTAGGTACAGGCAGGATGCTGGCAACAGCCTCCCTGCTTCGTGGGACTTAGGGGGGGAGTAGGAACCAACTCTAGAAGTTAATGGTTCTCTATCTCCGCTGACAGGACACTGAGCTCCTGAGGGTGCTGATCGCAAGCCAACGAGGCGACCACTCACTCCCGCAGCATGGCCTCCACCCCCTAACAGAGCCAGAAGAAAGAAGAGTGGTGAATACAGCGCAGGCGGCCTGGAGAATGGGTCGCCGGAGGGAATTGCGGCACAAGGGTGGGAGTGCAGCTCTGAGAGGCTGCACTCCGGAAGGCTCAGCGGCACACTGTGAGGGGCCTCCTGGGCCAGCGCAATCACCCTACACTGGTCAACACTGCTAACAGGGACTAATGCCGCTGTTAGCGAAGAAATACCTCAGGCCAGTATAATATAATAAGTGAGGGAAGACGCGCCATTACAGGGGGCGGGACTTCTCCTCAGAGCGGATCCAGCACTCACCAGCGCCATTTTCTCCCTGCAGTTAATCAACAGAGACGCTGGCAGGGATCACTGCCCTCCACATAAGTAACGCTGTGTTATAGATATGGGGGGAGTGTAATTCGACACTAGCTACCCTGTTAAGGTTCGGCTAGTCAGAGGTTGTTTTTTTTTATCATAATAAAAGCCTATAAGGGTGCGGTGTGACTCTCTGAAGGTATTCTGGGGGAGAAATTGTACTGACATTTTCCTGTGTGTGTGTAACCCACTGTACCATATTTGGGGGACTTTGTCCTGTAATGCAGAATGTATATCTTCTCCTGGGGAGTCTATACCATGCTCAAAAAACTGTACAAATTCTCAGGCTTCGGTGGCAGATCCCCCTGGGGTGGCCTCCATAAGGTGTACTTTCACATATATTTCTTCAAAAATGTCCCATGCTGCAAAGAAGCCACAGTTTTGAGATGTCTGGGGAATCAAATCCCACAGCTGTGCCTCTCACCTCAACTAGATACCCCGAAAAGCGTACACTTGCCATATAATGCAACTGACATATGTGGGGTGCAACATATAGTTTGAGGCTAATAGGGATGAGGAATAATACATATATATATATATATATATATATATGTAGTAGAGAAAATAAGCACTTCTGAGTGTAACAGTGAATTATATAGGAAATAGCCAGGTGGATGAAGTTATAACCAAGAACACTTATCTGGTTGTAACAGAACTTCCAACGAGTGTTAATGAATTTTGGATTAACATGTAAAAAATTTTTTACAACAGAACATAGTGTGTACCGTTCTCACAATCACATAAGATCATTTGTAAATGGAGGGCAGTAAATTAGGGAATATGCTTATTCCCAATTAAACATATTTAGTAGCCCGGACATTTTAAAAACGCGTTTCGTCCGTCAAAATTTGGACTTCTTCAAGGGGATCCACTTGAAGAAGTCCAAATTTTGACGGACGAAACGCGTTGGTACTGCTTTGCTGCTGAACTCCTCTAATGGACAGATAAGCGTTTGAACTTTTAATTTCCTGTACGCATGTTCTTCGGCTATTTTATATCCATTGGGACTGTCTGCTGCTGTGTCCCCTTTTAGATGGACAGATAAGCTATTTTAAACGTTTGATCTTGTACGTGTGTTGTTTAGCCATTGTGTGTCTCTGTATATTAAATTGTTATTATTTTTTAAAATGTCCGGGCTACTAAATATGTTTAATTGGGAATAAGCATATTCCCTAATTTACTGCCCTCCATTTACAAATGATCTTATGTGATTGTGAGAACGGTACACACTATGTTCTGTGGTATTTTTCTTTTTACATGTTAATCCAAAATTGATGAACACTCGTTGGAAGTTCTGTTACAACCAGATAAGTGTTCTTGGTTATAACTTCACCCACCTGGCTATTTCCTATATAATTCACTGTTACACTCAGAAGCGCTTATTTTCTCTACTACCCATTTCTGTCTATGTGTACACTATACACAATTTTTTGTATTATGAGCTGCTACCCTGAAAGGGGTTAAAGAGTGTTATTTAATATTATCTTATTACTACACATCTGTACTAAAGCGCCTAGGTTTCTGCTATTATATATATATATATATATATATATATATAACAAAATGCCTCCCACTATTTAGTGCGTTAAACTCCTTATTTGGGAAAACCTGAGTACACCCAGTGAAATAATCTACATCCCTAAAGAGTGTCTACATTGCCAAAGAAGGTTGTGTTACCTGTCCCTGTTATAACCTCCATAAAGGATTAGACTGATCGCAGATTGAGACTACTCTCTAATACTGTGCACTGATACAGGTGTGGGTCAGAGACCCACGTTTGCGCAGATCTCTGGGGCTATAGTTACGTCATCAGGCTCCTTACTTGATGATTTAGAGTCTATGTATAGAAGTGACATTTGCTTGTTTCTATGTCACTTACAGGATTCTACAGGCTTCACGGCTGGAGGCCACGATGGAGATTGGCCTGCGTCACGCAGGGGCCACTACTATGGCAGTTTAGACAAGCAGGTGACGGTGGCTACACCAATGGACTGCAGATACAGAATCCAAGTAAGGTATGGCGGGTCCGCTCTTCGCAGGTGAGGCCCTGTTGGGACGCACTGTATACGTGAATGTCCATGCCAACTGCGGGTAAGTCGACATATCTTCCTTCCGCAGCTGCACAGACCAGAAAATTATATCCTACACCTACACTGCAATCCCTTCGAACCGCAAGGTTTAAACGTGAGTCGAAGGGTTCCTCCACTTCCTTTAGAGGATGTTGGGTGAAAATCCAATAAGCCTGCACCGCCAGGTTCTCAGGGACGGATTTCGGGATTCTGCCTTCTCAAACCTTTTGGCTTTTCGGTGGACCTCACTGCCTGGGGATCAGGCAGGTGGGAGCGCTACAGAGATTTCAGTTAAACATCTGGGCGATATCCTGCCTATACCCCTGGAAACGGTTAACCAGGGCAACCTAACCGTTTCCAGGGGTACAGACTGGAGTTTCTAGTCGAAATGTGCACGTGAAATTTTTCTGGTTTTGGTTTTGGATTCGGTTCCGCGGCCGTGTTTTGGATTCGGCCGCATTTTGGCAAAACCTCCCTTAAAATTTTTTGTCGGAATCGGGTGTGTTTTGGATTCAGGTGGGGTTTTTTTTTTCAAAAACCCCTCAAAAACAGCTTAAATCATAGAATTTGGGGGTAATTTTGATCCTATAGTATTATTAACCTCAATAACCATAATTTCCACTCATTTCCAGTCTATTCTGAACACCTCACACCTCACAATACTATTTTTAGTCCTAAAATTGGCACCGAGGTCACTGGATGACTAAGCTAAGCGACCCAAGTGGGCGGCACAAACACCTGGCCCATCTAGGAGTGGCACTGCAGTGTCAGACAGGATGGCACTTAAAAAAATTGGCCCCAAACATCACATGATGCAAAGATAAATAAATAAAAAAGAAAAAAAAGAGGTGCAAGATGGAATTGTCCTTGGGCCCTCCCACCCACCCTTATGTTGTATAAACAGGACATGCACACTTTAACAAACCCATCATTTCAGCGACAGGGTCTGCCACACGACCGTGGCTGAAATGACTGGTTGGTTTGGGCCTCCATGAAAAAAAGAAGCAATCAATCTCTCCTTGCTCAAACTAGCTCTTCAGAAGCAAGATGTTGACCTCATCATCATCCTCCGATTCCTCACCCCTTTCACTGTGTACATCCCCCTCCTCACAGAGTATTAATTTGTCCCCACTGGAATCCACCACCACAGGTCCCTGTGTACTTTCTGGAGGCAATTGCTGGTAAATGTCTCCATGGAAGAACTGATTATAATTAATTTTGATGAACATCATCTTCTCCACATTTTGTGGAAGTAACCCCGTACGCAGATCGCTAACAAGGTGACCGGCTGCACTAAACACTCTTTCAGAGTACACACTGGAGGGGGTGCAACTTAGGTAAAATAAAGCTAGTTTGTGCAGGGGCCTCGAAATTGCCTCTTTTTCCTGCCAGTATACATACGGACTGTCTGACATGCCTACTTGGATGCTGTCACTCATATAATCCTCCACCATTCTTTCAATGGTGACAGAATCATATGCAGTGACAGTAGACGACATGTCAGTAATCGTTGGCAGGTCCTTCAGTCCGGACCAGATGTCAGTTTTCACTCCTGACTGCCCTGCATCACCGCCAGCGGGTGGTTTTGGAAATCTGATCCTTTTCCTGGCAGCTCCAGTGGCAGTAGAAAATGAAGGAGGAACTGTTGGCTGGTCACGTTCCGCTTGACTTGACAAGTGTCTCACCAGCAGGTCTTTGAACATCTGCAGACTTGTGTCTGCCGGAAAGAGAGATACAACGTAGGCTTTAAACCTAGGATCGAGCACGGTGGCCAAAATGCAGTGCTCTGATTTCAACAGATTGACCACCCGTGAATCCTGGTTAAGCGAATGAAGGGCTCCATCCACAAGTCCCACATGCCTAGCGGAATCGCTCCGTTTTAGCTCCTCCTTCAATCTCTCCAGCTGCTTCTGAAAAGCCTGATGAGGGGAATGACCTGACTCAGGCTGGCAGTGTCTGAACTGACTTCACGTGTGGCAAGTTCAAAGGGTTGCAGAACCTTGCACAACATTGAAATCATTCTCCACTGCGCTTGAGTCAGGTGCATTCCCCCTCCTTTGCCTATATCGTAGGCAGATGTATAGGCTTGAATGGCCTTTTGCTGCTCCTCCATCCTCTGAAGCATATAGAGGATTGAATTCCACCTCGTTACCACCTCTTGCTTCAGCTGATGGCGGGGCAGGTTCAGGAGTGTTTGCTGGTGCTCCAATCTTCGGCACGCGGTGGCTGAATGCCGAAAGTGGCCCGCAATTCTTCGGGCCACCGACAGCATCTCTTGCACGCCCCTGTCATTTTAAAAAAAAATCTGCACCACCAAATTAATTGTATGTGCAAAACATGGGATGTGCTGGAATTTGCCCACATGTAATACACGCACAATATTGGTGGCGTTGTCCAATGTCACAAATCCCCAGGAGAGTCCAATTGGGGTAAGCCATTCTGCGATGATGTTCCTCAGTTTCCGTAAGAGGTTGTCAGCTGTGTGCCTCTTATGGAAAGCGGTGATACAAAGCGTAGCCTGCCTAGGAACGAGTTGGCATTTGCGAGATGCTGCTACTGGTGCCGCCGCTACTGTTGTTGCTGCGGTAGGCAATACATCTACCCAGTGGGCTGTCACAGTCATATAGTCCTTAGTCTGCCCTGCTCCACTTGTCCACATGTCCGTGGTTAAGAGGACATTGGGTACAACTGCATTTTTTAGGACACTGGTGACTCTTTTTCTGACGTCTGTGTACATTCTCGGTATCGCCTGCCTAGAGAAGTGGAACCTAGATGGCATTTGGTACCGGGGACACACTACCTCAAGAAATTCTCTAAGTCCCTGTGAACTAACGGTGGATACCGGACGCACGTATAACACCAACACAGCTGCCAAGGCCTGAGTTATCCGCTTTGCAACACGATGACTGCTGTGATATTTCATCTTCCTCGCAAAGGACTGTTGGACAGTCAATTGCTTACTGGAAGTAGTACAAGTGGTCTTCCAACTTCCCCTCTGGGATGATGATCGACTCCCAGCAGCAACAACAGCAGCGCCAGCAGCAGTAGGCGTTACACTCAAGGATCCATCGGAGGAATCCCAGTCAGGAGAGGACTCGTCAGACTTGCCAGTGACATGGCCTGGAGGACTATTGGCGTTCCTGTCTAAGGAAGAAATTGACACCGAGGGATTTGGTGGTGTGGTTTGCACTGGGAGCTTGGGTACAAGAGGAAGAAGGGATTTAGTTGTCAGTGGACTTCTTCCGCTGTCACCCAAAGTTTTTGAACTTGTCAATGACTTCTGATGAATGCGCTCCAGGTGACGTATAAGGGAGGATGTTCCTAGGTGGTTAACGTCCTTACCCCTACTTATTACAGCTTGACAAAGGCAACACACGGCTTGACACCAGTTGTCCGCATTTCTGTTGAAATAATTCCACACCGAAGAGGTGATTTTTTTGGGTATTTTGACCAGGCATGTCAATGGCCTTATTCATCCCACGGACAACAGGTGTCTCCCCGGGTGCCTGACTTAAACAAACCACCTCTCCATCAGATTCCTCCTTGTCAATTTCCTCCTCAGTGCCAGCAACACCCATATCCTCATCCTGGTGTACTTCAACAGTGACATCTTCAATTTGAATATCAGGAACTGGACTGTGGGTGCTCCTTCCAGCACTTGCAGGGGGCGTGCAAATGGTGGAAGGAGCCACCTCTTCCCGTCCAGTGTTGGGAAGGTCAGGCATCGCAACCGACACAATTGGACTCTCCTTGGGGATTTGTGATTTAGAAGACCGCACAGTTCTTTGCTGTGCTCTTGCCAGCTTAACTCTTTTCATTTTTCTAGCGGGAGGATGAGTGCTTCCATCGTCATGTGAAGCTGAACCACTAGCCATGAACATAGGCCATGGCCTCAGCCGTTCCTTGCCACTCCGTGTCGTAAATGGCATATTGGCAAGTTTACGCTTCTCCTCAGACGATTTTAATTTACATTTTTGGGTCATCATTTTACTGAACTTTTGCTTTTTAGATTTTACACGCTCTCTACTATGACATTGGGCATCGGCCTTGGCAGACGACGTTGATGGCATTTCATTGTCTCTGCCATGGCTAGTGGCAGCAGCTTCAGCACTAGGTGGAAGTGGATCTTGATCTTTCCCTATTTTACCCTCCACATTTTTGTTCTCCATTTTTTAATGTGTGGAATTATATGCCAGTAATATTATTATATCAATAGCAATGGCCTACTGTACTGTACTACTAAATACTGCTCACAACATTGCAGCACAGATATGGATACTAGAAGTGACACAGAGCTGCAAGATACAGCAATGGCCTACTGTACTGTACTACTATATATACTGGTGGTCACCAAATGCTGCACTGTACTATTATATACTGCTCACACCAATGCAGCACAGATATGGATACTTGAAGTGACTCGGAGCTGCAAGATACAGCAATGGCCTACTGTACTGTACTACTATATACTGGTGGTCACCAAAATGCTGCACTGTACTACTATATACTGCTCACTACAATGCAGCACAGATATGGATACTTGAAGTGACATGGAGCTGCAAGATACAGCAATGGCCTACTGTACTGTACTACTATATATACTGGTGGTCACCAAAATGCTGCACTGTACTACTATGTACTGCTCACAACAATGCAGCACAGATATAGATACTTGAAGTGACACAGCTGCAAGATACAGCAATGGCCTACTGTACTGTACTACTATATACTGGTGGTCACCAAAATGCTGCACTGTACTACTATATACTGCTCACAACAATGCAGCACAGATATGGATACTTGAAGTGACACGGAGCTGCAAGATACAGCAATGGCCTACTCTACTATACTACTATATATACTGGTGGTCACTAAAATGCTGCACTGTATTACTATATACTGCTCACAACAATGCAACACAGATATGGATACTTGAAGTGACACGGAGCTGCAAGATACAGCAATGGCCTACTCTACTGTACTACTATATATACACTGGTGGTCACCAAAATGCTGCACTGTACTACTATATACTGCTCACAACAATGCAGCACAGATATGGATACTTGAAGTGACACAGAGCTGCAAGATACAGCAATGGCCTACTGTACTGTAGTACTATACTGGTGGTCACCAAAATGCTGCACTGTACTACTATATAGTATATACTGGTCACACAACAATGCAGCAGATATTGGCCCTCATTCCGAGTTGATCGCTCGCAAGGCGATTTTAGCAGAGTTACACACGCTAAGCCGCCGCCTACTGGGAGTGAATCTTAGCTTCTTAAAATTGCGAACGATGTATTCGCAATATTGCGATTACAAACTACTTAGCAGTTTTAGAGTAGCTTCAGACTTACTCGGCATCTGCGATCAGTTCAGTGCTTGTCGTTCCTGGTTTGACGTCACAAACACTCCCAGCGTTCGCCCAGACACTCCTCCGTTTCTCCGGCCACTCCTGCGTTTTTTCCGGAAACGGTAGCGTTTTTTCCCACACGCCCATAAAACGGCCTGTTTCCGCCCAGTAACACCCATTTCCTGTCAATCACATTACGATCGCCAGACCGATGAAAAAGCCGTGAGTAAAATTACTAAGTGCATAGCAAATTTACTTGGCGCAGTCGCAGTGCGGACATTGCGCATGCGCATTAAGCGGAAAATCGCTGCGATGCGAAGATTTTTACCGAGCGAACAACTCGGAATGAGGGCCATTGAGCACTGCAAGATACAGCAATGGCCTACTGTACTGTACTACTGTATAATATACTGGTGGTCACCACAATGCAGCACACTGAGCACAGATATTGAGCTTTTCAGGCAGAGAACGTAGCCATGTCCTCTCCGCTCAATCTACAATGCACGAGTGAAAATGACGGCGACGCACGGTTCTTTATGTGGAATACGAATCTCGCGAGAATCCGACAGCGGGATGATGACGTTCGGCCTCGTTCGGGTTAACCGAGCAAGGCGGGAAGATCCGAGGCTGCCTCGGACCCGTGTAAAACACGTGAAGTTCGGGGGGGATTCGGATCTCGACGAACCGAACCCGCTCATCTCACTCCCGCCTCGCAGATTATTACTAGCTTCTCGGATAGAAAGTACACTACTGCTTGAAGCTATTCAAACATTTGCCAAACTGTCATTATTCCAGTTCTACCTCACCTACAACACAAGGGTTATTACTCAAACCTGTTTGTGGTACCGAAACCGGACGGTTCGGTAAGGCCAATATTAGACCTAAAAACATTGAACCCTACTTGAGGGAATTCAAATTCAAGTTGGAGTCTCTGAGAGCGGTGATCTCAGGTCTGGTGGGAATTCCTAGTATCCCTGGATATAAAGGATGCGTACCTTCACATTCCGATCTGGTCGCCTCACCAGGTTTATCTAAGATTTGAGCTGCTGGACTGTCACAATCAGTTCCAGGCACTGACATTTGGCCTCTCCACAGCACCAAGGGTGTTCCCCTAGGTCATGTCAGAGATGATACTACTCCTCCGCAGACAGGGAGTGAACATAGGCCCTCATTCCGAGTTGTTCGCTCGGTATTTTTCATCGCATCGCAGTGAAAATCCGCTTAGTACGCATGCGCAATGTTCGCACTGCGACTGCGCCAAGTAACTTTACTATGAAGAAAGTATTTTTACTCACGGCTTTTTCTTCGCTCCGGCGATCGTAATGTGATTGACAGGAAATGGGTGTTACTGGGCGGATACACGGCGTTTCAGGGGCGTGTGGCTGAAAACGCTACCGTTTCCGGAAAAAACGCAGGAGTGGCCGGGGAAACGGTGGGAGTGCCTGGGCGAACGCTGGGTGTGTTTGTGACGTCAACCAGGAACGACAAGCACTGAACTGATCGCACAGGCAGAGTAAGTCTGGAGCTACTCTGAAACTGCTAACTCGTTTGTAATCGCAATATTGCGCGTACGTCGGTCGCAATTTTAAGAAGCTAAGATTCACTCCCAGTAGGCGGCGGCTTAGCGTGTGTAACTCTGCTACATTCGCCTTGCGAGCGAACAACTCGGAATGAGGGCCATAATTCCATATCTGGATGATCTGCTGCTAAAAGCATCTTCCAGGGAAAGGCTGTTAGAGAGTATTGCTCTCTCAGCTCGCCTACTTCAGGATCTGGTGTGGATCCTGAACCTTCCAAAGTCACATTTGGAGCCGACAGAAAGCGTTGGTGATCCAATCTATGGTCCGGGATGTCCTGAAGCCAGCCCGGGTATCGGTTCGTCAGTGCATTCGCCTTCTGGGGAAGATGGTAGCCTCCTACGAGGCTTTACAGTACGGAAGATTCCACGCACGGTTCTTCTAACTGGCTCTCCAGGACAAATGGTCGGGATCACATCTTCACATGCACCAGCGGACACGCCTGTCATCAAAAGCCAGAAATTTCACTCCGCTGGTGGCTGCAAGGTTCTCACCTACTCGAGGGCCGTAGGTTCGGGATTCAGAATTGGATTCTTCTAACCAGGGATGCAAGTCTCAGAGGTTGGGGAGCAGTCACCAAAGGGGAGGACTTCCAATGAAAGTGGTCAAGTCAGGAAGCTCTCCTTCCGGTAAACATTCTGGAACTAAGGGCCATATACAACAGTCTTCTACAAGCGGCACATCTTCTGAAAGATCAAGCCATTCAAGTTCAGTCGGGCAACGTCAGGGCGGTGCCCTACATAAACAGGCAAGGCGGAACGAAGAGCAGAGCTGCAATGTCAGAGGTAAAGAGAATCCTCCTCTGGGCATAAAGACACATGCTGGCGCTGTCAGCAATCTTCATTCCGGGAGTGTATACCTGGGAAGCAGACTTCCTCAGCAGATGCGATCTCCATCCAGGAGATTAGGGGCCTCTATCTGGAGGTATTCGCAGAGGTAACAAGGGGTGTACCTCAGATAGACATGATGGCCTCTCGCCTCAACAAGAAGCTTCGGAGGTACTGTTATGGTTCCAGGTCAAGAGACCCACAAGCAGTGGCGGTGGACGCCCTGGTAACTCCGTGGGTGTCCCAGTCAGTGTATGTGTTCCCTCCACTTCCACTCATCCCAAGGATTCTCAAACTAATAAAAAGAACAAGAGTTCAGGCGATTCTCTTTGCTCCGGACTGGCCAAGAAGGGCTTAGCGGGTTAGCATGATTTCTTCATGTTGCATGCTGGTTGGCATGGTTTCTCCATGTTGCATGCTGATCAGCATGGTTTTCAATTCGGTGTGAGCTGGTGGGATTCTCACCACTATCTGTGTATTTCCTTCTTTCGAAGTATGTCCGTCTCCTCGGGCACAGTTTCTAGACTGAGTCTGGGTGGAGGGGCAAAGAGGGAAGAGCCAGCCCACACTATTAAACTCTTAAAGTGCCCATGGCACCCAAAGGACTCCCTGGAGGGAGAATAGATAGTGTGGCGCGCGTAGCACACCACTGTGCCCGCAGCGAGCCCACAAGGGGCTCATTTGCGCTCGCCCAGCTGTCGTGATTCCGGCAGTCGGGATTCCGAAAAAGGTATGCTGGTCGCCGGTAGCCCGGCCACCAGCATACCATACTACACCCGTTATGCAGACATGTCCCCTGTACATGCAGGTTTAGTAACAATGGAAAGCTAGAAATGTGTTTAGTGTAGAACTATCACAGCTGACAAATTAATAGGCACCAGACCATCTCACTGATAACATAGAAGGGGTTTGTAATAGTTTCTGAGATTACAGAACCGGCATGATTTTCCACACTGCACATGCCTGCAGGGCCGGATCTAGGGGGGGGGCGAAGGGGGCGACCGCCCCCCCCCCCCCCCAACACAGTCATAACCACGCCCACTTTTGAGCAGAAGAGAGCTCTCCGGGGAGAGCATGAGGCAGAACGATGTGCTGCAGCTTATACCACAGCAGCACAGAGGAGCAAGGGTTACAGAGCATTTGCCCCTCACTTGCTGGTGTGTGGGTACTAGGGCTAATAAATACAATTACCCCATAGCACAGTCACATGTACATAGAACAATCACAAAGCTCTATCTCAGTCTCACTCAAAAAGTTCAGTCAGAATTGAGAGAGGAGGAGTTAGGATTGCAGATGGGAGGAGTTGGGACTGTAGAGGGAGGAGTCAAGATTAAACAGTAAACCGCCCCCCCTAAAGAAAAGTCTAGATCCGTCCCTGCATGCCCGGGAATGGTGCTAGGTTCAGGATACATAGCAATCACATTTATACTGACAACTGAAGAATCATAACTGGGCTGCAAATGGGACAACTCATGTAGGTAACGTTCAGTGAGAGAGCATGTGGATGAGTTAGCCAGACCTCTAGTATACAGCTGGTGCAAGTGCCCACTGATGATAATGACTGGTATAGAACCAAGCATACCCATAGGGGATGGGCTTGCCGTATAATGGGGGTTATTCTGACCCGATCGCACGGTGCACTTTATCGCAGCGGTGCGATTGGGTCAGAACTGCACATGCACCGGCGCCACAGTGCGCCGGCGCATGTCTGACAGCCGAAGGCCGTCGGCCCGCTACAATCAGGTAGAGGCGGACGCTGGCCGGGGGAAGGCGGAACAGCGGCGTTTGTCCGCGTTTTGTGGGCGCGGTCCGGCCAACGCAGGCGTGGCCGGACCGAATGGGGGGCGGGCCGCAGCCACTGCGTGACGTCACACGCAGCCACTGCGGGCCGGGGAGCGATGAGTAGCTCTCGGCCAGCACGCTAAAGCTGCGCTGGTCGGGAGCTTCTGGGGTGGGGGAAGGCGGCACTGACATGCAGGGTGGGATAGCCCTGTGCTGGGCGTCCCCCCGCATGTCAGTGTGAATGATCGTAGCTGTACTAAATTTAGCACAGCTACGATCATCTCGGAATGACCCCCAATGTGTACGACTCTCCTCATGAGAAAATATATGCATCATTTTCCATGCACGCAATGTCCAACTCAACCACCGTCTCTGTCTGTGCTGGAGCTACTCAATTTAAAACAATCAAATATATGATTGAAAATATGTTGAATACAAAGAGGTGTCTTAAAAAGTATATTCTATTTTTTAATTTCTAGATGGGGCAAATAAAAAAAGAAAGACAGTCACTTATATGTTCTGTCCCTAGTCCTCTCTTTACTGCTCCAAGCTCTCTTTCTACATCTTCTAGCTCTCTTTTCTCCGCCTAGCTCTCTTTTCACGGTTCCTAGCTCTCTTTCTACTTCTTCTAGCTCTCTTTCCTGCACCTAGCTCTCTCTTTACTGTTCCCAGCTCTCTTTCCGCCCCCTAGCTCTCTCTTGATGGTCCCAGTTCTCTCCACTAAAGCTGGGTATACACTAGGCGATATATTGGCCGATATTTATTGAGTGGGCTAGTCAGGTATGTAAACATGATAAGTCTGTGAACGACGTCGTTCACAGACATATCACATCGGCTGTGCAGTACAGGCGATGGGCGATACATCTAAAGAGATATCAACGCATCTGGATGGGATCAGTACTAAATGCCGCTGGCCGGAATCCCGGCGGTCGAAATACCGACGCTGGAATCCTGACCACACAATCCCGACAGGGGTGGCAAGCGGAACGCAGCCCCTTGCGGGCTCGCTTCGCTCGCCACGCTGCGGGCACTGTGCCTCGCTACTCTCGGCACACTATTATATTCTCCCTCTATGGGTGTCGTGGACACCCACGGAGGGAGAATATGTCGGGATTGTGGCGGTCGGGATTCCGGCGTCGGTATTTCGACCGCCGGGATTCCGGCCGGCGGCATCTTGACCGCATCCCATCTGGATGTGTGTACGGGCAGTCCACAAACCGCCTGTACACTTGCTGCAGAGACTGATGTCACAGAGGGTGGGCAAATTCAAATGCCCTTCCAGCTGAATATCCTGACCGACACATCGGTAAGTGTGTATCAGTGTGACAGCGGGTCGGTAGGTATATCTGCCAGGTGTGTACGCAACCTTAGCCAAGTGTCTTTCTCTCTTTTCCTTCTAAACTCTCTTTTCTACCTTCAGCTTTTTTATGTCTTCTACCATTGAGGTCTCTACTACTTTCAGGTCAACTTTTCTAACTTTTAACATGGCCGTAACTAGGTGGGGGCCTAAGGGGTCACGTGGCCCGGGCGCCAAATTTCCGGGGGCGCAGGGACCTTTACCCGTCTCCCTCAGTCACGGTGCCGCCGCTGCTGCACGTCTCCCTGCTGCTAAGTTACAGCCAGAGCCAGGGGCAGAAGTCCTCCGGGAGTTCAATCACAGTGTGCCAGCCAGTTACATTCACCGCCCCCTGACAACCCCGCTGTACAACTTCCGCCCCAACACTAGTCTGGCCGCACCGCTCCAGAGTCCCGCATCCTGACAACATGGCTGGCCGGCTCCCGCCCCCACACTACTCCGGCTACCCTGCTCGCACCTCTACATTCCTGCTGGCTATCGCCTCCTGACACCCCAGCTGGCCAGCTCCCGCACGCAGCAGCAGGTTCAGCAGTGGAGCGGCAGCTGCATGAGGAGCAACTGGTAAGAAGAAGGGACTGACAGGGGAGAGTGACGGGGTCGGGAGTGACAGAATATCTGTGGCTGTGTTTGTATAACTATATATATTGCTGAGTGTGTGTATATGTATACATGTGGATGTTTTTGTGTGTGTACATATACAGCATGTGGTTGTGTGTGTATATGTGGCTGTGAGTGTTTATATGTGGCTGTGTAAATATATATATATATATATATATATACATATACATACATACATATATATATATATATATATATATATATATATATATACACACATACACACATACATATATATATATATATATATATACTGTCGGCGGCACTCGGAGCATCAAAGAAGGAGACAAGACTGTGTCAAATAGTCAACGTTTCAATGTTATATTATAACATTTTCATCAGGACAATACAATGTGAGCAAAAACATACCTTTATACCCGCCAGACCGTCCATGGCACCCAGCATCCGCAAATACACACTAATATCGGCGGACGCTGGGTGCCACGGAGGGTCTGGAGGGTATAAAGATATGTTTTTGCTCACATTGTATTTTCCTGACGAAAATGTTATACAGGTTGAGTATCCCATATCCAAATATTCAGAAATACGGAATATTCCGAAATACGGAATTTTTGGAGTGAGAGTGAGATAGTGAAACCTTTGTTTTTTGATGACTCAATGTACACAAACTTTGTTTAATACACAAAGTTATTAAAAATATTGGCTACAATGACCTTCAGGCTGTGTGTATAAAGTGTATATGAAACATAAATGCATTCTATGCTTAGACTTAGGTCCCATCGCCATGATATCTCATTATGGTATGCAATTATTCTAAAATACAGAAAAATCCGATATCCAAAATACTTCTGGTCCCAAGCATTTTGGATAAGGGATACTCAACCTGTAATATAACATTAAAACATTGACCATTAGACACAGTCTTGTCTCCTTCTTTGATGCCGTGAGTGCCGCCGACAGTTTATTTATATATGGGGACCCTGCGTGTTTCTCATGGAAGGCACCAGCTATCATGCTGTTTTGTATTTAGGAGAGGAGTGCCGCTGACTGCACGTGTGTGTGTGTGTGTGTGTGTGTGTGTGTGTGTGTGTGTGTGTGTATATATGTATGTATATATATACTAGGTGCTTCATCGCGCCCTACGGGCGCTCTTCACACAGTTGCAAGGGGCTACGCCCCCTTAACCCTTGCATGCCTTTCTGGGGTTCAATATTTGTATTATATGGAGTATTACCTGCATTCCTTTGTCAGTGGTTAAATATTGCACAATGAAAGGGCGTGCGATGGTGAAGGAGGCACAGCCCCTTGCGACGGTCTGGAGGCGCCGTGGGTAGGGGAGGGGCAGGTACGGGTGGTGCGGCGGATGGGGAAGGGGGTCTGGAGGCGCTGCAGGTGGTGGAGGGGTAGGTGCGGGGGTGCCATGGGTGGGGGAGGGGTGGGTGGGGGGGACCGCAGATGGAGGAGGGTGTCTGCAGATGCTGCGGGTGGAGGGGGGCAGGTGTGGGGGGAGACATATATGGGGGATGGATGGTGGAGGGGGTCTGGAGGTGCTGTGGGTGGTGGAGGGGCGGAGGAGTGGGAGCCAAGGGTGGTGTAGGGGGTCTGGAGGCACAGCGTGTGGGGGAGGGGTGAAGTGCCGCATGTGGTGGAGGGGAAGGTGCGGAGGTGTGGTGCATTGAGGAGGGGTCTGGAGGCGCTGCGGGTACTGTACCTGCCAAAAAAGTAGTTGGAGGGCATGCAGTAACAGGGCCAGGACAGGCGTGACAGGGTCAGATCACGGGTGACAGGGCCAGGATAGGGGTAACAGGGCCAGCATAAGGGTGAAAGGGCCAGGATAAGGGTGACAGGGCAAGGCCAGGGGTGACAGGGACATGACAGAACACAGGGCACGGGAGAGATTGGTATTAGGGACAAAACAGTGGTGACAGACAGATGTGTCTTACCGGAGTCACGGCTGCTGCTGTTCCACTCCAACCTGTTGGGATCTGCTGCTGGTGGAGACTTGGCATGGCTGACTCTCTCAGGCTGGAGTCCTGCTTCCTCTGCCCGTCAGCATCCCTCCCCCCCTCTTCAGTCACACACCGTAGACCTCGCGCAGCTGCCGGGCACTGTGGTAAGGGGAGACTGGGAGTGACTGGTTAGCCCCCAGGAGACGCTGCGACTGGAGGGAGGAGGGGGTCATAGCATGCACACGGCGCGGACCTCGCGGCTGCTGGGCACTGTGGTAAGGGGAGACTGGGAGTGACTGGTTAGCTCCCAGGAGACGCTGCTGCTGGAGGGAGGAGGGGGTCGGAGCCTGCAAGCAGCTCGGACTTCTGCAGCGCTACCCGCTGGCTAAAGTGTGTGAAGGAGCTGGGTGCACCTCACGGCGGGCGGCAGCACTGCAGCTAGCGGTGGGGTTGCCGGGGCTGGAGATAACAGAGGCAGTACGGAACCTGCACAGCAGCAGGTGCCCCACAAAACTGCAGCTAAGAAGCGTGGAGTGTGCTAGAAAGTGATGCTCCCCCGCGCCAGAGAGACCCTGCTGAGTATGCTGATGTGGGGGGTCAAGCACACAGTGAGCCGGTGCCCGTCTGTCTGTACGGCATACCCCTCACACACCCCCATACCTCCCAACTGTCCCGGGGTTCCGGCAGCAGAGCCGGATTAAGGGGGTGGGGGGGGGGGCAGGGGGTACGTACCGTAGGCCCCACAGTTTTAGGGGGCCCCCCGGCTGGAGTAGCTCTGTCCCAGCTCAGAAGCTCCCCCGTCCTGCCAGCAACAGCGGCAGCATTGTGCTACAGTCAGCACACGCTGCTGCATGTTGGCAGGTCTATGGTGTTGCCTTCTTTCTTCTGCCTGTGCGGGTGTGTAGGGGGAAACGACCACCTCCTCTGGCTTTAGTCCTAGCTGAGGGGCCAAAATTCCATACAAAAAAAAAATATCACGGAATTTGCATAAGGGGGCGTGGCCACGCGGGCGCGATTAGGCCACGCCCCCAACCCCACAGCAGACACAGCCATGAGATAGGGCTCCCCTGTCTCAAGTGCCCTGGGCCCCCCGGACTCATAATCCGCCCCTGGAGGCATGCCAGCAGCTCATAGAGCGCTGGGCATGCCCCCTCACTGACGAAAACGGGGGCCCTCCTGTAAAGCCACGCCCCATTTTGTTGACCACGCCCCCTTTTGCCGTGTGTGTGTGTGTGTGTGTGTGTGTGTGTGTGTGTGCGCCCTCCTTCTGCCTGAAGAAAGCTGGGAGGTATGCACCCCTGTCTGCCTGAAGAAAGCTGGGAGGTATGCACCCCTGCCTGTGCCATGCCCATACTATCTGCTTCTGCTCCTAGTCTCCTATAGATTTGCCCAGATCTGTGACTCATTTGACTAACTCCACCCAGTGTTGTGACTCCGCCCAGCGTTAGCAAATGAGTCACAAAGTCACAGATCTGGGCTATTATATAGGAGATATATATATATATATATATATATACATACACACACAAGTGTATAATATATTGTTTTTTTTATTATTATAATTTTTTGTGTGTGTGCTCGCGGTGGTGGTGGGGGAAGAGGGGGGGGGGGGAGAAGGGGGGCGCGCGCTAAATTACTGCCTTGCCCCGGGTGCCGAAAATCCTAGTTTCGGCCCTGCTTTTAATTCTACATGTGTCTAGATATATGATATATGGTTTTTTCAATCCAGAGTTCTTTCTTAACCATAATCATACATAACATACCCAATTTTTCAGTTAGTCCCTGGATCCCAAGAAGAGTGGGTAGATCTCCCACATCCCACACATTTCCTAGTGAAATGAGCAGGATGGGGGGATAATATCAGGAATGGTGCGACAATATGCAGGGGGTAGGGCTAAAATGATGCAAATTTCATTAGAACTTGGGGCTAATGATGTGAAGCACCCAGTCCTGCTCCAGAAGTGGTCAACTGCATTTTCTATACAGGATTCTACCGAAGAGGAGAAACACAAGGTGGGCAAGTATGCCAACAAATCTTTGTCTCTGTTCTAGCACATTCCATTGTGCTTTACAATTGTTAACCCAACTTCGCTTATCTTTTCTTTTACCACCAATTATACTTTGTCGCAGGAGACCTAGAAAGAGCTGGAGTTAGGAATAGAGAACATAGGAATAGAGATCATGGGGTCTCTATTCCTAACTCCAACTCTTTCTAGGTCTCCTCTAAACTCTTCCTGCTTTTCTCAGCAGCCCCATATATCATAGGCGTTTCTATAATGGGTGCAAGTGTTTCTGTTGCACACAGGCCCCTGGCTCCGGGCGGCCCACACCGCACACGCTGCACGTATATATAGTATACTTACCCCTCTGAAGTCCCACGGCGACTGCCCTGCAGTGCGTGCTCAAATCACTAGGAAAATGGCCACCGTGGCCATTTCCAAGTGATTTGCGCATGTGCGCTGGAGATGTCCCCGGGAACAAGGAGCAGGTGCCATGTTCCCGGAGACCTGTGCATGCGCAGTAGACTCTGGCACTATGTCAGAGTCTACAAGCTGCCAGAGAGGAGGGTGCCCGCAACGGAAGCTGCACGCGGGTCTCCTCTTCTCTTAAAACGCCCCTGCCATATATGCCAGGGTGTTTGGCTCAGTGTCAAACTTGTGGCATAACATGTAGCAAGGGGCATTATTTTGTGTGGGTGACATAACTTGTAGTAAGGGGCATTATTGTGTGTGGCATAACGTGCTGTGAGGGGCATTATGTATGTGTGGCATTACGTGTAGTGAGGGGCATTATTGTGTCTGGCATAATGTGCTGTGAGGGGCATTAGTGTGTGTGTGTGTGTGTGTGTGTGTGTGTGTGTGTGTGTGTGTGTGTGTGTGTGTGTGTGTGTGTGTGTGTGTGTGGCAGGGGGAACAGCCGCATGAGGGATATGATGTGTTTGGGGGAAGAGCTGCGTGAGGGATGAGACGATCCAGTTAAAATTATCTGAGTAATGTTCACATGCCAACGCCTACATTCTGAGATTGACATATGCAGGGTGGATCCCACGTACCCATACCATTCAGCGCTCCCCCATTATTTTTGCATTCTTATACTTTCCCACTTGCACCAATTGTAAAACAGTGCTAGCCACGCCCAGTATGTGGTGCTAGCCATGCCCAGTAGGTGGTGCTAGCCACGCCCAATAGGCAGTGTTAGATATGCCCCACCAGTGGTGCACACCCTTATAAAATGTGCTGCGCACGCCTATGCATGCACTGACATATACACACTAGCAGGGCCGGATTAACAATGGGGCGGATGGAGCTGCAGCTCCAGGCCCCCCATTGAAAATAGGCCCAGAGAGTTCCGCTGGAGGCCTGGCAGGATGTACAGGTAAAAAAATGTTTCCTGTTACAGCCAGCGCCGGAATCCATCGGAGGTCCTGCAGCCCTTCCAACACCTCCACCATACACCCCGCTGTCTGGCTAGTATGCTGGATTCCCATACAACCAACGATCGAATACCGCTCCACTCAGTGATCTCATCTGCAGTGCAAGGACTGTTGTGCTGTTGCTTAAACAACAGACCACCCCCTTTATCAGTATTGGTGTGTAGAATGAAGGGGCCGGCTCAGGAGACAGCAGGTGCCACCCACACGTGACGCCACTTGCCACCACCTCTCTGATACCTGGGTTTCCAAAGCTAAGGAGGCGGCTCCATGAATGGGCGGAGGTGGCTCCAGGAATGGAAAAGGCGGCGGCTCCAGGAACGGGAGGAGGCGGCGGCTCCAGGAACGGGCAGAGGTGGCTCCAGGAATGGGAGAAGGCAGCGCCAGCTCTAAGAACGTGAGTAGGTACACCGGCGGCACAGCATCTGATAGGTTCATGATGCTTTTGTGTAGTGAGCCGAGTCACCCGCACCGGGTGTAGAGGAGCGGGTGCCGGCATGTGTTCTTCTGCAAACCCTGTGTGCTGGATCCCTTTCATCCATTGCTGCCAGTGTTATGTCCACCAGCAGCACCTGCTCCCAGCCGCATCCCTATAGCGTGACCCACCTCAATGGGGCACTGCCTGTGTGCTGGATGCAGTGCTAGTTCAGGGGTATACTTTCTCTCCTATAAGGCTGCCTATTCTGCATGCTAGGGGCAGGTGCACTGGGCACATACACACTGAGGCACTGGGCACATGCACACTGAGAGAGTGAGGTGCAGGAGTATGAGAAGAAAAAGGAGTGAGGTGCAGGAGTATGAGAAGAAAAAAGGGAGTGAGGTGCAGGAGTATGAGAAGGAAAAAGGGAGTGAGGTGCAGGAGTATGAGAAGAAAAAAGGGAGTGAAGTGCAGGAGTATGAGAAGGAAAAAGGGAGTGAGGTGCAGGAGTATGAGAAGGAAAAAGGGAGTGAAGTGCAGGAGTATGAGAAGGAAAAAGGGAGTGAGGTGCAGGAGTATGAGAAGGAAAAAGGGAGTGAGGTGCAGGAGTGTGAGAACTAAGGAGGGAGTGAGGTGCATGAGCGAGAGAAAGAAGCAGGGAGGGAGTGAGGTGCAGTGTAGGGGTGAGAGATGTAAGGAGGGAGAGAGTGAGGTGCATAAGTGAGAGAAGGAGAGAGGGAGGGAGGTGCAGTGCAGCGGTGAGAGATGGAAGGAGGGAGTGAGGTGCAGTGCACGGGTGAGAGATGGAAAGAGGGAGTGAGGTACAGGAACGAGAGAGTGAGGTGGTATGAGAAGGAAGAAGGTAGTGAGGTCCAGGGGTATGAGGATGGAGTGAGGTGCAGGGGTATAAGGAGGAAAGAGGGAGTGAGGTGCACGGGTGAGAAATGGGAGGGAATGAGGTACAGGGACCAGATAAGGAGGGAGAGAGTGAGGTACCGTGCAGGGGTGAGAGATGGAAGGAGGGCGTAAGGTGCAGGGGTGAGAGAGGGAAAGAGAGAGTGAGGTGCAAGGGTATGAGGAGGGAGTGAGGTGCATGAGCGAGAGAAGGAAGCAGGGAGGGAGGTGCAGTGCAGGGGTGAGAGATGGAATGAGGGCGTGAGGTGCAGTGCAGGGGTGAGAGATGGAAAGAGGGCATGAGGTGCAGTGCAGGGGTGAGAGATGGAAAGAGGGAGTGAGGTACAGGGACGAGAGAGGGAACGAGAGAGTGAGGTGGTATGAGAAGGAAGAAGGTATTGAGGTCCAGGGGTATGAGGATAGAGTGAGGTGCAGGGGTATGAGGAGGAAAGAGGGAGTGAGGTGCAGTGGTGAGAGGTGGAAGGAGGGAATGAGGTACAGGGACCAGAGAAGGAGGGAGAGAGTGAGGTACAGTGCAGGGGTGAGTGATGGAAGGAGGGCGTAAGGTGCAGGGGTGAGAGAGGGAAAGAGAGAGTGAGGTGCAAGGGTATGAGGAGGGAGTGAGGTGCATGAGCGAGAGAAGGAAGCAGGGAGGGAGGTGAGAGATGGAATGAGGGCGTGAGGTGCAGTGCAGGGGTGAGAGATGGAAAGAGGGCGTGAGGTGCAGTGCAGGGGTGAGAGATGGAAAGAGGGAGTGAGGTACAGGGACGAGAGAGGGAACGAGAGAGTGAGGTGGTATGAGAAGGAAGAAGGTATTGAGGTCCAGGGGTATGAGGATAGAGTGAGGTGCAGGGGTATAAGGAGGAAAGAGGGAGTGAGGTGCAGTGGTGAGAGGTGGAAGGAGGGAATGAGGTACAGGGACCAGAGAAGGAGGGAGAGAGTGAGGTACAGTGCAGGGGTGAGAGATGGAAGGAGGGAGTGAGGTGCAGTTCAGGGGTGAGAGATGGAAAGAGGGAGTGAGGTACAGGGACGAGAGAGGGAACGAGAGAGTGAGGTGGTATGAGAAGGAAGAAGGTAGTGAGGTCCATGGGTATGAGGATGGAGTGAGGTGCAGGGGTATAAGGAGGAAAGAGGGAGTGAGGTACAGGGACGAGAGAGGGAACGAGAGAGTGAGGTGGTATGAGAAGGAAGAAGGTAGTGAGGTCCATGGGTATGAGGATGGAGTGAGGTGCAGGGGTATAAGGAGGAAAGAGGGAGTGAGGTGCAGGGGTGAGAGATCGAAGGAGGGAATGAGGTACAGGGACCAGAGAAGGAGGGAGAGAGTGAGGTACAGTGCAGGGGTGAGAGGTGGAGGAAGGAGGGAGTAAGGTACAGGGGTGAGAGAGGGAAAGAGAGAGTGAGGTACAGTGCAGGGGTGAGAGATGGAAGGAGGGAGTGAGGTGCTATAGTATGAGGAAGATAGAGATATTGAGGTGCAGGAGTATGAGGAGGGAGTGAGGTGCAGGGGTATGAGGAAGAAAGAGGGAGTGAGGTGCTAGGGTATGAGGAGGAAGGAGAGAGTGAGGTGCAGTGCAGGGGTTAGAGATGGAAGGAGGGATTGAGGTACAGAGGCCAGAGAAGGAGGGAGAGAGTGAGGTACAGTGGTGAGAGATAAAAGCAGGGAGTGAGGTACAGGGACAAGTGATGGAAGGAGATAGTGAAGTGCAGGGGTGAGAGATGGAAGGAAGAAGCGAGGTACAGGGATGAGAAAAGGAGGGAATGAGTGTGGTGCACTGCAAAGGTGAGAGATAGAAGAGGGAATGAGGTACAGGGGACAGAGAAGGAGGGAGTGAGGTACAGTGGCCAGAGATAGAAAGGAGGGAGTGAGGTGCAAGGACAAGAGATGGAAGGGGATAGTGAAGTGCAGGGGTGAGAGATGGAAGAAGGGAGTGAAAAGTGCAGGGTGGAAGAAGGATAGAGGGTATGAGAGGCATAGGGGGTAAATAAGGGAAGGAGGAAGTAAGAGTAGCAGGAGCGACCCGTGAGACATTAAGAAAAGCTGATATAAAACAGTTACTGCATAGGGAAGAGGATGATGAGCACAGGGGAGGTAGGAAGCACAGGTTGGATAACTATATAGCATGGTTTCTTTTATACTATATACTGTAGTTGTAAAAAGTATCTAAAGTTATTTACTTTATCATAATCCCTATAGTTTCTGGGATTCTATGTGTACTCCAGATCCCAGGCCATTTTATTAAATTTTCAATACCCCCACTTCTAAATACACACTTCGACCACTGCATACAACAATAATAACAACAACAGAGTACTCGACCAAGCTCTGTTATTATTGCTGTATGTGACTCAGGCTTACTAGCTGGTAACCATGGTGAATGGCCAGGCCAAATTGAAGGGTGGATACACAGACGGCTTACTCGGAGGTTAGACCATCTGAAGGATATTGTGTGCGCTACCCTTCAGCTGTGGCAAAAGGGCGGATGCTGGAGTGACGGCCTCTCTTTCTTGGCTCCTCCTCCTCGCACGGGTTTTGCTGGGAACTTCCTCCTCTGGCTGTGGGAGCAGGCTCTCTGAGCAGCTGCAGGCTGCAGTACATAGCCAGAGCAAGAACCAGATCAAGAACAAGTGGTGAGTGGGGCTGGAGAGGGGTGTTATAATCCACCTTGCAGATTATGTACAGTATAAACTCTAATATTTTAGGTTTTAGTATATATAGTGAGTGCCAACTACCTCCTCCCACTAGTGCTGAATTCAAGGCTCTGTCCTGCCCCTGTCCCTACTGTTTTGGCCCCTCTGTCATTTCTGTCCTGTCCCTCTAGGCTAAAAAGCAATGCACATTGTGCTTTGACTGGAAGGGACTCGGCAAAGCCTGGAAGGCTTCACTGAAGCTGGAAAGGCTTTTGTCGTCTATAAATGGCGTAAGCGATACAGTTACAAACAGCAGTAAGCTTATGCAAGCCACACCCTATGTGTAGACCACACAAACCCACAGCACTGATTACGCACCCTGCGATGGCATACAATAGGCCCTTCATGAATTTCAGCTCCAGGCCCATGCGGACCTTAATCTGGCACTGCACACTAGGGTTTTGGGGGTTTTTTTTGTCATAAACCAGTTATGCTACCACTATGGTTTGGATGAGAGGAGGAAACCTGAGCACCTGGAGGAAATCCACGCAAATATAGGATAATAAACTCCACACAGATAGGGCCTTGGTGGAAATCAAACTCAAGACCTCAGTGCTGTAAGGCAGCAAGTTAACTATTGGGGCCTATTTATCACTATCCGCATCCAGGATGCGGATGACAGGTAATAAAATCGCCCAAACTCGCACTGCGATAATTGATTACATCGCAGGGATGTATCAATTATCGCATGCAGGAACAGAGCTTGCGGTCAAGCTCTGTCCCTGCGATGCCTCTTTGCAGCATCATCGGGGTATTTTTCGTAAAAAATACCCCAATGCCCTGCTCCGCATGTGCCGCTGACATCGCCACTACCGCCGCCGCCCGGTCGACACCCCCCCCCCTTGTCACGACTACCCCTGCGCACCGCGGAACATCCCCCAGTAGGGTAATATACTCACCTGTCCAGGGAGCCGATCCGCACTGCTTCAGGAGGCTGCCAGGCGTCGGGTCTTTCTCCTGCGCTGTGACCCCCAGTGATGTAAAGTGCGCTGCCGTTTTGCAGCGTCACTTTACTGCACCAGGGTCACGTTGCAGCACATGGGGGACCCGGCGCCCCGCAGCGCTCAGCGGACACCGGCTCCCTGGACAGGTGAGTATGTTTTTAATTTTTTTAATTTTTTTTACACATTGATCAGCTTGTGTGTCCGATGGACACACATAGCTGATCACTGGAGCCCGGTCCCCGCTCAGCTTTCTCTGCCAGAAAAAGCTGGGCAAAAGGGTGCTTATCGCAGTGCTGCCCTGTGAACTTGCCAGCCTGAGCTGGCGAGATTATCACAGGGCACACTGCGGTATTTTTTCACATTTTTTTTTTAAAGTAAATCTGGTCAGATCGCATTTCCCAGTATAAGTAAGCGGCTAACTTAAAAAAAGTGAATTAAAGGGTTTGGAGTAGTTTTTCATGAAGACTGCTCCAAATGCCCTTTAATACATTCAGGTGATACTAAAATAATGTGAAACGGGTGTGAAAACACCCTTTTTCACAATATTTTAGTAAAAATAATGTTAATAAATAAGCCCCTTAGAAACACGGTTCCAATCCGGGTCAGACCCTGTACAGACCCCGTTCCCACTACGGCTCTGACCTGGGTTATTCCCAGGTCATCGCTGTTTACACTACACATGGATGCAGTCTCTCTTCTTCCGGGGCTTGAAGATGACGTCATCTCCAATCGTGGGGAAATACGTCTCTCCCCATGATGTAAACAAGACCTGTGTCAGATGACCAGGTGTACCCATTTTCACTATAGCTTACCCGGGTCCTTGCCGGTCCTTCCGGGTCCAACCCTGGTAGCTACCCGGGTTGGATTCCTGTGTCACTGGAGTGTTTTTTTAGGGAGCCCTTTCCACTGAGCCATGACCCCGGTTAACACGGCAATAACCCGGGTTTTAGTGGCAGTGGAAAATGGGTTTGAGTCCACATTGAGCTTATAACAGAGCAGCCAGGTGCACTATGTAGGCTAGAAAACGCACAGTATCTCCTTTCATTGGTCAGCATGATGTAATGGGCTGTTTCCCTGGAGTTCCTGTCTGTCACACGCTGGCTGTACTGCAGTACACCTGTCATATACAGGAACTGTTGTATATTGGGAGTGGATGCAAAAAAAACACACCAGGGAGACTTACTATGTAATTAGATGACAGGGCATCCTCATCCCGTCTACCACCATCAGATTCACATATAAACAATGGGTTACTGGCATTTTGATGTCATTGACCAATCATCTTCTATTACATAGGTATTCTTGATTACACTTCTGATAGAGCCTTTGATGATGTCACATGTTCATGACATAATTGTTAATTGTGAACTTAATCATTAGATTGGTTTCAATTATACATTCTCAGCGACTTTACTGTGGCTGGCCATTCCTGTGAGGAGAAATCTAATTGGTTCCATGGATCTTCCTCTTCCAGACAGGTGCTTTGATCTTATAAATAACATGTCTGAAATACCTGTCTTGTCACATAATTTACACCTTTCACACACATCCCTTGTTTCTCTTCCATATATAAAGCTGTATTCCTAAAATAAGGTCTATATTTGAGAATAGAGGAAATTGTTATTTACATGATATTTTCCTTGAACTTGATCATTATTGCTAACTTGAACTGAAACTTGTTCAATACACTTTATAGGCAATTTGTCAACTTAAAGTTTTATAGTCTGGTTAAAAAAACAAATCTGAAATGTAAGAGATATAAGCCACGATACTGAAGGTCTGAAGGAGAGCGCTTCTTGCAAGTTGTCCCATACTGTGCATGTGTCACAGGCTGCATCAGCATCTTTACAAGCATGTGGAGAGTATGTATTCTGGACTCCAAATTAAGAACCATCTCCTGGATCTAGAGATGAGCGGGTTCGGTTCCCTGAGAACCGAACCCTCTCGAACTTCCCCACCCGAGCCCGGATCCGAGTCAGGCTCGGGTTTTCCCGCCTGACTCGGAAACCAGAACGAGGCAAAACGTCATCATCCCGCTGTCGGATTCTCGCGGGGTTTGGTTTCCATATAATGAGCCGTGCGTCGCCGCCATCTTCACTCCGGCATTGGAGAGTGTAGAGAGAGGACGTGTCTCCGTCCTCAGTGTCCTGCATCAGTACAGTGTTAGTGTCTTGTGCTGCATCAGTCCAGTCACAGTGGTGGTGTCCTCTGCTGCCATATGTCCAGTGCTGATGTATAAGTCCAGTACAGTGGTGCTGTGTTGTCCTGCATCAGTACAGTGGTAGTGTCTTGTGCTGCATCAGTCCAGTCACAGTGGTGATCTCCTCTGCTGCCATATGTCCAGTGCTGCTGTATAAGTCCAGTCCATTGCAGCGGTGCTGTGTTGTCCTGCATCATTCCAGTGGTGGTGTTCCTGTGCTGCTGTATATGTCCAGTGATACTGCTGTATATGTCCAGTGATACTGACGTATATGTCCAGTGATACTGCCTTATATGTCCAGTGATACTGCAGTATATGTCCAGCGGTACTGCCGTATAAATCCAGTGATCCTGCCGTATAATTCCATCGGTCCTGCCGTATAATTTCAGTGGTACTGGCGTATAAGTCCAGTCCAGTGATACTGCCGTATAAGTCCAGTGGTACTGCCGTATAATTCCAATGATCCTGCTGTATAATTCCAGTGATCCTGGCGTATAATTCCAGTGATCCTGGCGTATAATTCCAGTGATCCTGCCGTAGAAGTACAGTGATCCTGCCGTATAATTCCAGTGGTACTGGCGTATAAGTCCAGTCCAGTGATACTGCCGTATATGTCCAGTGGTAATGCCATATAAATCCAGTGGTACTGCCGTATAATTCCAGTGATCCTGCCGTATAATTCCATGGTACTAGCGTATAAATCCAGTGTTCCTGCCGTATAATTCCAGTGGTACTGGCGTATAAATCCAGTCCAGTGATACTGCCGTATATGTCCAGTGGTACTGGCGTATAAATCCAGTGATCCTACCGTATAATTCCAGTGATCCTGCCATATAATTCCAGTGGTACTGCCGTATAATTCCAGTGGTACTGCCGTATAAATCCTGTGATCCTGCTGTATAATTCCAGTGATCCTGCCATATAATTCCAGTGATCCTGCCGTATAATTCCAGTGATCCTGCCGTATAATTCCAGTGGTACTGGCGTATAAGTCCAGTCCAGTGATACTGCCATATATGTCCAGTGGTACTGCCGTATAAATCCAGTGGTACTGCCGTATAATTCCAGTGATCCTGCCATATAATTCCAGTCGTACTGGTGTATAAATCCAGTGATTCTGCTGTATAACTCCAGTGATCCTGCCATATAATTCCAGTGATCCTACCTTATAATTCCAGTGATACTGCCATATATGTCCAGTGGTACTGCCGTATAAATCCAGTGGTACTGCAGTATAATTCCAGTGATCCTGCCGTATAATTCCAGAGGTACTGGCGTATAAATTCAGTAATCCTGCCGGATAATTCCAGTGGTACTGGCGTATAAATCCAGTAAAGTGATACTGCTGTATATGTCAGTGGTACTGGCGTATAAATCCAGTGATCCTGCCATATAATTCCAGCGATCCTGCCATATAATTCCAGTGGTAGTGGCGTATAAATCCAGTGATCCTGCTGTATAATTCCAGTGATCCTGCCATATAATTCCAGTGATCCTGCCGTATAATTCCAGTGATCCTGCCGTATAATTCCAGTGGTACTGGCGTATAAGTCCAGTCCAGGGATACTGCCGTATATGTCCAGTGGTATTGCTGTATAAACCAGTGGTACTGGCTTATAATTCCAGTGATCCTGCCATATAATTCCAGTGGTACTGGCGTATAAATCCAGTGATCCTGCCGTATAATTCCAGTGGTACTGGCGAATAAATCCAGTCCAGTGATACTGCCGTATATGTCCAGTGGTACTGGCGTATAAGTCCAGTGATCCTGCCGTATAAATACAGTGGTACTGGCATATAAATCCAGTGATCCTGCCATATAATTCCAGTGGTACTGGCGTATAATTCCAGTGGTACTGGCGTATAATTCCAGTGATCCTGCCGTATAATTCCAGTGATCCTGCCGTATAATTCCAGTGGTACTGGCGTATAAATCTAGTCCAGTGATACTGCTGTATATGTCCAGTGGTACTGCCGTATAAATCTAGTGGTACTGCCGTATAATTACAGTGATCCTGCCGTATAATTCCAGTGGTACTGCCATATAAATCCAGTCCAGTGGTGCTGCCATATGAGTTCAATGGTGCTGTCCTGTGCTGCATATTATTTACTCCAAATAAAGGGGTTATTAATATTTAATCCAAATAATTTTCACAGGGTTTGCCCTGTGTGGTGTAGCGGTATGCTCTGCTGTACCCAGTGGTGCAAGTAGAAAAAATGTCTTACAAGTACTGCCCCCATAGTGCCAGATATACATTGCCCCCTGTGACAGATATACATTGCCCCTACAGTACCAGATATACAATGCCCCCACAGTGCCAGATATACAATGCCCCCTTGTGCCAGATATACAATGCCCCATAGTGCCAGATATACATTGCCTCCACAGCGCCAGATATACAATGCCCCCACAGTACCAGATATACATTGCCCCTACAGTGCCAGATATACATTGTCCCCCTTTGCCAGATATACATTGCCCCCACAGTGCCAGATATACAATGCCCCCAAAGTGCCAGATATACAATGCCCCCAAAGTGCCAGATATACAATGCCCCCAAAGTGCCAGATATACAATGCCCCCAAAGTGCCAGATATACAATGCCCCCACAGTGCCAGATATACAATGCCCCCACAGTGCCAGATATACAATGCCCCCACAGTGCCAGATAAACATTGCCCCCACAGTGCCAGATATACAATGCCCCCACAGTGCCAGATATACAATGCCCCCATAGTGCCAGATATACAATGCCCCCAAAGTGCCAGATATACAATGCCCCCAAAGTGCCAGATATACAGTGCCCCCCTGTGCCAGATATACAATGCCCCCACAGTGCCAGATAAACATTGCCCCCACAGTGCCAGATATACAATGCCCCCATAGTGCCAGATATACATTGCCACCACCGTGTCAGATATACATTGCCCTCCTTTGCTAGATATACATTGCCCCCACAGTGCCAGATATACAATGCCCCCACAGTACCAGATATACATTGCCCCCACAGTACCAGATATACAATGCTCCCACAGTGCCAGATATACAATGCCCCCTGTGCCAGATATACAATGCCCCCCCTGTGTCAGATATACAATGCCCCCTTGTGCCAGATATACAATGCCCCATAGTGCCATATATACATTGCCCCCCTGTGCCAGATATACAATGCCCCCATTGTGCCAGATATACATTGCCCCCCTGTGCCAGATATACAATGCCCACTGTGCCAGATATACAATGCCCCCACAGTGCCAGATATACAATGCCCCCCTGTGCCAGATATACAATGCCCCACTGTGCCAGATATACAATGCCACCACAGTGCCAGATATACATTGCCCCACTGTGCCAGATATACAATGCCCCCCTGTGCCAGATATACAATGCCCCCTGTGCCAGATATACAATGACCCCACAGTGCCAGATATACAATGCCCCCCTGTGCCAGATATACAATGCCACCACAGCGCCAGATATACAATGCCCCACTGTGCCAGATATACAATGCCCCCACAGTGCCAGATATACATTGCCCCCACAGTACCAGATATACAATGCCCCCACAGTGCCAGATATACATTACCCCACTGTGCCAGATAGACAATGCCCCCACAGTGCCAGATATACATTGCCCCCACAGTACCAGATATACAATGCCCCCACAGTGCCAGATATACAATGCCCCCACAGTGCCAGATATACATTGCCCCCTGTGCCAGATATACAATGCCCCCCGTGTCAGATATACAATGCCCCCTTGTGCCAGATATACAATGCCCCATAGTGCCAGATATACATTGCCCCCCTGTGCCAGATATACAATGCCCCCATTGTGCCAGATATACATTGCCCCCTGTGCCAGATATACAATGCCCCCCTGTGCCAGATATACAATGCCCCCACAGTGCCAGATATACAATGCCCCCACAGTGACAGATATACAATGCCCCCCTGTGCCAGATATACAATGCCACCACAGTGCCAGATATACATTGCCCCACTGTGCGCTCATTGCTCCCCCCCCCACACACACACCCCTTACCGCTAGCTCTGTTTCTTCTATGTGAGGGGAGGAGAGCGCAGCGCCTCTCCTGCCCCTCAATTCTCTTTGATGCCCGATCTCACTCTCCAGCGGCGGCGAGGTCAATCTGAAATGAGGCGCCGGTTCGTTAGCCAATCAGAGCTCGTGGACCAGCAGCCAATCAGGAGCCTCAGCTGCCGGTCTGCAAGCTCTGATTGGCTAGCAAACTGGTGCCTTATTCAGATTGATGCCGCCACCGCCGCCGATGGAGAGTGAGACCAGGCATCAAAGATAATTGAGGGGCAGAAGAGGCGCTGCACTGCAATCTCATTTCTGCACAAGATCTGCGTCTCTCATCCACATGTATTACCTGTTCCCACTCAAAATTACAGGACTTTATCCGGGCTTCACCCACTCTGTGGAATGCACTCCCACGCACAATAAGACTCTCCTCTAGTCTCCAAACCTTTAAACGTTCTCTGAAAACTCATCTCTTCAGACAAGCCTACCAAATTTCAGACCCACACACATAACCTTCACAGCTTCCCTATCAAGTTACATCCCCTCTGTACAGTCCACATAAACTCACATTTTGTCTTCCAACATTGCTGGGTGATCATATCATATACAACCCATTAAGAACCTAGCAACCTGGGGAACCATTATGTGACAAGTAGCATCTATCCTTGTGTATCAATGCCTATTTCCCTATAGATTGTAAGCTTGCGAGCAGGGCCTTCCTACCTCTGTCTGTCTGTCTGTCTGTCTCTACCCAGTTTTGTTCTATAATTGTTGTTCTAATTGTAAAGCGCAACGGAATATGCTGCGCTATATAAGAAACTGCTAATAAATAATAAATAAATAATTTCCTCACACAGAACGAAGCCAGCGGGATGCAGTATGGTTGACAGCCCGGTGGTATGGCGTACCAGCTGGGAATTTCTTACCAGTAAGACGTACCGCCCCGTACCGCCATACTTGCAGCTCTGCCTGTACCGCATTTTGCTATACAACTCCCGAAAAATAATGGAAAATAAAAATTTGGAGGATAAAATAGGGAAAGATCAAGAACCACTTCCTCCTAGTGCTGAAGCTGCTGCCACTAGTCATGACATAGACAATGAAATGCCATCAACGTCGTCTGCCAAGGCCGATGCCCAATGTGATAGTAGAGGGCATGTAAAATCCAAAAAGCCAAAGCTCAGTAAAAAGATCCAAAAAAAGAATTTTAAATGGTTCGAGGAGAAACGTAAACTTGCCAACATGCCATTAACAACACGGAGTGGCAAGGAACGGCTAAGGCCCTGGCCTATGTTCATGACTAGTGGTTCAGCTTCACATGACAATGGAAGCCCTCATCCTGCCACTAGAAAAATGTTAAGAGTTAAGCTGGAAAAAGCACAGCAAAGAACTGTGCGTTCTAAGATGGTATCACAAATCCCCAAGGAAAGTCTAAGTGTGTCGGCGGTTGTGATGCCTGACCTTCCCAACACTGGATGGGAAAAGGTGGCTCCTCTGCAAGTGCTGGAAGGAGCACCCACAGTCCAGTTTCTGATATTCAAATTGAAGATGTCACTGTTGAAGTACACCAGGATGAGGATATGGGTGTTGCTGGCGCTGAGGAGGAGGATTCTGATGGTTATGTGGTTTGTTTAAATGAGGCACTGGGGGAGACACCTTTTGTCCGTGGGATGAATAAACCCATTGTAATGCAAGGGCAAAATACCAAAAAAGCCACCTCTTTGGTGTGGAATTATTTCTCCACAAATCCGGACAACAGGTGTCAAGCCGTGTGTTGTCAATCTGTAATAAGTAGGGGTAAGGAAGTTAACCACCTAGGAACATCCTCCCTTATATGTCACCTGCAGCGCATTCTTAAGAAGTCAGTGTCAAGTTGTGAAACTTTGGGTAAGAGCATAAGCAGTCCACTGACACCTAAATCCCTTCTTCCTCTTGTACCCAAGCTCCTGCAAGCCACACCACCAACTTCCTCAACGTCAACTTTCTCCTCAGTCAGGAACGTGAGTAGTCCTGCGGGCCATGTCACTTTCAAGACTGAGGAGTCCTCTCCTAACCGGGATTCCTCTGGAGGATCCTTGAGTGGTACGCCTACTGCTGCTGTTGCTGGCACTGCTGTTGTTGCTGCTGGGAGTCGATCGTCATCCCAGAGGGGAAGTCGAAAGACCACTTGTACTACTTCAACTAAGCAACTGACAATCCTTTGTGAGGAAGATGAAATGACAGCAGTCATCCTGTTGCAAAGCGGATAACTGAGGCCTTGACAGTTATGTTGGTACTAGACGTGCGTCCCGTATTCGCCATTAGTTCAGTGGGACTTAGAGAATTGATGGAGGTAGTGTACCCCCAATACCAAATACCATCTAGGTTCCACTTCACTAGGCAGGGGATACCGAGAATGTACAGAGACGTCAGAAAAAGTGTCCTCAGTGTCCTTAATAATGCAGTTGGTACCCACTGTCCACTTAACCACGGACATGTGGACAAGTGGAACAGGGCAGACTAAGGACTATATGACTGTGACAGCACACTGGGTAGATGTAATGCCTCCCGCAGCAACAACAGCAGCGGCACCAGTAGCAGCATCTCGCAAACGCCAGCTCGTTCCTAAGCAGGCTACGCTATGTATCACCCCTTTCCCTAAGAGGCACACTGCTGACAACCACTTAAGGAAACTGAGGGATATCATCGCACAATAGCTTACCCCACTTAGACTCTCCTGGGGATTTGTGATATCGGACAACGCCACCAATATTGTGTGTGCATTACATCTGGTTAAATTCCAGCATGTCCCATGTTTTGCATATACAATTAATTTGGTGGTGCAGAATTTTTTCAAAAATGACAGGGGCGTGCAGGAGATGCTGTCGGTAGCCCAAAAAATTGCGGGCCACTTTCGACATTCAGCCACCGCGTGCCGAAGACTGGAGCACCAGCAAACACTCCTGACCCTGCCCTGCCATCACCTGAAGCAAGAGGTGGTAACGAGGTGGAATTCAACACGCTATATGCTTCAGAAGATGGAGAAGCAACAAAAGGCCATTCAAGCCTATACATCCACCTACGATATAGGCAAAGGAGGGGGAATGCACCTGACTCAAGCACAGTGGAGAATGATTTCCGTCTTGTGCAAAGTTCTCCAACCTTTCGAACTTGCCACACATGAAGTCAGTTCACACACTGCCAGCCTGAGTCAGGTCATTCCCCTCATCAGGCATTTGCAGAAGCAGCTGGAGAAATTGAAGGAGGAGCTAAGATGGAGCGATTCCGCTAAGTATGTGGGACTTGTGGATGGAGCCCTTCATTCGCTTTGCCAGGATTTAAGGGTGGTCAATCTGTTGAAATCAGAGCACTACATTTTGGCCACCGTGCTCGATCCTAGGTTTAAAGCCTACGTTGCATCTCTCTTTTCGGCAGACACAAGTCTGCAGAGGTTCAAAGACCTGCTGGGGAGAACATTGTCAACTCAAGCTGAACATGACCCTTCAACAGCTCCTCCTTCGTTTTCTCCCGCAACTGGGGCTGCGAGGAAAAGGATAAGATTTCCTAGCCCACCCGCTGGCGGTGATGTAGGGCAGTCAGGAGCGAGTGCTGACATCTGGTGTGGACTGAAGGACCTGCCAACGATTACTGACATGTCTACTGTCACTGCATATGATTCTGTCACCATTGAAAGAATGGTGGAGGATTATATGAGTGACAGCATCCAAGTAGGCATGTCACACAGTCCATACGTATACTGGCAATTTGGATGCCCTTGCACAAACAGGCTTTATTCTACCTAAGTTGCCCCCCCTACAGTGTGTACTCCGAAAGAGTGTTTAGTGCAGCCGGTAACCTTGTCAGCCATCAGCGTACGAGGTTACTTCCACAAAATGTGGAGAAGATGATGTTCATCAAAATTAATTATAAATTCCTCCAGGAAGACCTTTACCAGCAATTGCCTCCAGAAAGTATACAGAGACCTGTGATGGTGGATTCCAGTGGGGACGAATTAATACTCTGTGAGGAGGAGGATGTACAGTACACACTGAAAGGGATGAGGAATCGGAGGATGAGGATGAGGTCGACATCTTCCCTCTGTAGAGCCAGTTTGTGCAAGGAGAAATTGATTACTTCTTTTTTGGTGGGGGCCCAAACAAACCAGTCATTTTAGCCACAGTCATGTAGTAGAAAAAACACCAAGAAAGAAAAAATGCGTAAACACCACAAGTGCAGCCCAGGTCAACTCAAAATGGCTCACCACACCATGGTCAATACATACAATGGAAAAGAGAGAGACCCTGTGGCGCAAATATGGTATAAAATATATACAATACAGTCCCCTTTGTTTCCCTTAATAGGGATAGCAGATTTCATCCAGAAATGTCGTTCTCATCTCAAGGGATTCACTTCAAACAAATACCTCGGATAGGAGAGAAATATTCTTAGTGCAACACTGTTATATCTAGATGAAACACACTTTTAGCATATGATCTCGCACTCACATTCTATGATTAATATGTGTGCCCATCATCCTCCACATATCTGTTCTTCCTTCACCGTAGTGTATATGACTCGAATAAAGAGAAATATTTAGTGCAACACTGTTTGTTTTTAAAAGCGAAATGGATTTATTACAGGGTTACACTCACATTGGTTAAAAGAAAACAAAGCATATAGAACCTCCTCAATAGGGTAAGATGACTCTCACAGTCATGTGGCAGACCCTGTTGCTGAAATGATTGATTTTTTTTTTTGTTAAAGTGTGCATGTCCTGTTTATACAACATAAGGGTGGGTGGGAGGGTCCAAGGACATATCCATCTGTAGTATCTATGAAGATAGTTTATGTGCATTAGCTAGATGAAGTAGTGTACCTTTAAAAATCTGGCTGCACAGATGAACATGTGATCAGGAAGTAGAAGGAGGTAGGAAGTAGAAGGGAGTAAGGAGAAGGAGAGCAGCATGTGGAGTTGATGTCTATCTGTAACCATGCAAGTACTACTTACCAATAAGAAATAAAATACATAATCTTCATACTGCATGATTAATTGAAGTAAAGATATGTACATCAGGACATAACAACTGGCGATGAGGATAAACTACTTACACTCAGCTACTGTACATTCCTCTTAGTCACCATGGCTGACATGCTAGCATTAATCCCTCAGTTCCTGCATACTGATGCCCCTCATGCAGCAGAGTTATGGAGAAAATGGCTTGCCCAGTTTGATCACTATATTGAAGCTATGGGGGTTACTTCTGATAACAAAAAGAAAAGAGCATGCTTCTTCTCAGTGCTGGCTCCAAGATTTATGAACTGTATGATACTTTGCCAGAGGCAGACACCAGGGATTATAACAAATGCAGGGACTCTCTGACTGCCTATTTTGCCCCAAAATGCAGCCTGTCACATTCAAAATACCTATTCAGGACAGCTATGCAACTGCAAACTGAATCTGTTGATGCATACATTACTAGATTACGGATTCTTGCCAAAACTTGTCAGTTCCATGATGTAGAGGATGAAATTAAGCAGTAGCATTTGGCACATGTGGAAAGTTGCGCAGACGTGCTCTTAAATCTGAAATGACGCTGACTGAGCTGCATCAATATGCTAGAAGTCTAGAATTTTCAGAGACACATGCTAAAGACATGGAGAGGGGCATGACCCAGCTGCAAGTGTGCAATAAATTACACACTGACACAAGTACCATTCCGGAGACAGGGAAATCTAGATCATGTTACAGGTGTGGACGCTCCTATCCACATTCAGGAGACTGTCCTGCTACAGGTAAAATTTGCACTGCATGTGGCAAAATGAATCACTTTTCCTCTGTTTGTAAATCTAAGGAAATCAAGTCTACACCTAGACAAAGACAATGCGTTGTGTGGATCAACATTCTACAGTGGATCTGCCTGCAGAATCATCTGACAGCGATGACAAGTCAGAAGGATTTATCTACATGATTCATCAAGTTGGAAAAAACAAGGTCAGTCCAAAAACTGCCATCACTCTAGAACACACTTCTGTTGACTTTCTCATAGATTCCGGTGCTTCTGTAAATATAATGGATGCTACCAGTTTCAAGAAGCTGCATGGCAGAGTAATTTTGAATCCAACATCTGTGAAAATATTCACCTATGGTAATAAACGACCTCTTCCACTAAAGGGTTCTTTTGACATAATTGCACGCAAAAATGTCAAAATGACAAAAGCTGTATTTTATGTCACTAAGTATGCAAGAGGTAATCTTTTGAGATTGGATACTGCATCAGAGTTGGGTCTTATACAAATTGTGGCACACACTCATGATTCCGCTCATGTCTTACATGACCTTCCCAATCTCACTCCTGTCCTACATGACCCAAAACCACTACGAAGTAATGTGGATGTTTTACTACAGGAGTATGATCATCTTTTTCATGGAATTGGAAAACTTAAAGATTATCAAGTTCATCTTCACATTGATCAGTCAGTTATCCCAATTGCTCAAGAACATCGGCGTATTCCTATCAACATAAGGAAGCAAGTGGAAGAAGAAATTCAGGCCCTTGAAGACTTAGATATAATTGAAAAGGTATCTGGTCCGACACCATGGGTATCCCCTATTGTGGTAGTGCCCAAACCAGGTCAACCAAATGCAGTGAGAATATGTGTTGATATGCATCGTCCTAATGTTGCCATTAAAAGAGAGCGCCATATTACTCCTACTATGGATGATATCATACATCGACTCACAGGTGCAAGTTTCTTTTCAAAATTGGATTTAAATAAAGGTTATCATCAACTGGAACTTGATGAAGAGTCACAGCAAATAACATTCTCAACTCATGTTGGGTTACGACGATACAAACGGCTATCATTTGGAATCGTATCTGCAGCAGAGGTGTTTCAAAATGCTATCCATCAGGTTATACAGTCAGTTCCAAATATGTCCAAACCTGCTAATGCTGGTGAGGTCAAGTCGTTTCGTGGGATGACTAACTATTGCTCCCAATTCATTCCAAATTACGCTACTCTGACTGCCCCACTTAGGGAACTCACAAAGAAAAATGCAAAATTCATATGGACTTCCTCTCAATCACAAGCATTTGATGACATAAAACGATGTCTACAGGACAGTGTCACAATGTCATATTACAACACTGACTGGAAAACAGAACTTATTGTGGATGCCAGTCCTGTGGGGCTCGGAGCTATCTTGACTCAGGTGAATACACATGGGGATCATCATATTGTAGCATGTGCAAGTCGCAGTTTGACAGAGGTGGAAAAACGTTACTCTCAAACACGGCATTGACTTTACCATCCAGACTGATCATCAAGCCCTAGTGACACTTTTTGGAAATCCAAAATCCAAACAACCAGCTAGGATACAGCGATGGGGCTTACGTTTGCAGGCATACAATTTCTCCATCATTCATAGAGCTGGTGCTGACAATCCCTCAGATTACATGTCCAGACATCCTCTGCCTTCTGACATATCGCAGTCTACTTCAGTGGAGGAATATGTGAACTTTATTATTAACAATTCAATTCCTGATTCACTTACTAGTGCTAACATCAAAGAGGCTTCTTCCTCAGATAAAGTTTTGTCAGCAGTAAAACACTGCATTATTTCCAATGATTGGCGACTGGGACAGTTTTTATTTTCAATTGATGAGGAACAAGAATTTCGAACACTTCATAAACATTGTCCAGAACTTACTGTACATGATGATTCAATAATTCTCAGAGGTGACAACATTGTTATTCCAGCTGTTTTGAGAAAGAGGGTAATTGATGTTGCCCATGCCAGTCATTTAGGAATCGTAAAGACCAAACAACTTTTACGTGAAAAGATATGGTTTCCCTCCATGGAGCAATTTGTTGAATCGGAAACCCTTCTTTCTACGCAAACTAGCAGTGAACCTGTTATGCACACCAGTGCCTGCAGGAAAGTACTAGTGTCAGAACTGTTATGCACTCCAGTGTCTGCAGGAATGTACTGGTGTTTGAACTGTTATGCAAAACAAATGGACTCACAGACAAACTGGGGAATATGACATAACGTACACAGAAGGTGATAGGGTAACAAAATACACACACAGTGAACAGAGAAGCCCAGAGGCTAAGGAACTGGGTATCTCCCTTGTATTAGAACTGCTCAGATGTAAAAAGCAAGATGTTGTGTTTTAATACGTAGAGAACCCGAAATGCTGTTGCTAAGGGCAACAGCAAAACCCTAAAGGGTTACCAACGGGTGTGGCAGTAAACTCCTTGGTCAGAGATGGAATGATAGACACAAGGAGAGCCTCCACAATCCTGATTCTCACTTGCAGTGCACAGGTTTAAGCTTACTGCCACTAAACTGACCCATAACACCTAGCACAGTGAGACAGGATTAGACAGGCAAGTGTTAGAATACAGCCGCAAACTTGCTAAGTTCACAGAGTAATAACAGAACCCCAGCAAGCTAAACGACTGACTCCAGTCTTACTGCTAGGTCTGGATTGGCAGAGTGTAATACCAAATCCCCAGGCCTATTTGCAGTAAGCAACAAACAAATACAAAGCTACACAGTACTGGCTAACTTTCATGAACTGACTAACCAACAGAGATTCAGCAGCATCTGCTTACCCTGAAAAGAGGCCTTATAAAGCAGGTGCTGTCCACGCCCCACTCAGACCTCACAGACTGTGAGCACAAAAACCAGCACCGGATCCCCTGCCGTGCACAGAGCCTATAACCACTGCACAGCAAAAGACCCGAACCGGAGTATCAGCTGCGCTCAGGTTACTCCACTAGCACTTGTCTCCCGGTTGCCATGACGACGTGGCAGCACAGGGCAGGAGACCCTAACAGTACCCCCCCTCTGACGAGGGGTCAAAGAACCCCTACCACCGGGTTTATCGGGGAACTGCGAGAAGAAAGAGCGTATCAGTCTAGGGGCATGAAGATCACAACTGCGCACCCACGACCGCTCCTCCGGGCCATACCCCTTCCAGTGCACCAAAAATGACAGCCGACCCCGAACCACCTTGGAGTCAAGAATCCTTTCAACAACAAACTCCCTCTGGCCACGTATCAGAAGAGGGGAAGGTCTTCCACTGGAAGAAGGATTACTAATCGCCCGTTTTAAAAGGGAACAATGAAATGTTTTATTGATACCCAAAGAACGGGGCAGATCTAACTGAAATGCCACTGGATTGATAACCCTGGTGATCTTATAAGGGCCGATGAACCGGGGCCCTAACTTATGAGATGGCTGTCTCAACTTCAAATTCTTGGTAGACAACCAGACGAAGTCTCCTAATTTGAAGCTGCAGGGTCTTTTCCGCTTATCAAAAACCCTTTTGGTCACTAATGACACAGACACAAGGGCTTTCTTCACTTTCCGCCAAATACCTCTAAGGACCGAAACCACAGAGGAACCACCAGGCGTGGAGTCCAGGGGGTCAAAAGAATTGGCCTTAGGATGATGCCCATACACACAAAGGAAGGGAGAGATCCCTGTAGCAGAGTGAGCCGCGTTGTTATAGGCAAACTCCGCCATGGACAGATGAGCAACCCAGTCAGTCTGACACTTGGAGACATAACACCTGAGGAACTGCTCCAAGGACTGGTTCACCCTTTCAGTCTGCCCATTAGACTGCGGATGGTAGCCTGACGACAAGCTGACAGAAATCTGGAGATCGGAACAAAATGCCCTCCAGAATTTGGCCACAAACTGGGATCCGCGGTCAGAGACCACATCAAGTGGCAACCCGTGGAGACGCACAACATGCAGCATAAATAATTCAGACAGGCATCTGGCTGATGTCAGCCCAACCAGTGGAACGAAGTGCGCCATCTTCGAAAACCTGTCAACGACAACCCAGATGGCTGTCATCCCCGAGGATTTGGGCAAGTCCACCACAAAATCCATTGAAATGTGGGTCCATGGCTTAGATGGGATAGAGAGTGGATGTAATGGGCCAACAGGAACCCCTCTAGGAGTCTTATTTCGGGCACAGATGTCACATGCCCGAACCCACTGATCCACATCCTTAGCCACCGAGGGCCACCACACCGCCCTAGATAGCAACTCCCGAGTTCTGGCAATACCCGGGTGACCTGCCGACTTCTTGGCATGGAATTCCAGGAACACTCGCTGTCTTAACCTAGGAGGCACAAACAAAAGACCTACCGGAAGGTCTGGAGGAGCCTGCTCCTGTGCTCTAAGGACTAATGATAAGAGGTCCTGGGTAATGCCCACTTTAATACATGATGGGGAAACAATGGGCAACGGCTCCTCGGTGGTCTCCTGGATTGGAGCAAAACTCCGCGAGAGCGCATCAGCCTTGATGTTTTTTGACCCAGGGCGATATGTTATCAAAAAATTAAAGCGAGCAAAAAACAAAGCCCATCGTGCCTGCCTGGCATTGAGACGCTTCGCTGACTCTAAATATGCCAGATTCTTATGGTCAGTGAGAATTGAGACCACAAACTTAGCCCCCTCAAGCCAGTGTCTCCACTCCTCGAGTGCATCCTTAATAGCCAACAATTCCCGGTTACCCACGTCATAATTCATTTCGGCAGGCGAAAATTTACGGGAAAAGTAAGCACAGGGATGAAGGCGATTATCAGACACTCCCATCTGAGAAAGCACTGCCCCAATACCCATCTCAGAGGCATCCACCTCCACCACAAAAGGACGCTCTGGATCTGGGTGTCGCAGCACCTTGGCCGAAACAAATGCCCTTTTAAGACGGGCAAAAGCCGCTTTAGCCTCACAAGACCAGTGAGCAACATCCGCCCCTTTCTTAGTGAGTGCCACCAAGGGCGCCACTATAGACGAAAATCCAGCGATAAATCGTCTATAAAAATTCGCAAAGCCCAGGAAACGCTGAAGCGCCTTCAAACTAGTGGGCTGCACCCAATCCAGGACTGCCTGTACCTTGGAACCCTCCATTTGGAAACCTTCTGGGGAGATAATATATCCTAGAAATGCGATTTGCTGAACTTCAAATTCGCACTTCTCCAGCTTCGCCCCAAGCCGGTGGTCTCTGAGTTTCTGGAGGACTAAGCGTACATGCTTCCGATGTTCCTCCAGGGAATGGGAGAAGATTAGGATGTCATCTAAGTATACAACTAAGAATCTATCCAAATATTCCCTGAGCACATCATTCATGAAATCCTGGAAGACTGCCGGGGCATTACAGAGCCCAAAAGGCATCACCAAATATTCATAATGCCCTGAGTGGGTATTAAAGGCAGTCTTCCATTCATCCCCCTCTCTTATTCGGATTAGATTGTACGCACCGCGTAGGTCAATCTTAGAAAAAATGGTGGCAGTACGAAGCTGGTCAAACAAGACCGAAATGAGAGGCAGTGGGTATGAGTTTTTAATCGTGATACGGTTCAATTCCCTGAAGTCGATGCAGGGTCGCAACGAACCGTCCTTTTTACCCACGAAGAAGAACCCCGACCCAACTGGAGACTGTGAAGGTCTGATAAATCCCTTAGCCAAGTTCTCCTGAATGTACTCTGCCATAGCCTGAGTCTCAGGACGTGACAGGGAGTACAACCTGCTCTTGGGAAGCTTAGCATTTGGCAACAAATCAATGGCACAGTCATAGGGGCGATGGGGAGGTAGTACCTCTGCAACTTTTTTGGAGAACACGTCCGCAAAATCTGCATAACACCCTGGCAATCCTGGCAAACTTAGCTGCGAGAGCCTGACTGGAAGGCTCAAGCAACTCCTGAAACAATCAGTACCCCAACTAAGAATCTCCCCAGAGACCCAGTCAAATTGAGGATTGTGGGCCCTTAACCAGGGTAACCCCAACACCAATGGGGCAAAAGTACAGACAGTCACATAAAAGGACAATTTTTCAGAGTGTGTGGCTCCAATAAACAAAGAAATCTGGCTAGTGCAAGAGGTAATTTTACCTTGGGATAATGGTTCCCCGTTTAACCCACAAATCTCAATTTCCGATGCCAAGGGTACTAAGGGAACAGAGTGTTTTAGGGCGAATTGGCGGTCCATAAAAACCCCATCGGCCCCACTGTCCACAAAGGCCTCAGTCTTGACAGTTTGACCGAGGATCTTCAAGGTCACCGGAATGATAAAAGTCTTCTTGGGAAATTCTGACTTCTGGCCTGACAGGATATTTCCCATCACCCTCAGGCCCTGAAGTTTTCCGGCTTTTCTGGGCATGATACTACCACATGACCTTTATTCCCACAGTACAAACACAACCCCTGCTGTCTCCTCCGCGTCTTCTCACGCGAGGAGAGGCGGGTAGCCCCAATCTGCATAGGCTCCTCAGAAAATTCCTCAGAGTCTGAGGTTCCCTTGGGAAGGAAGGAAATCTCAGTCTCCCTTTCAAGCCTACGCACTCTCAGCCGTCTATCCACCCGGATGGATAACTGCATGAGCTGATCCAAGCTATCAGGCAAGGGATATTGTACCAGTTGGTCCTTTATCTGGTTAGAAAGACCTCTTCGGTACTGGTGTCTCAGGGCTGGGTCATTCCACTGGGTATCATGGGCCAACCTCCGAAACTCCGTACAGTAAACCTCAACTGGCCTTCGCCCTTGCTTAAGGATCGAAATCTGAGCCTCGGCTGAGGCCGTCTTGTCAGGGTCATCATACAACATGCCCAGTGCCGTAAAAAAAGCATCAACACTTTTAAGCGACGGACAGTCATGCTGCAACCCATATGCCCAGACCTGTGGGTCTCCTTGTAGCAAGGAAATCACTATGCCCACCCGCTGAATCTCCGACCCAGAAGACTGAGGCCTAAGCCGGAAGTATAGCTTGCAGCTCTCCTTGAAACAAAAGAACTGCGAGCGATCTCCAGAAAAACGATCCGGGAGATTTACTTTCGGCTCCTTAACCCCTGCAGGTGCTGCTGCTGCGGGAGCTCCGCCAGCAGCCTGGGAGGTGTGCATTTTAATGGACAAATCATTAAATTGTCGAGTCAGGACCTGCACCCGATCGACCACCTGTTGCAACGTATTTTGAGGGGTATGCTCCATATTCCCACAAAATTTCAACAGGAGTATTAGGCTGCTGAATATGTTATGCACACCAGTGCCTGCAGGAAAGTACTAGTGTCAGAACTGTTATGCACTCCAGTGTCTGCAGGAATGTACTGGTGTTTGAACTGTTATGCAAAACAAATGGACTCACAGACAAACTGGGGAATATGACATAACGTACACAGAAGGTGATAGGGTAACAAAATACACACACAGTGAACAGAGAAGCCCAGAGGCTAAGGAACTGGGTATCTCCCTTGTATTAGAACTGCTCAGATGTAAAAAGCAAGATGTTGTGTTTTAATACGTAGAGAACCCGAAATGCTGTTGCTAAGGGCAACAGCAAAACCCTAAAGGGTTACCAACGGGTGTGGCAGTAAACTCCTTGGTCAGAGATGGAATGATAGACACAAGGAGAGCCTCCACAATCCTGATTCTCACTTGCAGTGCACAGGTTTAAGCTTACTGCCACTAAACTGACCCCTGACACCTAGCACAGTGAGACAGGATTAGACAGGCAAGTGTTAGAATACAGCCGCAAACTTGCTAAGTTCACAGAGTAATAACAGAACCCCAGCAAGCTAAACGACTGACTCCAGTCTTACTGCTAGGTCTGGATTGGCAGAGTGTAATACCAAATCCCCAGGCCTATTTGCAGTAAGCAACAAACAAATACAAAGCTACACAGTACTGGCTAACTTTCATGAACTGACTAACCAACAGAGATTCAGCAGCATCTGCTTACCCTGAAAAGAGGCCTTATAAAGCAGGTGCTGTCCACGCCCCACTCAGACCTCACAGACTGTGAGCACAAAAACCAGCACCGGATCCCCTGCCGTGCACAGAGCCTATAACCACTGCACAGCAAAAGACCCGAACCGGAGTATCAGCTGCGCTCAGGTTACTCCACTAGCACTTGTCTCCCGGTTGCCATGACGACGTGGCAGCACAGGGCAGGAGACCCTAACAGAACCATTGCGGATGACTAATCTACCTGACAATGTCTGGGAAAATGTCGATGTTGATTTCTATGGACCATTATACAATGGTAAATACGTACTAGTGGCTGTGGATGAATATTCAAGCTATCCTGTTCTTGAAATAATATCTTCAACGTCTGCCACATCTGTCTTACCAGCGTTGGATAGAATATTTACTACTTATGGAATTCCAGGAACAATAAAGACTGATAATGGTCCGCCATTTCAAGGTGATGATTTCAGCAAATTCATGAAACATTTTGGAATTCGACATCAAAAAATCACTCCCCTGTGGCCACAGGCTAATGGTCTTGTTGAACGTTTCATGCGTAATCTGGGAAAGCAAGTAAAGATTTGTAAAGTATCCCGAATTCCAATTCAACAATCTCTAAATCAATTTCTCAGACAATATCGCTCTGTCCCTCCTCAGACATTAATGTTTCAAAGAAAAGTAATCAGACCCACTCTTCCAGAAATCGATTTGACACCTTCATCTAGAGATCATCAGGTTAGACAGAAGGACTCTGCCAATAAACAAAAGGCTAAACAATATGCAGTCCAGAAAAGGAGAGCTATTGTTTCGGACTTACAAGAAGGAGATCGTGTTCTGGTGAAACAAAAAGTAGTACGTAAGGACATGACTGCTTTTCACCCAAGTCCACTGACTGTAGTGAAAAGGAAAGGAACAATGGTTGTTGCAGGAAATGACCTTCACACTGTGACAAGGAATGTGTCCCATTTCAAGAAGATATTCCCGTCCTTATCTTCTGATGCACCAAGTCAAGATGATGTCAACATACCACCTATAACATCCTCAGCACCAAGTAATTCTATTGTGTCTGTTCCTTTGAGTGAAGGATCATATACTCGGACGAAAGCAGGCAGAGTCATTAAACCTCCTACAAGGCTTATTGAGCAGATATGACTTTCATTTTAAAGCTTATAATTTGTTGTTCAAAAATCTTTTCCAGTTTAATGTGTATTGTTTATTGTGGGTTAATGTTCATTCTCAAATTCAGTCAGCATATTGTTGTATGTTTAATTGGTTGAACGTAAAAAAACAATTGTATGTGTTTTAAAGAAATATATTAATTTACATATATGAAAGGAAGGGGGAGATGTAGTATCTATGAAGATAGTTTATGTGCATTAGCTAGATGAGGTAGTGTACCTTTAAGAATCTGGCTGCACAGATGAACATGTGATCAGGAAGTAGGAAGTAGAAGGGAGTAAGGAGAAGGAGAGCAGCATGTGGAGTTGATGTCTATCTGTAACCATGCAAGTACTACTTACCAATAAGAAATAAAATACATAATCTTCATACTGCATGACTCATTGAAGTAAAGATATGTACATCAGGACATAACACCATCTTGCACCTCCTTTTCTTCTTTGCATCATGTGCTGTTTGGGGACTAGTTTTTTAAAGTGCCATCCTGTCTGACACTGCCGTACAACTCCAGGGGTACTGCCGTACAACTCCAGGGTTACTGCCGTATAAGTCCAGTCCAGTGGTGGTGTCTTTTGCTGCCATAAGTCCACTGGTGGTGTCCTGTGCGGTTTATTATTTACTCCAAATAAAAGGCTTATATACATTACTTATATTATTATCCAAATAATTTTTACAGGGTTTGCCCTGTGTGGTGTAGGGGTACGCTAGCCTGTGCTGCATATTATTATAATAGTGTCAAATGAAAGGGTTATTATTATCCAAATTAATTTTACAGGCTGTGCCATGTGTGTGTGTGTGGTTTAGGTTTACGCTCTCCTGTGCCACCAATATTGTGCATGTATTACATCTGGGCAAATTCCAGCACGTCCCATGTTGTTTGTGCCGCACACTTGTGTCGCTTAGCTTAGTCATACAGCTACCTCATTGCACCTCTTTTTCTTCTTTGCATTATGTGCTGTTTGGGGCCTATTTTTTAAATCTGCCATCCTGTCTGCCACTGCAGTGCCACTCCTAGATGGACCAGGTGTTTGTGCCTCACACTTGTGTCGCTTAACTTAGTCATACAGCCAACTCAGTGCAACCTTTTGGTCTAAAAACAATATTGTGAGGTGTGAGGTGTTCAGAATAGACTGGAAATGAGTGGAAATGAATGTTATTTTTGTTAATAATACCGTATGATCAAAATTACCCCCACATTCTGTGATTTTAGCTGTTTTTGTGGGGGGGGGGGGTTCAAAAATCATCCAGATCCAAAACCAAAAAACGAAAGGGTGGTTTTGGCAAAACCAATCCAGATCCAAAACACGAGCATGGAACCAGAACTAAAACACAAAAACTGCCCGCCGCACATCTCTACCTGGATCCAGTATTGGATATAGTAGTAGTAAGAGCCAATGATAATGATGACAGAAAATAAATGGGACAGTGTGATGGCATATATGCATATATAGCTCTGATTGGAAGTGGGGCAGTGTGATGGCATATATGCATACATAGCTCTGATTGGTGACAGGTTGATCTATGAACATTCTAAGATTCCGATTCCGATTGGCTAAGGGTTGGTCTACTCCTGTGAGTTTTCTAATGCTCTGACTGGCTACAGGCTGGTCTAGCTCCATGAAAGTTCTAATGCTCTTATCAGCTCTAGCTTGGTCGAGCACAATGAAAGTTTAAATGCCACGATTAGCTGAAGGTTTGATTGGCACAGGGGTTACTGACTTTTTTTTCCGATATGCAGCCCAGCTGGCTTTTGGCCTGGCATGTCAGGGTCTAGTGCAGGCATTCCCAACCACAGTCCTCAAGGCACACCAACAGTGCAGGTTTTGGTGATATCCAGGCTTCAGCACAGGTGACTTAATTAGTAGCTCTGTTATTTTGATTTAACCATCTGTGCTGCAGCCTGGATATCACTAAAACCTGCACTGTTGGTGTGCCTTGAGGACCGTGGTTGGGAATGCCTGGCCTAGTGGGAATTATAGCTGAGCAATTCTTTAAAATCAACTAAATTTAAATAACAACCATAACTTAAACTTAAAAGTAATATAAAAATAATGAGACAGGCTCGGTGGAAGTAAAGCTCACTGCATTTGCGGACGATGTTCTGATATACATGTCCAATCCCAAACACTCCCTCGGGCCATTGCTAGAACTGCTTGATAGGGTGGGATCCCTATCTGGCTTCTTTATCAACTTTGAAAAATCCAATGCATTTTATCTTAAAAAGGGCTTTCATAGACCTTTATGGGCGAAGCAGTTACCTTTAAATTGGGCTAGAAAGACACTTCCATATCTAGGAGTCATACTCCCCAAGAACATTATGGACCTCTATGATGTAAATATTGGGAAAACACTTTCAAAACTTACAAGGGATATTGAGGCAATGGTACAATTGCCACTTTCCTTTTTAGGAAGGACGAACATAATAAAAATGATATACTTCCCGAAACTCCTTTACCCACTACAAGTCCTCCCCCTCATACTTTCTAGGCAAGATCTCCTACAAATCACGGCGACCTTTAGGAAATTTATTTGGAACAACAAGCGCGCGAGAATTGGTCTGTTCAAATTAGGTCAGCCTAAAACAAATGGGGGAATTAACTTTCCAGACATCCTGATGTATAGTTATGCTTCCCATGTTCGTTATATCAAAGACTGGTTGTCTAACACCCACACATACGCTGACTCGTTTCTCGAACAAAATTTTATTCCACAAGTGTCTTTGGTAGCCTTTTTACACTTGACTGATGCTGAGATTTCACCTGACTTAATGATCAACCCCCTCTTAATGACCACGAGGAAAGTCTGGCTGTCTTTGAGACATAAATACAAACTACATAAACATATATCCATTCATTTGCCTTTTCTAAATAACCCGGGTTTCCAAGATGGAGAAGCCGCCCCTTCTTTTAAGGAATGGAAATCCCTAGGAATATGCAATATAGGCCAACTCCTTGATCCTAAATCATAAAAACCATTAACATATGCGGAGGCCCTATCTAAATACCCTGATATTGGTCCACAGAACTTTGCTTTTTTTCAAGCCCAACATTATATAAGTAAAATCTCTAGATTAATGCCTATAACTGATTGGGGGAACCAATTAGACCACATATTAATGCGACCAGAACAATCTAAAGGGGCTATCTCATTCTACTATAAACAGTTCCACACCACACTAGACCATTCTTTATATAAAACTGGAATAGCACAATGGTTGGAACACTTTCCAAATTTAGATGTAGAGGGGTTACTACGCATGTTACATTTTTCAATGACCACGTTTCCAGCCGCCAAATACACAGAAATGTACCTAAACATATTTCACAGATCTTACATTTCTCCCCACAGGGGTTTCTTGATAGGTCTACTAGCTGACTCCTCTTGTCCTAAATGTGGCCACCCCTCGGCCGACCTGTATCATTGCTTCTGGGCTTGCCCGCTTTTAAGAAGGTTCTGGTTAGCAGTATGGCGCTTTGCTTCTCAGCATTTAGTGAATTACACTCCCCTTACACCGGAATGGGCCATATTTGGTATTACACCCCCTGGTATTAGAGTTTCCAAACCCGTCAGGAGGTTGTTGTTGGCAATCTGCTCGGCAGCTAGGAAAGCTATCTTGCAAATGTGGGTCCATAGCTCTGTTCCGACATTGGAAATGTTTAAGGACAAACTTTTTTTTATCTGCCATATGGATTGGCTAGAGGCCTCACTGCAAAAAGAATCTCGCACAGAATTTTTTTTCGCAACATGGGAGAGTTTTATTGAAACACTTCCTATTCATACCAAGGAGGCCATTAGTCAGTGTTTTCGCAACACACTTTGGTATGAAACCAGAATTTTTCTTGGAGACCCTCCCATCGAGTTTGATAGCGCTAATCAGGGGCTATGACGTGTTCCTATCTCTCTGTAAGTATATGGCATATTTATAGATGATACCTGGTATTTTTAAATATTATGCAAACCACTTGTACATCAGCTCCTCTTTGCGTCATGTATTGCATTTTGTGACTGCCACGCTAGATCTATCTGTTTTGTTATTATTTTCTTGGACTGTTCCTCACAATGTCATTGTACCTATTGTTACTTTATCTAAAGAAATGCTTCAATAAAGAAAAGAAAATTAAAAAAATAATGACACAGACTCAGTGACAGTGGTTAGATTACAGTTGTCTCGTCACCTCTCTGAGATTTCACAATGATAGTCCATTCTTGCCTACCTGACCCTCTCCATGAGGGAGAAAATGCTCTATTCCTGGACTTTCCTGGTAATGTATGTTTGCCATCACCTGTGGTGAAACACCTTTCTTATCAATTAACTAGCTCACCACAGGTGATGGCAATCATACATTACCAGGAAAGTCCAGGAACAGAGCATTTTCTCCCTCATGGAGAGGGTCAGGTAGGCAAGTATGTGATAGTCCTGAGCATTGCTAGCTCACATCCTGCATTCTCACTGAAACTTTGGGCTAGATCGCTTGGAAAGTGATAAAATGGAGGGTGAAAAAGTACCAGCAAAGTAGCTCCTAACTGTCATGTTACAGACTGTGGGGTCTATTCGTGAAGCAATGAAAAGTGTGCAGAAGTGAGCCAGTGGAGAAGTTGACCATGGCAACCAATCAGTATTGAAGTAACATTTATAATTTGCATACTATACAATCGTACAGAGCTGCTGATTGGTCGCCATGGGCAACTTCTCCACAGGCTCACTTCTCTGCTCTTTTCACTGCTTCATGAATAGACCCCTGTGTTTGAAAAATGGCAGCTAGGAGCTGATAGGCTGGTGCTTTTTCACTCTCCATTTTATCACTTTCCAAGCGGTGACGCATCTAGCCAACTGCCTGTATCAGTTAATTGTAAACATGGGATTACACAGGAGCTGGAATTGGAAAACATGTTCTGCCAAGAGCCAACAGAGATGTGAAGTGATCTTATTACCTGCATGTGTATGTTTTAATACATTTGGTTGAATCTTAATTTATTATTGGCACCAATAAAAAATTCTATTGAGTGAATAAGCCCCTATGTGAGAGATGACAAAGGTCCCATGCCTATCCCTTCTCTGCCAGTAGAATGCTGGGGTTCTCTCCTGTGTGCCTGTGAGGAAGAGTGTGTCACACAAACCAGATATTAACCTGGAAAGCAAACATCTGATGCCCTGTAACAAATCTGAACACAGACAGACACATAAAACGGATCATATATTTCATGGAGCACAGCACATATTCTGCATGACCCCATCTTGTATAAAGTGTGGGGCCTCAAACATTACTCACATACCTAGTAAAGCTTTTTATAGGCTCACAACTGAATCTAACAAACTGTGCACATGTTTAGTCATCCTGGTATACAAGACTGGGACTCCAGATATGGCCTCCTACTGGTCCAGAAATACGATGTAATGTGTAACAGAATCCACGCACAGAATGGACACTGCTTGAAATAGAATAACACAGACGCAATGTATGGATGTGTAATGAGGGCATTAAAATCCAGACACCTATATTTAGAGAATGGCATTACGTTATTCCTCTCCCAAGGCCTGTGTATGACCCTGCTGTGCGACAATTCTCAGAAAAACAATCTTAATGGGTATTATATTTAAGTGGCGATAGATCGTCTCTTATTAATAACATCTGGAAGTGAAGGTTAGTCAGCAATAACCTTTAACTCCCCCAGTATCGGCTCACAGGTGTTATATAGAAAAGTAGATGACGGATAACATGAGGTGTCTTGTAGGAAACTTTAAAGGGAGATCATAAAATTCAGTTTAGAAAATCCCCAGTATACAGTATGCAGACACAGCACTATAGAGTGACACAGATGTATAATGACCCAGAGACAGATACTCTGACAAAGTCCCAGGTAGACATGGCTATTAATTCTACCATAGCAGATGTCTGGAAGTTGGGTCTTTTGTCTAACATCAGGGGATAAGGTGACAGGGATTCCCCAGCTTTCAAGTACTGGGATCAAGCGGAGTGTAATGCTGCTATTTTTAGCTGTGTTCTAAGGATAGACCTAAACGCTCTGTCACCCCAGACCAGGAATTCACACACACAACTACTGATACTGGGACACGGCAGGTTTATACTTGCATTGATAAAGCTATTCGCACATACAATGGTGCACAGAGGCAGGTGTGTGGGTTGTCACAGAACAGAGAGAGCAGCTTGGGAATTCTGGAGTGAGAAATATAAGTTATTGTAGAAGATGGTAGAAGAAATGGTGTGGGAAGCAGGTACCTGAATCAGTACGTGAAAAAAGGAGACTGTCAGGGATAGTAAATGTAAGCCGTGATTGTACTTAGTACATACTTGCCTACTTTTGAAAAGTAGTTTCAGGGAGATTGTAAATGTTAGCAGAATGTGTGGCACGCCATTTAGTGGGCGTGTCATGTTCCAACCAAGGGGCGTGTCTAGCTCCACCTATGGGCGTATCTATTTCCACTCAGGGGTGTGTCCTGGAAAAGTGGACGTGGCCTCGCAACTTCATATTATCAAACAATAAATATCTTTTCACACCCCCTCTGCACACACAATTAGCAGCCTTACACATAACAGCCACAGTAGTGTTCCTTACACACAGTGTCTCCAGTACAGTGCCAGATACACATGATATACCCCCCCAGCAGTGCCAGATACACATGATATACCCCCCAGCAGTGCCATATAGACATGACATGCCCCGCAGCAGTTCCAGCTACACATGACATGCCCTGCAACAGTGCCAGCTACACATGACATGCCCCCAGCAGTGCCAGATAGACATAATATGCCCCGCAGCAGTGCCAGATACACATGATATGCCCCCCAGCAGTGCCAGATAGACATGATATGCCCCCCAGCAGTACCAGAGACACATGATATGCCCCCCAGCAGTGCCAGATACACATGACATGCCCCCCAGAAAAGCCAGACATGCCCGACAGAAAAGACGCTTTCAATCTGCTACCGCTGCCCAGTGCACGGAACCCCGCGGTGGGAGACATTTACATAAAATACCATACATGTCATGATGTCGCCCGTGAAGACCCGCCCCTGGCATTGTAGGGAGGGGAGCGGCGGAGAGTAGCGTTGGCCCGTCGGCGTGGGTACGGCGTACCCACGGCTAAATTCTTAAGGGTACGCCGTACCCACCCGTACCCGCCCACTTGCACTGCTAATCACAGCCCACCCCAGCCATCATGCAGTTCCATAATGCAGTTTAAATTAATTAGCTTACATTTTAATTGTAATAATATTATATACTACCATAGGGGTGAGAGAGAGACCACCACTCTGCACCTGCCTCTACCTGATGCTAGTGACCGTCGATTTTTTACCTTATGCGTCCACCGCCACCCGCCCAGAAACCCGCAGTGGCCGGTATTGAAGTGACTCATGCAGGCCCCACCCCTGGCATTCAGGACTCTCATAAATGCAATCTGCGCATGCGCGAGTCCGGAATGACAAGGGGCGGGGCCAGTACCGTGACGTCATGAGGTGGGTGTCCTTTATTTAAATGCCGGCTTCTCCTCCCTCCCCACATTCCCGCCCTTTTTCACTCATTTCAAGGGGCCCGCACCGCAACGTCATGAGGTGATGTTCTTGACTTTATGAGGTGATGTTCTTCTCCCCACATACCCGTCCTATGTGGCTCGTTTCAATAAGATGCCGCCCTTATCGTGACGTCGTCCGTGCAGGCCTCTCCCCCAGCATTCAGGACTCGCAAAAATGCAATCTGCGCATGCGTGAGTCCGGAATGCTGGGGGCGTGGCCCGCACGGACGACGTCATTATAAGGGCTGCATGTTATTGAAAGGAGCTACCGTGGGCGGGAATGTGAGGATCCACTTCATGACGTCGCGGTTCAGGCCCCGCCCCCTGTCATTCCGGATTGCGCATGCGCAGACCGCATTTTCGTCTGTCAGCACTGAAAAACCGGGAGGACCCGGAGGTTTAGCGGGGCAGCGGGAGGGTCAAGTAAAAAACGGGAGCCTCCCACGGAATGCGGGAGGGTAGGCAACCCTGACTTAGAGATGTGCGGCGGGAACTTTTTGTGTTTTGGTTTTGGTTCTGGTTCAATGCTCATGTTTTGGATCTGGATTGGTTTTGCCAAACCACCCTTTCGTGTTTTGGTTTTGGCTCTGGATGATTTTTGGAAAAAAACATAAAAACAGCTAAAATCACAGAATTTGCGGGTAAGTTTGATCCTACGGTAATATTAACCTCAATATCAATAACATTCATTTCCACTCATTTCCAGTCTATTCTGAACACTGAACACCTCACAATATTGTTTTTAGACCAAAAGGTTGCACCGAGGTGGCTGGAAGACTAAGCTAAGCGACACAAGTGTGCGGCACAAACACCTGGCCCATCTAGGAGTGGCACTGCAGTGTCAGACAGGATGGCAGATTTAAAAAATAGGCCCCTAACATCACATCATGCAAAGAAGAAAGAGAGGTGCAATGAGGTAGCTGTATAACTAAGCTATGCGACACAAATGTGCGGCACAAACACCTGGCCCATCTAGGAGTAGCACTGCAATGGCAGACAGGATGGCACTTAAAAAACTAAGCCCCAAACAGCACATCATGCAAAGAAGAAAAAGAGGTGCAATGAGGTAGCTGTATGACTAAGCTAAGCGACACAAGTGTGCGGCACAAACAACATGGGACGTGCTGGAATTTGCCCAGATGTAATACACGCACAATATTGGTGGCACAGGAGAGCGTACCCCTAAACCCCACACACGGCAAAGCTTGTAAAACTAATTTGGATAATAATAACCCCTTTATTTGGAGCTATTATAATAATATGCAGCACAGGCGAGCGTACCCCTACATCACACAGGGCAAACCCTGTAAAAATGATTTGTATAATAATATAATAATAATAATATAAGTAATGTATATAAGCCTTTTATTTGGAGTAAATAATAAAAAGCACAGGACACCACCAGTGGACTTATGGCAGCACAAAACACCACCACTGGACTCATGCAGCACAAGACAGCACCACTGGACTGGACTTATACGGCAGTACCCCTGGAGTTGTACGGCAGTGTCAGACAGGATGGCACTTTAAAAAACTAGTCCCCAAACAGCACATGACGTAAAGACGAAAAAGAGGTGCAAGATGGAATTGTCCTTGGGCCTCCCACCCACCCTTATGTTGTATAAACAGGACATGCAAACTGTCTCTACAGAGGCAAGATGTCGACCTCATCCTCATCCTCCGATTCCTCACCCCTTTCAGTGTGTACATCCTCCTCCTCACAAAGTATTAATTCATCCCCACTGGAATCCACCATCACAGGTCCCTGTGTATTTTCTGGAGGCAAATGCTGGTAAAGGTCTTCCCGGAGGAATTTATAATTTATTTTGATGAACATTATCTTCTCCACTTTTTGTGGCAGTAACCTCCTACGCCGATCACTGACAAGGTTACCGGCTGCACTAAAAACTCTTTCTGAGTACACACTGGAGGGGGGGGGGGGGGGGCAAACCAGGTAAAATAAAGCCAGTTTGTGCAAGGGCATCCAAATTGCCTCTTTTTCCTGTCTGACATGCCTATACTTGGATCCTGTCACTCATATAATCATCCACCATTCTTTCAGTGGTGACAGAAACATATGCAGTGACAGTAGATATGTTAGTAATCGTTGGCAGGTCCTTCAGTCCGGACCAGATGTCAGCACTCACTTCTGACTGCCCTGCATCACCGCCAGCGGGTGGGCTAGGAAATCTTATCCTTTTCCTTGCAGCCCCAGTTGCTGGAGAAAATGAAGGAGGAGATGTTGACGGGTCACGTTCCGCTTGAGTTGACAAGTTTCTCACCAGCAGGTCTTTGAAACTCTGCAGACTTGTGTCTGCCGGAAAGAGAGATACAACGTAGGCTTTAAACCTAGGATCGAGCACGGTGGCCAAAATTTTGTGCTCTGATTTCAACAGATTGACCAACCTTGAATCCTGGCAAAGTAAATGAAGGGCTCCATCCACAAGTCCCACATACTTAGCTGAATCACTCTGTTTTAGCTCCTCCTGATGAGGGGAATGACCTAACTCAAGCTGGCAGTGTGTGAACTGACTTTACGTGTGGCAAGTTCAAAGGGTTAAAGAACCTTGCACAACACGGAAATCATTCTCCACTGCGCTTGAGTCAGGTGCATTTCCCCTCCTTTGCCTATATCGTACGTGGATGTACAGCATATGCTTCAATGGCCTTTTGCTGCTCTTCCATCCTCTGAAGCATATAGAGTGTTGAATCCCACCTCGTTACCACCTCTTGCTTCAGGTGATGGCAGGGCAGGTTCAGGAGTGTTTGCTGGCGCTCCAGTCTTCGGCACGTGGTGGCAGAATGTCGAAAGTGGCCCGCAATTTTTCGGGCCACCGTCAGCATCTCCTGCATGCCCCTGTCATTTTTTACAAAATTCTGAACCACCAAATGAATTGTATATGCAAAACATGGAATGTGCTGGAATTTGCCCAGATGTAATGCACGCACAATATTGGTGGCGTTGTCTGATATCACAAATCCCCAGGAGAGTCTAAGTTTGGTAAGCCATTGGCCCTTATTCCGAGTTGATCACTCGCTAGCTACTTTTAGCAGCCTTGCAAACGCATAGTCGCCGCCCACGGGGGAGTGTATTTTCACTTTGCAGGAGTGCGAACGCCTGTGCAGCAGAGCGGCTGCAAACACATTTTGTGCAAAACAAGACCAGCCCTGTAGTTACTTATTCTGTGTGATGATTGCTGCGACGAATGACACGGTAATGACGTCAGATACCCGCCCAGCAAACGCCCGGCCACGCCTGCCTTTTTCCAAATACTCCCAGAAAACGGTCAGTTGACACCCAGAAACTCCCACTTCTTGTCAATCTCCTTGCGTCCGCCAGCGCAACTGAAAGCGTCGCAAGAACCTGTGCAAAACCACGATGCTCTTTGTACCCATATGCCGCGCTTCCGCATTGCAGTGCATACGCATGCGCAGATTTGCAGGGTTTTTTTTATAATTGCTACGCAGCGAACAACAGCAGCTAGCGATCAACTCGGAATGAGGGTCATTGTGCGATGATGTCCCTCAGTTTCTGTAAGAGGTTGTCAGCGGTGTGCCTCTTACGGAAAACCGTGATACATAGCGTAGCCTGCCTAGGAATGAGTTGGCATTTGCGAGATGCTGCTACTGGTGCCGCTGCTGTCGTTGCTGCTGGAGACAATACATCTACCCAGTGGGCTGTCACAATCATATAGTCCATAGTCTGCCCTATTCCACTTGTCCACATGTCCGTGGTTAAGGGGACAGTGGATGCAACTGCATTTTTTAGGACACTGAGGGCACGTTTTCTGACGTCTTTGTACATTCTCGGTATCGCCTGCATAGTGAAGTGGAACCTACACTGGATTTATACAGCAGTACCACTGGACTTTATTTTTACGTCAGTGTCACTGGATTTATAGGCCAGTACATCTGGAATTATACGGCAGTATCACTGCAATTATACAGCAGTATCCCTGGAATAATAGGGCAGTATCACTGGAATTATACGGAAGTATCACTGGAATTATACAGCAAAACCACTAGACTGGGTTTATACGGCAGTATCACTGGACTTACACGCCAGTACAACTGGAAATATACAACAGTATCACCGGAATTATACGGCAGTATCACTGGGATTATATGGCAGAATCACTGGAATTATACGGCAGCATCACTGCAATTATATGGCAGTACCACTGGACTTATGCGGCAGTACCACTGGACTGGATTTATGTGGCAGTATCACTGGATTTATATGCCAGTACCACTGTAATTATATGGCAGTATCACTGGAATTATACGACAGTACCACTGGATTTATATTGCAGTTCCACTGGACAAGATTTATACGGCAGTATCACTGGACCTATACGCCAGTACCACAAGAAATATACGGCAGTATCACTGGAATTATATGGCAGTACCACTGGACATATACAGCAGTATCACTGGATTTATATGGCAGTACCACTGGACATATATACGGCAATATCACTGGACTGGATTTATACGCCAGTACCACTGGAATTATACAGCAGGACCACTGGAATTATATAACAGTACCACTGGACATATACGGCAGTATCACTGGAGTGGATTTATACGCCAGTACCACTGGATTTATACGGCAGTACCAATACGCCAGTATCACTGGAATTATATGGCAGTACCACTGGACATATACGGCAGTACCCCTGGACATATGCGGCAGTATCACTGGACATATACGGCAGTACCACTGGACAGCAGCACAGGGACACCACCACTGGACTGATGCAAGACAACACAGCACCACTGGACTGGACTTATACAGCAGCACTGGACATATGGCAGCAGAGGACAGCACCACTGTGACTGGACTGATGCAGCACCAGACACTACCACTGTACTGATGCAGGACAACACAGCACCACTGTAATGGACTGGACTTATACAGCAGCACTGGACATATTGCAGCAGAGGACACCACCACCGTGACTGGACTGATGCAGCACAAGACACCACCACTGGACTGATGCAGCACAAGACAGCACCACTGTACTGGACTTATACAGCAGCACAGGACATATGGCAGCAGATTACACCACCACTGTGACTGGACTGATGCAGCACAAGACACTGCCACTGTACTGATGCAGGACACTGAGGACGGAGACACGTCCTCTCGCTACACTCTTCAATGCTGGAGTGAAAATGGCGGCGACGCGCAGCTCCTTATATGGAATCCAAACCCCGCAAGATCCGACAGCGGGATGATGGCGTTTTGCCTCGTTCTGGTTTCCGAGTCAGGCTGGAAAACCCGAGCCGGGCTCGGGTGGTGAAGTTCGGTAGGGTTCGGTTCTCGGGGAACCGAAGCCGCTCATCTCTAGTCCTTATGGCCTAATTCAGCACGGAATGCTGCTGCGGCAGCATTCGCATCCTGAAGCCCTGTTAAGTGTGCACATGTGCAGCAGCCGCACAGAGCAGGCTATAGGCATAGGCAAACTAGGCAATTGTCTGGGGCATTGTCTAGGGCTTCTGCTGATTAAAATGATATGCGGCATGCCTATATTCTGTGTGTAACATTTTTATATGCAGATACAGCCACAGTCTCACACAGTATATAGGCATGCTGCATATCATTTTAATCAGCAGAAGCTGCTTGTGCATCCTAGCCACATACAATAGCAATGCAAATAAGATGCATTTTCATTAAAAAAAGGTGCCCAACATTAGCATTGAGGCAAGATTTATGAGGACACATCTGTATCCAAGCAGAGCCAGAGGTCACAGTGTTAGTGCTGTGTGCATGTGAGTGGGTTGGTTGTGCAGTAGTGTTCGGAATATGTGTAAGGAGCATTATGTGTGTCATGTAAAAATGCATTAATAATGTGCAACATACAGTATGTGTAAGGGGCACTATGTGTGTCATTATGTGTATAAGGGCACTAATAATGTGCGGCATACAGTATGTGTAAGGGACATGGGGGGTAATTCCAAGTTGATCGCAGCAGTAATTTTGTTAGCAGTTGGGCAAAACCAGGGCCCTCATTCCGAGTTGATCGGTCGCAAGGCGAATTTAGCAGAGTTACACACGCTAAGCCGCCGCCTACTGGGAGTGAATCTTAGCTTCTTAAAATTGCGAACGATGTATTCGCAATATTGCGATTACTAACTACTTAGCAGTTTCAGAGTAGCTCCAGACTTACTCTGCCTGTGCGATCAGTTCAGTGCTTGTCGTTCCTGGTTGACATCACAAACACACCCAGCGTTCGCCCAGGCACTCCCACCGTTTCTCCGGCCACTCCTGCGTTTTTTCCGGAAACGGTAGCGTTTTCAGCCACACGCCCCTGAAACGCCGTGTTTCCGCCCAGTAACACCCATTTCCTGTCAATCACATTACGATCGCCGGAGCGAAGAAAAAGCCGTGAGTAAAAATACTTTCTTCATAGTAAAGTTACTTGGCGCAGTCGCAGTGCGAACTTTGCGCATGCGTACTAAGCGGATTTTCACTGCGATGCGATGAAAAAGAACGAGCGAACAACTCGGAATGAGGGCCCATGTGCACTGCAGGGGAGGCAGATATAACGTGTAGAGAGAGTAAGATTTGGGTGGGTTATTTTGTTTTTGTGCAGGGTAAATACTGGCTGCTTTATTTTTACACTGTAATTTAGATTGCAGATTGAACACACCCCACCCAAATCTAACTCTCTCTGCACATGTTATATCTGCCCCCCCTGCAGTGCACATGGTTTTGCCCAACTGCTAACAAAATTCCTGCTGCGATCAACTTGGAATTACCCCCATTATGTGTAAAAGGACATTAATAAAGGTTGTCATAATGTGTAAGGTGCATTATGTTTATAAGGACATTAATAATGTGTCTCATATGTGTAAGGGGCATTACTCTGTGGCATTATGTGTATAAGGTGCTCTACTATGTGTCGTTGCGTATAGAAAGGGCACTACTTTGTCGTCTAATGTGAATAAAGTGCAATAGGGTATGGTGTAATGTGAATAAGGAGCAATTCAGTGTGATGTAATGTGAATAAGGGGGTCTACTGTGAGGAGTAACGTTTATAAGGTAAAGTAATACTACTGTGGGATGTAATATGAATTACGGACACTATCGCATTATCAAATGTGAATAAAGTTGCAGTACTGTGTGGCGTAATTGGAATTGGGGTTACTATTGTGTGGCCATGCCCCTTCCCAGCAAAAACACACCCCTTTTTGGGCTGTGTGCCAAATGTGCGAACTGTTCCTATTTAAAATATACGGGGTACAAACAACAAAATAAGGACAGCTATGGGTGAGGGTTGATGGTGCTGGGAAAGAGGTGCAAGGTCAGAGGCAGAACCAGCGGTGGTGCTAGGGGGCACCAGCCAAAATCTTGCTTGGGGGATCATATTGGTTAGGGCCGGCTCTGCATGCGCACACAGGGTCAGATGTACTAAGCCTAGAAAAGTGATAAAGTGGAGAGTGATAAACTAACAACCAATCAGTTTCTACCTGCCATTTTTCAAACAAGGCCTTTAACATGGAGGTTAGGAGCTGATTGGCTGGCACTTTATCACTCTTCACTTTATCACTTTTAAAGGCATAGTACATCTGGCCCACAATGAGCTACTAAAGCATCTCACTAGTGCGAACGCCTCTGCCTGATTGACAGGCAAAGGCGTTCGCGTGGGGGGAGGGGGAATTCCTGAGGTGTCTAGCATTCTCCCTGATTGCACCTTACCCCCATTATGTAGCTGTTATATACTTGAAGAAATAAGGAACCAGAGATATATACATTCAAATGAGGTAATCCGTGCCATTTCCCTGTATTGATAATAAGGCACAATGATCCCTACATGCATTTTCAAATAAGGTTTCTTGTGACCACTTATATGTAGAGATGAGTGGGTTCGGATCCCTGAGATCTGAACCCTACCAAACCTCCCTACCCGAGTCCGGATCCAAGTCAGGCTCAGGTTTTCCCGCCTGACTCGGAAACCAGAACGAGGCAAAGCGTCATCATCCTGCTGTTGTATTCTCGCGGGATTTGGATTCCATATAAGGAGCCACGCGTCCCCGCCATTTTCACTCCAGCATTGGAGAGTGTACAGAGAGGACGTGTCTCCGTTCTCTCAGTGTCCTCAGTTTCCGTGTCTTGTGCTGCATCTGTCCAGTCACAGTGGTTGTGTCCTCTTGCTGAAATATGTCCAGTGCTGCTGTATAGGGTGCTGTGTTGTGCTGCATCAGTTCAGTGGTGGTGTATTGTGCTGCATCAGTTCAGTGGTGGTGTATTGTGCTGCATCTGTCCAGTCACAGTGGTGGTGTCCTCTGCTGCCATATGTCCATTGCTGCTGTATAGGGTGCTGTGTTGTGCTGCATCAGTTCAGTGGTGGTGTATTGCGCTGCATCAGTCCAGTCACAGTGGAGGTGTCCTCTGCTGCCATATGTCCAGTGCTGCTGTTTATGGTGCTGTGTGGTTCTGCATCAGTTCAGTGGTGGTGTATTGTGCTGCATCAGTCCAGCGGTCGTGTCCTCTGCATCAGCCATCAGTCATTCCAGTGACCAGTCACAGTGGTATACTCTGCTGCCATATGTCCAGTGCTGCTGTATAATAATAAGTCCCTTACAGTGTTGCTGTGTTGTCCTGCATCAGACCAGTGGTAGTATCCTGTGCATCAGCCATCAGTCATTCCAGTGACCAGTCACAGTGGTATCCTCTGCTGCCATATGTCCAGTGCTGCTGTATAATAATAAGTCCCTTACAGTGTTGCTGTGTTGTCCTGCATCAGACCAGTGGTAGTGTCCTATGCATCAGCCATCAGTCATTCCAGTGACCAGTCACAGTGGTATCCTCTGCTGCCATATGTCCAGTGCTGCTGTATAATATTAACAAGTCCCTTACAGTGTTGGTGTTGTCCTGCATCAGACCAGTGGTAGTATCCTGTGCATCAGCCATCAGTCAGTCCAGTGACCAGTCACAGTGGTATCCTCTGCTGCCATACTGTATGTCCAGTGCTCCTGTGCTGCATATTGTGTTATATAACTCCAGAAAAATAATGGAGAACAAAAATTTGGAGGATAAAATAGGGAAAGATCAAGAACCACTTCATCCTAGTGCTGAAGCTGGTGCCACTAGCCATGACATAGACGATGAAATGCCATCAACGTCGTCTACCAAGGCCGATGCCCAATGTGATAGTAGAGGGCATGTAAAATCCAAAAAGCCAAAGTTCAGTAAAAAGACCCCAAAAAATAAATTTAAATGGTCTGAGGAGAAACGTAAACTTGCCAATATGCCATTTACGACACGGAGTGGCAAGGAACGGCTAAGGCCCTGGCCTATGTTCAAGACTAGTGGTTCAGCTTCACATGACGATGGAAGCCCTCATCCTCCCGCTAGAAAAATTAAAAGAGTTAAGTTGGAAAAAGCACAAAAAAAACCTGTGCGTTCTGAGATGGTATCACAAATCCCCAAGGAGAGTCCAGGTGTGTCGGCGGTTGCGATGCCTGACCTTCCGAACACTGGATGAGAAGAGGTGGCTCCTTCCACCATTTGCACGCCCCCTACAAGTGCTGGAAGGAGCACTCACAGTCCAGTTTCTGATATTCAAATTGAAGATGTCACTGTTGAAGTACACCAGAATGAGGATATGGGTGTTGCTGGTGCTGAGGAGGAAGTTGACGATGAGGATTCTGATAGTGATGTGGTTTGTTTAAATCAGGCACTGGGGGAGACACCTATAGTCTGTGGGATGAAGAAGCCCATTGTGATGCCTGGGCAAAATACCAAAAAAGCCACTTCTTTGGTGTGGAATTATTTCTCCACAAATCCGGACAACAGGTGTCAAGCCATGTGTTGCCTCTGTCAATCTGTAATAAGTAAGGGTAAGGACGTTAACTACCTAGGATCATCCTCCCTTATACATCACCTGCAGCGCATTCATCAGAAGTCAGTGTCAAGTTGTAAAACTTTTGGTAAGAGCGTAAGCAGTCCACTGACACCTGAATCCCTTCTTCCTCTTGTACCCAAGCTCCTGCAAGCCACACCACCAACTCCCTCAACGTCAACTTCCTCCTCAGCCATGAACGTAAGTAGTCCTGCAGGCCATGTCCCTGGCAAGACTGACGAGTCCTCTCCTAACCGGGATTCCTCCGGAGGATCCTTGAGTGGTACACCTGCTGTTGCTGCCGCTGCTGTTGTTGCTGCTGGGAGTCAATCGTCATCCAAGGAGGGGAAGTCGGAAGACCACTTGTACTACTTCCAGTAAGGAAGGTGATACCGCCTACTGCTGCTGTTGCTGCCGCTGCTACTGTTGTAGCTGCTGGGAGTCGATCGTCATCCCAGAGGGGAAGTCAGAAGACCACTTGTACTACTTCATTTAAGCAATTGACTGTCCAACAGTCCTTTGTGAGGAAGATGAAATATGACTGCAGTCATCTTGTTGCAAAGCGGATAACTGAGGCCTTGACACTTATGTTGGTGTTAGACATGCGTCCGGTATCCGCCATTAGTGCAGTGGGATTTAGACAATTGATGGGGGTATTGTGTCCCCGGTTCCAAATCCCATCAAGGTTCCACTTTACTAGCCAGGCGATACAGAGAATGTACAGAGACGTCAGAAAAAGTGTCGCCAGTGTCCTAAAAAATGCGGTTGTATCCAGTGTCCACTTAACCAAGGACATGTGGACAAGTGGAACAGGGCAGACTAAGGACTATATGACTGTGACAGCCCACTGGGTAGATGTATTGCATCCCGCAGCAACAACAGCAGCAGCTGCACCAGTAGCAGCATCTCGCAAATCCAAACTCGTTTTTAGGCAGGCTACGCTGTTTATCACCGCTTTCCGTAAGAGGAACACCGCTGACAACTTTTTACAGAAACTGAGGGACATCATCGCAGAATGGCTTACCCCACTTAGACTCTCCTGGGGATTTGTGATATCGGACAATGCCACTAATATTGTGCGTGCATTACAACTGGGCAAATTCCAGCACGTCCCATGTTTAGCACATACAATTTATTTGGTGGTGCAGAATTTTTTGAAAAATGACAGGGGCGTGCAGGAGATGCTGTCGATGGCCCAAAAAATTGTGGACCACTTTTGACATTCTGCCACCGCGTGCCGAAGACTGGAGAACCAGCAAACACTCCTGAACCTGCCCTGCCATCATCTGAAGCAAGAGGTGGTAACGAGGTGAAATTCAACACTCTATATGCTTCAGAGGATGGAGGAGCAGCAAAAGGCCATTAAAGCCTACACATTCACCTACGATATAGGCAAAGGAGGGGGAATGCACTTGACTCAAGCGCAGTGGGGAATGATTTCTGTGTTGTGCAAGGTTCTCCAACCCTTTGAACTTGCCACACGTGAAGTCAGTTCACACACTGCCAGCTTGAGTCAGGTCATTCCCCTCATCAGGCTTTTGCAGAAGCAGCTAGAGAAATTGAAGGAGGAGCTAAGACAGAGCGATTCTGCTAAGTATGTGGGACTTGTGGATGGAGCCCTTCATTCGCTTTGCCAGGATTCAATGTTAATCAATCTGTTGAAATCAGAGCACAAAATTTTGGCCACCGTGCTCGATCCTAGGTTTAAAGCCTACGTTGTATCTCTCTTTCCGGCAGACACAAGTGTGCAGAGGTGCAAAGACCTGCTGGTGAGTAAATTGTCAACTCAAGCGAAACGTGGCCCGTCAGCAGCTCCTCCTTCAATTTCTTCAGCCACTGTGGCTGCAAGGAAAAGGATAAGATTTCCTAGCCCACAATGCTGGCGGTGACGCAGGGCAGTCAGAAGCGAAAGCTGACATCTGGTCCGGACTGAAGGAACTGCCAACGATTACTGACATGTCTACTGTCACTGTATATGATTCTGTCACCATTGAAAGAATGGTGGAGGATTATATGAGTGACAGCATCCAAGTAGGCATGTATACTGGCAGGAAAAAGAGGCAATTTGGATGCCCTTGCACAAACTGGCTTTATTTTACCTGGTTTGCCCCCCCCCCCCCTCCAGTGTGTACTCCGAAAGAGTGTTTAGTGCAGCCGGTAATCTTGTCAGTGATTGGCGTAGGAGGTTACTTCCACAAAATGTGGAGAAGATGATCTTCATCAAAATGAATTATAAATTCCTCCAGGAAGACCTTTACCAGCAATTGCCTCCAGAAAATACACAGGGACCTGTGATGGTGGATTCCAGTGGGGACGAATTAATACTCTGTGAGGAGGAGGATGTACACACTGAAAGGGGTGAGGAATCGGAGGATGAGGATGAGGTTGACATCTTGCCTCTGTAGAGCCAGTTTGTGCAAGGAGAGATTGATTGCGTCTTTTTTGGTGGGGGCCCAAACCAACCAGTCATTTCAGCCACAGTCGTGTGGCAGACCCTGTCACTGAAATGATTGATTTGTTAAAGTGTGCATGTCCTGTTTATACAACATAAGGGTGGGTGGGAGGGCCCAAGGGCAATTCCATCTTGCACCTCTTTTTCTTCTTTGCATCATGTGCTGTTTGGGGACTATTTTTTTAAAGTGCCATCCTGTCTGACACTTCCATATATGTCCAGTGGTACTGCCAAATAATTCCAGTGGTACTGCCTAATATTTCCAGTGATTTTGGGGGTCATTCCGAGTTGATTGCTCGCTGCCGTTTTTCGCAGCGCAGCAAACAGGTTACAACTGCGCATGCGTATGCCCCGCAATGCGCAGGTGCGTCGTACGGGTACAAAGCGGATCGTTGCTGGGCAATGGATTTTATGAAGCATCCATTCGCACAGCCGATCGCTTGGAGATTGACAGGAAGAGGGCGTTTGTGGGTGGCAACTGACCGTTTTCAGGGAGTGTTTGGAAAAACGCAGGCATGTCCAAGCGTTTGCAGGATGGGTGTCTGACGTCATTTCCGAGACCAAAAAGACTGAAGTGATCGCAAGGGCTGAGTAAGTCCAGAGCAACGCAGAAACTGCAAAAAACTTTTTCGTCCCGCTCGACTGCACACGCGTTCGCACACTGGCAAAGCGAAAATACACTCCCCCGTGGGCGGCGACTATGTGTTTGCACGGCTGCCAAAGTAGCTAGCGAGCGATCAACTCAGAATAAGGGCCCTTGCTATATAATTCCAGTGATATTGCTGTATAATTCCAGTAGGAACTGTTTATGTCGCTTGGCTTAGTCATACAGCTACCTCATTGCACCTCTTCTACATCTTTGCATGAAGAGCTGTTTGGGGCCTTTTTTTATATATCTGCCCTCCTGTCTGCCACTGCAGTGCTACTCCTAGATGGGACAATTGTTTGTGTCGCTTGGCTTAGTCATACAGCTACCTCATTGCACCTCTTCTACATCTTTGCATGAGGTGCTGTTTGGGGCCTAGTTTTTGAAAAGTGCTATCCTGTCTGTCACTGCAGTGCCACTCCTAGATGGGTCAGGTGTTTGTGCTGCACACTTGTGTCGCATGGCTTAGTCATACAGCAAGCTTGGTGCACCTCTTTTTCTTCTTTGCATGATGTGCTGTTTGGGGCCTTTTTTAATAAATATCTGCCCTTCTGTCTGCCACTGCAGTGCCACTCCTAGATGGGCCAGGTGTTTGTGCCGCACACTTGTGTCGCTTAGCTTAGTCATACAGCGACCTTGGTGCAACTTTTAGGCCTAAAAACAATATTGTGAGGTGTGAGGTGTTTAGAATAGAATGGAAATGAGTGTAAATTAATGTTTTTGAGGTTATTAATACTGTCGGATCGAAATTATCCCCAAATTATGTGATTTTAGCTGTTTTTATGTTTTTTTCAAAAATCATCCAGATCCAAAACCAAAACACGAAAAAAAGCAAAACCAAGCCAAAACCAAAACACGAAAGTGGAATTAGAACCAAAACCAAAACACAAAACATGAAAAGTGCCAGCTGCACATCTCTAATTAAAGTGCACATAAAAGGGAATTCCTCTGTAAAAGCAATGATTTTTGTTGTTGTTAAATAACCACATGTGAGTAGAACACAATACATGAACAAGCCTTCAATGTATCAACTTATTTTCATCAACAAGTACAGTAAATCTCACTGAGCAGCAATGCAACAATGTGTGTGTTATTGTGTATACTATTACTGCTGTTGGGCCTATGTGTTGTTATTAGAATTAGTACATAGCAGGGACGTGCAGTCAGGGGAGGCAGGGCAGTGGGGGGCGGGGCGCAGCAATGGGCTGTGAAAGCCCATTGAAAATGAATGGGGAAGCGGCACCTATACTGGTGCCGCAATGACAGGGGCGTGCATTCAGCCCCAATGAATGCACGCCCCTGTCAGTGCCCCAGATGTGATTGGGCCAGCGGATCCAGTGCTGGATCCGCTGTCCAATCACTAGCGAGCCCCCTTCCCGGCTGCAGCAGGCGCAGTGGGCTGTATGGGCGCCCGCTGCAGCCAGCGCCGCTGACTGACACCAGAGGTCATAATTGACCCCTGGTGTCTGAGCGGCGCTACTATGGGAGAGACGTCATGGAGTCATGACGTCTCTCCCATAGTACAGCAGAGACGAGCCGGCGGACGAAGACGGAGGACAGCGCTGCAGGAGCGGTAAGTATGTGTGTGTGGTTTTTTTTTATGTGTTTGTGTTGGGGGCAGAGCAACAGGAGCACAGCAACTGGGGGGCACAACAAGGGGCACAGCAACAGGGGCACAACTATAAGGGGCACAACTATAAGGGGCACAGCAAAAGGGGCACAACTACAAGGGGCACAGCAACAGGGGCAGAGCTACTGGGGTCACAGCTACTGGGGGCAAAGCTACAGGGTGCACAGCGACTGGGGTCACAGCTACTGGGGGCAAAGCTACAGGGGGCACAGCGACTGGGGGCACAGCAACAGGGGCACAACTATAAGGGGCACAGCAACTGGGGGCACAGCTACTGGGGTCACAGCTACTGGGGGCAAAGCTACAGGGGTCACAGCTACTGGGGGCAAAGCTACAGGGGGCACAGCGACTGGGGGCACAGCGACAGGGGGCACAACTACTCGGGGCACAGTTAGGAGGCACAGCTATTGGGGGCAAAGCTACAAGGGGCACAGCGACTGGAGTCACAACTACTGGGGGCACAGCGACTGGGGGCAAAGCTACAGGGGCCACAGTGACTGGGGGCACAACTACTCAGAGCACTGCTACAAGGGGCACAGCTACAACGGGCACAGCTACAGGGGTCACAACTACTGGGGGCACAGCCACAAGGGGCAAAGCTACAGGGGGCACAGCTACAAGGGGCACAGCGACTGGGGGCACAACTACAGGGGTCACAACTACTCGGGGCACTGCTACTGGGGGCACTGCTACAGGGGGCAAAGCTACTAGGGGTATAACTACTAGGCTCACAACTATCGGGGGCGCCTGCTCCATCATCCCAGCTAGCAGCAGCACTCTCCCCTGTCTGTGCTAACGTCCTCCCGCGTCAGCGAGTGTATAATATTCATTCATTTCTCTCTCTCCTCCTGTGGATTACTTTGTTTGTAAGTTTAATTTTAATTTTTACAGGTACCGGCCCTGTTGGATTCTACTGGACAAGTGGACGTGACCGTCGTGGGATGTAGGTAAGTAATCTCTCTCTCATTTTTACAGGAACCACCTATTGGATTCTACATGGACAAGTGGACGTGACCGTCGTGGGATGTAGGTAAGTATGTGTGAGTGTGTAAGTGTGTTTAAATAAATTTTTACTTTCACGGTGTGTGTGTTGTGTTTTTATTTGGGTTTTTGTTGTTGTTGTAGAACTACAGGTACCAGCGGGCCCCTTATTTCCCCGCATGCTGGTACTTGAGGTTCTCCAAGTACCAGCAAGCGGGTGATAAAGCTAAATATTTATCGTATATAAAACCCTTTATGAGGTCTAAGAACACTGTACGCTATTTACGTATGGAGTACCGTAAGGGTACGCTAGTTGCGTAGCAATCGCTTAGCCGTGGTCGAGACGCTCAAGCGTCACGTTCGCTCATGGCCAAGAGATCACAGGCAGGCACGCTATTGGCTGCCGTCTAACGTAATGATTCGCTATAGCGTAACGGACGCTGTATCGGGAGCGGGCTGCTCGAGCGATACAGACGCTCACGAGAATACGCTGTTGGTATCGGGCACACTTATAGGTGAGCGACTACCGTAATGCTACGCTATCAGCGTAGCGGACGCTCGAGACCACGAGGAGATCACGAGCGGCGCAGACGCTCACACTGTTAACCCTTTGTATCTAAACCATAAACAATGTAATATGCTGTAAAACCTTTGTGTAGAGATAGGGTGTAGATGCAACCTAGTGTAACCTTATTAACTTAAAAGCTGTTTGAGCGTCACTGACGCTCTGTGAATACTTAACACTACAAGAAATACACAGATACCTGGGCTTAGGGTCCAACGCCTAATATATATATATTATGAATGATATACTTGCAAAAGAATTAACACAATACAAGTCATACACTACAATATAACATAGACTACCTAACCAGATAACTACACAGGAAATACAATACAATACAATTACGTTTTAAGGGAAAATAAGAGAGAAAGAGGAGAAGAGAGAGAGAGAGAGAGAGAGAGAGATGGCCCACAATAACAGTAAGAACAATATGGTTGCGGAGAAACACTTACGCACAAGGGGAAACGATCGCATGCGCCTCTGGACATCCAGCTCCCGATTTTCAGCAATGATAACCGTTGAAGAGTGAGCTGGATGTGATCGGCTTGTCTATTTATGCCCCACACACAATACAATTCAATGGTCCCTACAATCTCATTGTTCATTGGACACAGGGATTTGGCTTCGCATTATAACAAAAGGTCATAGGTTGATTCATACAGGTGGGCTGTGACGATTTCCAACAGCTCAGGTGGGAGGGAAACTGGGTTTCCCGCCGCATGGCTAAGTAAGAGCAAATAATAGTAAATGGACATAAACTTCTTATGTCCATAACTATTCGCACGAGCGATTAATCCGCTCCAAACCAACACCGGAATATTGCTATTTAAATACTCTTCCGATGGGTACCAAACACCACTGTATGACCCCTGTTAGACCCTTCGTACAATACAAAGAGGGATCCCCCTGACCAGGAACATGCTATATTAACTAAACTTTCAGAATCTATCAAAGGGACCATGATCTACAAAATACATTATATAGTGAAAATATGTAACGATTGAGTCGCACGCTACGATCACATAAACTCTACCGTAAATACGCATACCGTGCGCCTGCGGGTGCCCGCGACTGTGAGTATGCGCACGCACGGGAGAGCGTACGCATGCGCAGCGCAGACCTGTGTGAGGTGCAAATATGGTAGTGTGTATAGAGATATTTTTCTGACTTTGACAGTCCACCCTTTGGCAGTCAATAATAACTGCCACCTTCTAAAACATTTCAAAAAGAGAAAAATATATGTCAGGGGTTAATACATTTACATGGTTGGGTAGGGGAGGAGAGGAGAAGGTAGGAAAAGGGTATGACCTATTGAGATAGCAGAAGCATGTGTGTATGAATCCGTGTTTGGGGGTCATGTATCATCGTGCCGTACGTGTTTTAAATCAAGCTTCGAGGCATTGCGAAGTATACATTTGAATTCCTTCTTATCCCGTGGTACGGGTCTGTGGATGGGCTGTCAAATTTTACCGAGCTCTTTTCGGCTTTTGGTTGTAACAAAATGGGGAGCACATTTTAGTTGATGATACATGAATGGGGGAATATGTGATTGCTGATATCTGTGCCTGTATTCCCTATACTATGTGTGTAATTACCTGAAGGTTGTAGAGATGAAGAAAAGACATAATTACGGTAAATGCGGTGGTATTCTATGTCAGGTAAAAGTACATTCGTCGATTGAGGTCTTGTTTGGTGTCTGTTGAATGCAGTCTTCTTTGTGCTTTTGCCCATTAGGTGCGAGCAAAAAGCTTTGTCAATGTCCATAGATTTACAAAAAAATGTTGGGCTAGCGTAATTTTAAATTTCTAGGGAAACTGGGGATCTATGGCAAAGTTCATCAAATCTCTGTGTATAAGGTTGTCAAAACTTCTTCTTTAATCCATCTGTTGTCTGTATATCGGCTCATCAAATTCCTCGTCCAAGTGGGTCTTTTTACCTTGGAGGAAAACGGAAAAACAGGTGAAAGAAACGGACCGTAGAAATCGCATTTTCATCACATCATTGTTTCTACATTTGGGTCATAAATCAAATCCATTGGAATTACAATTTCCCCACTCCTTAGACTCATTACCTCAGGTAGTACTTTTCCAATATAACACAATCCTTCAGAGTTTGGGGCAAGCCACTTATACGCCTTTCTCCCGCATATGAAATATGCATCATCGGGGAGAACATATGGGACGGAATAGGACATAACCATATTACACACCTTCCATGTGAAATCTCCTAACCCTAATTCTTCCATCTGCTTAGTACACGTATCAGGTTGTACGATATGTGCACAGTATCCTGGTGATACCTCTCCAACTCTCGTAATCCTATTTCCTAAGGTATACCTATACCGGAAAGATTTTCCTCTACTGGCTATGTGGCGTATAAGCTCTGTATCTGTAGGCATTCTATCTGCTCTATGCGAAAAGGTCATGGTTTGGTTACTCCATGACACTTCCCAATTTCCCGGCTTTCGGGGATTGGAGATGTTAAAACATAATAGGGACCTATCCACATGGTATTGGTGGAGCTTCAAACTAGGAGGGCTGGAGATATTAAACCTCCTGTCCACCGGTCTCCCACCACTTAACTCAAGTACCTCCCCTATCGTTAAAGGAAATGGTACTAGTCCTGATTTGCTATGACCTTGAGGTACTTGAGAGCATACCCAACAATCTGTTTGATTTAACACGCTACCCACTAAAGAGTGATAGTCACTCAAGGGATGCCGGTCCATGTGGATATTAAAACTGGATTGGCATTTCTTAATGCACCCATCCTCAACTACATGGTCACAGAGCCTACAGATACAGTTTTCTTCAGCTAACAATCCTTAAAAGAAAAATGTTTACAAATAACATGGCTAGATCGTTTCCGGTACTCGCCTTTTGCTTGGTGGTTGTGTTGCTATTGGAAATTTACACCTCCGTCTCAGTCATCGGAACCTTTCTGGATCCTTTCTCGACCTCACTGGTACTCTCGCCGGAACAGACTGTTCTGGTCAACATCATGGTCAACAGGAAAATCCATATCACAGTCTCTTGGGGCAAGTCCATCTTACAGGAGGAGAAAAGAAGAAATTTGTAATGGGGGTACAGGAAAACAGTTTGAGGGGGAGAGAAACTTGTTATGATAATTAAGTTCTCTAGTCTTGTTGTTCTTCTTGTTCTGTCGTCATCTCAAAGGTGCTGTCTCTCAGTTTTCCAAACGAACATTCCGGTGATGCAATATCCCTCCAAACCAGCGATCTTTCTGTAAGGAGCAAAAAAAATCTTGCATTACCATTTGTCTAACTGAGGTGTGACATACCATCTTTAAAACATAAAACATGAGTGAGAAGAGGGAAAAAAAACAAAAGAGAGAGAGAACAATTCATATATGTATATATAACATAACACATCAATAAACAACAGGGGGGGGGAAAAAAAAAAAAAGGAAACATTTTTCAAACATAAACATTTTCTAAAACATTGTCAGATCATCAGGCTGTCATATCTACATGTCCAATGGTTTCCTTGCGCAGTCCCTCCCCCCAGCACTTCCATATTCCATTGTCTGTATCTGGCCAGAATACATTGGTGCGGATAGGTCATGCTGGGGTTTGGTAGACTTCTGCAAAGACCAAGTATATATGCAATGTTTGAATCCTACCAATAATCGTCAGAGATGGGGAGAGAGAAAAAAAGAAACATTTCACAGATACATTTACAACGTTTCACCCGGTCATTCCTGTGTCTTCAGGGAATGACCTCCCAATTTATTAACTATAACCTCAGGCTTACCATCAGTCCTAATGATCATCTTTCCTGACTACATATTATGGGTGTGGGCCAAAATTTTTCCTATATGATCCCTGTTCATAATTGTGTGTGTTATAATTTTGCTCATTTCTTGGTCTAGGGGGTCTAACTTTATGTGGGTTATTACAGTTGCTGGCATAATGCCCTTCTCTTTTACAAAGATAACAAACCCGGGGCTTCTTCCAAGTGTCAGTGACCTGAGGTTTTGGTTGATTTGATGCCTCCTCAAACGCTCGGATGCTCATCACCATCAACCGCTTTCCCTGTGCTTCCCTGCTTCCTTGGATATCATGGTTATGTTGTTGTCTAGGGGATTGATATGACTTTTGTATTTCTCTTGATCTACAATCTCTCGCAAAGTGTCCCTTTTTATGACAATTGTAACAGACTTCCACATTTAAATTTCTCACAGGGGTTTGGGGCTTATGCTGGAGTGGTCTTGTGGTTAGGGCCTGTATACTTGCGGCCATTAATTTATCACTTTGTGACTCTCTGTATCTGGTGATATTTCGATCAATATCAATAGCGGCCTCTCTTAATGCGGCCACCGAGATATTTCTCCAGTTTGGGTTGGTGGTCTGTACCCTTGTTCTCAATACCTCCTTTAAACCATTCATTAATACCTTAACCGCTATTTCTCTATGCTGTGCGCATGTTTTGATGTCTGTGATCCCAGTGTTCCTAGCCATTACTTGCAGTGCTCGATTGAAATAATTGGAAATACTTTCCCTTTCGTTTTGTCTTATGGAGAAGATTTCATTCCACTTGACAACGGCAGGGAAATATACTTCCAACTGTTGGTTTATCTGCTTAATACATTCCTGATTGTGTTCCTCCGTTTGAGGTACTTCTGTGTCTAATTGACAATCAGTAATAAATGTCGCAGAGTCAACACCGGAGGGCAAACATGCCCTCAGCACTGTCCGCCAATCTTTGTTGGTGGGTTCAGTTGAGTTTCCTAGTTCTTTAATGAACCTTTGACATGCGACTAGATTTTTCCTTGGATCAGGAAATTCGGACATAATTGATCTCAATTCGGTCCGGGACCAGGGACAGCGCATTGCACTGTCCTGGACGGGAATGGTTCCCTGATCGTCAGTCTTCCCATTGGGGACTGTGATCACCCTGACAGGACTAAACTCAATTACATCACCTTGTTTTGGTCTTACAATATGGGGTACATTTGTTTGTGCGTGATATAAAACATTGTACGTACCTGTGGACACGACCTCACCTGACCCTCCGTTAGGGGGTTTGATTATTGCCTTTACCGATTTGGTCGCGTCCACCTGGATGTCCTGTGTGATGGCTGCTGGAAGAGGTGCCGACATCGTGTTGAGTTCACTTTCTTGCTCGTATTCCTGAGGGAAGTTTGACATGGGGTGCAACTTGCACGGGTTAATAGTTGTACATTTAACAGCATTACAATTATCATTGTTATGTTTATTACCCTTATTCTTATCATCTATACTACAGTTGCTAAGTGCGTTTTTATTGTTCAACATTGTGCCTTTCTCCGCAACCATAATCCTCTCCATTGCCACATCTCTCCTCCCAAGATGAGAGTCAGATATGTCAGTTAGCTCTCTTTGCATTTCACTTTCCTGTTGCCATAATTTTAAACAATCATAATGTTTGATCCGTCTCTTTGTTGGTTTAATAAGACCTATCCTTCTCCTTAGATTTAGTAACACTTCTGGGCTAAAGCTACCTATTCTTGGGAATTTCTCCCCGTCATGTACAGTCATTCTTTCCCATTCATCACATAAAACCTCTGTGTGTGAACCGTATTTTTCACACATTACATACCTGGCCGACCCGATTGGTCGGTTTACTAAATCAACCCGAACCGAGGTTGATCGCCCCCTACCTGAACAACTGGCCCCCATAACTTGCAGGTGTTGCTTTTCTTCAGTGAACCCTTACAAAAACCAAGATGTCCGGGGCAGGCTGGCGGTGAAGTTTACCGAGTACTCCACTCACTTCTCGCCCACGTTGGCCAGTACACAATCACTGTATCCAGAGCTGTTGTACCCAACCTAGGGCCCCTGTGAACCTTTATTTACTGGGGCGCGTTCCCCAGCAAGTATCGGTTGTTGGATAGTTCCTGAGTGACCAGCGAACTTCCCTTAAAATAAAAAAATTTCACAAATCACGTTAAAATGTACAAATAGCGTTTATGACCTTCGTACACAAATAGTACCGGTCAGGTTTACTAATGCACACAATTACGTGCGGTACAATCGTTCAGCACATAAGCAACTAATCTTATGTGCGGGGCGACCAGTGGAATCGAAAATTTTGGCTGCGAATTCCTTCAGCAAGAGCTTGTATGGCCTATATGGGTTCCGCACCAACCCTTCTTGGTGTTGTGCTACTTGTCTCTATAGCGGACTTCCTTGTCTACTGTACCTGGACCTCCTGGTCTGTTATGCGACCTCCTGGTCTGACCTCCTGGTCTGTTACAGTATGACCTCCTGGTCTGCTACACTCTAATGCTCAAATTTTATGTTTAACCAGGGATGCCTCCCTAGCCACCATGCACGTCACTTACATGTATGTACCTTCACGAGAACTCGATACTTTTCTTGTGGTTCAACCTCAAAATTGTATAATTGCAAACACTCACTCACCACATGTACACTTTTGTTTCTATTTCTATTTCTGCGCAGAAATTTTCTTTAAACCAGATGTGTTGTAAATTTGGAGAAGGATCTGTTAATTTAAATTTCGGATATAAAAATAGATTTGCGCTACTTATCGCCTGTTGCGTTATTTAAAAATCAACACTATCGTGTGACTTGAGTTACGTGGGCGTACCCAGACGCTCCGTTGCGTAATTTACGCTGCGTGCGTCGGCCTTTGCGCACGCGAGTCTCCCTTTGTTAGAGACACGTGTACACCAGTCTTTGTCCACCGTAACACAACTAACACGTTTTATCAATGTAGATGATCCTCGATCATCTACCGCACACCACACCAATCTCTCCTTTTACCTTTGGGTAGAGCTGTGTGTATTTCTATACCTTAACTGTATTACCTTTACTCTTTAACTATGAAATAGCGGCAAATCTCTCTTAGTACGTTTATCAATTATACAATGGCAAACAGGAGAGTGATATATGAAAATACACGAATGAAAAGAAATGCAGATATGCGTGCGTGTGTACGCAAGACAGAAATAAACAGTTTAAAAAAAGACACTATCGTTTTGTTCTTACCTCCGGTCCCGGATTCCTTCAGCACCCTTTACTAAGCGAAGCAGACGCTTATCCAAACAGCACTACGAGGAATATGACCTCCCGCCCTTTGCTGCTGGATAATGTCTGCTGAAATTACCTAGTGCAGATATGTGAAGGACGGGCGAGCCGCCAATTGATAAAGCTAAATATTTATCGTATATAAAACCCTTTATGAGGTCTAAGAACACTGTACGCTATTTACGTATGGAGTACCGTAAGGGTACGCTAGTTGCGTAGCAATCGCTTAGCCGTGGTCGAGACGCTCAAGCGTCACGTTCGCTCACGGCCAAGAGATCACAGGCAGGCACGCTATTGGCTGCCGTCTAACGTAATGATTCGCTATAGCGTAACGGACGCTGTATCGGGAGCGGGCTGCTCGAGCGATACAGACGCTCACGAGAATACGCTGTTGGTATCGGGCACACTTATAGGTGAGCGACTACCGTAATGCTACGCTATCAGCGTAGCGGACGCTCGAGACCACGAGGAGATCACGAGCGGCGCAGACGCTCACACTGTTAACCCTTTGTATCTAAACCATAAACAATGTAATATGCTGTAAAACCTTTGTGTAGAGATAGGGTGTAGATGCAACCTAGTGTAACCTTATTAACTTAAAAGCTGTTTGAGCGTCACCGACGCTCTGTGAATACTTAACACTACAAGAAATACACAGATACCTGGGCTTAGGGTCCAACGCCTAATATATATATATTATGAATGATATACTTGCAAAAGAATTAACACAATACAAGTCATACACTACAATATAACATAGACTACCTAACCAGATAACTACACAGGAAATACAATACAATACAATTACGTTTTAAGGGAAAATAAGAGAGAAAGAGGAGAAGAGAGAGAGAGAGAGAGAGAGAGATGGCCCACAATAACAGTAAGAACAATATGGTTGCGGAGAAACACTTACGCACAAGGGGAAACGATCGCATGCGCCTCTGGACATCCAGCTCCCGATTTTCAGCAATGATAACCGTTGAAGAGTGAGCTGGATGTGATCGGCTTGTCTATTTATGCCCCACACACAATACAATTCAATGGTCCCTACAATCTCATTGTTCATTGGACACAGGGATTTGGCTTCGCATTATAACAAAAGGTCATAGGTTGATTCATACAGGTGGGCTGTGACGATTTCCAACAGCTCAGGTGGGAGGGAAACTGGGTTTCCCGCCGCATGGCTAAGTAAGAGCAAATAATAGTAAATGGACATAAACTTCTTATGTCCATAACTATTCGCACGAGCGATTAATCCGCTCCAAACCAACACCGGAATATTGCTATTTAAATACTCTTCCGATGGGTACCAAACACCACTGTATGACCCCTGTTAGACCCTTCGTACAATACAAAGAGGGATCCCCCTGTCCAGGAACATGCTATATTAACTAAACTTTCAGAATCTATCAAAGGGACCATGATCTACAAAATACATTATATAGTGAAAATATGTAACGATTGAGTCGCACGCTACGATCACATAAACTCTACCGTAAATACGCATACCGTGCGCCTGCGGGTGCCCGCGACTGTGAGTATGCGCACGCACGGGAGAGCGTACGCATGCGCAGCGCAGACCTGTGTGAGGTGCAAATATGGTAGTGTGTATAGAGATATTTTTCTGACTTTGACACGGGGGAGGCTTGCTGGGCCTTGTAGTTCCGCAACAAAAAACAATATTCTTTTTTATACACACTTATGGCTATCAGCCCGGCACCCACCGCCCAGGGGTGCTGGGGACAGCCTCGAGCTTCACCCCTGGCCCTTGGGTGCCTGGAGGGGGGGGCCTCTTGATTTAAGGGGTCCCCACTCCTCCAGGGAACCCCGGCCAGGGGTTACTAGTTGGGGGGTAATGCCACGGCCGCAGGGACCTACATAAATGTGTCCCCCGGCTGTGGCATTATGTCCCTGGCTAGTGGAGCCCGGTGCTGGTTTTAAAAATACGGGGGACCCCTACATCTTTTGTCCCCCGTATTTTTGGAACCAGGACCGGTCTAAGAGCCCGGTGCTGGTTGTCTAAATACGGGGAACCCCTGTCCAATGTTTTCCCAGTATTTAAACAACCAGGACCGGCTCAAAGACCCCGAGGCTGGTTATACTTAGGAAGGGGGACCTCACGCATTTTTTTTTTACATTTTTTAACCCATTCAGACCCTTCTCCATTAAGTTAATGGAAGCCCTGGACAACAAAATTGCATTCATGTCCTCCTCCCACTCCCTTCCCAAACACAATTTTTTTTTTTTTCCTATAAAAATGTACAATATATCACAAGTATGATGAGCAGGCAGGCAGCGGGCATTGGCGGCATCGGATTGAGATGCAAATTAGTGGCGGAGGGCTGGGTCAGTTGATGGTGGGCAAGTTTGTAAGCCATTGGCGGTGGCAGCAGGCATCGGCTCAGAGGCAGTAGCGGGCATTGGCTCGGCGGTGGTAGGGGTCATCGGCAGGATTCGGCGGACATTATGGCTGTAGTGCCTCACCAGCCTCTGACCTCACCGCACGCCACTGGTACATAGTGCACACATATTCCGGAGTGCTTTACAGAGAATATTTGGCCATTCATATTAGCCCCTGCCCCAGTGGAGCTTACAATCTATATTCCGTCACATGGACATACATACACACTAGGGTTAATTTTTTGTAAGAAGCCAATTAACCTACTAGTATGGTTTTTGGATTGTGGAAGGAAACTGAAGTACAGTACCCTGAGGAAACCCACACAGATATTGGGAGAACATACAAACCCCACATATGCTATGTTGTAATCTGAAATGTCACCAGGTGAAGTCGGGTGTGGTATAGAAGATCTACAGTAAATAGATAGACAGTCATTAGGTCGACCCCATATGGTCGACATGCATTAAGTCGACATGGATAAGGTAGGCAGTAGAAAAGGTTTACAGGCACAAAAGGTCGTCATTTTCCATGTTTCATCACCTGAGACCCCAGTAATTGCAAATGTATACCCTTGTGGACTCGCTTAGCTCACCACACTTCGGGCAAGCTGCCTCGCTCTGCTACCGCTGTGCTCGGCACAGGTTACTATTCCCAGTCATAGTCCACGTGGATGGTAAATCAAGCAAAAGTAAAAAAATATGTGAAAAGCCCCAAAAACCTTGTATCAACCATTTGTGTATCGACCATTGGCATGTCGATCTTTTAACTCCATTGACCTTTTGACCATGTTGACCTAATGCATGTCAACCATATAGGGTCGACTTATTGACTATCTAGACACTGTCTATACATACATTGGAATGCAGTGGAGTCTTATAGTGCTATAGTGATGCTTCATGTTTCTTTAGGATATGTGTCCAATGAGTGTCCTACTGAGTTGCCTATGTTCGCCAATACGTATGTACATGGCTACCATTATGGGGTAAAGTCTGGGGTGGTCCCAGGGACACTTCAAGTGAAGCAAATCACTGTGAGAGTAGTAGAGTTTGAAAGGTTGAATGTAACCTTATCCGTGTGGAATAATTGCAGGTTAAAGCGTTGCGGGGATGAGCAGGTTGGGGGTTGTGTCACAGGGGGCCAGCATCCCGACCCACCACTGGCAATCAACTTACCCTTCCTGAGGTATTTTGTGGTGCTGAGCTGTCTTATTTCTCTCTGTCCCCTCTCGAAGGTGGTGTTGGTGGTGGCTCCTCTGTCCCACTGTCCTCCGTTGGAGTGGATCTTCTGCTTGCCGCTGTGAGGACCTGCCGTGTGCTGCTCCTCAGACCGGAAGTGCCGCTGGTGTAAGAGCCGTCACTGCCGATCCTTGGGGCAGTGCTGTGCTCCGGCCACTCAACCTCATCAGCCCGTAAGGAGACTTACTGTAGGTATGTCTAAGCCAGTGGGTGCGGGGGCAGTTCTTATTGGCTCAGGAGTCTGCTTGGTGCTTGGTTAGTTTTCTGTGGGTCTTTAGGTCCATGCCAACGAGTTTTAGCCATTTAAATTACCTTTTTCAAGGACTTAATACATCCATCAACATAAGGATGTAGGGGGTAATTCCAAGTTGATCGCAGCAGGAATTTGGTTAGCAGTTGGGCAAAACCATGTGCACTGCAGGGGAGGCAGATATAACATGTGCAGAGAGAGTTATATTTGGGTGTGGTGTGTTCAATCTGCAATCTATATTGCAGTGTAAAAATAAAGCAGCCAGTATTTACCCTGCACAGAAACAAAATAACCCACCCAAATCTAACTCTCTCTGCACATGTTATATCTGCCTCCACTGCAGTGCACATGTGTAATACTCAGGTGTTTTCGTGGAATGTTAGTGGCTTAGTTGAGTTGAATTTCACTGCAGGTAAGTATCTAACCAAAGGTTGTCTTTTAGAGCGTTGCCAATTTACCTTTTATTCCTTTCTCTTCCTCTCTTTTTCTCTCTAGGGTCGTCCTGATCTGAAGAACAAGTTCCTCAATGCCTTGAACCCTGAATTAATTATATTTCTAATCTATCTCCCTTTGAAGTGGGAGAGTGGCACAATTACGATTAAACTGATATATGTTAATACAAGGAAAAGCAACCACGTCACAGACAAAGTATTTATTATACTGGATTCGGGAACACTGGAATACTCTGTACCATGAAATCTATAAAGATCTAGATAAAGGTTAGTTCCCTAACGCATTTAAAGATGAATTTATTACAACTTATACATACATATAGGTATAACTTACTATAATTATACTGCCTCTCCCTTATAACCCTTTAGCCTTCCCACAAGTCTTCCCCAGTTCAGCTGAGCGCTCTCTCCCTCTGTCGTTGGTGCACATATAAGAACCTGATGGTTAAAAGAGCATCCTTGATGTCAGTTACTTCTTGCTAACCTTATTATTAGGTCTCTCTCTACAATATCCAAGCTACAAGTTCTTTTTCTTCCCTGAAACTTGTTCCTTGCTTAGTAATCCTGAAAAGATGATGGTCACAATATGACCAAACTAGTTATAGCTGACTAGATACCAACTGGATCTTCTCTATGGAGTAGAGCTTTCCTTTATAGCACAAAACTGATTCTTCCCTTAATTGGCTGAGTGATAGCGAGGGTATCGGCTATAGTTCGTGAATAGGCTTCAGTCACTAATCGGCTCAGTGCCGGGAACTTATTAATCAATGGCGAGAAGAATGGCTAAAACCGAATCTCACCTCTCTGGCTGATATTATAATTTATGGGAGAAGGCTAGTATGACAGGGGTGGTACTGGCCAATAACTTATATTTCAGACAGTCCTGCAGCTTATAGAATTATTTCTTTGAGATGGAGGATTTGAGTATATTGATAAACTCTTGTTACTGCTGGTAGCAACTATGTAAGGAGGGTAGTGAAGGGATTAATACCCCTTTAGTAATGCTGTCACTAGCTACCAGTTGCTGAGAGTGTATGACAGGAGGTTACAGTAGGTAAGGCAGCACTGAACAGTTCACTTTCTCTCTCTGACTGAAACAGGGACCCCTGAGCTTTCTTTGGCCGTGTTCCGCCTCCTCTACGGGACAGCTGACAGGCACTCACCCGACTAATCCGTCCCTCTGGGCGGTCTCCGTTCCAGGCCACCTCCTCCCGGCAGCGATCACTAATGGACGTACGGACCCCTGTCACTCACGATTAGACTGGCGTTCTGCTCTCCGCGTCACGGCCACCCCGCCTCCGGATACAGTCTCTCTACTGTAATCGGCTCGGCTCAGCACTACAGGATGCCGTCTCTCGGTTGAGGTAAACACTGACGAAAAGGCTGCTGTGCTGTCCCTCAGTGCGGGGCCTGTTTTTCTTTTGTCTGCCAGCTTGCTCCGTGAGGTCTGCTTCCTTCAGTGCTGCGTCAGAACTGCCAACCGTTATTCCATCCGGCTCCCTTTTATTTTCTTGCTGCTCTTCCCCGTATGTGTCCCGCCAGCAGCGCGGGGACACGCCGTCCACTTAGGCTCTCCCCCCTGGGTCTAAATGACCTCGTTACCCACCAATAAAAATAAAACTAACAATACATAAAAACAGTATTAAATGGTCACAGTAACTTTAGGATAGTTCCTCCTATTGTCCATTGTCACACTTTATGATAGGTCAAATCAAGTCTCTAATCCTGGGTATCACATACCTCCCCGGTAATTTGATGCATATCCTTATGCATCGTTGCACCAGATATATCCTTTCGACAAATTGGTGTTTTTTTTTTTTTTATTCTCAACAAAAACAATTAAGTACATTTTAACCAAGACAAACATTCTATTTGCTTCAAAATTGCATCCATTTAGCTATGTTCATATTTTTAACATCTACAAATTTGTCGTATCTCCCCACATCAATCAAGTTCATTTAACAAGAATACTTTTATGACTGATAACGAATGGGTAACTTCCCTTTCGTGCTCCTTTCGGAGCGTCTCAATAAAGGAATCTCTGTGTCGACAGGACCTGTAACAGTTTCAATTAGGGGTTCAATAATCCCCGATGTGCTGGTTTCTCCGAATGTGCCAAAGATTGGCCAACACAAACTCATCATCAGGTCCGGGTATGAATTTAGGTCCGAAGTTGTCTTTAGCGATGGGACATCTCGGCTCTCTGGCTCTGGCCAGATAGGGCATAGTTTTAGTTGGTTTCTATGTACCAAACTTGATCGACTTCCGTCCTCTAACTGGATACGGTATACGGCAATTTCCGGATTTGGTATTGCTATTACCCTATATGGAAGAGGCTCCCATCGGTAGTCTAATTTGCTTTGCCGTCGATTGTTCCGTCTGAGTACTCTACATCCTATGGGCAAGGGTTCAGCCTGGGCCTTTACATTATAATTATGCTCTTGCCGGTTTTGCACCATCTCTCTATGTTGCTTGACCAGGTCTTGAGCCACTTTTAGTCGACGTTGGTGTTCGGATACCCAATCTGTTTCTATAAACGATTCAGAAGTAACTTCCACATTTAAACTCACATCTACTGGTAGTCTTCCTTGTCTACCGAATAATAAATAATATGGAGTATATCCAGTCGAATTATGGACAGTATTATTGTAGATAAACATGAACTCTGTCAACATCAATGGCCAGTCTTGTCGTTGCTGTTTGGGAAGAATCCTTAACATTTGGAGGAGTGTCTGGTTCGTCCGTTCACACAGGCCATTTCCTTGGGGATGATATGGGGTAGTTTTAATCTTCTTACATCCATAGAGGAGGCATAATTCTTGAAAAAGTTTGGATGTGAACGCTGGCCCTTGATCGGTCAGAATCTTATCCGGAAATCCATATGGTCTCACAAAAGCCCTCCAAAAAATCTCTGCTGTGGTCTTTGCTGTCATATTTTTCACTGGTAGGGCTACTGCGAATTTCGTGTAATGGTCAACTATCATGATGGCATATTCATATCCCAGTTTACTCTTCTCCAGCTTTACATGGTCAATTGTGACTAACTCCAAAGGTTGGTGGCTGACTATTGGATGGAGTGGAGCTCTCTCGTTGGCCAGTGGTGTCCTTCGGAGATTACAGTCAGGACAGTGCTGACACCATTCTTCAATGCTTTGACGTAGTCCGACCCAATAAACCCTTTGTCGAAGATTCATTTCCGTCTTTTGACTCCCAAAATGTCCAGCCCGATTGTGATAGGCATTTAATAGAATTGGTGCTTTTGTCATAGGGATGAGCACTTGGGTCATGGTTAAGTGAGTTTTGGGATTCGTACTTTTCCGAATTATTACATTCCAATGGATTTCTAAACGGTCCCGTTGTCTCCATAATTTCACCAATTCTGGTGCTGCAGCTTGCCGTTCAGCTTTAGATAGGCCTTTTTTATGCAAAAGTAGTTTTTTCAATTGCTGGAAAGTAGGATACTCCTCTTGCCACCCTTGCCATTCACTCCGATCCCCTTCCTCTATGGGCCGTGCAGATTCGCTTCTCTGAATAAGGGTATTATGATTATGTTTATTCACCAGTTGTCGTGTCATTTGAAAAGGGGGCATTTCCACCATTTCTAACTTATCTTCTACATCCGATTCCTCCCGGTCGGCAAGGCGAGATAACGCGTCCGCGTTACTATTATTCTGTCCAGGCCGATATTGAATGGTAAATTTATAGTTGGACAGTCGGGCATACCATCGCTGTTCTAGTGCTCCCATCTTGGCCGTAGCTAAATGTGCCAAAGGATTGCAGTCAGTATATGCTACAAACGGAGTAACAGCCAGATAGTCTCTGAATTTCTCGGTGATGGCCCACACTAGTGCTAGGAATTCTAACTTAAAGGCACTATAGTTAGCGTCATTACGCTCGGTTTTCCGAAGGCCTCTGCTAGCGTAGGCTATTACTCTCTCGTTACCATCTTGTATCTGTGCGAGGACTGTGCCTAGTCCTTGTTTGCTTGCATCGGTTTGCAGAATAAAAGGTTTGCTATAGTCCGGATAGGCCAAGAGGGGGGTTTGGGTCAACACCCTCTTGAGGTGTTCAAATGCCGCCTGTTGCCGGGAAGTCCAGGTAATCAGTTGCAGTTTGCTTTGGCTATCATGGGACACGTCTCGAAGCAGTTCGTGTATAGGGGCAGCGACTTTAGCGAAGCCTTTCACAAAGCGCCTATAGTACCCCACGAAACCTAGGAAGCGTCTGACATCTTTGAGGGTTTGGGGTACCGGCCAATCTTGAACAGTTCGAATTTTCTCTGGATCGGGCGCAATCCCCTCAGAGCTCACCACATGTCCTAAATAATGAACTTGAGGTTTCAATAAATGGCATTTGGCTGGATTCACTTTCAGCCGTAACTAGCAAGTTGTTGTAAGACTTCATGGAGATGCTGTAAATGTTCGTCATATGATTTTGAAAAAATGATTATATCATCCAAGTACAGCAATATCATTTCAAAGTTTCTATGCCCCAAGCAATGTTCCATCATCCTTTGGAAGGTTGCTGGGGCGTTACACAATCCAAAGGGCATCCGCTTAAATTCATGGAGTCCCATGGGGGTGATAAAGGCCGTTTTTTCTTGATCTTCCGGCTCCATCATGATTTGCCAGTATCCACTCGTTAAATCTAATGTGGAGAAATACTTAGCGGATTTTAAGGCAGCCAGAGATTCCTCAATCCTGGGGAGCGGATACGCATCCTTGTGGGTAACCTGGTTCAGTTTCCGATAATCAATGCAAAATCTTAACTGTCCGTTCTTCTTTCTTACCAACACCATAGGTGCGGCCCAAGGGCTGTGACTTTCCTGGATTACGCCCGTAGCCTTCATTTCTTCTAGCATCTTCCTCACCGGCTGATAGAGGGCTGGAGCTAAGGGTCGATGTTTTTCCCGGATAGGGGCAGCGTTCCCGGTCACGATACGATGTTTTACAGTTGTGACAGTCCCAAAATCTAATGGTCCCTGGCTAAAAGCTGCAGAATTCCTCTTTATGACTTGGAGGGCTCCCTCCTTGTGTTCTCGAGGGGTGTCTTAATTTCCAACATGGATGTCTCTCCACCATTCCGTCGGAGCTCCGTCTCCCTCCGTCACTGCCTCCTCATGTTGTGAGCACACCCGAGTCGGTGCGTGGATGACATCCTGAAAGGTAATCCAGGTAAGTTTAGCGATTGGTCGCTGTCGGTACAATTTAACTGTATGGCTATGAGGGTTTAAAATCCGTACTGGAACTCGGCCACCTATAACGTTCACTAGAACATGTGCGACCACAAATTTTTCTCCATTCTCCCCCTCATATGGCTCAACTAATGCCTCATAACTCTTTCCTTGAGGTCCACATCGTGCTTTGCCCCAGATAATCACTTCTGCATTGGGAGGTAATTTAATGGGTTTGCTTTCGGTAATCCGAACTTTCCCAATGGCACCATTACATTGTAACAATGCCCGTTGGCTCTGCAAAGTCTTTATGGTCTTTTGTAATACAGCCGGTTTGATGGCCGATTGCCCGGTCAGCTCCCGCTTGAGGATAGTGATCAGTTCCTCCGGGCAACTTTGTAGAATATTCATTCCTAAAATCATTGGAATCGCGTTAGGATCTTCAGTATGTGTGATCAGGCATCCTTGCCGGGGTAGTTCCGTGTCTCCAACTTTTACGGTAGCCTCCCAATAGCCCATGCACGAGATACTCGATCCGTTACTGGCTATTAACTGTAACCAGGCAGGCGGAGGGGACACCATTTGCTGTTCTTCCCAATGTTGAATGAAAGTGGAGTGTTGAATGGTGGTTATTTGTGACCCGGTATCCACCATAGCTGTAATTTCAATCCCGTTGATGGAAATCCGGACATGAGGACATTGCCCCACGTATTGGGCCCACCATTCTTCAGACTTTGGGCCTATTGTGGTGTCTCCCCCCGAGGCTCGGTCCCCAACCTCGGGGCATTGGAGTTTAAAGCCTCTTCCTGGTCACAGTTCCGTTCGATATGTCCAGGTCGCTGACATCTCCGACAAATTGGACGTCCTTGAGGATCAAATCGATCGGTACTTCTTCTGCCACTTGTTGGCGGCGGAGTCCACCAATCACCCCTAGTTCGCCGGCGTTCCCTGGGCCACCTGGTTTCATTGGGAACGAAGACCTGTTTTCTAGTAAGATTCTGAACTTCTTTACACATCTCAGTCATGCCCACCACAAGTTCTTCCATTTGATTCTGTAGGGTTCTCATTGGGTCCCTTGCAGGTGTCTGAAAATTCTGACTACCGATATCAATTGTTCTCTTATTCCTTACTGGATGAAGAGAGCCGTCTTCATTGGACATCTGATTTTCCAGATAACCCGGCATCTCCGGAAAACTGACTTCCTGGGTTACCTCGGTCCCAACCACTTTGATTGCCGCCTCTTTAAAATCTAAGAAGGACTGGTCGGGTTTCTGCATTCTGAGCAGCCGGAGTTGAGCTCTTACGCCCTCTCTATTTGCCCCTTCAATCAGCTGGGATACTAACGCCTCGTCACTATTTTCAATTTCACTTTCATCCACCGTTCGGATCGCTTTTAACGCTTCCTGTAGGCTTAACGCAAAGTCTCGAAGTGTTTCACCCATGCGTTGTTTCCTAGCATAAAATTTCATCTTTAATTCTGATATAGTATGCAGCTCGAATGTAGTAGCTAATCGCTGCAGTATTTGTTCAATGGTTTGCCTCTCCCCGGTGGGCCATGAAATAACCTCACGATGTGCGGATCCTTTCAACTGTCCGATAAGAATCTCCACCTTTTGTTGTTCATTTAACGGATAGAGGCGGAACATCGATTTCATCTTGTTCTTAAAGTCAGTCAGGGTATTACCTTCAGAGTTAAGTCTATCTCCAAAGTAGGTAGGAAGCCACGGGGCCCCAAAATAGTATGGTAACGTTATTGGATTTATTTGCGGCATACTAGACATTCCTGGTGTGGACTGACTGGGTTCTCCACTGGTGGAGGGGGTTGACTTATTCTGTTCCTTGGACATAATCTTAGCGTGTACTCTTCCTCGCGTTGGGTGACTATCCTGTTTGTGACGCCAAATAAATTACAACCTCAGAACACCAAGTCCCCAAGACATTAATGTAAGTATTAATAAATACCAATCAATTAATGATTGCCGCTATTAATGCTGACACTGAAATCAATTGGATCATTTTCTACTATACCACTATATGAGGCAATCTGCATGCATATACAGGATCACAGCGGTTGACCATATTTCTAATTGTTGTACTGTATGCAGCGTATTAAAGATGACGTCAGACCAGACTTGAGCAAGGAAGGTTCACGGGAGAGTCACAGCTCTGGGGGCAAAGCTACAGGGTGCACAGCGACTGGGGTCACAGCTACTGGGGGCAAAGCTACAGGGGGCACAGCGACTGGGGGCACAGCAACAGGGGCACAACTATAAGGGGCACAGCAACTGGGGGCACAGCTACTGGGGTCACAGCTACTGGGGGCAAAGCTACAGGGGTCACAGCTACTGGGGGCAAAGCTACAGGGGGCACAGCGACTGGGGGCACAGCGACAGGGGGCACAACTACTCGGGGCACAGTTAGGAGGCACAGCTATTGGGGGCAAAGCTACAAGGGGCACAGCGACTGGAGTCACAACTACTGGGGGCACAGCGACTGGGGGCAAAGCTACAGGGGCCACAGTGACTGGGGGCACAACTACTCAGAGCACTGCTACAAGGGGCACAGCTACAACGGGCACAGCTACAGGGGTCACAACTACTGGGGGCACAGCCACAAGGGGCAAAGCTACAGGGGGCACAGCTACAAGGGGCACAGCGACTGGGGGCACAACTACAGGGGTCACAACTACTCGGGGCACTGCTACTGGGGGCACTGCTACAGGGGGCAAAGCTACTAGGGGTATAACTACTAGGCTCACAACTATCGGGGGCGCCTGCTCCATCATCCCAGCTAGCAGCAGCACTCTCCCCTGTCTGTGCTAACGTCCTCCCGCGTCAGCGAGTGTATAATATTCATTCATTTCTCTCTCTCCTCCTGTGGATTACTTTGTTTGTAAGTTTAATTTTAATTTTTACAGGTACCGGCCCTGTTGGATTCTACTGGACAAGTGGACGTGACCGTCGTGGGATGTAGGTAAGTAATCTCTCTCTCATTTTTACAGGAACCACCTATTGGATTCTACATGGACAAGTGGACGTGACCGTCGTGGGATGTAGGTAAGTATGTGTGAGTGTGTAAGTGTGTTTAAATAAATTTTTACTTTCACGGTGTGTGTGTTGTGTTTTTATTTGGGTTTTTGTTGTTGTTGTAGAACTACAGGTACCAGCGGGCCCCTTATTTCCCCGCATGCTGGTACTTGAGGTTCTCCAAGTACCAGCAAGCGGGTGATAAAGCTAAATATTTATCGTATATAAAACCCTTTATGAGGTCTAAGAACACTGTACGCTATTTACGTATGGAGTACCGTAAGGGTACGCTAGTTGCGTAGCAATCGCTTAGCCGTGGTCGAGACGCTCAAGCGTCACGTTCGCTCATGGCCAAGAGATCACAGGCAGGCACGCTATTGGCTGCCGTCTAACGTAATGATTCGCTATAGCGTAACGGACGCTGTATCGGGAGCGGGCTGCTCGAGCGATACAGACGCTCACGAGAATACGCTGTTGGTATCGGGCACACTTATAGGTGAGCGACTACGGTAATGCTACGCTATCAGCGTAGCGGACGCTCGAGACCACGAGGAGATCACGAGCGGCGCAGACGCTCACACTGTTAACCCTTTGTATCTAAACCATAAACAATGTAATATGCTGTAAAACCTTTGTGTAGAGATAGGGTGTAGATGCAACCTAGTGTAACCTTATTAACTTAAAAGCTGTTTGAGCGTCACTGACGCTCTGTGAATACTTAACACTACAAGAAATACACAGATACCTGGGCTTAGGGTCCAACGCCTAATATATATATATTATGAATGATATACTTGCAAAAGAATTAACACAATACAAGTCATACACTACAATATAACATAGACTACCTAACCAGATAACTACACAGGAAATACAATACAATACAATTACGTTTTAAGGGAAAATAAGAGAGAAAGAGGAGAAGAGAGAGAGAGAGAGAGAGAGAGATGGCCCACAATAACAGTAAGAACAATATGGTTGCGGAGAAACACTTACGCACAAGGGGAAACGATCGCATGCGCCTCTGGACATCCAGCTCCCGATTTTCAGCAATGATAACCGTTGAAGAGTGAGCTGGATGTGATCGGCTTGTCTATTTATGCCCCACACACAATACAATTCAATGGTCCCTACAATCTCATTGTTCATTGGACACAGGGATTTGGCTTCGCATTATAACAAAAGGTCATAGGTTGATTCATACAGGTGGGCTGTGACGATTTCCAACAGCTCAGGTGGGAGGGAAACTGGGTTTCCCGCCGCATGGCTAAGTAAGAGCAAATAATAGTAAATGGACATAAACTTCTTATGTCCATAACTATTCGCACGAGCGATTAATCTGCTCCAAACCAACACCGGAATATTGCTATTTAAATACTCTTCCGATGGGTACCAAACACCACTGTATGACCCCTGTTAGACCCTTCGTACAATACAAAGAGGGATCCCCCTGACCAGGAACATGCTATATTAACTAAACTTTCAGAATCTATCAAAGGGACCATGATCTACAAAATACATTATATAGTGAAAATATGTAACGATTGAGTCGCACGCTACGATCACATAAACTCTACCGTAAATACGCATACCGTGCGCCTGCGGGTGCCCGCGACTGTGAGTATGCGCACGCACGGGAGAGCGTACGCATGCGCAGCGCAGACCTGTGTGAGGTGCAAATATGGTAGTGTGTATAGAGATATTTTTCTGACTTTGACAGTCCACCCTTTGGCAGTCAATAATAACTGCCACCTTCTAAAACATTTCAAAAAGAGAAAAATATATGTCAGGGGTTAATACATTTACATGGTTGGGTAGGGGAGGAGAGGAGAAGGTAGGAAAAGGGTATGACCTATTGAGATAGCAGAAGCATGTGTGTATGAATCCGTGTTTGGGGGTCATGTATCATCGTGCCGTACGTGTTTTAAATCAAGCTTCGAGGCATTGCGAAGTATACATTTGAATTCCTTCTTATCCCGTGGTACGGGTCTGTGGATGGGCTGTCAAATTTTACCGAGCTCTTTTCGGCTTTTGGTTGTAACAAAATGGGGAGCACATTTTAGTTGATGATACATGAATGGGGGAATATGTGATTGCTGATATCTGTGCCTGTATTCCCTATACTATGTGTGTAATTACCTGAAGGTTGTAGAGATGAAGAAAAGACATAATTACGGTAAATGCGGTGGTATTCTATGTCAGGTAAAAGTACATTCGTCGATTGAGGTCTTGTTTGGTGTCTGTTGAATGCAGTCTTCTTTGTGCTTTTGCCCATTAGGTGCGAGCAAAAAGCTTTGTCAATGTCCATAGATTTACAAAAAAATGTTGGGCTAGCGTAATTTTAAATTTCTAGGGAAACTGGGGATCTATGGCAAAGTTCATCAAATCTCTGTGTATAAGGTTGTCAAAACTTCTTCTTTAATCCATCTGTTGTCTGTATATCGGCTCATCAAATTCCTCGTCCAAGTGGGTCTTTTTACCTTGGAGGAAAACGGAAAAACAGGTGAAAGAAACGGACCGTAGAAATCGCATTTTCATCACATCATTGTTTCTACATTTGGGTCATAAATCAAATCCATTGGAATTACAATTTCCCCACTCCTTAGACTCATTACCTCAGGTAGTACTTTTCCAATATAACACAATCCTTCAGAGTTTGGGGCAAGCCACTTATACGCCTTTCTCCCGCATATGAAATATGCATCATCGGGGAGAACATATGGGACGGAATAGGACATAACCATATTACACACCTTCCATGTGAAATCTCCTAACCCTAATTCTTCCATCTGCTTAGTACACGTATCAGGTTGTACGATATGTGCACAGTATCCTGGTGATACCTCTCCAACTCTCGTAATCCTATTTCCTAAGGTATACCTATACCGGAAAGATTTTCCTCTACTGGCTATGTGGCGTATAAGCTCTGTATCTGTAGGCATTCTATCTGCTCTATGCGAAAAGGTCATGGTTTGGTTACTCCATGACACTTCCCAATTTCCCGGCTTTCGGGGATTGGAGATGTTAAAACATAATAGGGACCTATCCACATGGTATTGGTGGAGCTTCAAACTAGGAGGGCTGGAGATATTAAACCTCCTGTCCACCGGTCTCCCACCACTTAACTCAAGTACCTCCCCTATCGTTAAAGGAAATGGTACTAGTCCTGATTTGCTATGACCTTGAGGTACTTGAGAGCATACCCAACAATCTGTTTGATTTAACACGCTACCCACTAAAGAGTGATAGTCACTCAAGGGATGCCGGTCCATGTGGATATTAAAACTGGATTGGCATTTCTTAATGCACCCATCCTCAACTACATGGTCACAGAGCCTACAGATACAGTTTTCTTCAGCTAACAATCCTTAAAAGAAAAATGTTTACAAATAACATGGCTAGATCGTTTCCGGTACTCGCCTTTTGCTTGGTGGTTGTGTTGCTATTGGAAATTTACACCTCCGTCTCAGTCATCGGAACCTTTCTGGATCCTTTCTCGACCTCACTGGTACTCTCGCCGGAACAGACTGTTCTGGTCAACATCATGGTCAACAGGAAAATCCATATCACAGTCTCTTGGGGCAAGTCCATCTTACAGGAGGAGAAAAGAAGAAATTTGTAATGGGGGTACAGGAAAACAGTTTGAGGGGGAGAGAAACTTGTTATGATAATTAAGTTCTCTAGTCTTGTTGTTCTTCTTGTTCTGTCGTCATCTCAAAGGTGCTGTCTCTCAGTTTTCCAAACGAACATTCCGGTGATGCAATATCCCTCCAAACCAGCGATCTTTCTGTAAGGAGCAAAAAAAATCTTGCATTACCATTTGTCTAACTGAGGTGTGACATACCATCTTTAAAACATAAAACATGAGTGAGAAGAGGGAAAAAAAACAAAAGAGAGAGAGAACAATTCATATATGTATATATAACATAACACATCAATAAACAACAGGGGGGGGAAAAAAAAAAAAAGGAAACATTTTTCAAACATAAACATTTTCTAAAACATTGTCAGATCATCAGGCTGTCATATCTACATGTCCAATGGTTTCCTTGCGCAGTCCCTCCCCCCAGCACTTCCATATTCCATTGTCTGTATCTGGCCAGAATACATTGGTGCGGATAGGTCATGCTGGGGTTTGGTAGACTTCTGCAAAGACCAAGTATATATGCAATGTTTGAATCCTACCAATAATCGTCAGAGATGGGGAGAGAGAAAAAAAGAAACATTTCACAGATACATTTACAACGTTTCACCCGGTCATTCCTGTGTCTTCAGGGAATGACCTCCCAATTTATTAACTATAACCTCAGGCTTACCATCAGTCCTAATGATCATCTTTCCTGACTACATATTATGGGTGTGGGCCAAAATTTTTCCTATATGATCCCTGTTCATAATTGTGTGTGTTATAATTTTGCTCATTTCTTGGTCTAGGGGGTCTAACTTTATGTGGGTTATTACAGTTGCTGGCATAATGCCCTTCTCTTTTACAAAGATAACAAACCCGGGGCTTCTTCCAAGTGTCAGTGACCTGAGGTTTTGGTTGATTTGATGCCTCCTCAAACGCTCGGATGCTCATCACCATCAACCGCTTTCCCTGTGCTTCCCTGCTTCCTTGGATATCATGGTTATGTTGTTGTCTAGGGGATTGATATGACTTTTGTATTTCTCTTGATCTACAATCTCTCGCAAAGTGTCCCTTTTTATGACAATTGTAACAGACTTCCACATTTAAATTTCTCACAGGGGTTTGGGGCTTATGCTGGAGTGGTCTTGTGGTTAGGGCCTGTATACTTGCGGCCATTAATTTATCACTTTGTGACTCTCTGTATCTGGTGATATTTCGATCAATATCAATAGCGGCCTCTCTTAATGCGGCCACCGAGATATTTCTCCAGTTTGGGTTGGTGGTCTGTACCCTTGTTCTCAATACCTCCTTTAAACCATTCATTAATACCTTAACCGCTATTTCTCTATGCTGTGCGCATGTTTTGATGTCTGTGATCCCAGTGTTCCTAGCCATTACTTGCAGTGCTCGATTGAAATAATTGGAAATACTTTCCCTTTCGTTTTGTCTTATGGAGAAGATTTCATTCCACTTGACAACGGCAGGGAAATATACTTCCAACTGTTGGTTTATCTGCTTAATACATTCCTGATTGTGTTCCTCCGTTTGAGGTACTTCTGTGTCTAATTGACAATCAGTAATAAATGTCGCAGAGTCAACACCGGAGGGCAAACATGCCCTCAGCACTGTCCGCCAATCTTTGTTGGTGGGTTCAGTTGAGTTTCCTAGTTCTTTAATGAACCTTTGACATGCGACTAGATTTTTCCTTGGATCAGGAAATTCGGACATAATTGATCTCAATTCGGTCCGGGACCAGGGACAGCGCATTGCACTGTCCTGGACGGGAATGGTTCCCTGATCGTCAGTCTTCCCATTGGGGACTGTGATCACCCTGACAGGACTAAACTCAATTACATCACCTTGTTTTGGTCTTACAATATGGGGTACATTTGTTTGTGCGTAATATAAAACATTGTACGTACCTGTGGACACGACCTCACCTGACCCTCCGTTAGGGGGTTTGATTATTGCCTTTACCGATTTGGTCGCGTCCACCTGGATGTCCTGTGTGATGGCTGCTGGAAGAGGTGCCGACATCGTGTTGAGTTCACTTTCTTGCTCGTATTCCTGAGGGAAGTTTGACATGGGGTGCAACTTGCACGGGTTAATAGTTGTACATTTAACAGCATTACAATTATCATTGTTATGTTTATTACCCTTATTCTTATCATCTATACTACAGTTGCTAAGTGCGTTTTTATTGTTCAACATTGTGCCTTTCTCCGCAACCATAATCCTCTCCATTGCCACATCTCTCCTCCCAAGATGAGAGTCAGATATGTCAGTTAGCTCTCTTTGCATTTCACTTTCCTGTTGCCATAATTTTAAACAATCATAATGTTTGATCCGTCTCTTTGTTGGTTTAATAAGACCTATCCTTCTCCTTAGATTTAGTAACACTTCTGGGCTAAAGCTACCTATTCTTGGGAATTTCTCCCCGTCATGTACAGTCATTCTTTCCCATTCATCACATAAAACCTCTGTGTGTGAACCGTATTTTTCACACATTACATACCTGGCCGACCCGATTGGTCGGTTTACTAAATCAACCCGAACCGAGGTTGATCGCCCCCTACCTGAACAACTGGCCCCCATAACTTGCAGGTGTTGCTTTTCTTCAGTGAACCCTTACAAAAACCAAGATGTCCGGGGCAGGCTGGCGGTGAAGTTTACCGAGTACTCCACTCACTTCTCGCCCACGTTGGCCAGTACACAATCACTGTATCCAGAGCTGTTGTACCCAACCTAGGGCCCCTGTGAACCTTTATTTACTGGGGCGCGTTCCCCAGCAAGTATCGGTTGTTGGATAGTTCCTGAGTGACCAGCGAACTTCCCTTAAAATAAAAAAATTTCACAAATCACGTTAAAATGTACAAATAGCGTTTATGACCTTCGTACACAAATAGTACCGGTCAGGTTTACTAATGCACACAATTACGTGCGGTACAATCGTTCAGCACATAAGCAACTAATCTTATGTGCGGGGCGACCAGTGGAATCGAAAATTTTGGCTGCGAATTCCTTCAGCAAGAGCTTGTATGGCCTATATGGGTTCCGCACCAACCCTTCTTGGTGTTGTGCTACTTGTCTCTATAGCGGACTTCCTTGTCTACTGTACCTGGACCTCCTGGTCTGTTATGCGACCTCCTGGTCTGACCTCCTGGTCTGTTACAGTATGACCTCCTGGTCTGCTACACTCTAATGCTCAAATTTTATGTTTAACCAGGGATGCCTCCCTAGCCACCATGCACGTCACTTACATGTATGTACCTTCACGAGAACTCGATACTTTTCTTGTGGTTCAACCTCAAAATTGTATAATTGCAAACACTCACTCACCACATGTACACTTTTGTTTCTATTTCTATTTCTGCGCAGAAATTTTCTTTAAACCAGATGTGTTGTAAATTTGGAGAAGGATCTGTTAATTTAAATTTCGGATATAAAAATAGATTTGCGCTACTTATCGCCTGTTGCGTTATTTAAAAATCAACACTATCGTGTGACTTGAGTTACGTGGGCGTACCCAGACGCTCCGTTGCGTAATTTACGCTGCGTGCGTCGGCCTTTGCGCACGCGAGTCTCCCTTTGTTAGAGACACGTGTACACCAGTCTTTGTCCACCGTAACACAACTAACACGTTTTATCAATGTAGATGATCCTCGATCATCTACCGCACACCACACCAATCTCTCCTTTTACCTTTGGGTAGAGCTGTGTGTATTTCTATACCTTAACTGTATTACCTTTACTCTTTAACTATGAAATAGCGGCAAATCTCTCTTAGTACGTTTATCAATTATACAATGGCAAACAGGAGAGTGATATATGAAAATACACGAATGAAAAGAAATGCAGATATGCGTGCGTGTGTACGCAAGACAGAAATAAACAGTTTAAAAAAAGACACTATCGTTTTGTTCTTACCTCCGGTCCCGGATTCCTTCAGCACCCTTTACTAAGCGAAGCAGACGCTTATCCAAACAGCACTACGAGGAATATGACCTCCCGCCCTTTGCTGCTGGATAATGTCTGCTGAAATTACCTAGTGCAGATATGTGAAGGACGGGCGAGCCGCCAATTGATAAAGCTAAATATTTATCGTATATAAAACCCTTTATGAGGTCTAAGAACACTGTACGCTATTTACGTATGGAGTACCGTAAGGGTACGCTAGTTGCGTAGCAATCGCTTAGCCGTGGTCGAGACGCTCAAGCGTCACGTTCGCTCACGGCCAAGAGATCACAGGCAGGCACGCTATTGGCTGCCGTCTAACGTAATGATTCGCTATAGCGTAACGGACGCTGTATCGGGAGCGGGCTGCTCGAGCGATACAGACGCTCACGAGAATACGCTGTTGGTATCGGGCACACTTATAGGTGAGCGACTACCGTAATGCTACGCTATCAGCGTAGCGGACGCTCGAGACCACGAGGAGATCACGAGCGGCGCAGACGCTCACACTGTTAACCCTTTGTATCTAAACCATAAACAATGTAATATGCTGTAAAACCTTTGTGTAGAGATAGGGTGTAGATGCAACCTAGTGTAACCTTATTAACTTAAAAGCTGTTTGAGCGTCACCGACGCTCTGTGAATACTTAACACTACAAGAAATACACAGATACCTGGGCTTAGGGTCCAACGCCTAATATATATATATTATGAATGATATACTTGCAAAAGAATTAACACAATACAAGTCATACACTACAATATAACATAGACTACCTAACCAGATAACTACACAGGAAATACAATACAATACAATTACGTTTTAAGGGAAAATAAGAGAGAAAGAGGAGAAGAGAGAGAGAGAGAGAGAGAGAGATGGCCCACAATAACAGTAAGAACAATATGGTTGCGGAGAAACACTTACGCACAAGGGGAAACGATCGCATGCGCCTCTGGACATCCAGCTCCCGATTTTCAGCAATGATAACCGTTGAAGAGTGAGCTGGATGTGATCGGCTTGTCTATTTATGCCCCACACACAATACAATTCAATGGTCCCTACAATCTCATTGTTCATTGGACACAGGGATTTGGCTTCGCATTATAACAAAAGGTCATAGGTTGATTCATACAGGTGGGCTGTGACGATTTCCAACAGCTCAGGTGGGAGGGAAACTGGGTTTCCCGCCGCATGGCTAAGTAAGAGCAAATAATAGTAAATGGACATAAACTTCTTATGTCCATAACTATTCGCACGAGCGATTAATCCGCTCCAAACCAACACCGGAATATTGCTATTTAAATACTCTTCCGATGGGTACCAAACACCACTGTATGACCCCTGTTAGACCCTTCGTACAATACAAAGAGGGATCCCCCTGTCCAGGAACATGCTATATTAACTAAACTTTCAGAATCTATCAAAGGGACCATGATCTACAAAATACATTATATAGTGAAAATATGTAACGATTGAGTCGCACGCTACGATCACATAAACTCTACCGTAAATACGCATACCGTGCGCCTGCGGGTGCCCGCGACTGTGAGTATGCGCACGCACGGGAGAGCGTACGCATGCGCAGCGCAGACCTGTGTGAGGTGCAAATATGGTAGTGTGTATAGAGATATTTTTCTGACTTTGACACGGGGGAGGCTTGCTGGGCCTTGTAGTTCCGCAACAAAAAACAATATTCTTTTTTATACACACTTATGGCTATCAGACCGGCACCCACCGCCCAGGGGTGCTGGGGACAGCCTCGAGCTTCACCCCTGGCCCTTGGGTGCCTGGAGGGGGGGGCCTCTTGATTTAAGGGGTCCCCACTCCTCCAGGGAACCCCGGCCAGGGGTTACTAGTTGGGGGGTAATGCCACGGCCGCAGGGACCTACATAAATGTGTCCCCCGGCTGTGGCATTATGTCCCTGGCTAGTGGAGCCCGGTGCTGGTTTTAAAAATACGGGGGACCCCTACATCTTTTGTCCCCCGTATTTTTGGAACCAGGACCGGTCTAAGAGCCCGGTGCTGGTTGTCTAAATACGGGGAACCCCTGTCCAATGTTTTCCCAGTATTTAAACAACCAGGACCGGCTCAAAGACCCCGAGGCTGGTTATACTTAGGAAGGGGGACCTCACGCATTTTTTTTTTACATTTTTTAACCCATTCAGACCCTTCTCCATTAAGTTAATGGAAGCCCTGGACAACAAAATTGCATTCATGTCCTCCTCCCACTCCCTTCCCAAACACAATTTTTTTTTTTTTCCTATAAAAATGTACAATATATCACAAGTATGATGAGCAGGCAGGCAGCGGGCATTGGCGGCATCGGATTGAGATGCAAATTAGTGGCGGAGGGCTGGGTCAGTTGATGGTGGGCAAGTTTGTAAGCCATTGGCGGTGGCAGCAGGCATCGGCTCAGAGGCAGTAGCGGGCATTGGCTCGGCGGTGGTAGGGGTCATCGGCAGGATTCGGCGGACATTATGGCTGTAGTGCCTCACCAGCCTCTGACCTCACCGCACGCCACTGGTACATAGTGCACACATATTCCGGAGTGCTTTACAGAGAATATTTGGCCATTCATATTAGCCCCTGCCCCAGTGGAGCTTACAATCTATATTCCGTCACATGGACATACATACACACTAGGGTTAATTTTTTGTAAGAAGCCAATTAACCTACTAGTATGGTTTTTGGATTGTGGAAGGAAACTGAAGTACAGTACCCTGAGGAAACCCACACAGATATTGGGAGAACATACAAACCCCACATATGCTATGTTGTAATCTGAAATGTCACCAGGTGAAGTCGGGTGTGGTATAGAAGATCTACAGTAAATAGATAGACAGTCATTAGGTCGACCCCATATGGTCGACATGCATTAAGTCGACATGGATAAGGTAGGCAGTAGAAAAGGTTTACAGGCACAAAAGGTCGTCATTTTCCATGTTTCATCACCTGAGACCCCAGTAATTGCAAATGTATACCCTTGTGGACTCGCTTAGCTCACCACACTTCGGGCAAGCTGCCTCGCTCTGCTACCGCTGTGCTCGGCACAGGTTACTATTCCCAGTCATAGTCCACGTGGATGGTAAATCAAGCAAAAGTAAAAAAATATGTGAAAAGCCCCAAAAACCTTGTATCAACCATTTGTGTATCGACCATTGGCATGTCGATCTTTTAACTCCATTGACCTTTTGACCATGTTGACCTAATGCATGTCAACCATATAGGGTCGACTTATTGACTATCTAGACACTGTCTATACATACATTGGAATGCAGTGGAGTCTTATAGTGCTATAGTGATGCTTCATGTTTCTTTAGGATATGTGTCCAATGAGTGTCCTACTGAGTTGCCTATGTTCGCCAATACGTATGTACATGGCTACCATTATGGGGTAAAGTCTGGGGTGGTCCCAGGGACACTTCAAGTGAAGCAAATCACTGTGAGAGTAGTAGAGTTTGAAAGGTTGAATGTAACCTTATCCGTGTGGAATAATTGCAGGTTAAAGCGTTGCGGGGATGAGCAGGTTGGGGGTTGTGTCACAGGGGGCCAGCATCCCGACCCACCACTGGCAATCAACTTACCCTTCCTGAGGTATTTTGTGGTGCTGAGCTGTCTTATTTCTCTCTGTCCCCTCTCGAAGGTGGTGTTGGTGGTGGCTCCTCTGTCCCACTGTCCTCCGTTGGAGTGGATCTTCTGCTTGCCGCTGTGAGGACCTGCCGTGTGCTGCTCCTCAGACCGGAAGTGCCGCTGGTGTAAGAGCCGTCACTGCCGATCCTTGGGGCAGTGCTGTGCTCCGGCCACTCAACCTCATCAGCCCGTAAGGAGACTTACTGTAGGTATGTCTAAGCCAGTGGGTGCGGGGGCAGTTCTTATTGGCTCAGGAGTCTGCTTGGTGCTTGGTTAGTTTTCTGTGGGTCTTTAGGTCCATGCCAACGAGTTTTAGCCATTTAAATTACCTTTTTCAAGGACTTAATACATCCATCAACATAAGGATGTAGGGGGTAATTCCAAGTTGATCGCAGCAGGAATTTGGTTAGCAGTTGGGCAAAACCATGTGCACTGCAGGGGAGGCAGATATAACATGTGCAGAGAGAGTTATATTTGGGTGTGGTGTGTTCAATCTGCAATCTATATTGCAGTGTAAAAATAAAGCAGCCAGTATTTACCCTGCACAGAAACAAAATAACCCACCCAAATCTAACTCTCTCTGCACATGTTATATCTGCCTCCACTGCAGTGCACATGTGTAATACTCAGGTGTTTTCGTGGAATGTTAGTGGCTTAGTTGAGTTGAATTTCACTGCAGGTAAGTATCTAACCAAAGGTTGTCTTTTAGAGCGTTGCCAATTTACCTTTTATTCCTTTCTCTTCCTCTCTTTTTCTCTCTAGGGTCGTCCTGATCTGAAGAACAAGTTCCTCAATGCCTTGAACCCTGAATTAATTATATTTCTAATCTATCTCCCTTTGAAGTGGGAGAGTGGCACAATTACGATTAAACTGATATATGTTAATACAAGGAAAAGCAACCACGTCACAGACAAAGTATTTATTATACTGGATTCGGGAACACTGGAATACTCTGTACCATGAAATCTATAAAGATCTAGATAAAGGTTAGTTCCCTAACGCATTTAAAGATGAATTTATTACAACTTATACATACATATAGGTATAACTTACTATAATTATACTGCCTCTCCCTTATAACCCTTTAGCCTTCCCACAAGTCTTCCCCAGTTCAGCTGAGCGCTCTCTCCCTCTGTCGTTGGTGCACATATAAGAACCTGATGGTTAAAAGAGCATCCTTGATGTCAGTTACTTCTTGCTAACCTTATTATTAGGTCTCTCTCTACAATATCCAAGCTACAAGTTCTTTTTCTTCCCTGAAACTTGTTCCTTGCTTAGTAATCCTGAAAAGATGATGGTCACAATATGACCAAACTAGTTATAGCTGACTAGATACCAACTGGATCTTCTCTATGGAGTAGAGCTTTCCTTTATAGCACAAAACTGATTCTTCCCTTAATTGGCTGAGTGATAGCGAGGGTATCGGCTATAGTTCGTGAATAGGCTTCAGTCACTAATCGGCTCAGTGCCGGGAACTTATTAATCAATGGCGAGAAGAATGGCTAAAACCGAATCTCACCTCTCTGGCTGATATTATAATTTATGGGAGAAGGCTAGTATGACAGGGGTGGTACTGGCCAATAACTTATATTTCAGACAGTCCTGCAGCTTATAGAATTATTTCTTTGAGATGGAGGATTTGAGTATATTGATAAACTCTTGTTACTGCTGGTAGCAACTATGTAAGGAGGGTAGTGAAGGGATTAATACCCCTTTAGTAATGCTGTCACTAGCTACCAGTTGCTGAGAGTGTATGACAGGAGGTTACAGTAGGTAAGGCAGCACTGAACAGTTCACTTTCTCTCTCTGACTGAAACAGGGACCCCTGAGCTTTCTTTGGCCGTGTTCCGCCTCCTCTACGGGACAGCTGACAGGCACTCACCCGACTAATCCGTCCCTCTGGGCGGTCTCCGTTCCAGGCCACCTCCTCCCGGCAGCGATCACTAATGGACGTACGGACCCCTGTCACTCACGATTAGACTGGCGTTCTGCTCTCCGCGTCACGGCCACCCCGCCTCCGGATACAGTCTCTCTACTGTAATCGGCTCGGCTCAGCACTACAGGATGCCGTCTCTCGGTTGAGGTAAACACTGACGAAAAGGCTGCTGTGCTGTCCCTCAGTGCGGGGCCTGTTTTTCTTTTGTCTGCCAGCTTGCTCCGTGAGGTCTGCTTCCTTCAGTGCTGCGTCAGAACTGCCAACCGTTATTCCATCCGGCTCCCTTTTATTTTCTTGCTGCTCTTCCCCGTATGTGTCCCGCCAGCAGCGCGGGGACACGCCGTCCACTTAGGCTCTCCCCCCTGGGTCTAAATGACCTCGTTACCCACCAATAAAAATAAAACTAACAATACATAAAAACAGTATTAAATGGTCACAGTAACTTTAGGATAGTTCCTCCTATTGTCCATTGTCACACTTTATGATAGGTCAAATCAAGTCTCTAATCCTGGGTATCACATACCTCCCCGGTAATTTGATGCATATCCTTATGCATCGTTGCACCAGATATATCCTTTCGACAAATTGGTGTTTTTTTTTTTTTTATTCTCAACAAAAACAATTAAGTACATTTTAACCAAGACAAACATTCTATTTGCTTCAAAATTGCATCCATTTAGCTATGTTCATATTTTTAACATCTACAAATTTGTCGTATCTCCCCACATCAATCAAGTTCATTTAACAAGAATACTTTTATGACTGATAACGAATGGGTAACTTCCCTTTCGTGCTCCTTTCGGAGCGTCTCAATAAAGGAATCTCTGTGTCGACAGGACCTGTAACAGTTTCAATTAGGGGTTCAATAATCCCCGATGTGCTGGTTTCTCCGAATGTGCCAAAGATTGGCCAACACAAACTCATCATCAGGTCCGGGTATGAATTTAGGTCCGAAGTTGTCTTTAGCGATGGGACATCTCGGCTCTCTGGCTCTGGCCAGATAGGGCATAGTTTTAGTTGGTTTCTATGTACCAAACTTGATCGACTTCCGTCCTCTAACTGGATACGGTATACGGCAATTTCCGGATTTGGTATTGCTATTACCCTATATGGAAGAGGCTCCCATCGGTAGTCTAATTTGCTTTGCCGTCGATTGTTCCGTCTGAGTACTCTACATCCTATGGGCAAGGGTTCAGCCTGGGCCTTTACATTATAATTATGCTCTTGCCGGTTTTGCACCATCTCTCTATGTTGCTTGACCAGGTCTTGAGCCACTTTTAGTCGACGTTGGTGTTCGGATACCCAATCTGTTTCTATAAACGATTCAGAAGTAACTTCCACATTTAAACTCACATCTACTGGTAGTCTTCCTTGTCTACCGAATAATAAATAATATGGAGTATATCCAGTCGAATTATGGACAGTATTATTGTAGATAAACATGAACTCTGTCAACATCAATGGCCAGTCTTGTCGTTGCTGTTTGGGAAGAATCCTTAACATTTGGAGGAGTGTCTGGTTCGTCCGTTCACACAGGCCATTTCCTTGGGGATGATATGGGGTAGTTTTAATCTTCTTACATCCATAGAGGAGGCATAATTCTTGAAAAAGTTTGGATGTGAACGCTGGCCCTTGATCGGTCAGAATCTTATCCGGAAATCCATATGGTCTCACAAAAGCCCTCCAAAAAATCTCTGCTGTGGTCTTTGCTGTCATATTTTTCACTGGTAGGGCTACTGCGAATTTCGTGTAATGGTCAACTATCATGATGGCATATTCATATCCCAGTTTACTCTTCTCCAGCTTTACATGGTCAATTGTGACTAACTCCAAAGGTTGGTGGCTGACTATTGGATGGAGTGGAGCTCTCTCGTTGGCCAGTGGTGTCCTTCGGAGATTACAGTCAGGACAGTGCTGACACCATTCTTCAATGCTTTGACGTAGTCCGACCCAATAAACCCTTTGTCGAAGATTCATTTCCGTCTTTTGACTCCCAAAATGTCCAGCCCGATTGTGATAGGCATTTAATAGAATTGGTGCTTTTGTCATAGGGATGAGCACTTGGGTCATGGTTAAGTGAGTTTTGGGATTCGTACTTTTCCGAATTATTACATTCCAATGGATTTCTAAACGGTCCCGTTGTCTCCATAATTTCACCAATTCTGGTGCTGCAGCTTGCCGTTCAGCTTTAGATAGGCCTTTTTTATGCAAAAGTAGTTTTTTCAATTGCTGGAAAGTAGGATACTCCTCTTGCCACCCTTGCCATTCACTCCGATCCCCTTCCTCTATGGGCCGTGCAGATTCGCTTCTCTGAATAAGGGTATTATGATTATGTTTATTCACCAGTTGTCGTGTCATTTGAAAAGGGGGCATTTCCACCATTTCTAACTTATCTTCTACATCCGATTCCTCCCGGTCGGCAAGGCGAGATAACGCGTCCGCGTTACTATTATTCTGTCCAGGCCGATATTGAATGGTAAATTTATAGTTGGACAGTCGGGCATACCATCGCTGTTCTAGTGCTCCCATCTTGGCCGTAGCTAAATGTGCCAAAGGATTGCAGTCAGTATATGCTACAAACGGAGTAACAGCCAGATAGTCTCTGAATTTCTCGGTGATGGCCCACACTAGTGCTAGGAATTCTAACTTAAAGGCACTATAGTTAGCGTCATTACGCTCGGTTTTCCGAAGGCCTCTGCTAGCGTAGGCTATTACTCTCTCGTTACCATCTTGTATCTGTGCGAGGACTGCGCCTAGTCCTTGTTTGCTTGCATCGGTTTGCAGAATAAAAGGTTTGCTATAGTCCGGATAGGCCAAGAGGGGGGTTTGGGTCAACACCCTCTTGAGGTGTTCAAATGCCGCCTGTTGCCGGGAAGTCCAGGTAATCAGTTGCAGTTTGCTTTGGCTATCATGGGACACGTCTCGAAGCAGTTCGTGTATAGGGGCAGCGACTTTAGCGAAGCCTTTCACAAAGCGCCTATAGTACCCCACGAAACCTAGGAAGCGTCTGACATCTTTGAGGGTTTGGGGTACCGGCCAATCTTGAACAGTTCGAATTTTCTCTGGATCGGGCGCAATCCCCTCAGAGCTCACCACATGTCCTAAATAATGAACTTGAGGTTTCAATAAATGGCATTTGGCTGGATTCACTTTCAGCCGTAACTAGCAAGTTGTTGTAAGACTTCATGGAGATGCTGTAAATGTTCGTCATATGATTTTGAAAAAATGATTATATCATCCAAGTACAGCAATATCATTTCAAAGTTTCTATGCCCCAAGCAATGTTCCATCATCCTTTGGAAGGTTGCTGGGGCGTTACACAATCCAAAGGGCATCCGCTTAAATTCATGGAGTCCCATGGGGGTGATAAAGGCCGTTTTTTCTTGATCTTCCGGCTCCATCATGATTTGCCAGTATCCACTCGTTAAATCTAATGTGGAGAAATACTTAGCGGATTTTAAGGCAGCCAGAGATTCCTCAATCCTGGGGAGCGGATACGCATCCTTGTGGGTAACCTGGTTCAGTTTCCGATAATCAATGCAAAATCTTAACTGTCCGTTCTTCTTTCTTACCAACACCATAGGTGCGGCCCAAGGGCTGTGACTTTCCTGGATTACGCCCGTAGCCTTCATTTCTTCTAGCATCTTCCTCACCGGCTGATAGAGGGCTGGAGCTAAGGGTCGATGTTTTTCCCGGATAGGGGCAGCGTTCCCGGTCACGATACGATGTTTTACAGTTGTGACAGTCCCAAAATCTAATGGTCCCTGGCTAAAAGCTGCAGAATTCCTCTTTATGACTTGGAGGGCTCCCTCCTTGTGTTCTCGAGGGGTGTCTTAATTTCCAACATGGATGTCTCTCCACCATTCCGTCGGAGCTCCGTCTCCCTCCGTCACTGCCTCCTCATGTTGTGAGCACACCCGAGTCGGTGCGTGGATGACATCCTGAAAGGTAATCCAGGTAAGTTTAGCGATTGGTCGCTGTCGGTACAATTTAACTGTATGGCTATGAGGGTTTAAAATCCGTACTGGAACTCGGCCACCTATAACGTTCACTAGAACATGTGCGACCACAAATTTTTCTCCATTCTCCCCCTCATATGGCTCAACTAATGCCTCATAACTCTTTCCTTGAGGTCCACATCGTGCTTTGCCCCAGATAATCACTTCTGCATTGGGAGGTAATTTAATGGGTTTGCTTTCGGTAATCCGAACTTTCCCAATGGCACCATTACATTGTAACAATGCCCGTTGGCTCTGCAAAGTCTTTATGGTCTTTTGTAATACAGCCGGTTTGATGGCCGATTGCCCGGTCAGCTCCCGCTTGAGGATAGTGATCAGTTCCTCCGGGCAACTTTGTAGAATATTCATTCCTAAAATCATTGGAATCGCGTTAGGATCTTCAGTATGTGTGATCAGGCATCCTTGCCGGGGTAGTTCCGTGTCTCCAACTTTTACGGTAGCCTCCCAATAGCCCATGCACGAGATACTCGATCCGTTACTGGCTATTAACTGTAACCAGGCAGGCGGAGGGGACACCATTTGCTGTTCTTCCCAATGTTGAATGAAAGTGGAGTGTTGAATGGTGGTTATTTGTGACCCGGTATCCACCATAGCTGTAATTTCAATCCCGTTGATGGAAATCCGGACATGAGGACATTGCCCCACGTATTGGGCCCACCATTCTTCAGACTTTGGGCCTATTGTGGTGTCTCCCCCCGAGGCTCGGTCCCCAACCTCGGGGCATTGGAGTTTAAAGCCTCTTCCTGGTCACAGTTCCGTTCGATATGTCCAGGTCGCTGACATCTCCGACAAATTGGACGTCCTTGAGGATCAAATCGATCGGTACTTCTTCTGCCACTTGTTGGCGGCGGAGTCCACCAATCACCCCTAGTTCGCCGGCGTTCCCTGGGCCACCTGGTTTCATTGGGAACGAAGACCTGTTTTCTAGTAAGATTCTGAACTTCTTTACACATCTCAGTCATGCCCACCACAAGTTCTTCCATTTGATTCTGTAGGGTTCTCATTGGGTCCCTTGCAGGTGTCTGAAAATTCTGACTACCGATATCAATTGTTCTCTTATTCCTTACTGGATGAAGAGAGCCGTCTTCATTGGACATCTGATTTTCCAGATAACCCGGCATCTCCGGAAAACTGACTTCCTGGGTTACCTCGGTCCCAACCACTTTGATTGCCGCCTCTTTAAAATCTAAGAAGGACTGGTCGGGTTTCTGCATTCTGAGCAGCCGGAGTTGAGCTCTTACGCCCTCTCTATTTGCCCCTTCAATCAGCTGGGATACTAACGCCTCGTCACTATTTTCAATTTCACTTTCATCCACCGTTCGGATCGCTTTTAACGCTTCCTGTAGGCTTAACGCAAAGTCTCGAAGTGTTTCACCCATGCGTTGTTTCCTAGCATAAAATTTCATCTTTAATTCTGATATAGTATGCAGCTCGAATGTAGTAGCTAATCGCTGCAGTATTTGTTCAATGGTTTGCCTCTCCCCGGTGGGCCATGAAATAACCTCACGATGTGCGGATCCTTTCAACTGTCCGATAAGAATCTCCACCTTTTGTTGTTCATTTAACGGATAGAGGCGGAACATCGATTTCATCTTGTTCTTAAAGTCAGTCAGGGTATTACCTTCAGAGTTAAGTCTATCTCCAAAGTAGGTAGGAAGCCACGGGGCCCCAAAATAGTATGGTAACGTTATTGGATTTATTTGCGGCATACTAGACATTCCTGGTGTGGACTGACTGGGTTCTCCACTGGTGGAGGGGGTTGACTTATTCTGTTCCTTGGACATAATCTTAGCGTGTACTCTTCCTCGCGTTGGGTGACTATCCTGTTTGTGACGCCAAATAAATTACAACTGATGTAATACTCAGGTGTTTTTGTGGAATGTTAGTGGCTTAGTTGAGTTGAATTTCACTGCAGGTAAGTATCTAACCAAAGGTTGTCTTTTAGAGCGTTGCCAATTTACCTTTTATTCCTTTCTCTTCCTCTCTTTTTCTCTCTAGGGTCGTCCTGATCTGAAGAACAAGTTCCTCAATGCCTTGAACCCTGAATTAATTATATTTCTAATCTATCTCCCTTTGAAGTGGGAGAGTGGCACAATTACGATTAAACTGATATATGTTAATACAAGGAAAAGCAACCACGTCACAGACAAAGTATTTATTATACTGGATTCGGGAACACTGGAATACTCTGTACCATGAAATCTATAAAGATCTAGATAAAGGTTAGTTCCCTAACGCATTTAAAGATGAATTTATTACAACTTATACATACATATAGGTATAACTTACTATAATTATACTGCCTCTCCCTTATAACCCTTTAGCCTTCCCACAAGTCTTCCCCAGTTCAGCTGAGCGCTCTCTCCCTCTGTCGTTGGTGCACATATAAGAACCTGATGGTTAAAAGAGCATCCTTGACGTCAGTTACTTCTTGCTAACCTTATTATTAGGTCTCTCTCTACAATATCCAAGCTACAAGTTCTTTTTCTTCCCTGAAACTTGTTCCTTGCTTAGTAATCCTGAAAAGATGATGGTCACAATATGACCAAACTAGTTATAGCTGACTAGATACCAACTGGATCTTCTCTATGGAGTAGAGCTTTCCTTTATAGCACAAAACTGATTCTTCCCTTAATTGGCTGAGTGATAGCGAGGGTATCGGCTATAGTTCGTGAATAGGCTTCAGTCACTAATCGGCTCAGTGCCGGGAACTTATTAATCAATGGCGAGAAGAATGGCTAAAACCGAATCTCACCTCTCTGGCTGATATTATAATTTATGGGAGAAGGCTAGTATGACAGGGGTGGTACTGGCCAATAACTTATATTTCAGACAGTCCTGCAGCTTATAGAATTATTTCTTTGAGATGGAGGATTTGAGTATATTGATAAACTCTTGTTACTGCTGGTAGCAACTATGTAAGGAGGGTAGTGAAGGGATTAATACCCCTTTAGTAACGCTGTCACTAGCTACCAGTTGCTGAGAGTGTATGACAGGAGGTTACAGTAGGTAAGGCAGCACTGAACAGTTCACTTTCTCTCTCTGACTGAAACAGGGACCCCTGAGCTTTCTTTGGCCGTGTTCCGCCTCCTCTACGGGACAGCTGACAGGCACTCACCCGACTAATCCGTCCCTCTGGGCGGTCTCCGTTCCAGGCCACCTCCTCCCGGCAGCGATCACTAATGGACGTACGGACCCCTGTCACTCACGATTAGACTGGCGTCCTGCTCTCCTCGTCACGGCCACCCCGCCTCCGGATACAGTCTCTCTACTGTAATCGGCTCGGCTCAGCACTACAGGATGCCGTCTCTCGGTTGAGGTAAACACTGACGAAAAGGCTGCTGTGCTGTCCCTCAGTGCGGGGCCTGTTTTTCTTTTGTCTGCCAGCTTGCTCCGTGAGGTCTGCTTCCTTCAGTGCTGCGTCAGAACTGCCAACCGTTATTCCATCCGGCTCCCTTTTATTTTCTTGCTGCTCTTCCCCGTATGTGTCCCGCCAGCAGCGCGGGGACACGCCGTCCACTTAGGCTCTCCCCCCTGGGTCTAAATGACCTCCAGTTACCCACCAATAAAAATAAAACTAACAATACATAAAAACAGTATTAAATGGGAACAGTAACTTTAGGATAGTTCCTCCTATTGTCCATTGTTACACTTTATGATAGGTCAAATCAAGTCTCTATTCCTGGGTATCACACATGGTTTTGCCCAACTGCTAAAAAATTTCCTGGTGCGATCAACTTGGAATTACCCCCGTAAAACGGGCTTTCTCTATACTCCACATTGTGCACAACAAGCTGTATGGTACCTTAAGCCTAATTCAGACCTGATCGTAGATGTGCTAAATTTAGCACATCTAAGGGGGTCATTCCGAGTTGTTCGTTCGTTATATTTTTCTCGCAACGGAGCGATTAGTTGCTAATGCGCATGCGCAATGTCCGCAGTGCGATTGCGCCAAGTAAATTTGCTATGCAGTTAGGTATTTTACTCACGGCATTACGAGGTTTTTTCTTCGTTCTGGTGATCGTAATGTGATTGACAGGAAGTGGGTGTTTCTGGGCGGAAACTGGCCGTTTTACGGGTGTGTGCGAAAAAACGCTACCGTTTCTGGGAAAAACGCGGGAGTGGATGGAGAAACGGAGGAGTGTCTGGCCGAACGCTGGGAGTGTTTGTGACGTCAAACCAGGAACGAAACTGACTGAACTGATCGCAGTTGCCGAGTAAGTGTGGAGCTACTCAGAAACTGCTAAGAAGTGTCTATTCGCAATTTTGCTAATCTTTCGTTCGCAATTTTGATAAGCTAAAATTCACTCCCAGTAGGCGGCGGCTTAGCGTGTGCAAAGCTGCTAAAAGCAGCTTGCGAGCGAACAACTCGGAATGAGGGCCTAAGATCAGTCTTCAGACATGCGGGTGGACGCCCAGCACAGGGCTAGTCCGCCCCGCATGTCAGGCCCGAACCAACCCCCCCCCCCCCGCACAAGTACAGAAGCATCGGCGATGCTTTTGTACTAGAAGAGTAGCTCCCTACCAGTGCAGCTCCTGCGCACTGGCAGGGAGCTTCTAGTCGCTGCCCGGGTCGCAGCGGCTGCATGTGACATCACACAGCTGCCGCGGCCCGCACCCCAAACGGTCCGGGCATGCCTGCGTTGCCCATACCGCGCCCCCTAAATGGCGGCCAAACGGCGCCTGCCCGCCCCCTCCCACCCAGCGAACGCCTCTGCCTGTCAATCAGGCAGAGGTAATCGCAGGGCTAAGACAGCCGTCGGCTGTCTGGCATGCACCGGTGCACTGCGGCGCTGATACATGCGCAGTTCAGACCTGATCGCTGCTGTGCTAAAACGCACAGCAGCGATCAGGTCTGAATTAGCCCCCTTGTTCTTTCCATGTTGTATTTCATGCGTTTGAAACATTGCATATACCTCACTTTTTTCTATACTTACAACATTATATCCTTTATCCAATCTGCATTTTCCTACACACTGTTTGTAACATTATCACATACTCTATTACAGGGGTGGCCGGACTTTTGGGACCTGGGATCTACTTTTTGTTCACTTACTTACCGGTGATCTACCGCCGCCAAATAACACCAATAATAACACTCACATTTAAAAATAGCTTTAATAATGACAACATCAAATAATTCCCCTTTGTGCAAATCCCCCCCTTTGCAGATCACCCGCTTCCAGTCTCCTGCATAATAGCCCCCTGTACAATAATCCTCTCTGTGCAGATCCTCCACCCGTTGCAGATCCCCCCTTGTATAAAAAAAAATATTTTGTGAAGATCCACGCTCTGTGCAGATCCCCCCCTTTGCGGATTGTCCCTTCCTTTGTGAAGAAACACCCCTTTGCATAACTTACTTGACAAGTTGCCACGCTGCCTAGCTTCAGTCCTCCCTCTCCCTGCAGTCACGGCTCCTGCTTTCACGCTGCATGGCCTCCCGCTGGTTGTTTCTCCTGTCGTCGCCACCACCAGTTGGATTAAATTGGATCCTATTAGCGCCCAGGCTCCTCACATCGCGGTTGACGTCATTACGTCACCTGCGCACCCGCACACTGCATCCATGGGATCTATGAAGAGAAGCAGCGGCGGCAGGCTCCTTACAGTTATTTTCTGTTAAGTCTGTCGTGATCTACCAGCCGATGTTCCGCGAGCTACCGGTAGATCGCGATCTACCTTTTGGCCACCTCTGCTCTATTAGTTTTTGAGCACTGTGACTTAATAAAGACAAACTTTGCATGTGAAAACATTCCAATATACAATTTGTTCATAGATACTCACTCACACCATCCCCAAGGTGAGCGCAGGTAGCACACAGACCTATTATAAGCTAGCACGCACTGGGCCCGGACAGCTCATTGCCACCAGCAGCTTCTGCAGTAACAGGTCAGGATAGCAGGGCTGCGCAGAACACCAAGTCCCCAAGACATTAATGTAAGTATTAATAAATACCAATCAATTAATGATTGCCGCTATTAATGCTGACACTGAAATCAATTGGATCATTTTCTACTATACCACTATATGAGGCAATCTGCATGCATATACAGGATCACAGCGGTTGACCATATTTCTAATTGTTGTACTGTATGCAGCGTATTAAAGATGACGTCAGACCAGACTTGAGCAAGGAAGGTTCACGGGAGAGTCACTGTGTAGGCAGACTCATAACTGTACAGAGGGGGTTTCCCAACTCCTGCGGGATACAATGAGTTAGGCTTCTGTTTTTTGGGATATGAGAATTTCCACATATTGCAACAGCTCTGGGATATATAATTGTAACCTACAGACTGACAAAGCATACAGCTCTCTAGCAGAGGTGGAAAAAATGCCTTTCAACTTTCTTCTGCTTAAGTCTCAATAAAATGGGGTATTTCTTCAATGTTATGTATAGAGAAATAAAATCTGTCAGAAAGTAACAGGTAAAACACACCGACCATGTAACATTTAGAGATGCTGCTGACACCTGCACTGAAGTTTGCCAGAGAAAAAGATCCAAATGTGTTCACATTAAGGCCCTAATTCTGTAAGAGTTGTAGTTTCACAGCTCAAAAGTAGCAAAACTACATCTCTTTTCGCTATCATGCAGTGGGCTACCCAGCACATGGCAAGGCCGTCCCGCATGCCGGTCCTGCCACCTCCTTACTAACATATGAACACATCCCTATACAGCTATGCGCTGGAATGATTAGGGTTGCTCCCTGTACACGAAGGCTAGCTGGGAAGTCAGAAGGCTACCCGCCATCTTTTTGATTGTTGCGGCTGCGTGTAACGTTACACAGCTGCAACGTCCCGCCCCAGCAATGGTCCGGACTTGCCTTTGTTGTCCGGCCGGACCCCTTAAACAGACTTTTGACGCCCACAAACTGTGGTGTCTATGCCCCATTACCGCCCCCTTCCAGGTCTTAGACTGCGTTCTGAAGAGAACACAGTTTAACACCTCGCCTATGCGCGTACGTGTATACGCACATGCACTGATGTGCTGAAATAACTCCATAGCAATTTCAGCAGATTAGCGTCTCATGCTGAATTAGCCCCAAAGATCACTGATGCCTACTGGTTATTATGAGTAATATATTATATTTATGCCTAGTTATCTGCCTAGGAGGGGGAACATAAACTGCAAAAAACAGCGATGTGAGAGCAAACCCTTAATCATATTTCAAAAATGTGTGCAATGAATAGATGGTTTATATGGTCCCATCTCCACATATCATACTTGCCTACCCTCCCGGAATGGCCGGGAGGCTCCCGAAAATCGGGTGACCCTCCCGGCCCCCCGGAAAGGTGGGCAAGCCTCCCGCTTTCCCCCTCGGCCGCCTGCAGCAGTGAACATGTAGGCGGGCCGAGGGGGTCCGATGACCCGATTCGCGCTGAATCGCGTCATCGTAGCTCCGCCCCCCGCTATGCAGCGCCTTGTTTCTCGGCACAGCACAGCGGGGGGTGGAGTCACGATGACGCGACCCTGATGCAACGCCCCCGGACCGCCCATCCTGCTGCCGGCCACGCCCCCGAACCACCCGTCCTGCTGCCGGCCACGCCCCCATTCACCTACAACGCTGCCTCCTCCCGGAGGAGGAGGCAGCAAAGTAGGTAAGCCTGCCACATATACAGTATGCATTAGTGCTGGTCTTATGTGCTTCTGCGGGGAAGGGGGGCAAACACCTCCCAGCCTGGAGGGGGAGCGTCCCCGCCGATTCAGGAGAGTAGGCAAGTATGTGTATTAGTGTATCATTCAGGAGAGATGCATGAGAAAACCAGCCTTTTGTGATTTTCTTGTGTTTTAAATGTCAACTTACATCCTAATGATCCCTCCTTGGTAATGGGGTGTATGGCTACAGGCAGGGCTATTTCTAGATAATTTGGCTCCCAGTGCGAACAGTAGAAGTAGCGAGTGCAAAAGAGGTGTGTGACTTTGATTAAAAAGGGGCGTTGCCTTACAGGAAAAGACTACCCTACACCCCAGTTTTGCCCCTGACCTTATATTATGCCCCACACCGTAATGCCCCTTACACATTATGGCACACAGTCATGCCCCTGACACCATAATATGCCCATCACAGTAATGTCCCTTACACAGAGCTAGCAGGACAGAGCTAACAGGGGATTTGTTTTTGGTAAAATTAACACAAAGGACATGTGTACACCCGCTTAGGGTAGCGGAGAGGAGATTTCACACACAGAGATGGAAAGGTTTCTTCACATTAAGGACAATACGTATTTGGAATTCTCTGCCTGAGAGAGTAGTAATGGCGGACTTGCTCATTAATTTTAAGAATGGGCTAGATAAATTCCTAATGGATAAGGATATACAGGGTTATGGTGGATAGATCATGCACAATAGTAAAAAAAAAAAAAACGTAATAGACATAACAGCTAAACATTCACCACAGTTAAAATTTAGTCTTAAAAATATTACCGTGTAGGAGATCACTAACAGGTTGAAGTCGATGGACAAATTGTATTTTTTCAACCCCAGAAACTATGGGGCAGATGTATTAACCTGGAGAAGGCATAAGGAAGTGATAAACTAGTGATATGTGCAAGGTGATAAAGGCACCAGCCAATCAGATCCTAACTGTTAATTTACATATTGGAGCTGATTGGTTGGTGCCTTTATCACCTTGCACATATCACTGGTTTATCACTTCCTTATGCCTTCTCCAGGTTAATACATCTGCCCCTATGTTACTATGCTGCATTATGGCATACACAGTTATGCCCCTCACACTATAATATGCCTGCCCCACACAGTAATGTCCCTTACACATTATGGCTTTACACAGCATACTTGCCGATATTTTAAATCTTCTCTCCGGGAGATGACCGGAGAGGAGAAGCAGGTGGGCGGTGGTGAGGGAGGAGCCAAGCTGATTACATCAGTAGGTCCCACCCACCCGCCGGTAAAAGACTGTAATTGGCCGAAATTTGGATAGGGGCGGGGCTAAAATGACGCGTCATTAGGCTCTGCCCCTCCGCCGGGTCCATGATTTTACTGTGTAATTCTCCCTATTCTGCCCACTTCACTAGGAAGTGGGCAGAATGCGGGAGGGGTGCCCACTCTTCCGGGGTCTGCGGGGGACTACCCGAGAACCGGGTGTCTCCCGCAGAATCCGGGAGAGTAGGTAAGTATGATACACAGCGAGAATACTTACTTTTAAACTGACAGCTCATTGTCAGGGGTTGGTGCCCGCGCCTTCTCCCATTCTTCCGGCTCGTTGTCAGGGGTTGGTGCCAGCATCCTCCCCCCTTCTTTCTCCCTGCAGCCGGCATGACTGCACGGTCCCAGGACTTCTGGGTAGCACTGTGAGCTCCTGCATCATTTCCCTGTTACTCGAGGTTCAGTAGGAGATCTAGCATGTCTCCTCTCAGGCAGCGCCTATTTTGGCAGGGACATTTTCAGCTGTATTACATGCGGATGGCCAGGCTGCATGTAATACAACTGCAGACAGTGGCCACGGTGCCATGTGCGATCGCTTGGCTCGCCCGGCCCTAGAAACGGTCCTGACTACGGGAAATGTTGCTTGGACAGATTATGGCAGGGCAGCAGTGGATGAAGAAAGGAGATACCTTATACTTATTTTTTTTTCCAAATGTTATATTGCTGCAAGATCAAATATACAGATGTAATCAAGATCAAGGCGCGTATTTATGAAAACGTGTTGCTATCGTTGTTTGTTGCCACAATTTCTCAAAACAATCTCTCCAAAGCACCTTAGTGATTCATAGCTGTCTTGGTGATACCAGCCATAGTGGGAAGAGTTAAGCTATATTTTCATGGGTGATATCTGACTACTATTAGAATAGAGCTAAAAATCACAGTGTTACGCTTACTTTCTCAAGAGTTGAGGAATCTCTGTCACCTTATTCCCTGATGTTTTCCCTTTGCATTACCAAAGAGGCATTATTACTGGGACATTACTAGGGGCACTACTACAGGGTACATTACTGTTGGCGTCACTACTAATGAGGGTAATACTACAGTGGACAGTACCACTGGGGGCACAACTACAGGGGACATTACTACTGGGGGCACTACTACAGGAGACATTACTACTGTGGGCCCTACTACTGGGGGCACTACTACAGGAGACATCACTCCTGGAGGCACTACTACAGGAGGCATTACTACTGTGGGCCCTACTAATGGGGGCACTACATAAGGAGCATCACTCCTGGGGGCATAAGGGGCACTGCATAAAGGTCACTACCACTATGGGCTCTGCATAAGGGGCACTACCACTGTGGGGATTATATGAGGGGCACAACCACTACAGTGGGCATTGTATAAGGGGCACTAATGCTGTAGGACCACTTGGAAGAGCATAATCCATAGCGCCAAGTGGCGCACGTCACAAACCCAATTGCACATGTTAAGTTGGTTAACATTGTGTGAGGGGGCAGTGACCATGCCGCCCCCAGGTCTTCACCCTCCCGCTATGGCCCTGGTAGCAGGCACTGGCTCTGAATGTACGAAAAGCCTTTCTGTTCTTGGTTTTGTTTTTCGTTTTTTCAACACTATTAGATATATTTTATAGGAAACTTTCAAAATGTGTTCATTTGTATGCAGCAGCTGTGCAATAATATGCAAACTTTGCTGCCACCTGTATTTGTACTGTGACGCCCACTGGCAGCTATGCAAATCCCAGCGGCTACCAAGATGCAGCATCCATCGTAGATCAATCAATTATCAAAGTTCAGAGTAGTCCTATGGATGTGCAGCATTGCCACCACTCCCCATAACCGCCCCTGGACTGTCAATCACATTGCGAATAAATCCTCTATGTGACGACCCTTGAAAGATCATCCAGGCACATTCGCAGTGCAACTTACACGCATGTGTAGCCCGCCGATAACAACTCAACTGCGAATAAAGCAGATTGGCATTGATCTATTAATCAGGCCCAGAGTCTTCTCTCGGGCAATTTCTATATAAACATGCTGACATGTGATATTGCCACCAGGAGAGACTCGGCGTTGCAGACATTAGCCCTGCTTTTCACTTTAACTGTATTTACATATTTTCAAAATAAAAAACGCCATCCCTGTTTGCTCTGTTCATGTGACTTTGGCTGGAGATCAGAGCTCAGTATATTTGCATAATGCTCGTTAAGGTAATTATCCTTTCATGTACAGTTTTCTCTTCTCCAGCAGGTGGATCAAACAACTCTCAATATTTATCTAGGCATACTGCAGAGACACCTAAGCAGGAAGATTTAGAAAGAGCCACAGTTACTTGGAGGTGTCCAGTCCACAAATCTCTTGCCTTTTTACAATGAATTGGTTTTGTAGAGATGTTGGGGAGGAGGATTGCGCATCGCAGGATGGCTGCAGATATTTCTGCATGCTTGTTAAATGCTCCTGTTATTATTAGTTAGCATGCTACTTACTATTCAGTGGTACAGGATGTTGAAAACTGTATGTAGTGATGAACCAGTGACTTTGATTAACAGGCTTACTTATTATTATGTTTCATATTTTTGCTCTTTGCAGCGATAACAGATTCATTAATATAGTTAATTAATAATTAAGTTATGACTGGACAACTCAGCCAATAGGATGCTGTCCCAATGATGATTTGCCCCTGTAAAAAAAAAAAAAACTTGGCTTGCTTATTGCATTGGTGAAGTAGTTTGCACTGGGCATGCTCAGTAATCGTGCCACGCATTTACACAGTAGAGATGCAGAAAGAAATTCTGAATTGTACATGAATTCTTGTGAACCAAGGGGGTCATTCCGAGTTGTTCGCTCGCAAGCTGCTTTTAGCAGCTTTGCACACGCTAAGCCGCCGCCTACTGGGAGTGAATCTTAGCATAGTAAAATTGCGAACGAAAGATTCTCAAAATTGCGATTACACACCTCTTAGCAGTTTCTGAGTAGCTTCAAACTTACTCGGCATCTGCGATCAGTTCAGTGCTTGTCGTTCCTGGTTTGACGTCACAAACACACCCAGCGTTCGCCCAGACACTCCTCCGTTTCTCCAGCCACTCCCGCGTTTTTCCCAGAAACGGTAGCGTTTTTTCGCACACACCCATAAAACGGCCAGTTTCCGCCCAGAAACACCCACTTCCTGTCAATCACATTACGATCACCAGAACGAAGAAAAAACCGTGAGTAAAATTCCTAACTGCATAGCAAATTTACTTGGCGCAGTCGCACTGCGGACATTGCGCATGCGCATTCGCGACTAATCGCTCCGTTGCGAGAAAAAAATAACGAGCGAACAACTCGGAATGACCCCCCAAATGACATGTATGAACTACTGGCGGTAACATGCCTGTCCTACTGATGTACTCCGAAAACATTTATTTGGGATGTTACACTTTGTTAGATTGTAAAAGGCTAGATGTTACCTTCTTGCAGAATGTCAGCAGGGATCGGCTATCTTGTTCTGGCTTTCCTCCTTGTCAACATTCTTGATTTTCACACCAAAGCAGAGAGGCAAGGCTATTTCCGCAGATACAGAACGTAAATCAGACGCACACATAGGCATGCGCACAGAGTGTGCCTGGTTTGCACAGGCACACCCTAATGCAGTCGCCCGCCTGGTAAATAGTCATTGCCGCAGATGCCCATTCATCCCCACAGCTGCCTCCCACCGCCGGTGTTTCCTTGGGCCGTGGTTCCACCCCCACCTCACATACAGTCACACACCTGCCTCCTAGTCTCTTGGGCATGATGTGCGTGCGGCCGCGGCATGACGCAATTACGTCATACCGTGTACACGCCCGGCCACCCACCCCTGTACTATGAGGAGCCGCAGGGGGTAGTCAAGGAGATGGTGGCTTGCCCAACACCAGCCGCTGCCAAATATAATTAAGAATAATAAGGAGGTAAATAATAACACTATTATAAAGTAAAGTTTCTATTAGTATTAAGAGCTAAGTATAAGCTCTTTCAGAAATAAATTCTGGATGGCAGCATCATTTCTGCTTTATTGTGTGATCCCAGGTTCACTTCAACTATATTCTGACTTCTTTATTGGGATTAGATTCATTTATGTAAGAGCCGTGCTGACAGTGCATCTCACAGATGCTGGAGGCTCTATAAGGGGCCTATTTATCACCATCCGCATCCAAGGATGCAGATGTGAGGTGATAAAATCGCCCATATTCGCACTGCAATAATTGAATACATCGCACGGATGTATCAATTATTGTATGCAGGGAGCTCTGTCCCTGTGATGACACTCCGCAGCATCATTGGGGGGTTTTCGGGAAAAATAGCCCGATGTCCTGCTGCATATGTGCCGCCACCACCGACATCACCGCTACTGCTGCCGCCGGGTCAACCCCGTCAGGGGGCAGAGAAAGTTGGGCAAAGGCTGCAGATTGCAGTGCTGCCCTGTGATTTAGCCAGCCTGAGCTGAAACTGAAAACTGCTCCATATGAAAACTGCTCCATAGGCATTTTAGTACATTGGAGTGATACTAAAAAAAAAAATGTGAAAAGGGTGTGAAAAAACCCTTTTTCACATTTTTTTTTTTTAGTAAAAATAATGAGAATAAATGTGCCTCTTAGTCAGAATACAGCTGAAGTGGACCTGGGATCACACAATAAAGCAGAAATGATGGGACTTTATTTAACAAAAACACTTTTCAGATACAGGGAACAGGGCTGCCGCTTGGTGGTTATTTTTACTAGAGATGTGCGGCGGGCACTTTTCGTGATTTGTGTTTTGGTTTTGGTTCTCGTTCCATCCTCGTGTTTTGGATCTGGATTGGTTTTGCCAAAACCACCCTTTTGTGTTTTGGTTTTGGATCTGGATAATTTTTGAAAAAAACATAAAAACAGCTACAATCACAGAATTTGGGGGTAATTTTGATCCTACGGTATTATTAACCTCAATAACATTCATTTCCACTCATTTCCAGTCTATTCTGAACACCTCACGCCTCACAATATTGTTTTTAGGCCAAAAGGTTGAACCGAGGTGGCTGTATGACTAAGCTAAGCGACACAAGTGTGCGGCACAAACACCTGGCCCATCTAGGAGTGGCACTGCAGTGGAAGACAGGATGGCAGATTTAAAAAATAGGCCCCAAACAGCACATGATCCAAAGAAGAAAAAGAGGTGCAATGAGGTAGCTGTATGACTAAGCTAAGCAACACAAGTGTGCGGCACAAACACCTGGTCCATCTAGGAGTGAAACTACAATTGCAGACACGATGGTACTTAAAAAAACTAGGCCCCAAACAGCACATCATGCAAAGAAGAAAAAGAGGTGCAATGAGGTAGCTGTATGACTAAGCTAAGCGACACAAGTATGCGGCACAAACACCTGGCCCATCTAGGAGTGGCACTGCAGTTGCAGACAGGATGGCACTTAAAAAAATTAGGTCCCAAACAGCACATCATGCAAAGAAGAAAAAATAGGATTTTAATACCTACCGGTAAATCCTTTTCTCTTAGTCCGTAGAGGATGCTGGGGTCACCATTAGAACCATGGGGTATAGACGGGATCCGCAGGAGACATGGGCACTTTAAGACTTTCAAAGGGTGTGAACTGGCTCCTCCCTCTATGCCCCTCCTTCAGACTCCAGTTATAGGAACTGTGTCCAGGGAGACGGACATTTCAAGGAAAGGCTTTATTGTTAAACTAAGGTGAGATTCATACCAGCTCACACCTCATGCATGCTGCACAACATGGCATTCAACAGAACACAAGCCAACGGCATGAACAATTTCAGCAACAGGCTGACTATAAACGTAACATAACATGTGTGTAACCTCAACTAATAACTGCAGATACAGTACGCACTGGGACGGGCGCACAGCATCCTCTATGGACTAAGAGAAAAGGATTTACCGGTAGTTATTAAAATCCTATTTTCTCATACGTCCTAGAGGATGCTGGGGTCACCATTAGAACCATGGGGTTATACCAAAGCTCTAGAACAGACGGGGGAGTGCGGATGACTCTGCAGCACCGATTGACCAAACTTGAGGTCATCATCGGCCAGGGTATCAAACTTGTAAAACTTTGCAAAAGTGTTTGAACCCGACCAAGTAGCTGCTCGGCAAAGTTGCAATGCCGAGACTTCCCGGGCAGCCGCCCAGGACGAGCCCACCTTTCTAGTAGAATGGGCCTTCACCGATTTCGGTAACGGCAATCCAGCCGTGGAATGAGCATGCTGAATCGTATTACAGATCCAGCGTGCAATGGTCTGCTTGGAAGCAGGACACCCAATCTTGTTGGGAGCATACAGGACAAACAGAGCCTCCGTTTTCCTAACCTGAGCCGTTCTGGCGAGATACATTTTCAAAGCTCTGACCACATCCAGAGACTTTGATTCAATTAAGGCATCAGTAGCCACTGGCACCACAATAGGTTGGGTCATGTGGAAAGAAGAAACCACCTTCGGCAGAAATTGCTGACGAGTCCTCAACTCTGCTCTATCTTCATGGAAGATCAAATAAGGGCTCTTGTGAGACAAGGCCGCTAACTCAGACACCCGCCTTGTGGATGCCAAGGCCAACAGAATGACCACTTTCCAAGTGAGGAATTTCAACCCCACCTTCTGTAATGGTTCAAACCAATGTGATTGAAGGAACTGCAACACCACGTTAAGATCCCATGGTGCCACTGGGGGCACAAATGGAGGTTGGATGTGCAACACACCTTTCATGAAAGTCTGAACTTCTGGAAGGGAGGCCAACTGTTTTTGAAAGAAAACCGATAAGGCTGAAATCTGTACCTTAATTGAGCCCAACTTTAGGCCCGCATCCACACCTGCTTGTAGAAAATGGAGAAAACGTCCTAGCTGAAATTCTTCCATAGGAGCCTTCTTGGATTCACACCAAGAAACATATTTTCTCCAAATACGGTGGTAATGTTTAGACGTTACTCCTTTCCTGGCCTGAATAAGTGTGGGAATGACTTCACTGGGAATACCCTATCGGGCTAGGATTTGGCGTTCAACCACCATGCCATCAAACGTAGCCGCGGTAGGTCTTGATACATGCACGGCCCCTGCTGTCACAGGTCCTCGCGTAGAGGAAGAGGCCAGGGATCTCCTATGAGTAATTCCTGAATATTTAGATACCACGCCCTCCTTGGCCAGTCTGGGACAATGAGGATCGCTTGAATCTTTGTTCTTCTTATGATCTTTAGAACTTTTGGAATGAGAGGAAGTGGAGGGAATACATACACCGACTGAAACACCCATGGTGTCACCAGTGCATCCACTACTATTGCTTGAGGGTCCCTCGACCTGGAACAATATCTCTGAAGCTTCTTGTTGAGACGAGATGCCATCATGTCTATTTGAGGAATTCCCCAATGACTTGTCACTTCTGTGAAGACCTCTCGATGGAGGCCCCACTCTCCTGGATCGAAATCGTGTCTGCTGAGGAAGTCTGCTTCCCAGTTATCCACTCCTGGAATGAAGATCACTGACAGAGCGCTTGTATGCTTTTCCGCTCAGCGGAGAACCTTTGTAGCTTCTGCCACTGCCGCTCTGCTTTTTGTTCCGCCCTGGTGGTTTATGTACGCTACTGCTGTTACATTGTCCGACTGTATCAGTACGGGCAGATTGTGAAGATGTTCCGCTTGTAGAAGGCCATTGTAAATGGCCCTTAACTCCAGAACGTTTATGTGGAGACAAGTTTCCTGGCTTGACCATCTTCCTCTGAAGTTTTCCCCCTGTGTGACTGCTCCCCAGACTCGGAGACTTGCATCCGTGGTTACTAGGATCCAGTCCTGGATCCCGAACCTGCGCCCCTCTAGGAGGTGAGAGCTGTGCAGCCACCACAGGAGTGAGATTCTGGTCTTGGAAAACAGGAGTATCCTTCGGTGCACGTCCAGGTGGGATCCGGACCACTTGTCCAACAGGTCCCACTGAAACACTCTGGCATGGAATCTGCCAAACTGAATGGCCTCGTAGGCCGCAACCATCTTCCCCAGCAACCAAGTGTATTGATGGATTGACACTCTTACTGGTTTCAGAATTTGTTTGACCAGACTCTGAAGTTCCAGAGCCTATTCCACTGGAAGAAAAACTCTCTGTAGTTCTGTGTCCAGTATCATTCCCAAAAACGACAACCGCGTCGTCGGAATCAACTGTGATTTTGGCAAGTTTAGGAGCCAACCATGTTGTTGAAGAACTGTCAGGGAGAGAGCAATGTTTTGCACCAACTGGTCCTTGGATCTCGCCTTTATCAGGAGATCATCCAAGTACGGGATAATCGTGACTCCTTGCTCGCGAAGGAGAACCATCATTTCCGCCCTCACTTTGGTGAAAATCCTCGGAGCCGTGGACAGACCAAACGGCAACGTCTGAAATTGGTAATGACAATCCTGAATTGCAAACCTCAGGTCAGGTAAGCCTGATGCGGAGGATAAATGGGAACATGTAAATAGGCATCCTTTATGTCCACCGACACCATAAAATCCCCTTCCCCCAGACTGGAGATCACTGCTCTGAGAGACTCCATCTTGAATTTGAATTTTTTTAGTAGAAATTGAGAGATTTTAGGTTTAGGATCGATCTGACCGAGCCGTCCGGCTTCTGGACCACGAACAGGCTTGAACAAAAGCCTTCTCCCTGTTGTGACGGGGGAACCATGACAATGACCTGATTTTGACACAACTTTTGTATTGCGTCGCATACTACCTCCCTGTCCGGAAGAGAAGCTGGTAAGGCCGATTTGAAAAATCGGCGAGGGGGAACGTCTTGAAACTCCAGTTTGTACCCTTGGGATACTATTTGTAAAATCCATGGGTCCAGGTCCGAACGAAACCAGAACTGACTGAAGAATTTTAGACGTGCCCCCACCGGTGCGGACTCCCGCAGAGGAGCCCCAGCGTCATGCGGTGAAGTTGGCAGAAGCCGGGGAGGACTTCTGCTCCTGGGAACCTGACAAGGCTGGTGATCTTTTACCTCTTCCCCTTCCTCTAGTAGCAAGGAAGGAAGAACCTCGCCCTTTTCTGTATTTATTGGGCCGAAAGGACTGCATTTGATAGCGGTGTGTTTTCTTTTGTAGTGGAGGAAAAAGGATGATTTACCTGCGGTAGCCGTAGATACCAAACAAAGCACCACCTTTATATGGTAGAGATTCCATATTATTCTTGGAGTCAGCGTCAGCATTCCATTGGTGAATCCACAATGCTCGCCTAGTTGAGACTGCCATGGCATTGGCCTTTGATCCCAAAAGGCCAATATCTCTCGCAGTTTCCTTTAGGTACGCTGCAGCGTCCTTGATATAACCCAGTGTCAAGAGGATGCTATCCCTATCTAGGTGCAATGACAGGTCTGAGTAGCGTACCTGTGGTCGCATAAATGGATTTTAACGTAGTTTCTTGCTTACGATCTGCAGGATCCTTAAGGGCTGCCCTGCCAGGTGACGGGAGAGACACCTTTTTAGACAAACGTGATAGGGCCTTGTCTACAATGGGGGGTGACTCCCACTTTTCCCTATCCTCAGAGGGAAACGGATAAGCCACCAGAATCCTTTTGGGAATCTGAAACTTTCTGTCAGGGCTTTCCCAGACTTTTTGAAATAGAGTTTTCAGTTCATGAGAGGGAGGAAACATTATCTCAGGTTTCTTTTCCTTATACAAACAGACCCTTTTATCAGGAACAGCAGGGTCCTCAGTGATATGTAATACATCTTTAACCGCCACAATCATGTACTGAATGCTCTTTGCCAATTTTGGATCTAATCTGGAATCACTATTGTCGACACTGGAATCAGTGTCCGTGTCGGTACCAGTGTCTGCCAACTGGGCAAAAGTACGTTTTTGTGACCCCGAGGGGTCCTTAACTTGTAATAACATATCCTCCACAGATTTCTTCCATGCCTGGGTCTGAGACTCAGACTTATCTAATCTCTTACTAATAAGAGCCACATTAGCATTCAAAGCATTCAAAACATTTACCCAATCAGGAGTTGGCGGTGCCGACAGGGTCACCCCCACAGCCGTTTGTGTCCCTAATACAGGCTCCTCCTGGGAAGAGCACTCAGCCTCAGACATGTCGACACACGTGTACCAAACACCCACAGACACACCGGGCATATAGGGGACAGACCCACAACCCAGTGCCAAATTGACGGGTCTGAAAATACAAAAAAATGTCCCAGACCTGTAGCACTTTTAATATTAAGTATATCGCACCAATTAACCTGTGCCCCCCCCCCCCCCCCCCCGTTTTGCACCCTGATACTTGTCAGCAGTGTGAGGAAGGACCAACTTCTCTGCAGCCTGAGGAGAGGAAATGGCGCAGAGTGAGCTGTGAGGGCGAAGCTCCGCCCCCTTAATGGCGCGCTTCTGTTCCGCTTATTTCAATAAATGATTACACTGGCGGGGGTTAGGATAGTGCCTTGGCACTAATGTCCCCTCTTGCCAGTGTACACTGAGGATTTTTAGCTGCCCAGGGTGCCCCCCCGCGCCCTGAACCCTGTAGTGCTGGTAGTGCTGTGTGCGTGTGTGGGAGCCAGGCGCGCAGCGTCCGATCGCTGCGCGGTACCTCAGAAATGCCGTCACTGAAGTCTTCTTTTCTTCTGCTACTCACCTGTCTACTGACTTCTGGCTCTGTAAGGGGGTGACGGCCGGCTATGGGAGTGAGCATCTAGGTGTACCCAGCGATCAGCACCTTCAGGAGCTAATGGTGTCCTGTAACCAGAAGCAGAGCCATTGAACTCACTGGAAGTTGGTCATACTTCTCTCCCCTAAGTCCCACGAAGCAGGGAGACTGTTGCCAGCAGTGCTCCCTGAACATAAAAAACCTAACAATAAGTCTTTTTTCAGAGAAACTCAGTAGAGCTCCCCTGTAGTGCGTCCAGTCTCACTGGGCACAATTCTAAAACTGGAGTCTGGAGGAGGGGCATAGAGGGAGGAGCCAGTTCACACCCTGTGAAAGTCTTAAAGTGCCCATGTCTCCTGCGGATCCCGTCTATACCCCATGGTTCTAATGGTGACCCCAGCATCCCCTAGGACGTATGAGAAAGAGGTGCAATGAGGTAGCTGTATGACTAAGCTAAGCGACACAAGTATGCGGCACAAACAACATGGGAAGTGCTGGAATTTCCCCAGATGTAATACACGCACAATATTGGTGGCAAAGGAGAGTGTACCCCTAAACCACACACACACACACACACACACACACACACACACACACACGGCAAAGCCTGTAAAATTAATTTGGATAATAATAACCCTATTATTTGGAGCTATTATAATAATATGCAGCACAGGCGAGCGTACCCCTACACCACAAAGGGCAAACCGTGTAAAAATTATATTTGGATTTTGGATTAAATGTTAATAACCCCTTTATTTGGAGTAAATAATATACAACACAGGACACTACCACTGGTCTGATGCAGTACAACACAGCGACACTATAAGGGACTTATTATACAGCAGCACTGGACATATGGCAGCAGGGGACACCTCCACTGTGACTGGACTGACTGATGCACAGGACACTACCACTGGTCTGATGCAGTACAACACAGCGACACTATAAGGGACTTATTATACAGCAGCACTGGACATATGGCAGCAGAGGACACCACCACTGTGACTGGTCACTGGACTGACTGATGCACAGGACACTACCACTGGTCTGATGCAGGACAACACAGCAACACTGTATGGGACTTATTATACAGCAGCACTGGACATATACAGCAGCACAGGGACATCACCACTGGATAACACAGCACCACTGCAATGGACTGGACTCATACAGCCGCACTGGACATATGGCAGCAGAGGGCACCACCACTGTGACTGGACTGATGCAGCACAAGACACTACCACTGAACTGATGCAGCACACTGAGGATGAAGACACGTCCTCTCTCTACACTCTCCAATGCCAGAGTGAAAATGGCGGAGACGCGCGGCTCTTCATATGGCATTCAAACCCCGCGAGAATCCGACAGCGGGATGATGACGTTTTGCCTCGTTCTGATTTCCAAGTCAGGCGATCCGGGCTCGGGTAGTGAAGTCCACTAGGGTTCGGTTCTCAGGGAACCGAACCCGCTCATCTCTAATTTTTACTTTGTCTGGCATGGTAGCATCAGATGTGACCACACCAGCAAGTGCTTTATCTGACCTAGTCGCATAGGATGTGACCAGTCACAGACACAGTGTTTGCAGCTGCTGGGAAAAGAAACTTCCCTCCGCTGCTGCTCTCAAAAGAACCAAAATGTCCCTCTGCCTCCCTGCACCCTCCCCCAGTGTTTGCCATGCTCCGATCACTGCTGATGGGTCAGCACGGCAGCACCCTTCACCCAGCGGCTGCAGACAATAGCAGCCGCTGGGAAAGTGTTAATCAAGCCCCCTGTGCACCTTGTGGCTGTCCTGGCTTTTAAAATGAAAGCCGCGATGGTCACGATGTTCCGATGGTGGCAACCGATGTTTGAAAAATATATATATTTTTCAAATATTAAAAAAACCCTTTTTTTTCATGAAAATCATTGTGGATAAGGTCAAATACATTTTCTTAACCTAATTCACTCATAAAAAACCTGACAATTTCTGAGCGTTTTTTTGGGGGGGAAATTATCAGTACGTGGTTAAGTAAAAATAACCACCAAGCGGCAGCCCTGTTCCCTGTGCGACCAACATGTGAGGACTCCCAGCGGTGCCCACAGCCTGATCACAGCAGTCTGCAGGGGCTGGGCATCGCATGACTCAGCAGTCCTGTCACCCCTATACATGCCTGTCGGCTGTCACCACACTCTTATTGGAGGCAGAGGGTTGTGTAGGAGTGCATGTCATTGCGGCCTATTGCTGTGTAGTCACCAGTAGGGTGGTATAATGATGTGTGGATTTATTAGCCAGCTGCTGGCATTGATATTTACGGATTACATACGTAATCCCGCCGGGCGGGATGCCGACTGTCAGTATCCCGACAGCGGCATCCCCCCTGACAGAATGCAAGCAGCAGGGTGAGCACTGCGAGTCCCCTTGAAGTTTCGCTGCACTCTCCACGTTGCGGGCTCGATGGAGAGCTGCACTCGCCACAGGTTCTATTCCCACTCTATGGGTGATGTGGACACCCACAAGTGGAAATAGCCCCTGTGCGCCGGTATTCCGGCTGGCGGCATTACTGGTTTCATTTGTTATGCAAAGCAATTGACTGTTATTACAGTTATTCCATGGAGCAGCTTAAGAAACAAAATGAGATCTTGAAAGGAATTAAGTTGCTAAAGTTGTATGCCTGGGAGTAAACTACTTTGCATTGAGGGCCAATAGGCAGTGATAGACACGCCCAGTAGGCGGTGATAGACACGCCCCTTCAATGGTGCACACCCTAATAAAATGGCTGCACACGCCTGTAGACGCACACCTCTAGTCGTAGGGAGTAGAAAAATACGTTGATCCATTAACATCTAGCTGTTCCTGTGATCTGGAGGTTATGTACCAATAATGCACATGGGAATATTAGACAAGGTCTTCTGGGTTCTGACCCTGGGGAAAATATAATACAGTATGTTTATTTTTCAAAGCCCCATGTCTTCAGCTGTTTCAGAGGTTGGATTTAGAGGAATAATAATAATAATAAAAAATACAAAACATGATGTGTTTTTGAAAAGCGCTCTACTGTATTGTAGATGTATCCCTCAGTGTCTTAGTGCACATGTGTTACCATCGGTCAGTGTATATACACAGTTCAGTCTACTGGGGAGGGATCTGCAGCTCCCTCTACAGCAGGCATTCCCAACCTCGGTCCTCAAGGCACACCAACAGTGCAGGTTTTAGTGATAACCAGGCTGAAGCACAGATGGTTAAATCAAAATAACTGAGCTACTAATTAAGTCACCTGTGCTGAAGCCTGGATATCACTAAAACCTGCACTGTTGGTGTGCCTTGAAGACCGTGGTTGGGAAAGCCTGCTCTACAGTGATGCTCTTACCATGGGATAAATATTCTCAGGTGCTGTTAGTTATCAGGGGAGAGATCTGGAAAGTTAAGATTTTTGTAGCTTTATTAATTACTCTAGACCAGCGGTTCTCAACTCGGTCCCCAGGATCCCACACGGTTCATGTTTTCCATGTCACCCAGCAGGTGCACTGTGTATCACCAACTGTCACATTTGAAAAATCTACAGGTGACCTGCAAAACATGAACTGTGTGGGGTCCGGAGGACCGACTTTGAGAACCTGTGCTCTAGACCAGTGGTTCCCAAACTTTTTTGAATCCCGGCGCCCTATAGCACACATTTTTTTTCACGGCACCCGTAGGCCAAAAGTTTCTTACTAAGAAATTTAGAAAAAATATGAAATTAAGTATATTGTGTTTATATGTCATCCTTAAGTTCTGTCATGGGGTGAGGGACAAGATTTGCTTCTGTTTGTCCACATATTTTATAACTGGCAGCCACCAGCACTGGTTTTGCCTATTACATTGACCATAAATAATTTGACTTGTCCCTGGACCACCAGCCAAGTCACCCCTGCAAGTGTCGCGAGGCATCCCAGGGTGCCACGGCACACAGTTTGAGAACCACTGCTCTAGACCGTTGTTCCTGTTCAGAACAAGGGGGCGGTGGTCGGGTCTTGTTAACATAATGCAGGTTATATCTGCAGTACCTCCTGCATTAGACATTAGTTAACTAGGACTATACCTTAAACATTCAGAATTAGTAGTTTTCACATGATATAAGGTGTGAAAAAATGTTTCCTAACTAGGCAGTGAAAAGAGCTGAGAAGTGAGCCACGGGAGAAGTTGCCCATTGCAACCATTCAGCTGCTTTGTATAATTTTATAGAATGCACTTGATAAATATTAAGCTTCAAAGCTGATTGGTTGCCATGGCGGATTTCTCCACTGGCTCACTTCTCCACTCTTTTCACTGCCTCATGAAGAGACCCCATAATAAGGCACTATCCCGGTGAGTCTGCCCCTATTTTCCAAGCAGCAATAATTTTAAATGATTGGTGCTGGCGTCTTGCAGGCTATTACATAAATCTCCATAGTGGATTTTTTGAACCTTATATTTTCCATTTGGCCTTCATAAATGAGGCCCAATGTCACACAGGAGAACACAGTATTTTCTGTAGTTCTTGATCAAAATATCAATCCAGATACAATGTCTGAACAACATAAACTACCTCTGTGGTTTTCCTTTCCATATGTACTGTCAAACATTATCGGTAAGAAATCTTCAGCTATGGTATCTTAGAGGTATCCAGTATACACAGACTGGTTCCAGTCAGCTTGTACATTGCTTATATGCAGTGGCGGATCCAGGGGGGGGCACTCGGGCCCGTGCCCCCCCTGTCATTTGTGGCCTTCTGTCCCCCCCCGGCGCCGCCGCCGCACAGGGAGATGACGAGCGCCTGCTGAGATTGTGTTACCAGCGGGCGCCCGTCTCCCTGCACAGCGGCAGCCGGAGGCAGGAGCTCAGTACTGAGCTCCGGCTTCCGGCGCTGTCACTGTGCGCCGTGCGCTATGGGGGAGACGTCAGTCATGACGTCTCTCTCATAGTGCTGACTGAGGAGCGGACGCCCAGGGAGGAGGAGGACTGCAGCGGCCTGGAAGCGGGAACGGGGCTCGGTAAGTATGTTTTTTTCTTCCTTAATGCAGCGGGGGCATCTAATGGGGGCAAACTACGGGGGACATTACTACTGGGGGGGCATCAACAAGGGGCATTACTACTGGGGGGGCAAACTACTGGGGGCATTATAACTGGGGGGCATCTACTGGGGGCATCACTACTGAGGGGTCATCTATTGGGGCAGCTACTGGGGGACATTTTTACTGGGGGCCATCTACTGGGGGCATTACTACAGGGGGGTCATCTATTGGGGCAAACTCGTAGGGGGCATTATTACTGGGGGGTCATCTATTGGGGGCAGCTACTGGGGGCATTATTACTGGGGGGCACCTACTGGGGGCATTACTACTGGGGGGTCATCTATTGGGGCAGCTAGTGGGGGACATTTTTACTGGGGGCCATCTACTGGGGACATTTTTACTGGGGGCCATCTACTGGGGGCATTATTACTGGTCTGATACAGTACAACACAGCGACACTATAAGGGACTTATTATACAGCAGCACTGGACATATGGCAGCAGGGGACACCTCCACTGTGACTGGACTGACTGATGCACAGGACACTACCACTGGTCTGATGCAGGACAACACAGCAATACTGTAAGGGACTTATTATACAGCAGCACTGGACATATGGCAGCAGAGGACACCACCACTGTGACTGGTCACTGGACTGACTGATGCACAGGACACTACCACTGGTCTGATGCAGGACAACACAGCAACACTGTATGGGACTTATTATACAGCAGCACTGGACATATACAGCAGCACAGGGACATCACCACTGGATAACACAGCACCACTGCAATGGACTGGACTCATACAGCCGCACTGGACATATGGCAGCAGAGGGCACCCCCACTGTGACTGGACTGATGCAGCACAAGACACTACCACTGAACTGATGCAGCACACTGAGGATGAAGACACGTCCTCTCTCTACACTCTCCAATGCCAGAGTGAAAATGGCGGAGACGCGCGGCTCTTCATATGGCATTCAAACCCCGCGAGAATCCGACAGCGGGATGATGACGTTTTGCCTCGTTCTGATTTCCAAGTCAGGCGATCCGGGCTCGGGTAGTGAAGTCCACTAGGGTTCGGTTCTCAGGGAACTTGTACATTGCTTATATGCAGTGGCGGATCCAGGGGGGGGGCACTCGGGCCCGTGCCCCCCCTGTCATTTGTGGCCTTCTGTCCCCCCCCGGCGCCGCCGCCGCACAGGGAGATGACGGGCGCCTGCTGAGATTGTGTTACCAGCGGGCGCCCGTCTCCCTGCACAGCGGCAGCCGGAGGCAGGAGCTCAGTACTGAGCTCCGGCTTCCGGCGCTGTCACTGTGCGCCGTGCGCTATGGGGGAGACGTCAGTCATGACGTCTCTCTCATAGTGCTGACTGAGGAGCGGACGCCCAGGGAGGAGGAGGACTGCAGCGGCCTGGAAGCAGGAACGGGGCTCGGTAAGTATGTTTTTTTCTTCCTTAATGCAGCGGGGGCATCTAATGGGGGCAAACTACGGGGGACATTACTACTGGGGGGGCATCAACAAGGGGCATTACTACTGGGGGGGCAAACTACTGGGGGCATTATAACTGGGGGGCATCTACTGGGGGCATCACTACTGAGGGGTCATCTATTGGGGCAGCTACTGGGGGACATTTTTACTGGGGGCCATCTACTGGGGGCATTACTACAGGGGGGTCATCTATTGGGGCAAACTCGTAGGGGGCATTATTACTGGGGGGTCATCTATTGGGGGCAGCTACTGGGGGCATTATTACTGGGGGGCACCTACTGGGGGCATTACTACTGGGGGGTCATCTATTGGGGCAGCTACTGGGGGACATTTTTACTGGGGGCCATCTACTGGGGACATTTTTACTGGGGGCCATCTACTGGGGGCATTACTACTGGGGGGTCATCTATTGGGGGCAAACTCCTAGGGGGCATTACTACTGGGGGCAAACTACTGGAGGACATTATTACTGGGGGGCATCTACTGGGGGCAAACTGCTGGGGGACATTATTACTGGGGGGCATCTACTGGGGGCAAACTGCTGGGGGACATTAACACTGGGGGGCATCTACTGGGGGCAAACTACTGGGGGACATTATTACTGGGGGGCATCTACTGGGGGCAAACTGCTGGGGGACATTATTACTGGGTGGCATCTACTGGGGGCAAACTACTGGGGGACTATTACTGGGGGCCAACTACAAAGGTGCTAACTACTCACGGCGTAACTACAGGGGCATTACTACTGGCGGCTTAACTACAGGGGCATTACTACTTGGGGGCTAAACTACAGGGCGGCCAAACTACTGGGGGCTTAACTACAGGGGCCAAACTACTGGGGGATAACTACAGGGGCCAAACTACTGGGGGCATTACTACTGAAGGCTAAGCTACAAGGGGGCATAACTACAGGGGCTAAACTACAATGGGGCAAACTACAGGGGGGCATTACTACTGGTGGCTAAACTACGGGGGGCATTACCACTGGGAGGCTAAACTAAAGGGGGGGGGGGTAAACTACTGGGGTCATAACTGCAGGGGAATTACCACTGGGGGCATAATGACTGGGGGCATTACTACAGGCAACATTACTACTGGGGGCAATACGGGCATTGCAAAAGCGGCACCACTACTATGGGGTCTATATAAGGGGCACTACCAGTACAGTGGACATTGCATAATGAGCGCTACAACTGTGGGCATTGTATAAGAAGCGCCACCTCACATGCACCGAAGCCACACGCAAATGTACTTGCCCCTTCCATGGTGCTCCCCCTATCATTTTCTTCTGGATCCGCCCCTGCTTATATGTTCACTCTGGCTAAAATAACAACTCTGCCCACTGGAGGATAATTCCACCCAAAACTGTTTTGGGATAAATATCAGAAGTTATATCCCATCCAAAAAGTTTACTTAGCTGAAGCCAGGTTTTCTCAATGTTCAATGAGCCCGCTGTCGTCATGCACCCACCGTCTGCCTCATTGCTGGCTAATGCCTGGGAGCCACTGACTAATAATAAAATATTAGGTCAGCAGAAAAAAGTAGAATAGTGTGATGCTGCTGCTGAGCTTTCATTGAACATTCCATACCTGGCAGGCAAAGGGATGTCCATAGATGAATTATTGAATGAATGATTTGAGTAATGCAAAAATAAATACTTTGTGTCTGGAACAAACCATGTTGCAATGCAAGGGGAGCAAATAAATTTAGATTGTTTCTGGGCAGGTAGCCCACAAATGTTAGCTTCATTTTTACGTAAATTAGATTTCAGTTTGAACACACCCCACCCAAAGCTAACTCTCTCTGCACATGTTACATCTGCCCCACCTGCAGTGCAATATGGTTTTGCCCAGTTGCTAGCTTTTTTGCTATACTTACAAACATGGATCAGACCCAATATGCTATTAGTGGGAGTAAGTAAAGACATCACAATAATATAGACCAGAGGTTCTCAAACTCGGTCCTCGGGAGCCCACACAGTGCATGTTTTGCAGGTAACCCAGCAGGTGCACAGGTGTATTAATTGCTCACTGACACATTTTAAAAGGTCCACAGGTGGAGCTAATTATTTCACTTGCTATTCTGTGAGGAGACCTGCAAAACATGCACTATGTGGGCTCCCGAGGACCGAGTTTGAGAACCTCTGATATAGACAATGTGCTGAGCAAAAGTCCTTTAAGGGCCGTACCGATGGGGAGATTTCCCCAGAGATGTGTGCTGAGTGGTCTAGCACAGACCTCTCAGCATACATCTCTCCCCCCGCTCAGCAAAGCACGATGTGCTGAGCGAGGGGGGAGGCGACCCAGCGGTGAAATGAGCGACCTGCTAGATTGTGCCTGCCTGCAGGCCAATCTAGCACCGGCGATAGCGACACACGGGACCGTGCAATGCTGTCGCCGACACCCCTACACACGGAGCGATGTTCAGCTAATTTCTAAGCAATCTAGTCAGATTGCTTAGAATTTAGCTGACCATCGCTCTGTGTGTACCCCCCTATAGAGACCTATTCATTATCTCTAATTGTCCCATTGATATTAGTAACAGGCCCATTCATTATTAGGGGGCCCCCTAATATTTGTCAAACTTCAGATGGTGTTGGTTCCCAAAGCCTCGCTCCTTCTTATGGGAAGGTGCATTGGGTTGCAAAGAGGAATCCAATGGGAACCCTCCGAGCACCTCTACATTGTATGCTCTGCGCCTGCATAAACTCAGGTCATGCATGCACGCTGGGCAGGATTGGTAGGGGTAAGCATCACTGCTACTTCGGTAGCAGTGTTAGGGATTACAGGGACAGATGATTTTCAGATCAGCTGTCACTGTACTGGAGCAATGCTGAATTGTTCTGGTAGTTAAGTATCCTCTTCCACAGCTGAAGCAATTACCTGCTATATGTCCAATACAGAGATGTGTTGATTACACTGGGATGATCTCGGAACCCACAGACAGCAGGGGACACAAGAAATTAAGGACCATAGGGGAACATGTATCAAACCTTGGAGAGAGATAAAGTACCAGCCAATCAGCCCCTAATTGACATGTTACGGGCTGTGTTTGAGAAATGACAGGAGCTGATTGGGTGGTACTTTATCTCACTCCAAGGTTTCTCCAGCTGTTAGGCAGCATATAAAGCACCGCGGATGGCCAGATAGTGCCGATTGAGCAAAAGGCCTAACTATAACCCAGTATACTCGCATATTACATTTTACAACAGAAACATTAGGACATTACAATTCCTGAACATACAGGTAAGGTAGCTATACTGAGTCACATTGCGGCATAAAATGAATATCTACGTTTACAGCTGTAAATGAAACTTCACATTAATGTAAATATTTGTCATTCAGGCCACCAGCATGAGCTGCCGACTTCAGAGCGGAACAGTCACACTGTGATCGATTGGATAATCCTGTCTTTTCATGAGGGACGATCAGCCCATAGGCAGCAGAAATCCTCTGCTTTTTATCCCTTAAATATACTTCTGGGCAGCTTTGCCAATGAAAGTACAGTTGCCAAGTTTCCAAAAATTGATTTGGCACGCTGAGTTCAACAGAGTCCCTTTCAAGTTCAATCCTAAAACGCTGGCTCAGGGTCAGCAGGGATTAAATGCTTCCAAGTTTCCCGCAGTGAGACTGATCCACCGCCTCTTGCACAGGTTGGCCCATTCAGTATACAGACTCTTTTCCTTCTTTTTATTTTTTTTATTTTCTCCTGTGTCTTGGCCCCAGGCGCACATTATGTTTTGGGAGCAAACATTTGAATGACGAGTGCAAATACAGCCTTTCATATAACATGAGAGTGGGCAAAACCAAATCTTGAAAAGTCTGGCAAAAAACGAATCTAAACAACAACAAGACAGAGATTTGCAGAGGTCGTGCACCATGATTGAGATGCAGGAAGGCTGTCTTGGGCCTACAGAGAACTTGTAGAAGTATTGTGTTATATTATTTCTAGATGCGATCTGTCATGTTAGCACACTGCCAAGAATAACAGGATATATACACTAGATAGACGAAGAGTAGATGTCTTTAAAGGGTTTCCTAACTGTACAGCCTTTCATCCCATACCTGTCATTTCAAGCAACGGCTATGGTTATGTGATAATCTACCACTGTCCATTATATCAGATTTATAGTCTGTTGGATAAGGGATACAGAACTTTTATTATTCAACTGCTGTGTTCCACCAAACACGGATGTTACCATAAGATCTCACTTCACATAAACCACATATAAGATCCAGTACTGTACCTGGCCCCTGTCTGTCTCTACAGAGGTTTCTTGTAATTCATGCTGTAAATTCTCTATACTGACTCATATCTTCTATCATAAACAAGCCAGGATTAATTGCAGGAATAATAAGGTACATTCCCTGAATGGTCAAGTTATAAAGTACATACTGTAAGCTTTGAAAGTGATATGTTGCATATAAGTCAGCCCAAAAGGATAACACAGACTAACCTTCTGAAAAGCGAAACTTCCCAGAACTTGTGCCCGATAGGCAACATCATCTAAAGATGACCTTGCCTATAGAAGCCTATTTTTATTTACAGAAATCCCCAGAGAGGGGATTAAAAGGTCCCTCTCCACCCCCCAAATCCTCAGTGCCTTGCACTTTCACAAGACGACGGGCGAGTATGTGCAATAGGGACTCCTGTGTCATAAACCCAGAAGTCATCACATCATGAGGGACAGCTCTTATCGGAAGATCTGTCAAGAGCGTAATTATTCATAAGTAGTCATGCATACACTGTTATTAAACGCCTCTATGCATGCAATAAGAGGCGGGATGCATCATATAGAATATGCAATACACAACAAATCCCACCCTAAACATGAATATATCAGTCATAGAAACACTAAGTCAAGGAATTATTGTAAATGTTTAATTCTGTTAGCGAGAAAGGAAAACAGGTGGTGGCAGTGGATTAAGGACACAAATTCCAGACACTGGAGAATTAGTAAACAGGGCTGCCATCAGAAATTGTGGTGCCTAGAACTGCTAAAATAAACAGCCCCCCCATCATCAGCCATCATCATTCCCAGCAAGCAGAAACCCCTGCACTCACCCTTCCGCCAAGCGTCACCTGCTATGTAATGGCAGCTGAGGGTGGAGTACAGTGTGTCAGTCTGCCAGAAGGCAACCGCATTCCATATTCTAATGGAGGACGGGACCAGGGGACCCATCAAGTGGTGGCCCGAGGCACTGATAGATGGGAACAAAAACTTTCTGCACATGCCCTTGTAGTTCAGCAATTGTGATACTATTCACAGACACGGAGTATATAAGAAAATTTATTTATTTCAGATATAATAATTATATAAAATCAATGGAAAAAAAACAAAAACATAATACCAGTATACAATGTCTATAGTATACACTGGACAAACATAAAACATATAAAACCTCCGTAGGGCTATATCATTGTTCCAAAGGAACAATGGTGACATATATAATGAATCCTCTGTGATGCAGTTCCTTCTATCTAAAAAAGGCACCCCCCCCCCCCCCGAATTACTTTCCTTATCCCGTAATTATGGGGTTGATAGCAAAGTTCAAGCAGGATAATCTCCTGAATAAACAGCACACGCAGTGTGGGGGAAACGCCACTGGCGGATGACACACCCTTCTGTTATCTTCAGCTGTAATTTGTAGTGCATGCTAAGGATCTCATATCTCATCCATACTGCGCAGTATTGGCTGTTGTCAGTGTGGTTTTAGGTGCGGACTAGCAGTGTGCCTGCCTTGGGTGCTGTGACCTGAGGGCATGGTCAAAGTCATCCAGCAGGTGCCCGTTGCCCGGCCGCACCCCGCAGAATTACAACGGTTGCTGCAGGCGCTGGGGTCTCTGTGGGCGCCTGCCTGCAGTTGACACCAAGGAGGAGAGTGGGGAGACAAATGCTAGAGGACCTGCTTTACCTTTAGCATCTGACAGTGAACTGCATGCATAGCATTACCTGGAAGCACCAGTAATGCTGGCGCTGCCATGAGAAGATGCAGAAATGCATCTTCTCTCATGTAAACCCCTGACAATGAGCATGAACCCACTGGCAATGAGCAGGAATCCCTGGCAAGGAGCATGAAACCCCTGGCAATGAGCATGAGACCCCTGGCGACGAGCAGGAAACCCCTGACAATGAGCCTGGAACCCCGAGCATGAAACTTGTGACAAGAATGAGACCCTTGGCAACAAGCATGAGGCCCCTGGCAACGAGCATGAGACCCCTGGCAACAAAAAGGAAACCCCTGTCAGAGAGTAGGAAGCACCTGGTAACGAACAAGGAACCATGAGCATGAAACTCCTGACAATGAGCAGGAAACCCTTGGCAGCGAGTATGAGACCCCTGGCAATGAGCAGAAAACCCCTGACAATAAGCAGGAAACCCCTGGCAGTGAGCATGAGACCCCTGGCAATGAGCATGAAACTCAGAGCTTGAAACTCCTGACAACAAGCATGAAACCCGATGGCATTGAGCATGAGACCCCTGATGAACAGTTAATTTAAAAGTAATTAGAAGCCTTATTATGGGGCATAATTTGTAAGAGACATTATTTGTGTGTGGAGCATAAAATGGTTTCAGGGGCATAACTGTATGTGACATAATGTGTAATGCGCATACAGTGTATTCCATAATGTGTGGCATTATGTGTAATAGACATTACAGTGTGTGACATAACATGCAATGGGCATTACGGTGTGTGGCATAAATTGTAATAGGCACTACGTGTATGGCAAAATCCCTAATTGGCATTACAGTGTGTGGCATAATGTGTAAAAGGCATTATAGTGTGTGGCATAATGTGTAATGGGCATTATGGTGTGGCATAATGTGTAATGGGCATTATGGTGTGTGGAATAATGTGTAATGGGCATTATGGTCCGTGGCATAATGTGTAAGGGAGATTACTATAATGAGTAAAAATGACAATTAATGTAAATGGCATGAATCAGGTGTTTTTTCCTGTGTTTTATGTTTTACCTGGCATAATGTGTATAAGAGACTCTGTTCTACTGTGGTGTAATGTGTGTTAGGGGCTCTAACATGGCGTAATGTGTATAAAGGATACTACTCTGTAGTGTAATGTGACTGCTGGACACTACTGCGTGGTGTAATGTGAATTGGTACTATTCTGTGCCACACCGCTTCCCCACGGATTTACCCCTATTTTTGAAGCAAGCCTTCGGAGTGCACTATCCCTGTTATAGATGGGGGAGGGGCAAAGTAAAGTTTCGTGTGAGCACCACAAGGTCTTGAACCATCCCTGCCTGTTGTGACTATCTCCTCAAAATGAGGGTCCGGGCACTGTGTCACACTGTAGATGGTCCGGGCAAGACAACACAAGTGGCATTTCAACATCGCAGGCAGCCATAGAGGCCGAAACAACACCAGCGGCATTTCAAATTTGTAGCCGGCCGAAGGCCAATCAGAGCTTGCAGACCCGCAGACTAGAGTCTGCACAGTACTGTGCTCCACGAGACAGCTTGTCATCACTTCACATAATGCTCGCTTTGGAGATCACCACCAATATAGGAACCTCACCGATATGCATATGTAGGAAGGATAAAATAAGGCATATCCAGTGCTGTATCCGGTCTCTAGGTCAACCTCACTTAGGTGGACAGTCATTAGGTCGACCACTATTGGTCAACTTGCACTAGGTTGACATGGATTCTATGTCGACATGGTCACTAGGTCGAGATGCACTAGGTCGACGTGACAAAAGGTTGACATGAGTTTTTCACAATTTTTTTAATTTTTTGAAACTTTTTCATACTTTGCGATCCATGTGGACTACTATTGAGAACGGTAACCTGTGCCGAGCACAGCGGTAGCGGAGCAAGGCACCTTGCCTGAAGCATGCGAGGGGACACGGTGCACTAATTGGTGTTCCTGGTTACTCTGCGAAGAAAACGACACAAAAACAAAACAAAAAAACCCCTCATGTTGACTTTCTGTATGTCGACCTTGCTCACGTCGACCTAATGCTTGTGTCGACCTATTTTAGGTGTCGACTTAGTCACTGTCGACCAATAGTGGTCGACCTAGACACTGTCGACCTAAGTATGGTCGACCCTATGAACCACACCCTCCAGTGCACTACCTAGTGATTTTAATGGACAAAGATTAAAGTACAAACAATGGGTAAAACAGACAATTTTGTACAAATCTTGGTGAGTTCGCCCACCAGAGAGAAGATGTAATGATGGCATATAGGTTACAGTTCTGTAATGGTCTCCAGAAAAACTCTACGATTAAGGAGATAAAGCTCCGATCTCTGCCACCGTTGGCAGAAAAGCTCCATAGTCACCTAGGTGATTTATTATTTATTAATCACCAGTTATTTATATAGCGCACACATATTCCGCAGCACTTTACAGATTAATTTGCGCATTTACATCAGTCCCTGTCCCAGTGGAGTTTACAATCTATGGGCCTAATTCATTATGGTGCGATAAAAAGCTATGATCCATTACCCTGACATAAGGGGGGACACCCAGCATAGGGCTTTCGCATGTTTAGGGTAGCCCTCGGTCTAGCTGCGAAGGCAGGCAGCTACCCACTATGTTCTAAGTTGCAGCGGTGCGTGTGACGTCACGCAGCCACCACTGCCCGACCCGCAAATGGTCCAGACACGCCTGCGTTGTCCAGAACGCACCACACCCCAATGCCGAGTCAACACCCCTTTAACGCTGCTGTGACGCCTCCTCCTGCCACGTGAACGCCTCTGCCTGCTTTTTCATCTCACTGTGTGCACACGCGCAGTGTGGCTGCTGCATGTGCGCAAACTTCACAGGGCTTCAGTATGCGAACGCAGCTTTGCATGCATAATTATTCCCTATATACCCTACCACATGTACACGTACACACATTCAGGGCTGTTTCTATCCAATTTGGCTCCCAGTGCGAGATTTAAAAATGCGCCCCCCCATTACATAAAAAATGTGCCCCCCACCACACACATACCTAGATGAAAAAAAAACTTGTGCGCACCCGGCAAGGGGGCGTGGCCTCATCTAAATGGGTGTGGCCTCATCTGAAAAGACTACCTCACAATCCAGTTTTTGACCCTGCTCCAACAGATCACGACCACCACAGGAAAAAAAAAAATCTACCATATTAAACCCCACACAGTAATGCCCCCTGCACCATATTATGCCACACACCGCAATGCCCTTGATACATTAAATCCCCACACTACGGCAGGCAAGAGTCCCCATTTCATACATTACGGCAGGTGTCCCCATTTTACACATTGAGAGAGAGAGAGAGAGAAAATACTTACAGAGGCGATTACCGCTCTTCGGCCCGCCTCACCAGTCGCTCCTCGCGCCGGCCTTTCCCTCTTCCTAACTTGGATCCCCCTCTGTACTCCGCTCAGGGGGGGGGGTTTCGCGGAGTGACAGGGTTGCGTCGTGACGCAACGACGCAACCGCGTCATTCCGTGAAACTCCGCCCCCCAAGCGGGTTACTCGGGGAGAAATAGGAGGGGGAAGCAGAGAGCCACAGTTAGTGCCGCGGCGGGCGCCCAGTGCGGTTGCACTGCTCGCCTGCCCCAAGAAACGGCCCTGCACACATTCACGATAGGGTTCATTTTTGTTGGGAGCCAGTTAAACTAGTAGTATATTTTTGGATTGTGGAAGGAAACCCACGCAAGCACGGGGAGAATATACAAACACCACACATGACCTCAGTGCTGTGAGGCATTAATGCTAACCATTACACCGTCCATGCTGTCAGTGATCATTGCTTGTATATAAAACTTGAATTTGTGGTTATCAAATATTTGTGTATATATTAATATACCACTAGCACTTTTTGTTCGTATTACTTTACCATTTTTACAGTGTCTAATCTCTTGTAGATATGTGACACTCTGACATAGATATCCTATTAACTTGGATTTATGGGGATATATGTGGCTATATAGCTACCATTACCCATATACTGGAGACAACCTGGGTGAGACACCTAAATTTTCCCTAAAAGGATCAAAATACAAATGTTGAGTATGGGACTGTGTCGGGGCCACTTGAGAGTGGAGTGCATGGAGACTCACCACTAAGTCTGATGACCGAACCCTTTGTCTCAAGAGGAACTGCTGTGCAACAGTTACAAGTTGGTCAAGACCAAGTGGGGGTGCTCACCAGTGTCGTTTACGAGTTGATGAAAGAGCTAAAAGAAATACGGCTGGAACAGGCTGAAGTTAAACACACGGGATGGTGCTGGTGTCAAGGCGGAAAAGGACGACAGCGTTCGGATGTGCCACATGAATTGGGCGACGCCCCACGGATCAATTTGATGCCCAAGGAAGACCTATATGCAGGCGATGCAAACAGAGTGTGCACATCGAGAGACAGTATCCCAATGAGTCTTTAAATGACCTGACCCCAAGGCGAGGGACCAAACCTCGGGAGGAGATGCATCAGTAGGTCCATCGAAGCCGGGGTGGTGGCCTCGATATGTCGGAGAGTGTCCCCACTTAAAAATTCAATTTAACAGAGTGGAGGTAGCTGCTCTTCTGGACACAGGCTCACAGGTGACGATGATCCAACATGCAGAGTTTCAGAGACACTGGGATGAATCTGAAATAGTAAGCCCATGGAATACCTGGCTACACCTATTGGCCAGTAATAGAAAGCAATTTAAGTTCCCCGGCTATTGGGAGGCTGACCTTACTATCGACAATGCTAACATGGAGCGACAAGGGTGTCTGGTCACCACTACGTACAATGAATATTTAGCTCTGATCATCTTAGGAATGAACGTGTTGAAGAACTGTCCGGATGCATTGGGGAGCCTCTTACACTGGAAATGTGGTCTGCGGCCCCGATGGAGCGGAAGACTCTACAGCAGACAGTCAGGTTGCTGGAGGGGCAAAAAAGATTCTACCTCTCTGCAACCACTGCTTCACCAATTTCTACATTCACCTCTCCAGAGACTGCTGTGTCACACCTTAACCAAACTCTAGAAACAGCACTTGATGAAATGGCTCCAGCTACCCATCACACTCCACGTAGACTTAGATGTCAACCATGGCACTCTAAATACACTAGACACTTACAAAAACTCTCACGTAAAGTTGAACGCCAGTGGCGTAAATCTCGTAGTTCAAGTGACTTTCTCACATATAAGACCACCTACCACTCTTATCGTAATGCTCTGGACACTGCCAAACAAACATATTTTCAGTCTCTCATCTCTGCTCAAGCCTCTAACCCCAAGCGACTTTTTAATACATTTAAATCACTTCTTGTCCCTCCCTCACCTAACCCACCAGCCACTGTCAGTGCGCAGGATCTTGCTTCCTATTTCAAGGACAAGATTGACAAGATCCGAAATGAAATGGTATGCTCTTCCACAGCAAGTGACCTGCTCAATTCCCTGCCTGAACCCTCTAACACCTTCTCTTCCTTTGATCCTACAAATGAAGATGAAGTATCTGCCTACTCTAATACCTCTCCCCTTGACTCTATACCCTCACAAATTAGTAAAGCTCTGTCTGCTGTGCTCATCCCAACCTTAACGAAAATCTGTAATCTCTCCCTGTCTACTGGTATCTTTCCTTCTCTATACAAGCATGCAGTGATTACTCCCATTCTGAAAAAAAAAACTCTGACCCGAACTCTCTCTCTAACTACCGTCCCATCTCTCAGCTCCCATGCCCCTCCAAGCTACTTGAGAGACTTGCCTACACTCGCCTCACACACTTTCTTAACTCACACAGCCTACTGGACCCACTTCAGTCAGGATTTCGTGCCCAACACTCCACAGAGACACTACTGACTAAGGTAGTGAATGATTTGGTCACTGCTAAATCTAAAGGACATTACTCTCTACTTATTCTCCTTGATCTCTCTGCTGCTTTTGACACTGTTGACCACTCTCTTCTCATACAAACACTACAATCCCTAGGTATTCAGGACACAGCCCTTTCTTGGTTCTCATCCTACCTATCTAATCGCTCCTTCAGTGTTCGTTTCTCTGATTCCACCTCTTCTTCGCTACCTCTCTCAGTTGGAGTACCGCAAGGCTCAGTCCTAGGTCCTCTGCTTTTCTCTATCTATACCACATCTCTTGGCAAACTAATCAACTCTTTCGGATTTCAGTACCATCTGTATGCGGATGATACTCAAATCTACCTATCCTCCCCTGATTTGTCACCATCTGTATTGGGCCATGTCACTGAATGCCTTTCTGCCATTTCATCTTGGATGACATCTCGCCACCTCAAACTTAATATTTCCAAAATAGAATTAATTATATTTCCACCGGCCAATAGTAGTTTCCAACCTGATATCTCTATCACTGTTGAGAACTCGGCAATCACCCCTACTCCACAAGCTCGCTGCCTAGGTGTCATTCTTGACTCTGAACTGTCCTTTGTTACCCACATTCAATCTGTCTCAAGATCATGTTACATACATCTAAGAAACATATCCAAAATACGACCATATCTTACACAAGACACAGCAAAAACTCTAATCCATGCTCTCATTATCTCCCGCATTGATTATTGTAATAGTCTCCTGACCGGTCTTCCCAAACATAAGCTCTCACCACTACAATCCATTTTGAATGCAGCTGCGAGGCTAATCTTCCTTGCCAGACGTTCATCGTCTGCAGATCCGCTCTGTCAGTCCCTCCATTGGTTACCGGTATTCTACCGTATTAAATATAAAATACTTTTACTCACATACAAGGCTATTAACCAAACTGCACCAACATACATCTCTTCACTCATCTCAAAATATCTCCCTACCCGACCTCTCCGCTCTGCACAAGATCTACGTCTCTCATCCACACGCATTACTTGTTCACACTCAAAATTACAGGACTTTATCCGGGCTTCACCCACTCTGTGGAATGCCCTCCCACGCACAGTAAGACTCGCCTCTAGTCTCCAAACCTTTAAATGTTCCCTGAAAACTCACCTCTTCAGACAAGCCTATCAAATTCCAGACCCACCCACATAACCTTCAGTGCTTCCCTATCTAATTACATCCTCTGTAGAGTATTCATAACATCACATATCTTGTCTTTCTTTAGTCTCACACCCTCCTGACACTTGGCCAACTTTGTGGGGTATCATCATACAACCCATTAAGAACCTAGCAATCTGGTGGACCATTATGCAATAGGTAGCATCTATCCTTGTGTATCTATGCCTATTTCCCTATAGATTGTAAGCTTGCGAGAAGGGCCTTCCAACCTCTATGTCTGTCTGTTTTTACCCAGTTTTGTTCTATTACTGTTGTTCTAATTGTAAAGCGCAACGGAATATGCTGCGCTATATAAGAAACTGTTAATAAATAAATAAATTCACCAATACAAGGGGAGAAGTTGGAAAGGCGAGAAGCACTGATTGCCAACACGTCATCCTGCGACCAACTTCTGAGCACGTAGTGTGGTGTAAAACCCTGATCGGCCCTGGGGGGCGTGATATGAGGCAATCCTAGAACCCTGTGACTTCGATGGACAGCAACCATTCGCAGTGGCACGAACGTTGGCTAAAGTGACACGTGGGAGAGTACCTGTCCGGATATTAAACCCACATAGCTATCCAGTCCGGTTGTTCCGACATTCGCAGTGGCACGAACGCTGGCTAAAGTGACACGTGGTAGAGTACCTGTCCGGATATTAAACCCACATAGCTATCCAGTCCAATTGTTCTGACACTGTCCAGTGGCTAGAGTAATTCTGGTAGACTTTCAAGATGTCCTTGGTGAGGCTTTACCCAAGATTCCCAAGGGACCGGTGGCTGGACAGACCAGTATGACCACTGGTGAGGCTCCATGGTGCAGTGAAGTACAGATCGGCAGCCCAGATACTTCATAGAGTCAGCGTGAGGGCGTACTTCGGGTTGTGCGCAGGAATGCCGAAGCCTTTAGCCAGCACCCATCAGACTTCGGAAAGACTGAGGGAGTCCAGCATCACATCCCTACTCGAACTAACCCGCCAGTTAAGGAGAGACACAGGTCTCTACCACCGGCCATGTACCAACCAGTGAGAAACATGATACATGAGATGAAAGAAGCCGTGGGATACGTGAAAGCCATAGTCCATGGGCAGCACCGTAAGCGATTGTATGAAAGAAAGATGGCAGCCTCCGATTCTGCGTCGACTATCGGAAACTGAATACGGTAATACACAAAGATGCTTATCCATTGCCCCGGATAGAGGAATCATTAACAGCGCTAAAGACAGCTCAGTACTTCTCAACTTTTCACCTGATGAGCGGATACTGGCAGATCCCAATGGCCCCAGAAGACAGGGAAAAGACCACGTTCATGACTCCCATGGGTCTATTCGAGTTTGATTGCATGCCATTCGGGCTTTGTAATGCTCCTGCCCCTTCCAATGAGATATGGAGCACTGTTTGGGCACAGGAATTTTGAGATGGTTCTGTTGTATCTGGATGATGTCATCATATTCTCAAAATCCTATGACGAGCACTTAAAACATCTAGAGGAAGTCTTCGTCCAATTGACCAAATGTGGTCTATAGTTAAAGCCGTCCAAGTGCCATCTTCTCAAACCAAGTGTACAATATCTGGGCCACATAGTTAGCTCCGGAGGGGTGAAGCCTGACCCAAAGAAGATACAAGTGGTGAGGGACTGACCTGTTTCCCATACAGTGAAAGAGGTCCGCAGCTTTCTCGGCTTCATGGGATATTATCGATGCTTTATCCAACATTTCGCCAATGTGGCAGCACCACTTCATGAGCTACTACGAGGCAAGTTGGGTCAAGAGAGGCGGAGTACTGCCCTGGTCGCATGGGCAGAGGAGTAACAGAATGCTTTTGAATGGTTGAAGTCGGCACTAACGGAGGCCCCACTTCTTGCATAGCCGGACTATGAGAAACCTTTCCAGGTCTATATGGATGCCAGCCACAGGGGATTGGGAGCTGTCCTCTCCCAAATACAAGACGGACGTGAGAGAGTCATAGCGTATGCCAGCCGAGGTTTAAGGAAGACCAAAAGAAACACCAAAAACTACAGCACTTTTAAACTGGAGCTCTTTGCCCTCATCTGGGCCGTCACTGAAAAGTTCAAGAATTATCTAACAGCCACACCCTTCATGATTGTCATGGACAACGATCCACTGGCACACTTGTCCTCTGCCCGACTTGGAGCACTGGAGCAGCGATGGATTACACGTCTTTCCAACTTCAGATATACAGTGTCATACCGGAGTGGCAAGTCCAATGGAAATGCCGATACCTTGTCTCGCCTCCCAACCACCGATGTCACAGAAGAAGAAAGGGATTGGTCTGAAGATATTGAGACCCCTGTGTTCAAACCTCCCAGGAAAAAAAAGCCTCACCTCCGAAAATGCTTCGCCAAATAGTCTTGGGTTCGACTGGCAAAAAGTACAGGAAGCGAGTCCTGTGTTACAAGACCTAATGGGCCCCATCCACAGCAAAGTTCGTCTAACTAAGTATCAGAGGGCCGCTGCCAGACCCGGAACTGATCAAACTGTTACGCCACCGAGATTGAATCAGACTACGACAGGGCCTTATTGTCCGCACCAGCCTTGATCCCGGTACCCTCCAACCCATCTCTCAAATTGTAGTACCCAGACAGAAAGCTGACATGTTGCTTGTCGCCTATCACAGCCAGTCGGGGCACTTTGGGACTCAGAAAAATTCTTGGTGGTGGTACCAGCACGTGATTTGACAGCATAAACAATGGCTGAGCATTTCATCCACCCCTACGGTTACCCTGACAAAGTTCTCACTGACCAAAGCCCCGCATTCGAGTCCCAGTTATTCCAAGAACTATGTATTGTCTACGGTTGTAAAAAGTTTCGGACTACGGCCTATCACCCGCAAGGGAATGGCCTATGCGAGAGAGCCAACCAGACTGTAATTGGAATGCTCCGAAGTCTTTCAGCAGAGAAACGTAACCAGTGGCCTAACCTTCTTCCGGAACTGATTTACCTCTATAACAATACGGAGCACTGCTCCACGGGATTCACTCCAATTTACCTAATGTTCGGGAGACATGGCAAACTCCCAAAAGACTTAGAGCTGGCACCAGTGGTAGATGAGTCTGACAATGCCAGCAACCAAGGGACAGCTACTTGTGTAGCACTAGGACCCAGGTGCAGACCTGAAGAGCATAAGGCGGAGTTACCATCCAGTCTGTGTACTCTGAGGTAACAACGCAGAGAGCGATGCTACACTGAGGTGATGCTGAGGAGACAGTAGGGAGAGTCCCGCTGAGGAGATGCGCTTGGGAGAGACAGGGCTGTCGACGCTGCATGGCCTGAGAGTGCATCCAGACTGTCATCAGGGCCAGCACAGCGCGAGTATACGGAGTGCGCTCAGGGAAAGAAAGTGCCAGTGATCCACCTTGCTTCTGCTGGAGCACACGAGAGGCTGCTGTAAGAACTCTGGAGTTGGGGACCTGGTCGACCACTGCTCCTACCGACAGGTACTTACCACAGCCATAATAATATAGAATACACTATACAAGAGAGCGCATAAATTAAAATATATAAACAATTTATTAATATATTAATGTGAATACTTTAAGTATCTAAAAAACATGCAAATTGCAACCACATCAGACAACTTATACCATTGTGTATGTCAGCACATTATTATAATAATATAGTCCCGATTTTTAAGGATATTTATCATAATACTATTCCTGTAAGAGACTGCTGTTAGTTCTTAGTCCCAAATATAGCATGGATATTTCCACATAAATGTGGTATAGTCCCTCAAAGTTCTGTATTGCCACAGAAGATGGTCAGATGAAATTAAGGGTTAAATGTGTCCTGTATTAAGCCTCCATTAAATACCAGTGACTCTCTATTATTATTATAGAGATGGGTGCTCCCGCTGTATAAATTGTGATATCTCACCAATATATATTGGATGTCTCGCTGTGTCCTGATGCTGGACAATATGACAAATGTGCAGATGCCTGAAAGCACTGCCAGACCCTATAGCACAAGGGTAACGGCAGGCCAACGGTCAGCGGTGATGGAGCGGCGTGCGGCCGTACATGCGGTGCAAGGTCCCAAGCTGAGATCCGACGTCGTGAACAGCACACTGGTGGAGGACGGCGGCGACCAGCCGCAAAGGCAACAGCAAGTCCCGAACGGAACAAATAGTAATGTGGGGCACTGACGGTATGCACAAGTGGATGCTGATTAAACAAGCTGGACCGTCTCTGCTGATGTGGCTCCCACCTTAACGCGTTTCTCCGACGTAGGGATATGTCGGTTTCTTCAGAAGGAATATCAAATGCTCCAGAGACCTGGATATTTACAGGTTGTGTCCACCAATTGGGTGCTTTCATTTCCTGCATTCAAATTAATTGCAGGTATTCATCTCACCTGCATATAAATACTCTACAGGTGTGTGTCAAACATTTGAATTTAACCATGTGGTTACATAGAATTACTGCTAGTGCTACAAACAAACAGTGTACTATTACTATTAAAAGTTACACAGATTGTTTTGTTATTATTATCAGTATAAAATAAAAAACTGTACATTCATAACATACATTGCAGCATAAATACATCACTACATATGGAAAAAAAAGATTAAATAATAATTAAAGAAGACATCACGGAGAGAAAATTTTCCTTTACTAGTGTTAGATACGTCTATTACGGGGCTAAATATACTTTCCAACACAAACCCTATGTAGACTATTCTTGTGGCTCAGCACACTAACAACAGTTGTCACCAAGCTCTAAGCTTGGTGACAACTGTTGTTAGTGTGCTGAGCCACAAGAGTAGTCTACATAGGGTTTGTGTTGGAAAGTTGTTGATATTAGTAATACTATTGTATGTCCAAGTTTGCATTACTGACTTCATGTTGTGAATCGCTTTTGCCACTCAACTAATTCCAGAGTGGTGACCGGTTTGTTACCGAATAATAAATCTTTATGTCACCATCCTAATGTGTGGTAACTATTGTATTGAGTCCTCTGGGGTTGTGGTTCCTCGTTCCTCTGCCTAGGGTTCCAGTAGTGAGATTCGGTTCCATAGGTGATTCCGGGCAAGGGATCCAGGTACGTCGACCGATATCTGCACCTGCAGTTACGTCAACACTCAACCATACTTACCTGTTACAGATATATATCTCTGTCAGTAAGTCAGTTAAACCATTTCACAACAGGGGGGGGGAATCCATAACACACAAGTGGGTCGATTTACTAAAGTTTCTACACATGATCAGTTTCTAGCTTTCATTTCTCTATTGCATCCTAGAAAATGATGACAGAATCTGATTGGTTGCTATGGGCAGCACCCCACTTTTCATTTTTAGAAGCTTTAGAAAATCTACCCTTCTTGATATATGTAGTGGGTTGGGTATGATATGCCGGTGGTCAGAATACCAACCACGGCATCTTGATGGTGAGAATCGTGAAAGGGGCAAGGTAATTATAGTCACCTTTCCCCAATGCCACCCTAACCCTCCCAACCTTGCAGCCTAACCCTTCCCAGTGGTGCCTAAGCGTAACCCTCCCACTTCCGCGCCGCAGCCTTACCCTCTCTGGGAGTGCTTAAACCTAACCCCCTTCCCCACAGCCTAAACCTAACTCCCCCTCCCTGAAGCCTATCCCTAACACTCCCATTGCAGCAGGGACGTGCAGTCAGGGGAGGCAGTTCCTCCCCTGTCATTAATGAGTAAAATAATAAAAAGAAGATATTTATGACACATATTCTGTGTCACAAGTATCTTTGTTATATTATTCTAATCATTTAATAGATTGAAATAGTTTAGGAGGCACTGATAACAGTGCCTCCCGTTTACAACAGGAATGGGGATAATGTGGGGGGCATGATTAAGTGCGCATGCACGAAACATGTTGGGACTTTGATAGCTGTTTTCGGGAGAGAGGAAAGACACCAGCACACCAAGCCGCAAGGAGACCCACCGCACTTGAGCTGAACAAGCCTTGCAGAGCCGCCGACAGAAGCACCCGACTAACAACAAGCTCCGGTCACAGAACGACGGAGCATAAAGGTTAGAATTAGGGATAGCTTAGTATCCAAAGAGGCGGTATAAGATCTTCACCAAAGGACTCCCCTTTTTTACCTCTACCAAATAGCAAATCATCATAAAAGAGCTTAAACATTACATATATATTATTATTTTTTATTATTTTTATTTTCATTTTTATTGCATTTTATTTTATTTGTTTTTATTTATCATTTAATTTTTATTATTATTATTTTGCCTTCTCTTCACTTATTCTTACTGCATCTTCCTCCTCAGCATTGTTAATCTACCGCTTTGTTTTTCTCTTGGGCAGGGCCTAGCACTGGGCTGTAAAAGCCCATTGAAAAAAGCGGAGAAAACGGCACTTGTATAAGTGCCTCGCTGACAGGGACAGATGTGATTGGACAGCGGATCCAGAGCTGGATCCGCTGGTCCAATCACCTATACATGGCGGCATCAGTGATCTCCGCACCGCTGGTGGTGGGAGCCTGACCCCAGCAGCAGTAACAGCCGCGCGGTGACCTCCTACCTTACCCCATCGGGCAGAGCAGCCATGCGGTGATCTCTACGGATGGTCCAGTAGTTCAGTCGCGCAGTGATCTCCTCCTTTACCCTGCCGGGGGGCAGAGCCAGTTGTGTCGGGTAGCACACTATCCCGCACTCTGCCTTCCTCCTCTGCCCTCTCCCAGGCAGCAGCCTCCGCAGCGGTGCCTCTGCACGGGGCACATGGACCCAGGTGATGGGGAGGAGAGGGGAGGTTGTAGAGTGATTGGAATTAATGTGGGCTGGGGGGCAGCTCACACCCACATCAGATAACCTCATGGGTGACAGTGTTGCAGGGAGCTGCAGTGGTGGATTCAAGGGGGGTGGGCTTGGGGGGACATCAAAGCACGTGCCCCAGGGAGCCCACTTTATCCACCCCGTCCTATAATCTGGCCCTGAGGATAGGGCTTTACTTGGTGCCTCCCCAGCCATTGACCTCACTGCACGTCACTGCTTTGCAGCATAAACCCAAACCCCACTGGTGGTGCCTAAAGCTACCCTTCCCCACGCCCCCCCACCCCACAGCCTTACCTTCCCTGGGAGTGCTTAAACCTAACCCCCTTCCCCACAGCCTAAACCAACCCTGCCCCTCCCCGCAGCCTTTCCATAACCCTCCCCTTGCAGCATAAACCTGACCCTCCCTGGTGGTGCCTAAATATAACCCCCCCCACCACCAAACACACACACAGCCTGACCCTAACACTCTCCCTGCGCAGCCTTACCTCTCCGTCTGGCCGGCAAACACTCGTGTCTGGCGCTGGATTGTGATCCTAGTCAGGATGTCGGCGCCAGCATTCCGCGCAGTGTTGGGATTCCAGACTCCTGACCAGATCCCTATGTAGCCTATTGCATACCTCCCAACTGTCCCGAATACAGCAGGACAGTCCCGAATACAGCAGGACAGTCCCGCTAATTGGACACTGTCCTGCTGTCCCTCCCGTGGGTCGCAGTATCCAGGGGGGCAGATTGGGAGAGCCAGTGATCACTGCTGCTCTGCTCTGCAAAGCAGCCGGTGATCACAAAATATCAGTGCCGGGAGGGTTAGTGGGGGGCTGCCCAGCTGTTCAGGGAGCGATGGGCATGCCACCAAAATGACGAAAATGAGTGTCGCAGCACTAGGCTACGCCCCTCCGCCACCAGCCCTGCCCACTACTCCCGTGGCCACGCCCCTTTTTGTCTACGGGCGCCTCCGGCGTGGCAAGTCCGAGCCTGCAACAGCAAAAGTTGGGAGGTATGCTATTGTAATGGTGATCACAGTATGGGCACAGCGGATGTGAATGTGACCGTCAGGCAGCACACAAACTGTAAACCAGGATACTGAGTTTATTGGCAAACATCAGTATAAGGATACACAGTGGTAATTCTGGGGTTAACAGTAGTATTGAAGTGGTATCAAACATAGGGTAACAGTAGGTATTAGGTAACTCATCTTTAGGAGCTAAGGGCCTAATTCAGACCTGATTGCAGCAACAAAATCTTTCTCTAATGGGCAAAACCATGTGCACTGCAGGGACGTGCAGTCAGGGGAGGCAGGGAAGGCAGTGCCTCCCCTTTCATTCATGAGTAAAATAATACAAAGAAGATACTTTTGACACATATTCTGTGTCATAAGTATCTGTTTTAGCCTCTATATTGTTTTAATAATTTTTACCTTTGTTAAAAAGTTTAAATAGCGTTTTGGAGGCGCCGCTCCCGGAGCCTCCCGCTGTCAATAGTAAAGGAGCAGATGCAGGGGGGCGGGGACAAACATCGGGCAGTAAAAGCCCATTCAAAAAAGTCATTGAAAGCGGCACTAGTATAAGTGCCTCTTTGACAGGGGCGTGCTTTCATCCCATATGAAAACACGCCCCTGTCACTAGGAAAGATGTGATTGGGCAGTGGCGGCTTTGGGGGAGACACCAAGGCAGGTGTCCACCCTGTCATCTTTTTTTCATATGTATATACCTATCCGCCCCCGCCCGCCTTCCAGTCCACTCCGCAGCCTGTACCGTTCACTGTGGTAGAGGACGCGCCGCCGGCCAGAGAAGTGGCTGAAGTGAAATACCCCTGCGTGCGGCCAGAGAGCCCCCAGTCCCAGAGTCAGCCCGCGCAACTAGCCGGATATGCGGCCCCACTGAGAGGTGAGCGGGGAAGGGGAGGGGGAGGCGGCCAGCTGTGCCTGTGCCGCTTGGAGGCATCCCCCGTTTCCCCTGTGATGGGAGGGAGAAGGAGAGGGGGCTGCCTATGCCTCTGAGACCGGGTCATCTTCTGTGACTGCGTAAGGGGGGGGGGGATCTGCCTGTACAGTGTGAGGCATCCCCTGTGACTTGTGTGGTTAGTTAGTAGGCTGTCTGCGTTGCTGGGATGCCTGATGGGATGGGGGGTTTTGTTTGAGGAGCCTGGCTGTATCCTGTCACCCACTATCTCCGTCACCCAGACCATGTCACCGACTACCTCCATCACCTACTACCTCCATCACCCACTATCTCCCTGTCACCCTCACCATGTCACCCACTATCTCCCTGTCACCCTCACCATGTCACCCACTATCTCCCTGTCACCCTGACCATGTCACCCACTACCTCCATCACCCACTATCTCCGTCACCCTGACCATGTCACCTACTACCTCCATCACCCACTATCTCCCTGTCACCCTCACCATGTCACCCACTATCTCCCTGTCACCCTCACCATGTCACCCACTATCTCCCTGTCACCCTGACCATGTCACCCACTACCTCCATCACCCACTATCTCCGTCACCCTCACCATGTCACCCACTATCTCCCCGTCACTCTGACCATGTCACCCACTACCTCCATCACCCACTATCTCCGTCACCCTCACCATGTCACCCACTATCTCCCTGTCACCCTGACCAGTCAGCTCCTGTCATTTTTCAAATGCAGTATGTAAATTGGCAGTTACTAGCTGATTGGTTGGTACTTTAGCTATCTCCGCTTGATCGCAAATTTTAATCTGCCGCTATGTCACTCTACACAGTAAAGATGGCTGTAACCTGCACAATGGCCCTCATTCCGAGTTGTTCGCTCGCTAGCTGCTTTTAGCAGCATTGCACACGCTAGGCCGCTGCCCTCTGGGAGTGTATCTTAGCTTAGCAGAATTGCGAATAGAAATTTCTTAGCAGTTTCTGAGTAGCTCGAGACTTACTCCTACACTGCGATCAGCTCAGCCCGTTTCGTTCCTGGTTTGACTTCACAAACACGCCCTGCGTTCGGCCAGCCACTCCCCCATTTCTCCAGACACTCCCGCGTTTTATCCTGGCACGCCTGCGTTTTTCTGCACACTCCCAGAAAACGGCCAGTTTCCGCCCAGAAACACCCACTTCCTGTCAATCACACTTCGATCACTTCAACGATGGAAATTCTTTGTTCGGACGTGAGTAAATCTACTAAGTTTTGAGCTAAAATACTTAGCGCATGCGTACTGCGTACCATGCGCATGCGCATTTTCGCCTTAATCGCTCCGTTGCGAAAATTGGCAATGAGCGAACAACTCGGAATGACCCCCTTTATGCAGTAGCATATCGGGTTGGAGATTACACCTCCCATCAATCTCTGGGTCCTAGTGCCTGGAGTGTGTGCATGATAGGAGACACCACAGAGTGCTGCCCTCCCAACAACCCCAAGGACTTAAATGGGCTGGGCACACCCTTTACTATACTGTGATTTATCATTTCAGATTTGTAAGGATGACCTTTACTGATTTTAAGTAGAGATGTGTGGTTTCGGATTTACTTGGTTTTTAACGCCAAATTAGCGCAAATTTGGATTAATCTGGATTTTTCTTATTTGCTATCCAAAACAGGTGACAGCCGGATAGCCAATAAATGACATTTTGACATCCGGGTAATCCGAACCCGCACATCTGTAATTTTAAGATGTTGAATTCATATAGTTTGCCTTTAACGTCTGATAAGAACAAATTTTATTAAATTTTCCCTTGTGATTTTATTTTTCCTAAAACGCATTGTCCTTCTTTACAGTTTGTCACTCAGTCCTGCTTGAGTTTCTGTCTGTCCTGTCAGTGATCCTGTGTCTCAGCCCTGTCTGTGTATCCTCTAGTCCAGGCATGTCCACTCCAAACTGCGGCCCTCCAGCTGTTGTGAAACGACATATCCCAGCATGCCCTGACAGTTTTGCTGTCAGAGAATGCTAAAACTAGCTCAAGGCATGCTGGGATGTGTAGTTTCTCAACAGCTGGAGGGCCGTAGTTTGGACATGCCTGCTCTAGTCCAACTTACAGATTTTCCGATTTTATCAGGGGTTTACTCCGCACAATACTTGGAAGGTAACAGAGGAGAGTCCCATACATGTAACTCAGGATTGGCGGTGCTCCCCAGGAAATTTAGGTAATAATAGATAAATCAAAACAAAGTCCCAAGAAGAGGTTGTAGAGATACCAGAAGAAAATACTCCTTTTTAAGAAAGCTAATGTGAAATGTACGTGTGTAAAGTCTTATGTATTTTACCTATGTTTGAATAAAAGTTATATTTTAACATTTTCTATACATATTGTACAAAGAGTAGGTAATCAATTTGCTGGCTGTCGGGATCCCGGTAGTCAGGATACCGACACAGGAATCCCGACAGCCGACAATACTGGCTCACAGAGCTATTCCCACTCATGGGTGTCCACGATACCGAGCCCACAGCGTAGCGAGTGCAGCGAGTTCACAAGGGGTCACGTAGCGCTCGCCCCACTGTTGGCACTCTGGCGGGCAGGATTCCGCTGTCGGAATATGTATTCCATACAAAGTGTGCCCCCCAAAAGAAGTATCTTCTTCTGGTATCTCTCCCAACCTCTTCGGGATGGTACCCTATTTTGATTTATCCTCTAGTCCTGTCAGTAACCCCTGCACAAGCTATGTTGGATTTATGATGGACAGCGGCAGTCCACCACCAAGAATTAGTATATGTAATATTGACTACTATAGTATATTTGCAAGTATTTATTTTTAAGGGCTGAAACACAGTAGGTATCCATGATAACATAAAGCAATAGTATTTTAGTGGCAGTCTAGTCAGCGGCTTCAACCACATGGGGGGGGTGCAGCAAGAACTCTTTTGTATATGGAAAATACATGTCCTTCTGATCATGTTCCCAGACATGCGGGGGGACGCCCAGCACAGGGCTAGTCTGCCCCGCATGTCTGTCCATTCCCCCACCCCCGCACAAGTACAAAAGCATCGCACAGTGGCGATGTACTTGTGGAGTAACTCCCGGCCAGCGCAGCTCTTGCGGCTGGCCGGGAGTTGATCGTCGCTGCCCCTGGTTGCAGCGGCTGCGTGTGACGTCACGTAGCTGATGCGGCCCTCCCCCCGCACGGTCCAACCACGCCTGCGATGGCTGGACCGCGCACCCATAACGGCGGCCAAACGCCACCGTGCCGCCCCCTCCTGCCCAGCGACTGCCTCTGCCTGTCAGTCAGGCAGAGGCGATCGCTAGGGGATGACGGCCTTTGGCCGGCGGGCATGCGCTGGCGCACTGCGGTGTCGGCGCATGCGCCTTTCCAACCTGATCGCTGCACTGAGATAAACTGCAGCGAGTGATCAGGTCGGAATGACCCCCTATATCTGAAACATGCATTGTGCAATGGATGCCGCTAACATCACTGCAGGTAAAATGTTAGTTAACAGTGTGTGTGGAAAGTGGAAACCCCACCAACATTTTACCCTTCTGAACGTACTATTAATCTCACTAGATACGATTGTGTGAATAGGCAACTCTATGAGGCTCAAGCACATGTATGTGAAATAATTGAACTGCAAGGAAGTGTCTGTTTCAGGCTTATTTGGGCAGCATTCGGAAACCCCCTGTACAAATGCTGCGTTTGTCCCTGCACACCACCCACAACCTGCCTTTTACTATCTGGACACCTACACTATAGCTTTAGCTACAGCAACTCTCCCAGCTACTCCCAAAATCAAATATTCATCCTTGATGCCAGTACCTTAAAATAATATTTACAGTGTGATCATTTGGCCTCCACTGAACTCCTGGGCTAAGAAGCTTTGGCCCCTATAACATGAGAGCCTCTACAGGAGAGCTATGCGAATGTAAAAGGTTTGGTATTTAAATCCAGTCTAACAGGACCGCCTTCCAGAAGTCATGTCAGGAATGTTATACTCTAACAATGCCGACTGCTGTATTTATTACAAGTCTGCTCAGTGCACTCCCTTTGAGCCCAGTAATTTTGGGCCGTAGATAATGGTTCGAAATAACTTCTAAGTACGTCTTGACTCTGGCAAGCGGCCCCTCCTAGTGACATTCCAGGAGCATACGGCACAGAGCTAATTATGGCATTGGAATGACAAATATAAACAACATAAGTAAAACGCAAGCTAACCTCTTTATTTTGATACCCAAATATGACTGGCTTTTTAACAATGGGTCTGACACGTGCCTGAGGTCACATGACACTAATTGGAACTTCGCGATTAACCATTTAACTCCTCCCTACTTTAGCCACTTCAACTTTGTTCTGCCAAAATTATTTGCTTTCCTGGGGAGTTGTGATATCAAGGACACAGGAAAAGGTCTCAAACACATTACCCTGGCTTATTTTATACAATTCATGTTATTATTAGTATTATTATTAGTATTATTTTATCATCAGGCTGAACCATAGTCATTTATTTGGTCAGGTGTCTCCTAAAATGTGTCCCAGTACTTCATGAGAAACTCTGGCTACTTCTGAGTAGATGTTCTGTTATTTTTTTCCCTCAGGAAGCTACTGCATGGAAGGGTACATTGGAGGGGTGTCGTACGGTATGCCGGCGCTCGGGCTCCCGGCGCCCCGCATACCGGCGCCAGGAGCCCGACCGCCGGCATACCGACAGCGTGGCGAGCGCAAAGGAGACCCTTGTGGGCTCGCTGCGCTCGCCATGCTGCAGGCACGGTGGCGCGCTACGGGCGCCACACTATTTTATTCTCCCTCCAGGGGGGTCGTGGACCCCCACGAGGGAGAATAGTTGTCGGTATGCCGGGTGTCGGGATTCCGGCGCCGGTATACTGTGCGCCGGGATCCCAACATTCGGCATACAGAAGACCACCCCATTGGAGAGGGGTTAATATTCCAGAGTTTTTTCAGATTAAGGTGATAAACCTGTTCTGTTTTTCATTTCTCAGCAGATACACTTTATAATTTACCACACACACACAATCACTATATTCTCAGAACATCCCGACCATTTGGCAGGGCCGGCTCAAGCTTATTTGTTTTGAAAAGCAAATATACATTTTGGCGCCCCCTGAGAGGATAAAATATTTAAAGTGACAGCGTGTGCCGCAAAGAGGGGTGTGGTCTCACAAGAAGGGAGTGATTACACAATTGTACCAAAAGGGTACAGGGAGATAGTAGGTAACTGAGGAGGCAGGGGTGACAGGGAGAGAGTGGGTGACTGAGGCGGGGTGACAGGGAGATAGTGGGTGACTGAGGCAGGGGTGATAGTTAGATAGAGGGTGACTGAGGAGGGGTGACAGAGAGATAGTAGGTGACTGAGGCAGGGGTGACAAGTAGATAGTGGGAGATTGAGGCAGGGGTGACAGGGATATAGTGGGTGACAGGTAGATAAGTGGGTGACTGAGGCAGGATTGACAGGGAGCTAGTGGGTGACTGAGGCAGGGTTGATGGAGATAGTGAGTGACTGAGAAGGAGTGACAGAGAGATAGTGGGTGACTGAGGCAGGAGTGACAGGGAGATAGTGGGTGACTGAGGAGGGGTGACAGAGAGATAGTGGGTGACTGAGGCAGGGGTGATAGTTAGATAGAGGGTGACTGAGGAGGGGTGACAGGGAGATAGTAGGTAACTGATGCAGGGGTGACAAGTAGATAGTGGGTGATTTAGGCAGGGGTGACAGGGATATAGTGGGTGACAGGTAGATAAGTGGGTGACTAAGGCAGGATTGACAGGGAGCTAGTGGGTGACTGAGGCAGGGGTGACGGAGATAGTGGGTGACTGAGGCAGGGTGACTGAGACGGGGTGACAGGTAGATAGTGGGTGACTGAGGCATTGGTGACAGGGAGATAGTGGTGACTGAGGGAGGAGTGATATGGAGATAGTGAGTGCGCTTGCAGAAAGATGTCCCTGTCCCAGTGCTTTCCCTCCCCTGCTCCCCGCTCACCTCATGCTGTAGTCCATGCTCTCTCTACAGGCAGTGCAACAGGGGTGCAAGCACATCTTGGGTGGTGGCAGTGGTCAGCAGTCAGGATGGAGAAGGCAGTGGTGGTACCCTCCACATGTGGCACTCTAAGCGGCTGCGTCGACAGCATAACGGGCGGGCCAGCCCTGCCTTTTGGCCAAAAAATTACTTTACAGGATGGAAACTAAAGAAGCAAGTCTCCAGTCTTCGATTGGGCCCCCTCCTCTCCGGCGGTGACAGAGTCTACTGCGCATGCGCAGGTCTCCAGGAACTTGGTGCCCATGAGGCGTTTCTGGGGATATCTCTATTCCCATGTACGAATCACAGTAAAATAGCGGCGGCTGATATTTGCCGCTCTGCAACCAGTGCCAGGCCATTGGAGAGGTGAGTATAATAAAAAAGGGTGTGGGGTGTGTGGGCCCCTGGATCCATTCTAGTTATACGCCAGTGCACTACTGATAGTTGCATCTAAAGAAGCACCAAGCGGTATTTGAGCATCTGTCTTTCTAAAATGCTGTAGTAACCCCCCCAATACAACTGACAGGACTGTGCCAGGCATATAACGGTAGGCGTGTATTTACAGTGAGTATAAAATATGGGCAAAAACACAGTACACAATCCATACACATTACAGTAATACCCCTTTCAGACAACCAGCTTTTAAGTTTTAACCCGGGTTATTGCGCAAGAGTGTGCATAACCTGGATTGCTTTGCGGTCTGAAAGGGCCCAGTATGAATAATCCGGGTCGAGCGACCTGGTATTCCAAATCAAGTAGCGAGCAGGGTTGATCTGGCTCGCTGTGCTTTGTGAACGGGAAAGCCGAGACAATGCAACCCATCATCTGATCTTCAAGCGCCGCCCACGTCACCGCTGACGTCACCAACCCGGCGTTGGGGACAGCGGCTGTGAAGGGACTTAGGTGGGTCGCACCCAGGAAGCACCCGTGTACGGCTCCCAGGTGCGACCCGCCATTAGCGGTCTGAAAGGGGTATCAGTGGCAAGAAAGTATAGCTGATTGGTATCCAAGTCACTCTGAGCATGCTACATGTATATCGAACAAAATGCAAATATTAAAGTTTAACATTTAAGGTTCACACAACACACATATAAGCAGCTTCCAGTCTCAAACAGAGTAGGAAATATGGTTTATAAAAAAAAAAAAAAAATCAGTTTTTAGTCCATTGTAATCCTGCTACAGGTTGAGTATCCCTTATCCAAAATGCTTGGGACCAGAGGAATTTTGGATATAGGATTTTTCCGTATTTTGGAATAATTGCATACCATAATGAGATATCATGGTGATGGGACCTAAATCTAAGCACAGAATGCATTTATGTTACATATACACCTTATACACACAGCCTGAAGGTAATTTTAGCCAATATTTTTTATAACTTTGTGCATTAAACAAAGTGTGTCTACATTCACACAATTCATTTATGTTTCATATACACCTTATGCACATAGCCTGAAGGTCATTTAATACAATATTTTTAATAACTTTGAGTATTAAACAAAGTTAGTATATATTGAGCCATCAGAAAACAAAGGTTTCATTATTTCACTCTCACTCAAAAAAATCCGTATTTCGGAATATTCCGTATTTCGGAATATATGGATATGGGATACTCAACCTGTATTACATTACTGCTGCAGCAGTTACACTATATATCTTTAATTAGGATGAGCCTTAGAAGCATTTGTAGAATCAAGCACAGGGCTGTCATCAGGACCGGATTAAGGCCCACATGGGCCTGGAGCTGAAAATATTCAAGAGCCTATTGTGAGAAATGGGTTAAGTGTGATCAGTACTGAGTGGGTGTGGCTAGAGCCATATGGGTGTGTACATCCCCTACACTATCAACTCCAATGTCTCCCTAATTATGTAAAAATATAAAAAAAATGCATAAATATGTGAGAAAATTGAAAAACAATCTGAATAGTTATGCTTCATGGCAGACCATGTGTCCAGCTGTTGGCTAATGATCGTCATGCTGCCATGATGATGGGCCTATTTTTATGTGGAGGCCTGGAGCTGTAGCTCCAGCCGCCCCATTGTTAATCTGGCCCTGGCTGTCATCATCCTGGAGACGAGATACTATATTGTTAGTCACACAGGTAAGTTTATATCAAGAAGGTGGCCCCCTATTTGTTTCATAAAGAACTGTTTAGGACACATGGGCACTCGCTGAGGCTGGAGGAGAGAAAATTCCGTACGCAACGGGAGAAAGGGTTCTTCACTGTTAGCGCAATAAGGATTTGGAATTCCTTGCCAGGGAAGGTGGTAATGGCGGACTCTGGAAATGCATTTAAAAAAGGATTGGATGAATTTCTGATTGAAAAGGATATCCAAGGTTATAACATTTAAAATATTGACGTTGATAATCCGGGTGTAAGATGATTTATAGTTAACTGGTCATAAAACATTACTTCAGCAGGTACATTATAATAACCTCAACTTAATACAGAATGCAGGATGAACACGATGGGCATTTTGCCTCTATTCAACCTCCATTACAGAGTACTATGGGGGTCATTCCGAGTTGATCGCTAGCTGAAAATGTTCGCTGCGCTGCGATTAAGTAAAAAAATGGCACTTCTGCGTATGCGGCGCAGTGCGCACGCGTGATGTACTTTCACAACGGCTGATGTATTTTTACAGAAGGTATAGCGAAGCTTTTCAGTCGCAATGGCTGCCGCAGAGTGATTGACATGAAGTGGGCGTTTCTGGGTGTCAACTGACCGTTTTCAGGGAGTGCTCTAAAAAACGCAAGCGTGCCAGGAAAAATGCAGGCGTGGCTTGGCGAACGCAGGGTGTGTTTGTGACGTCAAATCCGGAACTGAATGGTCTGAAGTGATCGCAAGCGCTGAGTAGGTCTGAAGCTACTCAGAAACTGCACAATATTTTTTTGTAGCCGTTCTGCGATCCTTTCATTCGCACTTCTGCTAAGCTAAGATACACTCCCAGAGGGCAGCGGTTTAGTGTTTGCACGGCTGCTAAAAACTGCTAGCGAGCGATCAACTCGGAATGACCCCCTATGTTACTATATTACTATGTAACTCATTGTTTTATTGAAGAGAGTAGGGGGTGCTACCACAAGCAAGAATGAATGTTCAAATACAAGAAGAGGAAAGAAGAATTTTGCTTTAAGGTGGTGCACATACATTTACAATTAATAAAATATAACCTTTAATTCACAATATATTAAAAAAGAACTACTAGCAAAGTATTTAAAATGAAGAATACGTGAAATAGACAATTTCTTGTCTATTTCACTTATTCTTAATTTTAAATACTTTGCTAGTAGTTCTTTATAATATATTGTGAATTAAAGGTTATATTTTATTAATTGCAAATGTATGGGCACCACCTTAAATCAAAATTCTTATATCCTCTTCTTGTATTTGATCATCCTGGAGCAGTGTCTCATCATTCACAGGACATATTCAGTGGCAGTGCCATAACTAGACTTTTTGGTGCCCTGTTCCAGAAAGAGAGGGGTAAATTTACTAACATTCGTATTTTCCCGTTTCAGGTCAAAGTTCAATCACGAATGACATCGAAAGTGCAAAACTGCAACTTTTTGAATTTGTTACGACGGATTTACTAAGCTGCCGTATTCGGGTTTTTCTTTTGTTCCGATGTCGATGTCATTCGTGTTTTTTTTTTTATTTTTACGGCAGTGATTAGCAAAACACTGCCGACTTTTTTACAATGAATCTCGGCCGGATCTGTGTGATCCGTGCTGGGGTTCATTTTTTTTTTTTTTTTTAAATTAAACACTGTAAAATCCTTAAAAAAAATTGCGTGGGGTCCCCCCTCCTAAGCATAACCAGCCTCGGGCTCTTTGAGCCGATCCTGGTTGCAGAAATATGGGGAAAAAAATGACAGGGGTTCCCCCATATTTAAGCAACCAGCATCGGGCTCTGCGCCTGGTCCTGGTTCCAAAAATACGGGGGACAAAAAGAGTAGGGGTCCCCCGTATTTTTAAAACCAGCACCGGGCTCCACTAGCTGGACAGATAATGCCACAGCCGGGGATCCATGTGCAAACATGGGTCCCCTTTTAGTGCGTGGCTCGGGTGTCCGTTTTGTTATTTTTTTCAAGTACGTGGATTACACCTGGATTCCCCGAGGACCCTGGACCCCTGGATCTCGTGAGTATAATTTCTTCAACAGGTACCCCTTGGATTCTACTGGAGAAGAGGACCGATCCTCGTGTGAACATAAGGTAAGTATGTATGTATGTGTGTATGTATGTAATAAAATTATACTTTCACGGTGTGTGTGTCTTGTGTTTTTTTGGGTATTTTTTTAGTAGTAGTACTACAGGTACCAGCGGGCCCGTTTTTCCGCCGCATGCTGGTACTTGTGGTTCTCCAAGTACCAGCATGCGGGGGAGGCTTGCTGGGCCTTGTAGTACTGCTACTAAAAACAATATCTTTTCATTATCACAAAAGGCTATCAGCCTCCCCATCCGCAGCCCATTGGATGGGGGGGGACAGCCTCGGGCTTCACCCCTGGCCCTTGGGTGGCTAGGGGGGGGGACCCCTTGATTGAAGGGGTCCCCACTCCCCCAGGGTACCCCGGCCAGGGGTGACTAGTTGGATTTTTGATGCCACGGCCGCAGGGCACTATATAAAAGTGACCCCCGGCTGTGGCATTATCTGTCCAGCTAGTGGAGCCCGGTGCTGGTTTTAAAAATACGGGGGACCCCTACTCTTTTTGTCCCCCGTATTTTTGGAACCAGGACCAGGCGCAGAGCCCGATGCTGGTTGCTTAAATATGGGGGAACCCCTGTCATTTTTTCCCCCATATTTCTGCAACCAGGATCGGCTCAAAGAGCCCGAGGCTGGTTATGCTTAGGAGGGGGGACCCCACGCAATTTTTTTTAATAAAATAACAACTTTCCCACCCCTTCCCACTGATATACATGCACGGATCTCATGGATCCCTGCATGCCTATCCAATCACGGAAAAAAAAAGCAGGTCTGTTTTTTTTTTTGCACTTTTTTACGAGTTGTAATTTTTCACGGCAGTGTTTGCTTTTTTTTTGCTTTGCACTTCTTAGTAAATTACCGAGATTCATACTTAAACAGCCGCGTTTTGACCGATGGTGTATTCATTCGTAATTTTTTTCTTGGACTTGCAAAAAATTACGAATGCCCTCATCACTGCCGTGATTATTGCTTAGTAAATTACCGAGATGACACTTTGATGAAAAAACGGCATCTCGGTCAAAATCGGGAGCTTAGTAAATTTCCCCCAGAATTGGCGCTCTCTGCTCTCAGCCAATCAGCACTTCTTCACTGTCTTCAAGGGGCAAAATGGCGGCCCCCATCGCGCGGAGACCACCGCCGACCCACACTGCCTACACCGCCGACTCGCATTGTCAACACCGCCGACCTGCACTGCTGACACCAGCAACCACCGCACTGAGGACATTGCTGGCACCCCTGATCTGCCGGCACCACCACACTGAGGACATCGATGACACCCTTGCACTGCCGAGACTACCACACTGAGGACACCGCTGACACACCTGTACTGCCGACACTACCGCACTGAGGACACCGCTGCACTGCTGACACTGCTGGCACCAATGCACTGAGGACACTGCTGGCACCCCTGCACTATCAACACTGCCGGCACCACCACACTGAAGACACTGCTGACACCCCTGCACTGCTGACACTACCACACTGAGGACACCGCTGACACACCTGTACTGCCAACACTACCGCACTGAGGACACCGATGACACCACTGCACCGCCAACACTGATGATGATGTGTGAACAAACCCTGGGTTGTTATTAATGCACCATTACCCTCAATAGGCTGTCTGTGAAAAGATGTTGTGCATAAGCCCTGATGCATCTTTTTTCCACGCAAGTAAGGAGTGCTCCTATTTGTTCCAGTTCAGTCCCTATACACCCAAAATCCTTGTCTGTTAACTTTGTTTCTGTAGCTTTCTGCTCTTGTGTTGGTGTGTTTTATAAGCTTAACATTGGAAGAAAATATATCACTTTGTGAAATGTACTGTATGGTACATTCAGAATGTGTGTCCATAGGATCAGTAAATATCTCAGAATGTGTGATATGCTAAATGTATAAAAATGTGATATTGTTAGAGATGTGCACCGGACATTTTTCGGGTTTTGTGTTTTGGTTTTTGATTCGGTTCCGTGGCCGTGTTTTGGATTCGGACGCGTTTTGACAAAACCTTCCTGAAAATTTTTTGTCGGATTCGGGTGGTTTTCATCAAAACCCCCACAAAAACAGCTTAAATCATAGAATTTGGGGGTAATTTTGATCCCATAGTATTATTAATCTCAATAACCATAATTTCCACTCATTTCCAGTCTATTCTGAAAACCTCACACCTCACAATATTATTTGTAGTCCTAAAATTTGCACAGAGGTCGCTGGATGACTAAGCTAAGCGACCCAAGTGGCCGGCACAAACACCTGGCCCATCTAGGAGTGGCACTGCAGTGTTAGACAGGATGGCACTTAAAAAAATTAGCCCCAAACATCACATGATGCAGAGATAAATGTAAAAAAAAAGAGGTGCAAGATGGAATTGTCCTTGGGCCCTCCCACCCACCCTTATGTTGTATAAACAGGACATGCACACTTTAACAAACCCATCATTTCAGTGACAGGGTCTGCCACACAACAGTGTCTGAAATGACTGGTTGGTTTGGGCCCCCACCAAAAAAGAAGCAATCAATCTCTCCTTGCACAAACTGGCTCTACAGAGGCAAGATGTCCACCTCCTCCTCATCGTCCGATTCCTCACCCCTTTCATTGTATACATCCCCCTCCTCACAGATTAATAATTCGTCCCCACTGGAATCCACCATCTCAGGTCCCTGTGTACTTTCTGGACGCAATTGCTGGTGAATGTCTCCACGGAGGAATTGATTATAATTCATTTTGATGAACATCATCTTCTCCACATTTTCTGGAAGTAACCTCGTATGCCGATTGCTGACAAGGTGACCGGCTGCACTAAACACTCTTTCGGAGTACACACTGGAGGGGGGGCAATTTAGGTAAAATAAGCCAGTTTGTGCAAGGGCCTCCAAATTGCCTCTTTTTCCTGCCAGTATATGTACGGACTGTCTGACGTGCCTACTTGGATGCGGTCACTCATATAATCCTCCACCATTCTTTCAATGGTGACTGAATCATATGCAGTGACAGTAGACGACATGTCAGTAATCGTTGGCAGGTACTTCAGTCCGGACCAGATGTCAGCACTCGCTCCAGACTGCCCTGCATCACCGCCAGCGGGTGGGCTTGGAATTCTTAGCCTTTTCCTCGCAGCCCCAGTTGCGGGAGAATGTAAAGGAGGAGCTGTTGGCGGGTCACGTTCCGCTTGACTTGACAAGTGTCTCACCAGCAGGTCTTTGAACATCTGCAGACTTGTGTCTGCCGGAAAGAGAGATACAACGTAGGCTTTAAACCTAGGATCGAGCACGGTGGCCAAAATGTAGTGCTCTGATTTCAACAGATTGACCACCCATGAATCCTGGTTAAACGAATTAAGGGCTCCATCCACAAGTCCCACATGCCTAGCGGAATCGCTCTGTTTTAGCTCCTCCTTCAATCTCTCCAGCTTCTTCTGCAAAAGCCTGATGAGGGGAATGACCTGACTCAGGCTGGCAGTGTCTAAACTGACTTCACGTGTGGGAAGTTCAAAGGGTTGCAGAACCTTGCACAACGTTGAAATCATTCTCCCCTGCGCTTGAGTCAGGTGCATTCCCCCTCCTTTGCCTATATCGTAGGTAGATGTATAGGCTTGAATGGCCTTTTGCTGCTCCTCCATCCTCTGAAGCATATAGAGGGTTGAATTCCACCTCGTTACCACCTCTTGCTTCAGATGATGGCGGGGCAGGTTCAGGAGTGTTTGCTGGTGCTCCAGTCTTCGGCACGCGGTGGCTGAATGCCGAAAGTGGGCCGCAATTCTTCGGGCCACCGACAGCATCTCTTGCACGCCCCTGTCGTTTTAAAAAAAATTCTGCACCACCAAATTCAATGTATGTGCAAAACATGGGATGTGCTGGAATTTGCCCACATGTAATTCACGCACAATATTGATGGCATTGTCCGATATCACAAATCCCCAGGAGAGTCCAATTGGGGTAAGCCATTCTGCGATGATGTTCCTCAGTTTCCGTAAGAGGTTGTCAGCTGTGTGCCTCTAATGGAAAGCGGTGATACAAAGCGTAGCCTGCCTAGGAACGAGTTGGCATTTGCGAGATGCTGCTACTGGTGCCGCCGCTGCTGTTCTTGCTGCGGGAGGCAATACATCTACCCAGCGGGCTGTCACAGTCATATAGTCCTGAGTCTGCCCTGCTCCACTTGTCCACATGTCCGTGGTTAAGTGGACATTGGGTACAATTGCATTTTTTAGGACACTGGTGACTCTTTTCTGACGTCCGTGTACATTCTCGGTATCGCCTGCCTAGAGAAATGGAACCTAGATGGTATTTGGTACCGGGGACACAGTACCTCAAGCAATTCTCTAATTCCCTGTGAATTAACGGTGGATACCGGACACACGTTTAACACCACCGCAGCTGCCAAGACCTGAGTTATCTGCTTTGCAGCAGGATGACTGCTGTGATATTTCATCTTCCTCGCAAAGGACTGTTGGACAGTCAATTGCTTACTGGAAGTAGTACAAGTGGTCTTCCGACTTCCCCTCTGGGATGATGATCGACTCCCAGCAGCAACAACAGCAGCGCCAGCAGCAGTAGGCGTTACACTCAAGGATGCATCGGAGGAATCCCAGGCAGGAGAGGACTCGTCAGACTTGCCAGTGACATAGTCTGCAGAACTATTGGCTTTCCTGTCTAAGGAGGAAATTCACACTGAGGGAGTTGGTGGCGTGGTTTGCAGGAGCTTGGTTACAAGAGGAAGGGATTTAGTTGTCAGTGGATGCGCTCCAGGTGACGTATAAGGGAGGATGTTACTAGGTGGTTAACGTCCTTACCCCTACTTATTACAGCTTGACAAAGGCAACACACGGCTTGACACCTGTTGTCCGCATTTCTGTTAAAATAATTTCACACCGAAGAGGTGATTTTTTTTTGTAATTTGACCAGGCATGTCAATGGCCATATTCATCCCACGGACAACAGGTGTCTCCCCGGGTGCCTGACTTAAACAAACCACCTCACCATCAGAATCCTCCTTGTCAATTTCCTCCTCAGCGCCAGCACACCCATATCCTCATCCTGGAGTACTTCAACAGTGACATCTTCAATTTGACTATCAGGAACTGGACTGCGGGTGCTCCTTCCAGCACTTGCAGGGGGCATGCAAATGGTGGAAGGCGCCACCTCTTCCCGTCCAGTGTTGGGAAGGTCAGGCATCGCAACCGACACAATTGGACTCTCCTTGGGGATTTGTGATTTAGAAGAACGTACAGTTCTTTGCTGTGCTTTTGCCAGCTTAAGTCTTTTCATTTTTCTAGCGGGAGGATGAGTGCTTCCATCCTCATGTGAAGCTGAACCACTAGCCATGAACATAGGCCAGGGCCTCAGTCGTTCCTTGCCACTCCGTGTCGTAAATGGCATATTGGCAAGTTTACGTTTCTCATCAGACGCTATTAATTTTGATTTTTGGGTCATTTTTTACTGAACTTTTGTTTTTTGGATTTTACATGCTCTCTACTATGACATTGGGCATCGGCCTTGGCAGACGACGTTGATGGTATTTCATCATCTCGGCCATGACTAGTGGCAGCAGCTTCAGCACGAGGTGGAAGTGGATCTTGATCTTTCCCTATTTTACCCTCCACATTTTTATTCTCCATTTTTTAATGTGTGGAAGAATTATATGCCAGTAATATATCAATAGCAATTTGCCTACTGTACTGTACTATATATGTATACTGTTGGTCACCAAAATGCTGCACTGTAATACTAGAAGCTATAGAAAAGTATATATATTATTGTACAGGTTGAGTATCCCATATCCAAATATCCGAAATACGGAATATTCCGAAATACGGACTTTTTTGAGCGAGAGTGAGATAGCGAAACTTTTGTTTTCTGATGGCTCAATGTACACAAACTTTGTTTAATACACACAGTTATTACAAATATTGTATTAAATGACCTTCAGACTGTGTATATAAGGTGTATATGAAACATAAATGAATTGTGTGAATGTAGACACACTTTGTTTAATGCACAAAGTTATAAAAAATATTGGCTAAAATTACCTTCAGGCTGTGTGTATAAGGTGCATATAAAACATAAATGCATTCTGTGCTTAGATTTAGGTCCCATTGCCATGATATCTCATTATGGTATGCAATTATTCCAAAATACGGAAAAATCCAATATCCAAAATACCTCTGGTCCCAAGCATTTTGGATAAGGGAGACTCAACCTGTATATATCAGTACAGAGCGGTTTAACTGTGACCCATGTGTCCTGACAAGCAGTATAGAAGCTATAGAAAAGTATATATATTATTGTATATATCAGTACAGAGCAGTGTAACTGTGACACATTTGTCCTGATAAGCAGTATAGAAGCTATAGAAAATAAGAAAAGTATGTATATTATTGTATATATCAGTACAGAGCAGTGTAACTGTGACCCATGTGTCCTGACAAGCTATAGAAAATAAGAAAAGTATATATATTATTGTATATATCAGTACAGAGCGGTATAACTGTGACCCATGTGTCCTGACAAGCAGTATAGAAGCTATAGAAAAGTATATATATTATTGTATATATCAGTACAGAGTGGTGTAACTGTGACCCATGTGTGTCCTGACAAGCAGTATAGAAGCTATAGAAAAGTATATATATATTATTGTATATATCAGTACAGAGCGGTGTAACTGTGACCCATGTGTCCTGACAAGCAGTATAGAAGCTATTGAAAAGTATATATTATTGTATATATCAGTACAGAGTGGTGTAACTGTGACCCATGTGTGTCCTGACAAGCAGTATAGAAGCTATAGAAAAATATTTATATTATTGTATATATCAGTACAGAGCAGTGTAACTGTGACCATGTGTCCTGACAAGCAGTATAGAGGCTATAGAAAAGTATATATATTATTGTATATATCAGAACAGAGTGGTGTATCTGTGACCATGTGTCCTGACAAGCAATATAGAAGCTATAGTAAAGTATATATATTATTGTGTATATCAGTACAGAGCGGTGTAACTGTGACACATGTGTCCTGACAAGCAGTATAGAAGCTATAGAAAAATATTTATATTATTGTATATATCAGTACAGAGCAGTGTATCTGTGACCATGTGTCCTGACAAGCAGTATAGAAGCTATAGTAAAGTATATATATTATTGTGTATATCAGTACAGAGCGGTGTAACTGTGACCATGTGTCCTGACAAGCAGTATAGAAGCTATAGAAAAGTATATATGTTATTGTATATATCAGTACAGAGCAGTGTAACTGTGACAATGTGTCCTGACAAGCAGTATAAAAGCTATAGAAAAGTATATATTATTATATACTGGTGGTCCCCAGTCCCCACAATGCAGCACACTGATCAGATATTTGCAGCACACTGAGCACAGATATGGAGCGTTTTCAGGCAGAGAATGTAGATATTTTCAGCACACTGAGCACAGATTATTTGCAGCACACTGAGCACAGATATTTTCAGCACACTGAGCACAGATTACGGAGCTTTTTAGGGAGAGAACGCAGCCACGTCCTCTCCGTTCAATCTTCAAAGCACGAGTGAAAATGGCGGCGACGCGCGGCTCCTTATATAGAATACGAATCTCGCGAGAATCCGACAGCGGGATGATGACGTTCCGGCGCATTCTGGTTAACCGAGCAAGGCGGGAGGATCTGAGGCTGACTCTGAACCGTGTAAAATAGGTGAAGTTCGGGGGGGTTCGGATCCCGAGGAACCGAACCCGCTCATCTCTAATTGCTATTGAAGGCTTTGCCATGTAGGGATTAGAACAGGATTTCTTAGGCTAAGTTATACCTTGGGGAATATGCTCTATTTAAACAAGTATGCTAGCAGTGATCGCAAAAACGCACTGTAGCGTGTATTTTACCCCAGAACTGATGGTGAGGACACAAAAATCCAGGCTGGCGGCGGTGCTGCTGGCATTGTCCATGGTGGAGCCCAGAGTGCTCTTTTTACAGGTACGCAGTGGGGGTCTGGTCCCTGGAGGGTGTTGGTATGGTGGTGCTCCCCAATGGGGGCTCCAGGCTGCACTCTCTCCTGCCTCTCTGTCCCTACTCCCTGGTGCCTCTGGTCCCTGCTACCTCTGTCCCTACTCCCTGGTGCCTCTGGTCCCTGCTACCTCTGTCCCTACTCTCTGGTGCCTCTCTCTGCCCCTACTCCCTGCTATCTCTCTCTGTCCCTGCTACCTGCTATAAAATGTGTATAACATGCTCTACCTGGCGCAATGTGTATAGAACACTAACTGGCGCAATGTGTATAACGTGCTTTACTTGGTGCAATGTGTATAATGTGTTCTAACTGGCGCAATGTGTGTAACGTGCAATGTGTATAACATGTTCTACCTGGTGCAATGAGTATAACATGCTCTACCTGGTGCAATGTGTATAGGGTGTTCTAACTGGCGCAATGTGTGTAACGTGCTCTATCTGGTGCAATTTGTGTAACGTGCAATGTGTATAACATGTTCTACCTGGTGCAATGTGTATAACGTCCTCTACCTGGTGCAATGTGTATAGGGTGTTCTAACTGGCGCAATGTGTGTAAAGTGTTCTACCTTGTGCAATGTGTGTAAAGTGCTCTACCTGATGCAGTGTGTGTAAAGTGCTGTACCTGGTGCAATGTGTATAACGTGCTCTACCTGTGTGGTGTAATGTGAATTGGTACTATTATGTGGCCATGCTCTTTCCCTATGAAGCCACGCCCCATAATTTTTTGCTGTGCGATGAATATTGGAGGGGGAGCACCAATTTACTTTCTGCCAAAGGGCACCGAAATGTCTGGTTACAGCTCTGGTTAAGTGTCCTGTATGCTACACAGCCCAGCAGCACTGTCCCCCCATCCTCCCCTTGCAACACTTTTGTAGTAGTCAAGATTGTTTTTATATTTGAATAATTAATAAGATTAATATGAACCTTCATTCCAATGGGACCCAGAAAAGGACAGGTAGAACTTCAATTTTTAAAAGTGAGGGGTCCGTTTTGGGCTCAGCGCGATCACTGTATATATATATATATATATATATATATATATTAAATATTCACTTGCATATACCTCACAACAGTCCCCATGTTGGTGGGGTTGTTCCATCATCCCCCAGTTGGCATGTTCATCTAAATTGCAGGCAGTTGGTTGGCAAGTCCATAGTGAGCTGGTACTGTAGGTGCAAGCCAAGGGGGTTATAAGAGGAGGGGAGTGAGGTTGGAAGAAACCCTGGTGCTGCAGTAGATCTAAGCATGCCCATTGAAGATGTGTCCATGCCCACCATTAATTAGAAAACACTTATTTAACGGTTTTGCCCTTTAAATTTTAACTTTATGGTAGACAGTTGAGTTCACGCACATTTCGCTTAATACGCTTTAAGCTTTTGTATTATAATATTTTCCATCATCCATGGGGGGGGGGGGGTTTGGGGGCGCCAAAATCTATATTTGCTTACCAAAAAATGTAGGCTTGGGCCGACCCTACCGCTAGCACCATAGCACTGAGGACACGTCTGGCACCCCTTCTCTGCTTAAACTGCCAGCACCACCACACTGAGAACAGAGTTGACTCCCCCACACTGTCGGCACCACCGCACTGAGGACCCTCCGTCACAGTAAGTGCACTACTGGTGTGTCTAACCTGCACTGTAATCCATGCTGTATCGGACCCACACTGTATCCAACCCGCATTGTATTTGACCCACACTGTATTCAACTCACACTGTATTTGACCCACAATATATACAACTGACAGTGTATGCAATCCGTACTGTATCCGATCTACACTGTATACAAATTTGAGTGGAAATGGCTGGAAATTAATGTTATTGAGGTTAATTATATTCTAGGGACCAAAAAGGCCCAAATCAAGTGATTTGAGCTTTTTTTGTAAATGTAAAAAAAAAAAAATCCAAATCCAAAGGCAGTCACGGCGGTTTGGCAAATCCAAATCCAAAGCCAGCTGACGAATTAGAACCAACTCCAAATCAAGCAAAAACGGCCTGGCGCACATCTCTAATATGAAGCTACCTGTACCCCGTAATAAAATAACCAGCACCATAATCTGAGCAGATCCATGTAGTGTGCAGTCACACATCCAATCCTTGCAGCCACACACTACATCTGCCCAGCTGCAACGCTGACCACCCCTTCATAAAGTACAAGGTAAGCTACAGATAGTTAAAACTCTCCAGCTTGGAATTCTCTAGCTTTCTATGCAAGGGCAGATACTGTAGCTCAATGAATAGAGCATCCAACTGCAATGTCTTAGGCAATGAGTTTGAATCCCAGGCACATCAGCATCCCAAAATGTAATAAAAGACAGAACGACTGAACAACAAAGAGCTATCAAGTCAAGTCCGTGATTGCTGATTAAATATTAGCAACAAAAGGGGTGGGAGTAGGAGACAGGGAATGCTGGGCTCCAAAAAGGGGTGAAGCTGCAAGTGAAAGTAATTAGAAAATTCATAATTGACAAGTGCTGCCAACAGTGCCCCCTACGCTGCAGTGCTATGTGCGGAGCACACTCCGCACACATCTAGTTACGGCCATGTTCATAAAAATCTGGTAATGGATGAGAGCAAATGACAATCGACAATTTGCTCCCAAATGCTGGAAATTGGATAAAATCTGTCGTTCATACAAATTGGTCAAATCCGTGATTTAACCAATTTGTTTGAATGACAGGTTTTGTCCATTTTCCAGTGTATGGGAGCAAATGGTCGATTGTCATTTGCTCTCATCCATTACTAGATTTTCATTTTAACCAGTCAGATAATTGTATAGTATATGCTCATTTTAAGACACACCTCTGCTCCCACAGTACTGCTGTTTATCCTGTTTGTGAGTGATGCTATTAAATTACAGATTTCCAATAATCATGGAATCACCACCCTAATAATGCCAGATACTGAGTGTGGCTACACATATACGTTTATGAATTAACTTCTTCCATGGCTCTGTGAAAGGATATTGATGCCCACATTGTGAAGGATAGATAGCTGCCATTGCCCAGCTTGGCATTGATAGGGGAAAATAAATAATGCTTTATACCAAGAACATTGATGTTTTTAATGCAGTGTCGTACAAAGGGGGTCATTCCGACCTGATCGCATGCTAGCTATTTTTTGCAGCACTGCGATCAGGTCAAAACTCTGCAAAACTGCGCATGCGTATGCACCGCAATGCGCAGACGCGTCGTACGGGTACAAAGCGGATCGTTGCTTGGCGATGGATTTAACAAAGAATCCATTCGCACAGCCGATCGCAAGAAGATTGACAGAAAGAGGGCGTTTATGGGTGTCAACTGACCATTTTCAGGGAGTGGTTGGAAAATGCAGGTGTGTCCAAGCGTTTGCAGGGTGGGTGTCTGACGTAAATTCCGGGACCGGACAGGCTGAAGTGATCACAGCGTCTGAGTAAGTTCAGACCTACTCAGAAACTGCACAAAACTTTTTTGTACCGCTCGGCTGCACAAGTGTTCACACACTTGCAAAGCAAAAATACACTCCCCCATAGGCGCCAATTATCTGATCGCAGCGCTGCAAAAAATAGCTAGCGTGCGATCAGGTCGGAATGAGCCCCAAAATCCCCTACTAGTGCTGATTCTCATGGAACTGACTCAGTGTGTAAGAGCTGCAAGGACCTCCCCTGCCGCTCTCTGATGTGGCAGAGTGCCGACACCTTTGAGCCACCCATCCCCTGTGCAGCAACATCCCTATTGTATGGTCAGTCATTTCCAGTTAATTTTGACCACCTCACAGTTCACAATATTGTTCACCAATATTGGTCAAAGGCTGGCTGGCTAAACTAAGCAACAGAGCAGCGGCACAAACACACGACAGTTTAAAATAATATAGCACATCTATGAAACATAGACACACAGCAGTGGCAGATAGGGTGGCAGCTTAATAAACTATACAACCCCATAGAAACCAAGAATGTTTTAATTAATCAACAACTCTATCAGAGAGACGAGAGCAGTACAAGGAAATGGAGATGGAGTATGTATGTAGTGGAAGGCAGGTAAAGGATTGATTAATTGATTGATTGATGATTAATTAAGGAAATTATTTATTGATTCCAATAATTTAAGATAGCCTAAATAGCTCTGCAGCAACTATTCATTTTCTTGGCTTCTCTTTTAGCCCTTGACAGGATGGAATTCTTGGCTATTAATATTGTATTCTTTTCTGGTTTAAAATATGTTGCAAATTAGCAATGTAGTAGAGCAATAACCAATAATAATGTTTGTCTATGCAAAAAAGACCATCCCCAATGCCCCCCCAAAATACAGCCCATTAAGAAAAGAAAAGTGAAAGTGGTGCAAGATGGAACTGTCCTTGGGCCCTCCCACCCACTGTTATGTCGTATATTAAAAAGGATGTGCACAATTTAACAAACCAAGCACTTCAGCGATAGGGACTGACACTTCTGTGGCTGAAGTGCTTGGTTAGTTTGGGACCCCACAAAACAAGCTACCAATGGGCTTAAGGCAGCTCTAATAACAGCTCCAGTAACAGTGTTGTTAATCCTCTCTACAGTTGGAAAATTTAATTCTCCTCATCAGATTCCTTACCCTCCCCAATTAAAGTCTCAATACTTTGATTAAATTAGCGGTAAAGGTCCTCCTCATGGAATTTGTAGTTCATTTTTGGAAACATCAGCCTTTTCACATTTTCTAGAAAGTATCCTCTTATATGGATCGCTTGCAAGGCTGTGCTAAACGCTCTTTCCGAGTACACAGAATGCAAAGCTACTTTGCACATTAGGCTCCCAATTGCCTTTTTTCCTCCCAGTAGTCAAATGGATTGTTTGACATACAAACTTGTACATTGTCATTAAAATAATCTTCCACCATTCTACTAATGGTTACTGTATCAGAGTCATGGTCGAGGTACCAATCATTTTTGTCAATTCATTAAGGCCTGACCAGATGTCATAATTACCGGCAGCTCCTACCTGTGTGAGGAGATGGCTGCCGCTGGCCGTGATGCCTGGTCTGGAGGATGAGCAGAGACAGATACTATTCCCAGCCGCTGGCCGGGTCTCGACACCTGCACAATGGAGCTGACATGAGCCTGGCCTGGCGCATATGCGTACACATGAGCAAAACCCCAGCTACTATGAACTGCATCGCCTGCAACCCATAGAAGCCGGCTAGGACATACGATAAGGCAGGGAGTGGCTTCCCACAGGAAGCACGCTCTCTGTTAATTACAGCCAGTCTAGCAGTCCCAGAGGGAGAAAACACCTCCCTCTGGGGCTGTCTGTAGCGTCTGTGACTGACAGGTAGAACTTCCAATAGGAAGTCACTACCAGTCACAGTGAAGCCAGTGCAGTCATGCACTGCAACTGGCTCACTGAGGGCGGCAGATTTCACTCGGGGGGCGCAGGTAAAATCTGCCACTGGTCATAATGTTGTGTCACTCTGGTGGTAGACTCATCCTCATCACCAGTGGGTCTCTTAGGTTAGTTTTTCCTGGCAGCAGCTGTAGCATTAGTACGGGGGTTCCCGCCAGAATCAGATTTTCTTTTGAGGCCAAATGTCATCTTCCCAGCCTCGGATTCTCACAGGTCTTGGATTCTATATAAGGCGTCGTGTAGGGACTCTGTGTCATTTGAAAATGTAGGTGTGTTACACTGTGCTTACCATATAGCTCTACAAGTGGCAAATTTATTAATAAACCATAATTCTGATATATTAAAAATCAGGAGAAAACATGTAAATGTAAAAAGGTATTTATTAAATAGTGAGATAAAAGATTTCTTTGTATGGATAATAATAATCTAATACCGGTATACTATACAGGTAGGACAATACATATACACAAACACAAAACAAAAAGAAGATGGTATTCTTTGGGGTAGATACACAATACTGCGTTTTACTCGTCCCCAATAGTGAAAGTCTGAATAGATTTAGCTGGAGAATGAGGCACAGATATAAATGTCAGAATCTTTCCTGTAAAACACCCTATGCTGGGATAAAAATCAGTTTCTCATGTCCAGAACACAAAGTCCATGTTGTATATAAGAGTCGTTTTACTCACAGTAGTAGCAAATGTCCGTGGTGAGCAAGGAGAATTCCAGTAGCAGCAAGTGTCCCTAATAAGCAGGAAAGTTCTCCGTCACTGGTGCTGAAAAGGGAAGAAATCCAAGCGTCTGCCGGCAGACTAAATCACCTATGCTGAGATCGACCGGTTTCGCCTGAACCCAGGCTTCATCAGGATCCTCTGGGTTTATGTGGCATTAGTCACTGGTTCCTTTCTCCTGTCTGCCTAGAATGTGTTATGTGTACAATATCTTTCTTCTCCCCTATCCACTTCCTGCTTTGCGCTTGTTAACAAAACTGAACTGCCTGAGCATGGAGACGGGGTTATAGGGGAGAGGAGCCGAGCATTCTGGGAAGCCGGAAAGCTTAACTGTTTGGTGTCCGAACTCTCATCCTCCACCTACAAACCCGATGTTCTCCCTGTGGACCCTATAAGCCTCAAAGAAAGAGAGTTAACAAAAGGTAAGTCTACCATAACTCTCGTTTTTACCGGAATACATGCGTTTTACCGGCAGACGGAATGCCAGATGTCAGTATACTGACAGCGGCATCCCGTCTGTCTGAATCCTGACAGCGAGGCAGGCTTGCACGTCTCCTGATCGCCGGGATCCCGACAGCCAATATTTTACTGCATCCCTATTTACCATTGTTACGTCTGTGTGTGCTTATATTTAATAAAAGGGTGAATATTGCACCAACTATTTGCCTTTACTTAAGCCACATTGGAGGGACCAGAAAATCAGCACAGTTCAAGTACTTACATGTACCAAAATAAATTTGCCATATAGATAAACACTAGTTTCACAATCCACAGGAAAACCTGCCAGAAAATGCAGGTGCTTGTGGCAAGTGGGAAAGCTCAAACCACATGCAGTTTGCAGTATCTCTCCTGTCAGCAGGTGCTTAAAATACAATAAACAGAATGTTAGCCATCTCCTTCATTATGGCCTCTGCTATGTAGCAGCAACCCCAGTCCTCTAGGGGCCACTGTTTTAATAATATATATTAATTTTATTATAATAATGGCGGGTTCCCTGAAACTGCAGTTTGGACCAGGCAGCGAGTTTAGTTTTTACCCTCCAAACTCTATGCTGAGACTTTAAACTTATTGCAGCCCCCACAACTTACCATTCTGGGTGCCGGTTGACTCTCCCAGGACAAGGCCGCAGAGCACCAGGTGGCACCCCTATGCACGACTGCGGCAGGCAAAGAACCACAGCAGCAGCACAGGGAAGGAGGCAGTATTTCAAATTTGGAGCAGGCCACAAACCAATCAGAGCATACAGACTGGCAGCCAATCTGGAGATGCCGTTGCAAATTCAAAATGCAGCCGCAGCTGCCCCTCTGTGGCAGCCAGCGGTGCTCTCCAATCCACACCGCTGCTATTCGGACCCCTTTGTGGTCAGTGCATGAGACTGGTGTCCCAGCAGTCTTCTCCTGATGGCAGCCCGATGTCCACAAACACACTGCAAGTAGCTTAATGACTTCCTTGGTGACTCTAGACACAGAGGGGTGTTGGGTCCCAACACAGTATTAATAGAAGGTATGTGGGACATGGCTGCTGGCAGGTACCCTCAGCTGTCGGGCTGCATAACCGTGGCTACCCTGTAATTATACCTATGGTTTTCTGCAGGAACTGTGATATGACAATATACACAGTCGTGTCACATAATTATGACCACCAGCTTATAGCTAGAGAAACCGCCGTGTGCAGCATGGACAGCAGCTAGACAGGTTGGGAGTGACTCACTAAGGTGTTGGTAGGTTGGCACATGTACATTTTGATGGTGAACTGCTTCGTAGTCGACGTTCATCTCTCACATCAATGGCACGTGGTGCTCTGCAGTTTTCACGTTAGCTATTCGCAATGGTGCCATTTGTCAAGTCACGATACACCTTCACCACAGCAGCACACGAACAGTTCACAAACTGCGCTGTTTCGGGCCACCCTTGGCCCGAAATCCAACAGTCATCCCTTTTTGCAACTCTGACAAATCGCCCCTTTTACCCATGACAACAATGAGTGATATGTGTGCAGATGGCCTATCGCACACTTTATATACCTACCAAGCCAGCGCACGACACGTGACATACTTCATGGGCTACGTGCTGCCGACGTCAAATGTAGGAGGTGGTCATAATATATTGTAACTTAGCAAACAGAAAATCATCTCTCTCTTTACCCAGGAGAGGGCGCCATACCTTAGGATATTTATCGGTTTAGCTCACTGCTGTTAGGAGTGCTGAATCCAAGACAACATAACAACATAACTCTGCTTAAAGAATTTATCATTTAACATTTTGCAGAAAAATCAAAAGGTTTTATTGTTGGACCTGAGACAACTATCACAGAACTGAACAAATGGAGTAAGGAAAATGACTGTTTAAACATCCTCACAATTTAGTAAATAAATTTGACATGGGCTGTTGCCCACTCATTGCTGGATCTCTACTCAGTATACTGACGTAGGTAGGAGGAGGCTCATGGTGATTATCTGATAAGGCTATGCCAGTGCGAATTTGATACCACGTGACTATAAACTAAATTTGAGAATTAAATCTCAATTTACTTATTTTTCTTAATAAAATAAATCTCTTATAGAATTTTTATCTATTTGCTCCACTAGAGATGTTGCTAGTCTCGGATCCAAAAAAAGGTAAAACGACATCTTCCCAACACATTGGATCTCATGTGTTTTGGATTTGATAAAAGTCCCTCCCTCATGGTTCGGGAGCCATTTCACACAGGATGCCATAGGGTAAGGGTGTATAGTAGAGAGGTGCACTGGATCATTTTTGCTGGATTTGGCTCTGATTCGTAATCCTGCTTTTGGATTTGCCAAACTGCCGTGACTGCCTTTGGAGTTTAACATTTTTTTTTACAAAAAAAAAAGCTAAAATCACTTAATTTAGGCCTTTTTTTGTCCCTAGAGTATTTTTTAACCTCAATAACATTCATTTCCAGTCAATTCTGACCACCTTATAGCTTACAATATTGTTTTCACCATTATTGGGCAAATGCTGCAGTGACCTGGTTGGTTACTATGCAACAGAGCAGCGGCACAAATACTTGGTAGTTTATAGCACGTCTGTGAAACATTGTCACACAGCAGTGGCAGAAAAGAAAGTTCAATGAAATTGTAAACCAATATGTTGGAAATTAAAAAGGCCATGCTGCACAGCTTAAGAAACCAAACACTTTAGCCACAAAAGTGTCAGTCCGTGTTGCTGCAGTGCTTGCTTTGTTTGGGCTTCCACAAGAACTTTTTTTGGAAGGACTACCTCTGATCACTAATGAGGGTGTTGATGATGAGGGTGTTAATTACACTAAAATCTTGCAAAATAAATTTCATGAACACGTTGCAAATAACGTAACATGGAAGAGGTGCCTAGATGGCTAACGATCTTACCTCTACGAACTTTGGCATCACAAATGAAGCAGATGCTTTAGCAAACATTATCAGGATTTGGGTAAAAATAATCACACACCCAAGATGTGGCTTTTCTGGTCTTATGACCAGGCATCACAATGGCTTTTTATCATGGGCAAGAACTGCAGCCACTGCTGGCTGACTTACACAAACAACATCATCAACATCCCCATCTTAAGTGTCATATAGTAGTAGTACACACATAATCCCCTCACCCTGTTCCACTTCCACACATAAATCTTCAATTTCTATTATGACCTCATCACCAGCTTTACTTTTACTGCTCCCCGCATGTACAGAAATAGTGGAAGAAGGTGGAAGAGGCTTCTCTATGTGGACAGTGTGAGAAACGTCAGACTCATACATAGCTAACGTGGACACCCCTAAAAGCCCAGGAATGTTTGATGATTTTGAATGCAGTTTGTTCTACTGCTTCAGTAATTTTTATTTTTTTGACACCTAGACTCTGTCTGAAAAGTTCTTGCATCATTAGAGAGGCAGAAGAAGATGCCTCATTGACAGTTGCAGAACCCCCACTCAGAAATAAAGGTCAAGGCCTGAGCCTTTCCTTGCCACTGCGTGTGGTGAATGGCATGTTGGCCATTTTATGTTTTCTACACCATACCTTCCCTTTATAAGAGGTGTCTTTTTCTTTAACACTGTATATATTTTTTTTAATGTTAGATGCCCTGACTTAGACTCGCTATGCCCTTGAGCATCGGCTTTAGTAAATGACTTGGCTGGTCTAGCATCGTTATCATGACTGGTGGCAGCTGCTGCTGCACTAGTATTTGGTTGCTCTTCTCTAAACTGATTGTTATTCATTTATCAAGTCACAGATCACTGCATGGATCACAGGGTTTATAGATGGATGTGAACAAAATGCACTTGAGTAAAGTGCACCAACCAGCTAGTACAAAAACAATATAAATATATATTTTATTTTTCTATAAGTAAACCTGCAGCTCAGTTCCAACTGTGTGGATGATAGGGCTTATAAGTGCACCAACCAACTAGTACAGAAACTATATATATATATATATATATACACACAGCACTCCGGCACTCCTGGCCTCCCCAATTGGGTGTACCTTGCTCCGGTGCCCTCCTCAGGGAACGACCCTTGTATACTCACAAACAATAAATATGAGGCGGCACTCAGCAGACTTGTGAAAAAATCAATAAAGTGTATTCAGTACGGCCAACGTTTCGGGGACCACCTCCCCGTCTTCAGGACAAGTGTACAGTGATAAACAAACCTTTTTATAACACACAACTTACCCTCCCTGATCAGATTCCCCGCCAGCGTCTTCCACGGCCGCGTCTCCCGCGCTCCCAGCCCGGCGTCCACAGCGCACCACGTGACCCACGTCACGTGATGTGGAAGTGACGTCACGGCGCCCGGCTCGGCCGCGTTACCATGGGGACCCTGGAAACAAAAACATACAACATAGAACAGATTAGAAGGCTCGATCGTGACATATTCATTAGTGCATCAGGTCCAAATAAGGACATAAGAGAATCAAAGAATACATATGATCACAGGCTAAGACCCGTGTGGTACTACAGTGAATAATATATTTAATAAGATCCCAATATGGGAATTACATTCATACATAAAAATGCACGATCTAGCCCACCAACCTATATCTAATAGATTAAAATTAAACAATACATATTGACACACCATAGCGTGCGTGTCATGTTACAGTGCAGCACAACCATGAAACTAAAAATCAAAAAAATATATATATGTGTATAAAAAATATATGTATATAAACAAATATACAATATATATACAGGCAGCCTGTGTTATCCTCTCAGGCACTCATCGACTTCCACATACTTAGAATTTTTTAACACCCGCTAGCTAGATCTTATAATTTACCGAAAAAATTAGTTTCAGCATGATTTTTTCAACGTAATTTTTGTAGTACGTATACGTAGCAAATAGCTCTCACTGAATCTCTATATCTATAATCATACAAAATTAATCAAGCCAAGGCTTTCATTTAAGCCCCCTGGCTTTAATGTATTTAATCTATGAATCCACATAGATTCCAACTGTAGGAGTTGTTTACCCCTATTCCCACCTCGTTGTGATGCTGGTACATGATCTATGATCCTATGTTTAAATGTGGCCATCCCATGCTTAAATTCCACGAAGTGGCGGGCCACAGGCTGTTCCCCACTTCCTGATGCCAAAGCGTTCCTAATGGCTTGCCTGTGTTGCGCCATCCTGACTTTGAACTGGCATTCGGTCTTGCCTATGTAATACCGCCCGCATGGGCAAATTATGGCGTATATTACAAATCTCGAGCTGCATGTTAGTGGCCATTTTATTGGAAATTTTTTGCCACTAAAGGGATGGGGGATATTATCCCCTGGGGACATGTGTGAACAGGTTGTGCACCCCGTGCATTTGTAACAACCATTTTTCCGCGTCAGAAAATTGGTAGGGGTGGTCTTTAATTTAGACAAATCTGTCTTCACCACAATGTCCCTAATACTTCTACCTCTTGTGTAACTAGGCATTAACCGTTTGTCGTGAAATACTTTCAGTTCTGGGTCAGTAGACACCAGGGGCCACAGGGATTTTACTTTCTTACTAACAAGATCACTTTTCACGTTATATTCATTTACCCATGGAATAACATCTGGCTTTTCCTTTACACCACGCGTCTGCAAAAGTGTTACTCTATTCTGTTCCTGTGCTTTCTTTCTCGCCCCTCTCAGCAATTTTATGGGGTAACCTCTTTGTCGGAATCTCTGTTCCATCTCATCAAGTTGTCTTAGTCTTTCGGATTCCTCGTTATTAACTCTACAAACTCGCAAGAATTGCGAGTATGGCAGGCCGTTAATCGTGGCAGGGGGGTGAAAACTGTCGTACCTTAGAATAGTGTTACGATCAGTGGGTTTTTTAAATAAACCTGTCATAATCTTACCCTCCTGAAGCCTAATCCTGATATCCAAAAAACAAATTTCAAACTTGTGACATGTCAACGTCAGTTTGATGGGACTACTCGTGGAGTTATGAGAAGACACTAATTCGCTGAGTTCTTGAGCCTCTCCTCTCCAAAAGAGGAGCAAATCGTCAATATAACGAAAATAAATGAATAACCGCTCAGCTACTCGGGGGTCAGTAAAAAATACTGACCTCTCCACATCCCACATATATGCGTTAGCGAACGAGGGTGCCACAGGAGATCCCATGGCACACCCCGTTCGCTGTCTATAGAATCTCTCTTCAAAGATAAAAAAATTGTGGGTAAGTGTAAACTCAAGCAAACTCATAAAAAAATCAATATCTGGTCCCTCATACATCAGATTTCCTGTAACAAGTTGCCTCACTGCCTGCAGCCCCTGTGCATGGGGTATGCAGGTATAGAGGCTGGTAACATCAGCTGTTGCCAGGGTGACATCTGGCGGTACATTATCAATATCCAGGAACTTTCTTAACAACATATTTGAGTCTTTCAAATGTGTAAACGTCCCCTGGATACAAGGCTGCAGGAAAGCGTCCAGATAAATCGCCACTGGCTCACACAGAGACCCCCTAGCCGAAATAATCGGTCGTCCAGGAGGCCTCTGTGCGTCCTTGTGGATCTTAGGAATTGTATAAAATAGCGGTGTAACTGGGAATTCTGGACAAAGTCTTCTAACCAAATCAGCTGAGATCACACCATCATCATGTGCCCGTTGTAGAATGGCCAACAGTTCTATCCTGTAATCCTGAGATGGGTCTTTCGCTAATTTGCAATAAGTGTCCTCATCATCAAGGAGCCTATAACATTCAGTTTTATAGTCCATCACATTTTGCACGACTATAGCACCCCCCTTATCTGCCTTTCGAACGATTATATCTTTTCTCTTACCAAGGGCTTTCAATGCATCTCTCTCATCCTGCTTTAAATTATGATGTTTATCTGGTGTCATAGAACTAGCTGCCGAATCTACCATTCTATGGAATGTTTTCAGTGATGGGTTCTGTGTAACCGGGTCAAATCTAGATCTAGGCCCTAATTTCTGTATTCTAGATGGCATGATATTTTGTGTATTGGAGGCTACTTCTTTACTGAAGTGCTCCTATAATTTCAGGGCATAGATCTGTGATGGACTATAAAACTTATACCAGCCTCTATACCTGCATACCCCATGCACAGGGGCCGCAGGCAGTGAGGCAACTTGTTACAGGAAATCTGATGTATGAGGGACCAGATATTGATTTTTTTATGAGTTTGCTTGAGTTTACACTTACCCACAATTTTTTTATCTTTGAAGAGAGATTCTATAGACAGCGAACGGGGTGTGCCATGGGATCTCCTGTGGCACCCTCGTTCGCTAACGCATATATGTGGGATGTGGAGAGGTCAGTATTTTTTACTGACCCCCGAGTAGCTGAGCGGTTATTCATTTATTTTCGTTATATTGACGATTTGCTCCTCTTTTGGAGAGGAGAGGCTCAAGAACTCAGCGAATTAGTGTCTTCTCATAACTCCACGAGTAGTCCCATCAAACTGACGTTGACATGTCACAAGTTTGAAATTTGTTTTTTGGATATCAGGATTAGGCTTCAGGAGGGTAAGATTATGACAGGTTTATTTAAAAAACCCACTGATCGTAACACTATTCTTAGGTACGACAGTTTTCACCCCCCTGCCACGATTAACGGCCTGCCATACAATTCTTGCGAGTTTGTAGAGTTAATAACGAGGAATCCGAAAGACTAAGACAACTTGATGAGATGGAACAGAGATTCCGACAAAGAGGTTACCCCATAAAATTGCTGAGAGGGGCGAGAAAGAAAGCACAGGAACAGAATAGAGTAACACTTTTGCAGACGCGTGGTGTAAAGGAAAAGCCAGATGTTATTCCATGGGTAAATGAATATAACGTGAAAAGTGATCTTGTTAGTAAGAAAGTAAAATCCCTGTGGCCCCTGGTGTCTACTGACCCAGAACTGAAAGTATTTCACGACAAACGGTTAATGCCTAGTTACACAAGAGGTAGAAGTATTAGGGACATTGTGGTGAAGACAGATTTGTCTAAATTAAAGACCACCCCTACCAATTTTCTGACGCGGAAAAATGGTTGTTACAAATGCACGGGGTGCACAACCTGTTCACACATGTCCCCAGGGGATAATATCCCCCATCCCTTTAGTGGCAAAAAATTTCCAATAAAATGGCCACTAACATGCAGCTCGAGATTTGTAATATACGCCATAATTTGCCCATGCGGGCGGTATTACATAGGCAAGACCGAATGCCAGTTCAAAGTCAGGATGGCGCAACACAGGCAAGCCATTAGGAACGCTTTGGCATCAGGAAGTGGGGAACAGCCTGTGGCCCGCCACTTCGTGGAATTTAAGCATGGGATGGCCACATTTAAACATAGGATCATAGATCATGTACCAGCATCACAACGAGGTGGGAATAGGGGTAAACAACTCCTACAGTTGGAATCTATGTGGATTCATAGATTAAATACATTAAAGCCAGGGGGCTTAAATGAAAGCCTTGGCTTGATTAATTTTGTATGATTATAGATATAGAGATTCAGTGAGAGCTATTTGCTACGTATACGTACTACAAAAATTACGTTGAAAAAATCATGCTGAAACTAATTTTTTCGGTAAATTATAAGATCTAGCTAGCGGGTGTTAAAAAATTCTAAGTATGTGGAAGTCGATGAGTGCCTGAGAGGATAACACAGGCTGCCTGTATATATATTGTATATTTGTTTATATACATATATTTTTTATACACATATATATATTTTTTTGATTTTTAGTTTCATGGTTGTGCTGCACTGTAACATGACACGCACGCTATGGTGTGTCAATATGTATTGTTTAATTTTAATCTATTAGATATAGGTTGGTGGGCTAGATCGTGCATTTTTATGTATGAATGTAATTCCCATATTGGGATCTTATTAAATATATTATTCACTGTAGTACCACACGGGTCTTAGCCTGTGATCATATGTATTCTTTGATTCTCTTATGTCCTTATTTGGACCTGCACTAATGAATATGTCACGATCGAGCCTTCTAATCTGTTCTATGTTGTATGTTTTTGTTTCCAGGGTCCCCATGGTAACGCGGCCGAGCCGGGCGCCGTGACGTCACTTCCACATCACGTGACGTGGGTCACGTGGTGCGCTGTGGACGCCGGGCTGGGAGCGCGGGAGACGCGGCCGTGGAAGACGCTGGCGGGGAATCTGATCAGGGAGGGTAAGTTGTGTGTTATAAAAAGGTTTGTTTATCACTGTACACTTGTCCTGAAGACGGGGAGGTGGTCCCCGAAACGTTGGCCGTACTGAATACACTTTATTGATTTTTTCACAAGTCTGCTGAGTGCCGCCTCATATTTATTGTTTGTGAGTATACAAGGGTCGTTCCCTGAGGAGGGCACCGGAGCAAGGTACACCCAATTGGGGAGGCCAGGAGTGCCGGAGTGCTGTGTGTATATATATATATATATATATAGTTTCTGTACTAGTTGGTTGGTGCACTTATAAGCCCTATCATCCACACAGTTGGAACTGAGCTGCAGGTTTACTTATAGAAAAATAAAATATATATTTATATTGTTTTTGTACTAGCTGGTTGGTGCACTTTACTCAAGTGCATTTTGTTCACATCCATCTATAAACCCTGTGATCCATGCAGTGATCTGTGACTTGATAAATGAATAACAATCAGTTTAGAGAAGAGCAACCAAATACTAGTGCAGCAGCAGCTGCCACCAGTCATGATAACGATGCTAGACCAGCCAAGTCATTTACTAAAGCCGATGCTCAAGGGCATAGCGAGTCTAAGTCAGGGCATCTAACATTAAAAAAAATATATACAGTGTTAAAGAAAAAGACACCTCTTATAAAGGGAAGGTATGGTGTAGAAAACATAAAATGGCCAACATGCCATTCACCACACGCAGTGGCAAGGAAAGGCTCAGGCCTTGACCTTTATTTCTGAGTGGGGGTTCTGCAACTGTCAATGAGGCATCTTCTTCTGCCTCTCTAATGATGCAAGAACTTTTCAGACAGAGTCTAGGTGTCAAAAAAATAAAAATTACTGAAGCAGTAGAACAAACTGCATTCAAAATCATCAAACATTCCTGGGCTTTTAGGGGTGTCCACGTTAGCTATGTATGAGTCTGACGTTTCTCACACTGTCCACATAGAGAAGCCTCTTCCACCTTCTTCCACTATTTCTGTACATGCGGGGAGCAGTAAAAGTAAAGCTGGTGATGAGGTCATAATAGAAATTGAAGATTTATGTGTGGAAGTGGAACAGGGTGAGGGGATTATGTGTGTACTACTACTATATGACACTTAAGATGGGGATGTTGATGATGTTGTTTGTGTAAGTCAGCCAGCAGTGGCTGCAGTTCTTGCCCATGATAAAAAGCCATTGTGATGCCTGGTCATAAGACCAGAAAAGCCACATCTTGGGTGTGTGATTATTTTTACCCAAATCCTGATAATGTTTGCTAAAGCATCTGCTTCATTTGTGATGCCAAAGTTCGTAGAGGTAAGATCGTTAGCCATCTAGGCACCTCTTCCATGTTACGTTATTTGCAACGTGTTCATGAAATTTATTTTGCAAGATTTTAGTGTAATTAACACCCTCATCATCAACACCCTCATTAGTGATCAGAGGTAGTCCTTCCAAAAAAAGTTCTTGTGGAAGCCCAAACAAAGCAAGCACTGCAGCAACACGGACTGACACTTTTGTGGCTAAAGTGTTTGGTTTCTTAAGCTGTGCAGCATGGCCTTTTTAATTTCCAACATATTGGTTTACAATTTCATTGAACTTTCTTTTCTGCCACTGCTGTGTGACAATGTTTCACAGACGTGCTATAAACTACCAAGTATTTGTGCCGCTGCTCTGTTGCATAGTAACCAACCAGGTCACTGCAGCATTTGCCCAATAATGGTGAAAACAATATTGTAAGCTATAAGGTGGTCAGAATTGACTGGAAATGAATGTTATTGAGGTTAAAAAATACTCTAGGGACAAAAAAAGGCCTAAATTAAGTGATTTTAGCTTTTTTTTTTGTAAAAAAAAATGTTAAACTCCAAAGGCAGTCACGGCAGTTTGGCAAATCCAAAAGCAGGATTACGAATCAGAGCCAAATCCAGCAAAAATGATCCAGTGCACCTCTCTACTATACACCCTTACCCTATGGCATCCTGTGTGAAATGGCTCCCGAACCATGAGGGAGGGACTTTTATCAAATCCAAAACACATGAGATCCAATGTGTTGGGAAGATGTCGTTTTACCTTTTTTTGGATCCGAGACTAGCAACATCTCTAGTGGAGCAAATAGATAAAAATTCTATAAGAGATTTATTTTATTAAGAAAAATAAGTAAATTGAGATTTAATTCTCAAATTTAGTTTATAGTCACGTGGTATCAAATTCGCACTGGCATAGCCTTATCAGATAATCACCATGAGCCTCCTCCTACCTACGTCAGTATACTGAGTAGAGATCCAGCAATGAGTGGGCAACAGCCCATGTCAAATTTATTTACTAAATTGTGAGGATGTTTAAACAGTCATTTTCCTTACTCCATTTGTTCAGTTCTGTGATAGTTGTCTCAGGTCCAACAATAAAACCTTTTGATTTTTCTGCAAAATGTTAAATGATAAATTCTTTAAGCAGAGTTATGTTGTTATGTTGTCTTGGATTCAGCACTCCTAACAGCAGTGAGCTAAACCGATAAATATCCTAAGGTATGGCGCCCTCTCCTGGGTAAAGAGAGAGATGATTTTCTGTTTGCTAAGTTACAATATATTATGACCACCTCCTACATTTGACGTCGGCAGCACGTAGCCCATGAAGTATGTCACGTGTCGTGCGCTGGCTTGGTAGGTATATAAAGTGTGCGATAGGCCATCTGCACACATATCACTCATTGTTGTCATGGGTAAAAGGGGCGATTTGTCAGAGTTGCAAAAAGGGATGACTGTTGGATTTCGGGCCAAGGGTGGCCCGAAACAGCGCAGTTTGTGAACTGTTCGTGTGCTGCTGTGGTGAAGGTGTATCGTGACTTGACAAATGGCACCATTGCGAATAGCTAACGTGAAAACTGCAGAGCACCACGTGCCATTGATGTGAGAGATGAACGTCGACTACGAAGCAGTTCACCATCAAAATGTACATGTGCCAACCTACCAACACCTTAGTGAGTCACTCCCAACCTGTCTAGCTGCTGTCCATGCTGCACACGGCGGTTTCTCTAGCTATAAGCTGGTGGTCATAATTATGTGACACGACTGTGTATATTGTCATATCACAGTTCCTGCAGAAAACCATAGGTATAATTACAGGGTAGCCACGGTTATGCAGCCCGACAGCTGAGGGTACCTGCCAGCAGCCATGTCCCACATACCTTCTATTAATACTGTGTTGGGACCCAACACCCCTCTGTGTCTAGAGTCACCAAGGAAGTCATTGAGCTACTTGCAGTGTGTTTGTGGACATCGGGCTGCCATCAGGAGAAGACTGCTGGGACACCAGTCTCATGCACTGACCACAAAGGGGTCCGAATAGCAGCGGTGTGGATTGGAGAGCACCGCTGGCTGCCACAGAGGGGCAGCTGCGGCTGCATTTTGAATTTGCAACGGCATCTCCAGATTGGCTGCCAGTCTGTATGCTCTGATTGGTTTGTGGCCTGCTCCAAATTTGAAATACTGCCTCCTTCCCTGTGCTGCTGCTGTGGTTCTTTGCCTGCCGCAGTCGTGCATAGGGGTGCCACCTGGTGCTCTGCGGCCTTGTCCTGGGAGAGTCAACCGGCACCCAGAATGGTAAGTTGTGGGGGCTGCAATAAGTTTAAAGTCTCAGCATAGAGTTTGGAGGGTAAAAACTAAACTCGCTGCCTGGTCCAAACTGCAGTTTCAGGGAACCCGCCATTATTATAATAAAATTAATATATATTATTAAAACAGTGGCCCCTAGAGGACTGGGGTTGCTGCTACATAGCAGAGGCCATAATGAAGGAGATGGCTAACATTCTGTTTATTGTATTTTAAGCACCTGCTGACAGGAGAGATACTGCAAACTGCATGTGGTTTGAGCTTTCCCACTTGCCACAAGCACCTGCATTTTCTGGCAGGTTTTCCTGTGGATTGTGAAACTAGTGTTTATCTATATGGCAAATTTATTTTGGTACATGTAAGTACTTGAACTGTGCTGATTTTCTGGTCCCTCCAATGTGGCTTAAGTAAAGGCAAATAGTTGGTGCAATATTCACCCTTTTATTAAATATAAGCACACACAGACGTAACAATGGTAAATAGGGATGCAGTAAAATATTGGCTGTCGGGATCCCGGCGATCAGGAGACGTGCAAGCCTGCCTCGCTGTCAGGATTCAGACAGACGGGATGCCGCTGTCAGTATACTGACATCTGGCATTCCGTCTGCCGGTAAAACGCATGTATTCCGGTAAAAACGAGAGTTATGGTAGACTTACCTTTTGTTAACTCTCTTTCTTTGAGGCTTATAGGGTCCACAGGGAGAACATCGGGTTTGTAGGTGGAGGATGAGAGTTCGGACACCAAACAGTTAAGCTTTCCGGCTTCCCAGAATGCTCGGCTCCTCTCCCCTATAACCCCGTCTCCATGCTCAGGCAGTTCAGTTTTGTTAACAAGCGCAAAGCAGGAAGTGGATAGGGGAGAAGAAAGATATTGTACACATAACACATTCTAGGCAGACAGGAGAAAGGAACCAGTGACTAATGCCACATAAACCCAGAGAGGCCAGGTGCGTCTGGGTGGGCGCACTGTTGACCCTATGAACCTCGAAGAAAGAGAGTTAACAAAGGTAAGTCTAACTGTTGTTTTCTTCTTTGAGATTCATAGGGCTAAACAAGGAGAACATTGGGGATGTCCTAAGGCAGTACTTTTAAGGGAGGGGACGCGCCTGAGAGGATAACAGAACCCTGCATCCAAAGGATGCATCCTGGGATGCAAAGGTGTCTAATTAGAAGAATTTTAGAAACATGTGAATGGAAGACCACGTAGCGGCCTTACACAATTGCTCAGGAAACTCCCCACGGCGTGCCGCCCATGATGAGCCTACAGATCTAGTAGAATGGGCAGAAATTGGCGCTGGGACAGTCAAATCAGCTTGATTGTATGCTTGTGCAATGACCATTCTGATCCATCTGCCCAGCGTCTGGCCGGCCACGCTTGTGAAATCCATAAAGTTTGAATAGAGAGTTGGATCTTCTGATAGAATTGGTTCGGTCTATGTAGATATGTAGGGCACATACTACATACATAGACCGTTCTTTTGCTGAAAGATCTGCTTAACGTGAAACCTAGAAACCACTTTAGGAAGGTACCCAGGCCTAGTCCGTAGAACAGCCCTGTCAGGATGAAAAATCAGGAAAGGTGGATGACGGGAGAGTGCTCCTAAGTCTGACACCCTTGCAGAAGCAATAGCCAGCAAAAATATTGTCTTTGCCGTCAACCATTTGAGGTGCACTAACCCTAAGGGTTCAAAATGGGGTTCTTGAAGTGCCTCCAATACTACAGAGAGATCCCGTGGAGCTACCAGGGGTACATATGGAGGTTGTACACGTATGACGGTAGTGTAGCAATTTTTCTCTGAAACCATACTGATAGGACAGAAATATGTACTTTCACAGAAGCAAGGCGTAAACCTAGATTCAAACCTCTTTGAAGGAAAGCCAGTATTCCTGATACTTTAAATATGGTTGTATCGTAGCACTTAGAAACGCACCATGTGAAATAGGTATGCCATATTCTATTATATATATGTGCTGAAGCAGGTTTGCGTGCCATAAGCATCGTTTGAATTACAGAGGTTAAAAATCCTTTTGCTCTTAAAATGGGTAATTCAAGAGCCACGCCGTCAAAGACAGACGGTTCAGATCCGGATGTAGACATTGCCCTTGCAATAGAAGGTCTTGTCGCTGATGAAGTTGAAGGGGTTGCCCTACTGAAAGGCTCTGTAGGTAGGAGCATCTGGGCCACGCTGGGGTTATCAGAATGAGGTTTCCTCCTTCTTGTTTGAATTTCCCTATTACCCTTGGCAGAAGGGATATTGGGGGAAATATGTATAGTAGAAAAAAGGTCCATTGTACTACTAGAGCATCCACGAATGCTGCTTGCAGAGCCCGTGACCTGGATCCATATACTGGGACCTTGTGGTTGTGACATGATGCCATCAAATCCACATCTGGCCGGCCCCACCTATCCACTAGTAGTTGGAACACTTCTGGGTGGAGAGCCCATTCACCCGTGTGCACATCCTCACGACTGAGGAAGCCTGCTTCCCAGTTGAGAAGACCTGGTATGAACACTGCTGATATGGCCGGAAGATGACGTTCGGCCCACTTTAGTATTTTGGCTACCTCTTGCATTGCCCTTTTGCTACGAGTGCCGCCTTGGTGATTGATATATGCCACTGTTGTTGGATTGAATTTTGCACAGGTCTGCCTTGGAGAATGCTGCGTTCCAGCGTTGATGATTAGTATACTGCCCTCAGTTCCAGTACATTGATTGGTAACTGAGACTCTACCAGGCTCCATCTCCCTTGAAACAAGTGTTGCTCGGTTACAGCTCTCCAACTGCGAAGGCTGGCATCTGTAGTTAGAAGCACCCAATTCGGAATCTGGAAGGGGCGACCCTGTCTAGGTGATTGCAGTGGAGCCGCCAAGTTAATGATAGACGAACCTCTGGAGTCAGAGTTATTATCTGCCATTTGATCTGATGCGGCTGGCCATTCCATTTAGCTATACTCAACCTTTGTAAAGGGTGAGAGTCAAATTCTACCATGTCGATTGTAGATACCATCAGGTCGAGGACTTGCATGGTCGAGTGAATTGACACCTGAGGATGGTGAAGGAACCGCTGTATTTTGTCCCTTAGTTTCGATATTTTGTTTATTGGTAGAAACAGTCATTGATTTTGAAAGTGTAGCAGATGTACCATCCTTTGGGACGGTATGAGTGAGGATTTTTTCCAGTTGATAAGCCAGCCGTGACTTTGTAGGAAGGCTATTGTTGTTTGTAATTTGCTGTGCAATACCTCCTGTGGAATGGCCAGGAGCAGTATGTCGTCCAGATAAGGAAGTATCCTGATTCCCTGATGACGCAGATGGTCTTCCATGACTTTTGTAAATATTCTGGGCACTGTAGCCATGCGAAACGGCACCGCCTGGAACTAATAGTGTTGGTTTAGGATGGCAAACCTCAGGTATTGTTGATGTGACAGCGCAATAGATAAGCAGATATGCATCTTGTATGTCCAATGATACCATGAAATCCCCTGACTCCATTGCTAGAACTATGGAGCGTAGGGTTTCCATACGAAACTTGGAAACTTTCACAAATCAGTTGAGAGATTTGAGATTGAGAACAGGTCTATATGTCCCATTTGGCTTTTGTACATGGAACAGGGACGAATAATAGCCTATTCCTTTTTGAGCCTTAGGAACTGGCACTATTACTCCTGACTGGAGGACTGATTGAACCACTTTTTGCAGTATCCAAGACTTTTCTGTGTCTGATGGAAGGCTTGTGTGAAAATACTGCTGAGGGGGACGTCCTTTGAAAGAGATGGCGTACCAGTGAGAGACTACCTCTTGCACCCAAGCATCTGAAGTGGTCTTGATCCAGATTTGTGCGACGTGAAGAATTCGGCCTCCCACCCTGAGGTCCCCCAGGGGGAGGCCCACCCCATCAGGCTATGGTTTTATCAGGTTTTGCTGGGGTTGTCTTGCTGCCCATGGCTGCTTAGTCTTGGGCTTAGTAGACTTTGAGGCATTTGATTGCCTAGGAAATGCTTGTCCTTTCTCTTTTCCTTGTGGGCGAAAGGTACGAAAATTTGAGCTCTTAGGCCGTGGTGTAGAAGCTGAAGGGAGAAAAGCTGGTTTGGCAGCTGCTAAGTATGCCACTATTTTATTTAGTTCTTCTCCAAACAGAACATCTCTCTTAAAGGGTAGTACTTCCAGAGTTTTCTTAGAGTCTAAATCTGCTTTCCAAGAGCGTAACCAAATAATGCATCTTGCAATCACTGATGTTGCTGACGCTGTTGCTGCCAACACACCAGCATCAAATAGTGCTTCCCCTATGTAAGAAGAAGTCACTTTCTTGATACAATTCAAATATATTCCGTACTCTTCTGATATAACTAGAGGCAATTCCTCCTCTATTGCCTGCAACCAAAATTAAATAGCTTTTACTGCCCATGAAGCTGCTATTGTATGCCTATTTACAGCACCTGTCAGTGAAAAGATAGACTTGAGACAATTTTCAATGTGTCTATCTGTGGGTTCCTTGAATGATGAAATGGTTGTGATAGGTAAGGTAGATGTTTTTACCAAATGTTTGATGAGAATCCACTGGAGGAGGAATCTCCCACCTCGCACTATCCACCAAAGGGATAGGATAACGAGATGAGGTTGTTTAGACAGAGGAAACTTTTTACCAGAGCATTCCAAGGTTCCTGTTTGATTTCCATCAAATTGTATGTGACTTGTGCAGAAGTAGCACAAGTCACATACATTGCCTGAGGTCAGCATCCTCCTAGTGGGAGATTCAGGAACAATTAATGTCAGCACCTTGTGTTCTTATGTGATTAACTGATGAGTTAGAACTGTATCACTGGCGTGATTGGAGCAAGTGTAATACAATAGGCACCTTATCCTGTATACAGCCCATGTAGCAGCGGGTTCAGTATGATTTATTGGCTGCCGGGATACCGGCCGTCAGTATATCGACAGCAGCATCCCAGCTGCTAGTATGCCGGCAGCAAGGTGAGCACAAAGAGTCCCCTTGCGGGCTCGCTGTGCTCGCCACACTGCGGGTTCGGTGGCTAGCCACAGGTTCTATTCCCAATCTATGGGTGTCGTGAGCACCCACGAGTGGGAATAGTCCTGTGGAGCCAGTATTCTGGCTGCCAGCATTGCATCTGTCAGGATTATAGTGTCTGTATCCTGACCACCGGAATTCCAACAGCCGGCAAATTAAATTTATACCGTTGCAGCCTATATAGCTCTTATAGGGCCCGGTGGTGCGGAGGGTAAGGGTGACGATATTTGTCCATCTCTGTGGCACTTTATCTGTCCTTCTGAGTATATATGGTGTCCTAGAGAAAAGAGAAGAGCAACACCTATAGCATGTATAAGCTAAGACTCTGAAATGGTCGAGCACTCATTCATTGGTAATCACAGTATCTATACACATAATTAAAACTTAACTTTTATTACTACCAATAAAATAATCATAGGCGAAATATAAAGGACAATACAAGGACATACATAGTGAAAATACAATTATATTAAAAGATGTCCAGGCTCTGTTGCCGTCCCGATATGAAAAACAAACAAATTATTTATGTAATTAATGTTCAATATGCTGTAACTACAGTGCTGGAATAGGGGGGGTAATTCCAAGTTGATCGCAGCAGGAAATTTTTTAGCAGTTGGGCAAATCCATGTGCACTGCAGGGGAGGCAGATATAACATGTGCAGAGAGAGTGCATGGTTTTGCCCAACTGCTAAAAAATTTCCTGCTGCGATCAACTTGGAATTACCCCCAGAGATAGGCAAAAGCCTATTTGGAAAGCATTTTCGGAATTCTGCTGTCCCCCATTTGTCGAAACATTGAATGGGGGATGAGAGATTGCTTCTACTGCTAGTCCTTGGAAAATTAGTAGGGTCAAAGTTCAAGGCAACCGTTCCTTTCTGCTTTTGGCTGTTGATAAAAATCAGCGCAGCCAATGAGAGAATTACTAGGCAAGCCTTTATTTGACTGAAACTAGAAGGTCCAGTAGATACAATGTAACAGGAATAACGCTTTTAGACACCGTTAGTCAGCTTCATAACATTAAAGACAAATTGTCTCTTATTTGTGGCTAACATGTTATTCCTATATTAAGTAGCTACTTCCTTGTGAACAAGCCCCCGACCCGGCAAAACGTACGTCAGAAAGCGTGAGGGTATGCCCGCGATTTGTCCATAGCGGGAACCCCGATGTCCAGGTCCAGTATGCCACCCAGTAATATGTCTATTGTTTAAACAAACTGCAGCTCTCATTATACCTTTAGTGCGACACAGCATGGAGATGATTATCTAGGGCACTATACAGCCTGGCTGAGAGACTCTGGTTTGTCTGCCAAACTGCATATTATTGCATGTAATTGTGTTTGATCTGGTGGATTAATATAGGAATATCAGGTTAGCCGCAAATAAGAGACAATTTGTCTTTAATGTTATGATTGGTAGTAATAAAAGTTAAGTTTTAATTATGTGTATAGATACTGTGATTACCAATGAATGAGTGCTCGACCATTTCAGAGTCTTAGCCTATACATTCTGTAGGTGTTGCTCTTCTCTTTTCTATAGTACTTGTTACTCTGTGGGAGCGCCACCACTGCGAAAGATGGCCCTTTTTGGACTAATTTATATGTGGTATCGATTTTGATATATACAAATATCAGACCTGTGCAGTAAGATGCCCTCCCTATCTTTTATATATGGTGTCCGTTATGTTAAATAATACAACATTGTCTTAAAACGATGTGTCTATTAGTCATAGCCATCGGACCAAAATGGTTGGTAACCACTAACCATCGATGTCTCTGATCTGATTTTGATGATTTCAGTTCTGGGAAGGTGATAGTTGCCCCCATGGCATACGTCTTTCCAATGTCTGCTACGTCACTCCTGCTGTGTACAGGAATGAGAAACTCTGTGACAATATAGAGTTCTTTTTCACAAATGCAAACTATGGCTGCCCATTGCGCATATCACTAGCATACTAGCGATGGTTAAGCAACAGAATGATCCACATGTGATGGTAACATACATTACAAGACATGCCGCAATGGCTGCAACGCAGCAGCAATTCAATGGCACCCTTCGATGGCTCTCTCTAGCATGCATTAATTTTCATTATTTAGAATCTCTTTTCTATGGACAACTTGCATTGTAGAGACTATTGTTACCCAAGTTACATAAAGTCATTTTAGATAGTACCTGGTTTACAAGAATAGTATAAAAGGAAAGTACTGAATCGTAGTTTGGGAACTGCAGTGCTGGTGGATTACACAATTTGTCTGAAACATAAACAGAGAATAATGAATGCTGTGACGCTTTTTAGCCTGAGGTGTTATGGGAATGTGCTATTTTGGGACTGACAAGCTGGTATATGCCTCTTTATATGATGAGAAAAGCTGAGTGAACTCATACACACCCAGCAAAGTGCCTGGTCTCTCTGGATACGTGAGAACCAAATATTAGCCACCTCCTCTGAGCAAACTCCCAAAATGGGCGCAAGGACATGACTTTAATACCGCAAGCTTGCCAATTTCTAAAGCCTTTTCCAACCAAATCAGTTTGTTTATAAACCCGTTTACAATGTTTCCCACACAAAACAGATGAATGCTGTAAGGTGTACACCTTGAATTTCAGGCAAGATACACAGCCAATCCAATCACTAGGAACAAGTGACATCACTGAGCACTAATGATGTTACTAGCTCGGAGCTGCATTCTTAAGAATATTGAATTATCCCACAAAATGGCTGCCTCCATAAATGTTTATTTATAACCATAGAAAAGAGCACACAAAAAACCCCACAGTATAAATGCCCTTTTGTGACATCAAACTTTTACAGTTCACCTGCTTATACAGAAAAGGTGAAGAAGTTGCATTTACAGACGCGTTCCACTTTTTCTCCCCTAGAAAAGCACCTAATTTCTCTGCCTGCTTAGAGCTAATGGGAAAAAGTGACACGTTATAAAGGGGATCCCGGCAGTCGTTAGTTCTAGTGTAAAAACTGAGATTAATAAAGGGATTTGAGTTTAAGTAGGAGTAGGTTGATAAGTGAGGATCTTTAACCTATTATCCACAGTTTTCTACCGAGTCTTTGCACGCATGCAGGGTACCTACCTAGTACTATCTTGCTGGCCCTTGTAGCACTACAATTCCCATCATTTCATGATTATGTCATCTGATAATAATGCACTATTGTGCAATGTAAATTTTGGGGTCTGGGGATTAGCAGGAGTTCAAAAATGGCATCCCAAGAATTGTTTTATTTATTATTGTTATTACAAAAATGTAACAATAGATTGCACATAGACACGTGCAGGGTAATAATTATTAGTTACACATTATAAACATTCAGCTATGGACTGAACATTGGCATATTTGTATTAAGTAAATATATACACTGTATATTCATATTACAAACATTTTACCATGAGTAGTATTGCTTTCATTTTGGCATTCCTCTTTGTTGTTGTTGTTGTTGTTGTTGTTATTATTTTTCCTTCACCCAAAATACGATGAGAATGGGAAAGTAGACAGGGAACATGGGAATGGATATAGAGGATTAATTGGATAGACAACACAAATGGTGAATGGCAACTAAACTAACACATAGGGCTAAATGTGATAGCCTGTGAGAAGCCAGAGGTTCGGGACTTTGGGCGAGAATGCCCCTATTTTTACATCGCCAATCATTTACAAGGCAAAAGTATGTTGGTTTTGCTTTGTAAATGATTGGCGCTTTAAAACTATGGGCATTCTTGCACAAAGTCCCACACCTCCGGCTTCTCAGAGGCTATTACATTTTGCCCAAAGTGTCTTAAGTTAAAACCATTCTCTTCCTATGCTCGGACAATTGCACCCATACCCTATCTAATCAGTGACACAACCTCTCAGCTATTACCCCTCTTTACCTCTCTATGGGGTACATTTACTAAGCAGTGATAAGAGCGGAGAAGTGAGCCAGTGGAGAAGTTTCCCCATCAACCAATCAGCAGCTCTGTATCATTTTATAGTATGCAAATTATAGATGTTACTTCAGTGCTGATTGGTTGCCATGGGCACTTCTCCACTGGCTCACTTCTCCGCTCTTATCACTGCTTAGTAAATGTACCCCTATACCACTGATTTCATTGGGTGTCCCATCTTCCTCACGGCAAGGGTGCATTGATTAACAACTAATTATTGGGGGAATAAATCCCTATAAGCAGAACCACATTTGAAAGACTTGGATTCTCCCCTAGACCATGTATTCCAAACTGAAAAACACTGAAGTAAGAAATATGAGAGCATACTCATTGTCTTTTCATTAAACATGATCAAGTTGGCATCTGCATTTTCTGCCCTCCACCAGCATATCACTATGGGAGGAATTAAATTGTTATTTTGGCCAGCAGATGGCGCCCAATGGAGCTATTCAATTGTGGCTCCACACGGACGTGACCACACTTTGCAGGGGGATGCAGTCAGTACATATAAACATACATGTGATGTTGTATGTAATATATGTGCTGGCTGCCTTACAAAGGGATTAGCAGCCGCGGCTGTGTGTATCACTGACCTGCCGGCTGCCAAAGCATGTGAGACAGCACTCGGCTTGTCTATCATCTTCTATAAGCCCGCCCTCTGTCTACAATTGGCTCACAACATCATATGTATGTTTATATGTGCTGACCGCATCCCCCCTGCAATGTGTGGTCGGAGCTGCAGCCCAGGGGCAGCAGCCGCCACTGGACCCAGGCAAACATGGTAGAACATAAAAACTCCACACAGTTCGGACATGCCCAGGACTTGAACTTATGATATCAGTGCTGTGAGGCAGCATTGCTAACCTCTACACTAACTGTGCTGCCTTGTAAATGATTGGCGATGTAAAAATAGGGGCATTCTCGCCCAAAGTCCCGCACCTCTGGCTTCTCACAGGCTATCACATTTAGCCCTATGTGTTAGTTTAGTTGCCATTCACCATTTGTGTTGTCTATCAAATTAATTCTTCTATATCCATTCCCATGTTCCCTGTCTACTTTCCCATTCTCATTGTATTTTGGGTGAAGGAAAAATAATAACAACAACAACAAAGAGGAATGCCAAAATGAAAGCAATACTACTCATGGTAAAATGTTTGTAATATGAATATACAGTGTATATATTTACTTAATACAAATATGCCTATGTTCAGTCCATAGCTGAATGTTTATAATGTGTAACTAATAATTATTACCCTGCACGTGTCTATGTGCAATCTATTGTTACATTTTTTTAATAACAAAATGGTTGGAGTTGGTGTTGGAGGAAGGGGTTTAATGGAAAAAGTGGACACCAAATTATAAACTGGCCGTCACTTCATTTGTAACTTTCTAAAGTGTATTTGTTTTCAGTCAGGACGAGCAGTGCAGATCCTGTGCCTGGAACCTCTGCCAACGCTATTAGGGGAAAGAATGCAAAATACTGGAAACGTTTTACAAGTGGGTGTTATTTGCTTTAATTATTATAGTTATAGTAACGGGGCAAATATTGAAAACAAGTAGGTAATATTTGAAGAATTACACACATTTTATTGAACACATAAAAAACAGGCAATGTCCAAAACATTCTACTCTATAGGAAGCTTGCACTTTCCCTTTAAGTGCTATTATTTGTTGTTGACACGCCTCAGCAATGTTGTGAGAGATCGTAGGTGAGGCCGGTATGTTATTCCTGATCATACCGGATTACAGTTTTCACACAAAAAAAAATAAAAAAATGTAAGCGGTGACCAAAGGTTCTACATCATTTTTCACATCAGACAAGCAAATGACGGGATCCATGTTTATCTTGGATGCTAGACATTCCAGTCATCCCCACAGATTGCTTCAACCCATTTCCTCTGTGTGAACTTACACTGACGCTTATTATTCATGTTGAGTAAGATAGAGAGAGAGAGGCATTCTGGGATACCTGTGAATGTTGTGCAGTTTACCTTGAGAACCGCACCTGTCTGATGAACTGAGGTCAGAGGAAGCACTCACCTCATCCTAGTAACAGATCTTAGTCAGGAGATATACACACAAACACACATACACCTGTGATCCTGCTACAAGTCAGGAGTCAATATATTCACAGTGGTATTCCCAGAAAACCGAAAGAGTTACCAAGGCCGAAATTGCCAGTGGGCAGTGATGCCCAAGTCACCATCCACTAATTTTAACCCCTTGGGGGGCGGCGTCTTCCCAACAGCAGGGAAATCTCTCTGAAATGTATCCTGTTCTTGTCTGTTAGTTCTAGCCCCTGGACCTGAGCTCAGTCATGAAGCCTCCATGATGTCGTGGCCCAAAAGGGCAGCGAACAACGCCATGATACTGCAGTGCAGCTGAGCAAACCCTTCCCTTTGCCAGAGGCGCCCGGATCCCAGGAAAACTCAATGAGAGAACAGACTAAAACACGTGCTATGTGGTAACTAGCTGCATAAACTAGCCTGAAGGCTAACTTATACATTTCCTGTCTTTCCTTGTATGCTGACTCCCATTTTGATCTGAACATTCTGAGCAAAAGTCAAAGGACATAGGGGTTATTCAGAGTTGGTAACAAACCAAAAAAGTTAGCGATTGGGCAAAACCATGTTGCACTGAAGGTGGGGCAGATGTACCGTGCAGAGAAATTTAAGGTGCATACACACTTGCAGATTGTCATTTAAAAAGATTTTGACAAAGTCTCTGAAAGATATATCTTTCACCAAAGTAGTTTATCACAATGAGCTATTTCCCAAAGAGCAAGAGATTTTTAGGAGGCAAAAGATTTGATGATGGATGAAAAATGAGCGGTGTTCGGAAAACATTGTAGTCAAACTACATGACGAACCACCTCGCTGGCGATGAAGCAGGAGCGCGCATCATCGCTCGTTGTCCGTCACCGGGGCATACACATTAGTAGACTTTGAGCTCAAAATCAATAAAAATGAGCAAAATTATCAATTTTAAGCTCAAAATTGCCTAGTGTGCATGTACCTTAAGATTTGGGTGGGGGGTGTTCAAACTGAAATCTAAATTGCAGTGTAGAAATTGAGCATTTACCCTGCACAGAAACCACATAACCCGCCCAAATCTAACTCTCTCTGCACATGTTACATCTGCAGTGCAACATGGTTTTGCCCAATTGCTAACTTCTTTGGTTCGCTAACAAACCTGAATAACCCCCCTGATCCATTGGCAGTTTGCCCACACTCTACTGTATTTGATTGCCGTTTGTGCCAATTAAATCCTATAGTACCAAAATGTTATCCATTTTCTCAATTTAATGGCAGAGGCACAGTGCAATTACAAAATTGCAAAATACATGGGCAGATTATATTTTCTAGTGCTCTAGGGGTCATTCCGAGTTGATTGCTCACTGCCGATTTTCACAGCGCAGCGATCAGTTAAAAAAATAGCAAAACTGCGCATGCATATGCACCGCAATGTGCACGCACGTCGTTCGGGTACAAACAGCATCATTGCTGTGCAATGCTTCTAGCGAAGAATCCATTCGCACAACCGATCACAAGGAGATTGACAGGAAGAGGGCATTTATGGGTGTCAACTGACCGTTTTCTGGGAGTGGTAGGGAAAACGCAGGCGTGTCCAGGCGTTTGCAGGGCGGATGCCTGACGTCAATTCCGGGACCAGACAGGCTGAAGTGTTTGCAAGGGCTGGGTAAGTTCAGACCTACTCAGAAACTGCCAAAAACTTTTTTGTACCGCTCGGCTGCACATGCGATCGCACACTTGCAAAGCGAAATTACACTCCCCCGTGGGCGTCGACTATGCGTTTGCATGGCTGCAAAAAGTAACTAGCGAGCGATCAACTCGGAATGAGGGCCTATGTCCTTAGTGGTTTTGTTTACATATTTTGCACACTATTTTACTTTGCTTATAAATTAAAAATGTTTCTTTCTCTCAAAAATGTTACATCCTTATTCCAAAATGTAATAAATTAATTTTTACCCTCAAAATTTGACACACAATACCGCATAATGACAACGTGAAAATTAGATTTTTGCAAATTTTTTAAAAATAAAAAACTAAGAAATCACATGTACATAAGTATTCACAGCCTTTGCCATGAAGCTCAAAATTGAGCTCAGGTGATCATCCTTGAGATGTTCCTACAGCTTAATTTGAGTCCACCTGTAGTAAATTCAGTTGATTAGACATGATTTGGAAAGGCACACACCTGTCTCTATAAGGTCCCACACTTGACAGTGCATGTCTGAGCACAAACCAAGAATGAAGTCAAAGGAATTGTCTGTAGACCTCCGAGACAGGATTGCCTCGAGGCACAAATCTGGGGATGGGTACAGAAAAATATCTGCTGCTTTGAAGGTCCCAATGAGCACTGTGGCCTCCATCATCCATAAATGGAAGAAGTTCGTAACCACCAGGACTCTTCCTAGAGCTGGACGTCCGTCTAAACTGAGCGATCAGAGGAGAAGGGTCCTAGTCAGGGAGGTGATCAAGAACCCGATGGTCACTCTGTCAGAGCTACGGCATTCCTCTGTGGAGAGAGGAGAATCTTCCAGAAGGACAACCATCTCTGCAGCAATCCACCAATCAGGCCTGTATGGTACAGTGGCCAGACGGAAGCCACCCCTTAGTAACAAGCACATGGCAGCCCGCCTGGAGTTTGCTAAAAATGCACCTGAAGGACTCTCAGACCATGAGAAACAAAAATTTCTGGGCTGATGAGACAAAGATTGAACTCTTTGGCGTGAATGCCAGGCATCATGTTTGGCGGAAACCAGGCGCCATTCATCACCAGGCCAATACCATTCCTACAGTGAAGCATGGTGGTGGCAGCATAATGCTGTGGGGATGTTTTTCAGGGGCAGGAACTGGGAGACTAGTCAGGATAGAGGGAAAGATGAATGCAGCAATGTACAGAGACATCCTGGATGAAAACCTGCTTCAGAGCGCTCTTGACCTCAGACTGGGGCAAAGGTTCATCTTTCAGCAGGACAACGACCCTAAGCACACAGCCAAGATATCAAAGGAGTGGCTTCAGGACAACTCTGTGAATGTCCTTGAGTGGCCCAGCCAGAGCCCAGGCTTGAATCCGATTGAACATCTCTGGAGAGATCTGAAAATGGCTGTGCACCGACGCTTCCCATCCAACCTGATGGAGCTTGAGAGGTGCTGCAAAGAGGAATGGGCGAAAATGGCCAAAGGTAGGTGTGCCAAGCTTGTGGCATCATATTCAAAAAGACTTGAGGCTGTAATTGCTGCCAAAGGTACATCAAAAAAGTATTGAGCAAAGGCTGTGAATACTTATGTACGTGCGATTTCTTAGTTTTTTATTTTTAATAAACTTGAAAAAAATCTAAAAAAACAAATTTTTTCATGTTGTCATTATGGGGTATTGTGTGTAGACTTTTGAGGAGAAAATGTTTTATTTATTCCACTTTGGAATAAGGCTGTAACATAACAAAATGTGGAAAAAGTAAAGTGCTGTGAATACTTTCCGGATGCACTGTATATTTGCCACCTGCACAGTTACAGTACAATGTTCAGGTTCAGGGGAAATGTTAAAAAAAAATACTTCACAAAAAGGGTAGTGGATAAGAGGAATAGCATCCCATCAGAGGTGGTAGAGACAGACTGTAGAGCAATTTATACATGCTTGGGATAGGCATATGAATATCTTTACAAATAACTGAGAACTGAGCCAGTGGAGAAGTTGCCCATGGCAACCAATCAGCACTGAAGTAACATCTATAATTTGCATACTATAAAATTATAGAGAGCTGCTGATTGGTTGATGGGGCAACTTCTCCACTGGCTCACTTCTCCGCTCTTATCACTGTTCAGTAAATGTCCCCCTAAGGTTCAAAAAGGGTTGAGATTACCAAAATGTAAAAAAAAGGGGCAGACTAGATAGGCCATGTTGTTGTTAGCTGCCGTCAGATTCTATGTTTCTATGTAATGTAATACAGGTTGAGTCTCCCATATCCAAAATTCTGAAATACGTAATATTACGAAATACAGAATTGTTTGAGTGCGACTGACATAGTGCAACCTTTGCGTTCTGATAGTTCATTGTTACACAAACTTTGTTTTATGCACAATTATTAAAAATACTGTATAAAATTACTTTCAGGCTGTGTGTATAAGGTATATATGAAACATAAATACATTTCCTGTTTAGACTTAGGTCCCATCCCCAAGAAATCTCATTATGGTATGCAAATATTCCACAGTATGGAAAATTCTGAAATCTAAACAGTTCTGGTCCAAAGCATTTCGGATATTGGAGACTTAACCTGTATATATTTAAAAAGAGAAAACAAAATCTCCAGTTAGAAATCCACCCCAGCCAATTAGATTAATAATACAGCTTTTACATACTGAGTAATGTATGCTAATAAATATATCTTAAAAGTAAGAATGACCTTAAAGCAGTTAACGTTTACATAAGACAGGATTGGAGGATGAAGAATAATAAATCTGGAATGGACGGACCTCTATCATAGGTGCTTAGCTGGTGTATTAAGGTGGATCACTCAATCCCAATCAGTGTTACTCTTCTCCAGGGCCCAAAAAAATGACAGTAGTTTACTCTGTGTGCTGAATACAAAATAAAAAATAATACTGAGTAATCTGTCTTTTACTTTTATCCTGTACAGTCCAATATAATAAATACACATTTTGTGATTGTTTAAATACAAATTGTGTTCGTACCAGAAGACAGAGACCCATTTCAATTTATATTTATGCCATCACAACATTCAACTTTTTGTTATACCATACTCAATTGTATCTATTATTGCATAAAGCTTCAGTAGAGTATGTGACTGTAAAGGGCCCTACACACTTGCCGATGTGTGCGGGCGATATGAACGATTTCGTTCAGTAATGAACGAGAAATCGTTCATTTCTGCTGTGGGGTACACTGGGCTCCACAAGGATTGGACAATGGGGTGTAGAGTAGGATCTTGGGCCCTCATTCCGAGTTGTTCGCTCGTTAAATTTCATCGCATCGCAGCGATTTTCCGTTTAGTGCGCATGCGCAATGTTCGCACTGCGACTGCGCCAAGTAAATCTGCTATGCACTTAGTAATTTTACTCACGGCTTTTTCATCGTTCTGGCGATCGTAATGTGATTGACAGGAAATGGGTGTTTCGGGGCGGAAACAGGCCGTTTTATGGGCGTGTGGGAAAAAACGCTACCGTTTCCGGAAAAAACGCAGGAGTGGCCGGAGAAACGGGGGAGTGTCTGGGCGAACGCTGGGAGTGTTTGTGACGTCAAACCAGGAACGACAAGCACTGAACTGATCGCAGATGCCGAGTAAGTCTGAAGCTACTCTGAAACTGCTAAGTAGTTTGTAATCGCAATATTGCGATTACATCGTTCGCAATTTTAAGAAGCTAAGATTCACTCCCAGTAGGCGGCGGCTTAGCGTGTGTAACTCTGCTAAAATCGCCTTGCGAGCGATCAACTCGGAATGAGGGCCTTGATCCGAGGCACCAACAGGCTCAAAGCCTTGACTGTTCCCAGAATGCACAGCGCCGCCTCCTATATCACCCCGCCTCCCAGCACAGGAGCTCAGTTTTGTAAGTTGGTGCTGCAGTAAGCAGGCCCTTAACAGAGGGGCTGCTCCAAGCAGCTCTAAGAAAAGCTTTTTATGAGGTAAAAAGTGAAGACTTCAAGGGCAACAGCGGTGGTAAATGTCTTTTGACATTCACTGCTGCAGCTCCAGCTCTCCCCAGCGGCGCTGTGCACTCCCGAGCCCTGGTTGCCGGGTACCCACAGCGGAGGCTCGGTTTTCTTCACGTTAGACACACACGGCTTGGGCTCTCCAGGATCGCGTGGCCGCGCTTCGGGAGGTGGTAAGTGGGTCCCGGGCTTTATCGCGATCCGGCGCGGTCAGTGGGAGGCGGGCCACGCGCGCTGGCGGTGGACACTGTGGCAGAACAGGCGATCCCACTAGATCACCAGGGCATGGGCGCAGGTCGGGTTTTCTCTCTAAACCAATTCTTATATCGCCCACAGTACCCGGTGGTTTTGCCAGCAGAGGGGATAAGGCTTAGACCTGAAGCCTCTCCCCTAGCCCCAGGGCGCCATTTCTAGCAAGTGTTCCCGCCCTGGAGCTGCATATCTGTCTTTTCCTCACTCCCTGTCAGTGTCTGCGGCGCCTTTATCCCTCAGCTCACTGTTCCTGGGACTGCTTGGGCAAATCCTTCTATGTAAAGCCGCCTGGTTGTCAGCGCTGTGCCTTTACATGACACTTAAGTATTCTACCTGCCTTTTTAGACAGTGATAGTTAAGAAAGAGTGCACTTAGTCTGGGTTTTATAGTACAATTACCCTGTGATATACATTCAGTTCTTACTGTGTAGTGTTATATCTATTGTTATATAGCTGTGTAAGCTAGTCCAGTGCAGTATTATTGTCAGTAATAACCTCTGCACTGTACAAACTGTGACTTTCTGTGTGTGCATTGATAGCTGAGTGGTGTCCATCTCGTGTCTTTCACTCAACCTGCTATCCCTATATTCTATAACCTGAGGGGGCTTGGTGCATCAGGTGTTATCTAATATAGGATTTTCACAAAGATATACTGTATTACGTATTTTTCTCTGTGATTTAGTAACCATATCTCTCCTTTATCTCTGCTAGTGCTGACTACACTGTGCAGGGGTTTGGGTTTAGAGGTATAGTGCTGCTGATAATTGTACTGTGTTAACCTCATACTGCAAGTTATATCATGTCTGCTTCTGAGGGTAACGGTTCTGGGGCTGAACACACTACCGGTGTTGCTGATGCCACGGAGACATATGAGGAGAATATAGCAGCTGTGGGCTCTGGTTCTGGGGGCTCCTTGCCCCCCAGTGGGACTGTGGCAACGGAGGCACATACTGACCCACCGTGGGTCACTTTTTCCACGCTTCTGCATATGCTAGTTCATAAACTAACACCCCCTATGGGACCCCCAATGCCGGTACAACCGTATGTGGTCCCTGCAGCTAACCCGCCATGGGCGTACGATTTATCTACTTAATTAAAGAAGTTGAACCAGTCCTTGACTACTAAAAAGTCTGACCAACGCTCGCCTAAGTCCAAGAGGTCCTCTAAGCGAGCGCTCATCTCCGCACTTTCCCTCCCCTTCCCGAATCCCCGAAACGCGTTGAGGTTGCTACTATTTATTACGTGTGACCATCAATTTGCTGTATTGTATGAATAAAAATCGTGTGTTCTTGAAAAAACACCGGTCTGCCTGATTCCTGCCGTCCGCACTGTGAGGGATACAAAAGATACCTTTTTGTGTACGCGAGACAGGACACTAATGTAAGTGTTACTCCAAAAGTCTAGCTCATTTTAGATGAATGTACTCCTGATGTCTGGTGGCAGAAAGATACCTTTATGGGAAAGCGAGACAGAACTATAAAGTGAGTGACTTTCTGATAAACGGGAGAACATCTGAATGCAGTTTGGGATGAAGATATAAAGTCTCAAGTTTTAATTTTAAAGTTTTAATATTTTTAATCAGCGCTAGTTTGCAACCACCAATTGTTTTGTATCTATTTGTTCTATAGGGATTAATAAGGGAAAATCCCATGTGTTACAAACCAGCAGCTTTTGTTTACTATAGTCTGACTCAGACACGGCTGATGGGGAGGGTAGTTCACATGTGGATGTTCCTGATCTTGTGGAGGCTATTAAATTAATTCTGCAGATTACGGATGATCCCGAGCCATCCATCCCTCCTAAGAAACCAGATAGGTTCAAGCATCAGAAGGTGGTTAAGCAAGTTTGACCTCACTCTGACCGCCTAGAGGATATACGTCAGGAACCCTGGGAAAACCCGGGTACGAAGTTTGTGCCTCAAAAGAAGATGCTGGATCACTATCCCCTCGCGCCAGAGCTGTCTAAACATTGGGAAACGCCTCCTCCAGTAGACTCACATGTGGCTAGGATGGTGGTTTCCTCAGCTCTACCTGTCACTACCGTCACGTCTCTAAAAGAGCCTACGGATAAACGTGTGGAGGGTTGTCTGAAAGCGATTTACACCCTCACGGGTGCTGCACAAAGGCCCACTATTGCAGCTACATGGGCTGCAGAGGCTATTGAAGCATGGGCCTTGGAGTTAGAAGCTGAAATCTCTTCTGACCATGCTAGACAATGCTTGTCATATATTGTCACAGCTTCTCGATATATTAAAGAGGCGGCTTCTGATGCCGGTATCCTAGCAGCCAAGGCCTCTACTACGTCAGTCCTGGCTCGCCGGATATTGTGGCTGAGATCCTGGTCTGTGGATCTGGACTCTAGAAAAACCCTGGAGGTACTCCCTTTCAAGGGAGATATTCTGTTTGGGGAGGACTTAAATAAGATTGTGGCTGACTTGGCTACTGCCAAAACTGCCTGTCTGCCTAATACCGCTCCTTCATTGTCGAAGGCTAAAGGTACGTCCTTTCGCCCCTTTCGTCCTTCAGGTAAAGCAATAGGTCAGGCGTACCATAAGCAGGCCCGCACTTCAAAGCCTGGTAAGCCGAAGCCCAAAAGAGCCTGGGCTGCCCGTCAGCCTGCTGCCAAGACCGATAAGCCTGCCGCATGACTGGGCGGGCCTCCCCCTGGGGGATCCCAGGGTGGGAGGCCGGCTTCTAGGGTATACCCAGGAATGGTTGAAGACCACTTCTGATGCCTGGGTACGGGAAGTCGTCACTCGAGGTTACGCCATAGCCTTCAAAAACTGACCCCCTCATCGATTTTGCCAGACAGGCGTCCCTTTGGACCCAACAAAGGCAAAAACTCTACACTTGGTGGTACAGACCCTCCTGGATACAGGAGTCGTCGTACAGGTGCCTCTTGCCCAGAGGGGCCGGGGGTACTATTCTTCGCTGTTTCTAGTCCCGAAACCGAATGGGTCCTCCCGGCCCATTCTCAACCTCAAGGCATTGAACAGGTTTGTGAAGGTCTCCAAGTTCCGTATGGAAACCCTTCGCTCTATAGTTCTGGCCTTGGAACCTGGGGACTACATGTTCTCCCTGGACACACAGGATGCTTACCTGCATATTCCTATAGCAGTGTCACATCAACAATACCTTAGGTTCGCTATTGGCAACCTACATTACCAGTTTCGGGCGTTACCTTTTGGTTTAACAACGGCTCCGTGAGTCTTCACCAAAGTTATGGCGGTGATGACGGTGGTACTCCGCCGTCAAGGGGTCAGGATACTGCCGTATCTGGATGACTTGTTAATCCGGGCAAATTCCCCAGATCATCTCCTGCGTCATCTGGATATGACGATCCGGTTTCTACAAGCCCACGGGTGGCTCATCAACTGGAAGAAATCCTCCCTGGTCCCTGCTCAGAGCATGGTGCACCTGGGAGCGTTGTAGGACACTCACAACCATAGGTTGTTTTTGTCTCAGGAGAAAGTCCTAAAGATTCAGGACAGGATTCATTGCTTCCTTTCTCTTCCGCAAGTGTCGATACATTCGGCAATGCAGGTGCTGGGCCTAATGGTATCAGCATTCGACATGGTGGAGTATGCTCAATTCCATTCTCCAGAGGCTGATACTAGCCAAGTGGGATGGCCTGCCTCACCGGATCAGATCTCAAATTATCTTTTTGACTCCGGAGGTCCGTCTGTCGCTACACTGGTGGCTCCGGGACCAACAATTGTGCAGGGGTCGTCCCTTCTGGATATCCAACTGGGTCCTGTTGACGACAGATTCCAGTCTAAGAGGTTGGGGCGAGGTGCTGGAGCAACACTCCCTTCAGGGTCGGTGGACCAAGGAGGAATCTCTCCTCTCGATCAACATTCTGGAATTGCGGGCGGTCTTCAATGCGTTGAACCTGGCCCAGCATTTAATTCAGAACCGTCCTGTTCAAGTACAGTCGGACAACGCCACCACAGTGGCTTACATAAATCATCAAGGCGGCACTCTAAGCCGTTTGGCAATGAAGGAAGTCTCACGGATTCTACGTTGGGCGGAACGCCATCTACCGGCTATATCGGCAATATTCATTCCAGGAGTCCTGAATTGGGAAGCGGACTTTCTCAGTCGTCAGGACGTGCATGCCGGCGAGTGGGGCCTCCATCCAGAAGTGTTTCAACTCCTCGTGGAAAAGTGGGGTCTTCCAGACGTGGATCTGATGGCGTCTCGACACAATCACAAGGTTCCGGTCTTCGGAGCAAGGACAAGGGATCCTCAAGCAGCATTCGTGGATGCGCTGGCGGTACCGTGGAGGTTTCGGCTGCCGTATGAGTTCCCTCCGGTGTCACTCCTGCCCAGGGTAATTCGGAAGTTCAAGCAAGAAAAAGGAAATCTGCTTCTCATAGCTCCAGCGTGGCCCAGACGGTTCTCAGACCTGCAGGGCCTACCGTCAGAGCGTCCAATTCTACTTCCACAACGCCCAGACCTCCTCGTTCAGGGCCCCTGTCTACCAGGACCTAGACTGGCTGTCTTTGACGGTGTGGCTCTTGAAGCTTCCGTCTTGAGGGCTAAGGGTTTTTCTGAAGAGGTCATTAAAACTATGTTGCGGGCCCGGAAACCGGCTTCTGCTCGGATTTACCATAGGGTCTGGCATTCCTACTTTGTTTGTTGCGCATCTAACAATCATGACGCTTCCAAGTTTAGTACAGCCAAGCTTTTGGCTTTTCTGCAGCAAGGCTTAGAGTTGGGCCCGCGTCTGGCCTCCCTAAAGGTTCATATTTCTGCCTTGTCGGTGTGGTTTCAGAGAAAAATTGCGACTTTGCCTGATATTCATACTTTCACTCAGGGTGTGTTGCGTATCCAACCTCCCTATGTCCCGCCTGTGGCTCCTTGGGACTTGTCGGTGGTTTTGGAGGCGTTGCAGGAGCCTCCGTTTGAACCCCTTGGTTCAGCTGACCTTAAGTGGCTTTCCCTTAAGGTGGTGTTCTTGCTGGCTATTGCCTCTGCTAGAAGAGTGTTGGATCTGGGTGCCTTGTCTTGTAGTTCCCCATATCTGATTTTTCACCGTGATCGGGTGGTTCTTAGGACTCGTCCCAGATATTTACCTAAGGTGGTTTCTTCGTTTCACCTTAATCAGGAGATTGTGGTTCCGGCCTTTGTCTCTCCTGATTTGTCTCCCAAAGAGCGGTCTTTGGATGTGGTACGGGCTCTCCGTATCTATGTGAAGAGAACTGCTTCTATCCGAAAATCTTATTCTCTCTTTGTTTTGTTTGGATTTCACAAACGTGGCTGGCCTGCTCACAAGCAGACCCTGGCCAGATGGATTAGAATGGTGATTGCACATGCTTATGTGAAGGCTGGTCTCTCTGCTCCTGATCACATTAAGGCCCATTCTACTCGGTCTGTTGGACCTTCTTGGGCGGCCCAACGTGGTGCGACCCTTGAACAATTGTGCAAGGCGGCTATGTGGTCTTCCGGGAACACGTTCATAAGGTTCTATGCCTTCGATACTGCCGCTTCCCAGGATGCTTCCTTTGGACGCCGGGTTCTTGTGCCCGCTACAGTGCGTCCCCTCCCATAAGGAACTGCTTTAGGACATCCCCATTGTCCAATCCTTGTGGAGCCCAGTGTACCCCGCAGCAGAAAATGAGTTTTATGGTAAGAACTTACCTTTGTTAAAACTCTTTCTGCGAGGTACACTGGGCTCCACAAGGCGCCCACCCTGACGCACTTAGCTTCTTTGGGTTGGTATGGCATTAGCCGCTGACACTTCTCTTGTCGTCAGAGTGTGCTGTATGTGGCTACTAACTGTTGTCGCCTCTTTTCCTGCTACTGCAATGGGCTGGTTAACTAAAAACTGAGCTCCTGTGCTGGGAGGCGGGGTGATATAGGAGGCGGCGCTGTGCATTCTGGGAACAGTCAAAGCTTTGAGCCTGTTGGTGCCTCGGATCAAGATCCTATTCTACACCCCCATTGTTCAATCCTTGTGGAGCCCAGTGTATCTCGCAGAAAGAGTTTTAACAAAGGTAAGTTCTTACCATAAAACTCGTTTTTGTGAACACTATAATAATTCCCATACTGGTCACGGCTAGGTTATTATTCGTAGGATCATGAGCACAGTTTACCCAGGGCACACAGAATGCATACAGTTGCGACACGCGACATTGAGGAATCACCTTATCCCATGGCAATGCCACAACACCCAAATCAACCTTTTCTCCCTGATTTCTCAGTGCTTTGATGTCCGCTGATTCATTTTTCTGATTCCAGGACCATTTTACCCTGCCATTAACAAGCCTTGCTGCGGAGTGTGGGGCAAATACCAAAGTTGCTAAATGATCATATTAAGATAACATAAAAAATAGATTTGCTGTTGAATGCAGTGGGGTCCACAAATAAATGTAGCAGCTGCATCGAATGACAATATAACTGCATGGGCAAGCCATCCAGTCTACAGCAGACAACCATTCCTCGCAGTCTGTGTAATTCTCCAGACTTGCCGAAATAATCATTATCAGCACAAGCATGGGGTAATAGCTCCCAAACACAGGTGGGCCCAGACATTAGACTCCCATAATTCTACTGTGGGGAGAGGCAATTATAGATAAAAATGATGGGAAATGTATAATGCTGAATTCAGGAGTAAGTCACACAAAATGAATAAGCAGCAGGATATTGTAGGGAGCCAGAGCCATAATAAGGCAGTGTGCGATCCAACTGGAATTTTTGAGAAAAAGATGCGCCCGTCCTGCGCATGTGCCCACAATTTCTGTGGGCGGGCTGCAGAAAATGCGATCGCCTCTGCCAGTCAATCAGGCAGAGGCAGTCACAGGGCAGGGAAGGGGGGCGGGCAACGCTCCATTTCCAGGGAGGAGGCGAAGCATTTTGGGGCGGAGCCAGACGAACGGGGGCAGTGCTGCGCGAATGGTGGCATGTCGGGGGCGTGATTGCGGTGGCTGCGTGATGTCTCACGCAGCCACCACGGTCGGGAAGATGACGGCAGGTCTCCTGAAGGCACTGCCAAGCTGCGCCAGCAGGAGGCGTCCTCTATTTCTGCTAACAAGCAGAAAATAGGATTTGAATTACCTACCGGTAAATCCTTTTCTCGTAGTCCGAAGAGGATACTGGGGTCCACTTTAGTACCATGGGGTATAGACGGGTCCCCTAGGAGCCATGGGCACTTTAAGAAATTAATAGTGTGGGCTGGCTCCTCCCTCTATGCCCCTCCTACCAGACTCAGTCTAGAAACTGTGCCCGAGGAGACGGACATACTTCGAGAGAAGGATTTAACTTAACAGTGGTGAGATTCGAACCAGCACACACAATTAAGAGGAAAGCCAAGCTAACCAAACTTGAACAGGAACAGCAACGGCTGATCCAACAATAATACTTAACTAAGTAACAGTGCAGAAAAACAAAGCACCGGGCGGGCGCCCAGTATCCTTTACGGACTACGAGAAAAGGATTTACCGGTAGGTAATTAAAATCCTATTTTCTCTTACGTCCTAGAGGATACTGGGGTCCACATTAGTACCATGGGGATGTACCAAAGCTCCCAAACCGGGTGGGAGAGTGCTGAGGTTCCTGCAGAACTGATTGACCAAACAGAAGGTCCTCAGATGCCAAAGTATCAAACTTGTAGAACTTAGCAAACGTGTTTGATCCTGACCAAGTAGCTGCTCGGCAGAGCTGTAAAGCCGAGACACCCCGGGTAGCCGCCCAGGAAGAACCCACTGACCTAGTAGAGTGGGCCTGTACTTTAGGAACCGGTAATCCTGCTGATGAATAAGCCTGCTGGATAGTAAGCCTGATCCAGTGAGCAATAGACTGCTCTGAAACAGGACACCCAATTTTCTTGGGATCATAGAGAACAAACAGCGAGTCAGATTTTCTGTGACGAGCTGTCCTCTTCACGTAGATCCTCAAAGCCCTCACAACATCCAGGGTCTTTGAGGTAGCAGGGGTGTCAGTAAGCACCGGAACCACAATAGGTTGGTTGATATGAAATGCAGACACCACCTTAGGAAGAAATTGCTGACGAGTTCTGAGTTCAGCTCTATCCTCATGAAAAACCAAGTAGGGGCTTTTGTGAGACAATGCCCCCAGTTCGGACACACGCCTTGCGGAAGCCAAGGCCAACAGTGTAACAGTCTTTCATGTAAGAAACTTAACCTCAACCTCCTGTAAAGGTTCAAACCAGTCTGATTGCAGAAACTGCAACACCACGTTAAGATCCAGAGGTGCCGTGGGAGGCACAAAGGGCGGTTGGATGGGCAGAACACCCTTCAAGAATGTCTGAACCTCAGGGAGGGAAGCCAATTGTTTCTGGAAGAAAATGGACAAGGCCGAAATCTGGACTTTCAAGGAGCCCAAATGTAGGCCCACATCCACACCTGCAGACAAACAATGGCAGTTGCTCAGTCGCTCCTAAAGATAATTATATATCAGGTGCTAGAAAGGGGGAGGGGTCACAGACAAACAGCAGACAGAGAGGTGGTGCTGTTTCCCCCCCTGTATTTCCCCCCAGCACACTAAAAATTACCTGTAACCATACCTGAACCTATCTGTTAATAAAAATTCAGAGAATTAGTCACACATGTTTGCAAACGCATGTTTAGCTGCTGAGCTACTTCACGGCTTCTCCGATATCAGCAATCCTAACACTATATAATAGCAGTGCCCACATAGGGCCATGTAATTTGTCACAGTAGGCCTCATGATAAAGGCTATTACTAAAACACATACAGAGAGCTAACTTTCCCGGGAGCCACCCCCAGGATCTTCCATTGGCACTACAAAGAACAGCATGCCTTCCAAATACTGCTCCCATTCAATGCCTCTCACACACAAGCAGACAAACAATGCTTGTGTGCTGGGGGGAAATCCAGGGGGGAAAAAGCACCCCCTCTCTGTCTGCTGTTTGTCTGTGACCCCTCCCCCTTTCTAGCACCTGATATATAATTATCTCCAGGAATGACCGAGCAACTGCCAATGTTTGGAACTATTCCCCCTGAATGACTGCTCCCCATCCTCTGAGGCTTGCGTCCGTGGTTAGCAGAATCCAATTTTTAATCCCGAACCGTTGACCCTCGGTCAGGTGAGAAGTCTGGAGCCACCATAGAAGAGAAATCCTGGCTTTTGGCGACAGACATATCCTCTGGTGCATGTGAAGATGTGATCCGGACCATTTGTCCAACAGATGCAGCTGGAATGGCCTTGCATGAAACCTTCCGTACTGCAGAGCCTTGTAAGAGGCTACCATCTTCCCCAGAAAGCGAATGCACAGATGCACCGATATCCGGGTTGGTTTTAGGACATCCCGCGCCATTGACTGTATTACCAATGCCTTTTCCAATGGAAGGAACACCATTTGTTCCTCTGTATCCAGGATCATTCCTAGGAACGGAAGCCTCCGTGTAGGTTCCAGGTGAGATATTGGCAGTTTCAGAATCCACCCGTGATCCTGGAGAAGTCTGGTTGAGAGGGCAATGCTGTCCAACAACTTCTCAACTGGAAGGCGTTTTTATCAGCAGGTCGTCCAGGCATGGGTTGATGTTCACTCCCTGTTTGCGGAGGAGAAACATCATCTCTGCCATCACCTTGGTGAAAACTCTTGGTACCGTGGAGAGGCCAAATGGAAGGGCCTGAAACTGGAAGTGACAGTCCTGCAGTGCAAACCTTTGATACGCCTGATGAGGCGGCCAAATCGGAATGTGAAGGTACGCATCCTTGATGTCGAGAGACACCAGGAATTCCCCCTCCTCCAGACCTGTGATCACTGCTCTCAGAGACTCTATCTTGAACTTGAACACCCTTAAGTACGAGTTCAGTGACTCTAGGTTTAAAATGGCCCTTACCGAACCGTCCGGTTTCGGTACTACAAACAGTTTGGAATAAAAACCTTTGTTTTGCAGGTGAAGAGGAACTGGAACAATGACCTGAGTCAGTACCAGTTTGTGAATTGCTGCTTGTAAGGTCGAACTGGCTTCTGGAGAAGCTGGTAAGCCGGATTTGAAGAATCTAGGAGGTGGGAGTTCCTGAAACTCCAGTCTGTATCCCTGTGCTATAAGATCTTTGACCCAGGAATCCTGGCATGACGTTGCTCAAATGTTATTGAAACAATGTAACCGGGCGCCCACCTGCCTGTCCTCCAGACAGTGTGTTCTACCGTCATGCTGAAGGCTTTGAGGAAGCAGACCCTGAGACCTGTTCCTGAGAACCTGCAGCTGCGGGTTTTCTGGGCTTACTTCTATTCCCTTTGAAGGCTGCAGAAGAACCCTTGGATTTGCCCTTGAATTTAGCCATTCTAAAAGTACTGCAGAGTTGGAGCAGAGTAGGCTTTCCTAGCCGGGGTAGCTGCGGAAGGAGGGTATGTAGACTTACCCGCCGTAGCCTTGG